>NC_046234.1:11737461-12337461 GCF_009819885.2 Catharus ustulatus
CCCTCCCATGCTGGCTGTAACAATTTCATGCCCTCAAGGACCACGGTTAAACATCGCACAGGGGGCTGAGTGGGGGCTGCAGAGCCAATGCTGTACTGAGGTGCTGGTGTGAGATCAGGGTGTCTCTAAAGCCTGGTCCCTTTCCCCAGACCCTTGGGGTGGTTTTGGTTTTGCTGCAGGGCTAACCTGGTGCTTTCTCTGTGGCAGGACCTGAGGCCGCTGTACGCAGGGCGATGCCAGTACTACTCCAAGAGCGCGACCCCACCAGAGGTGAGAGCAGGTCCTGCTGTGTCCTGTCAAGGGAGCAGCTCGGTGCAGGTGGAGGAACTGCTGCCAGGCAGCTGCTCCAGTGTCCTGCAGGTCTGCAGAGTGAGGAGGGAGTGGGAGGCTGGGCCTGGGCTGGGAGCAGGACGCTGGCAGCACTCCAAGGTGGGTTCCTCCATGTACTGCCTCAATAGGGAGGGGGCAAATGTAGAGGAGAGCATGTAGGATAGGAAAATTCACCTGTTTCTCCAGATCTTCAGCTGTGCGTTCATTGTAGGAGCCGGGTGGTGGGTTAAGATTTCAGACAGCTGAAATGTCAGTGCATATGAGCAACAAGTACCAGCATCTGCACCTCTCCTGTTGTCTTCTAAGAGAAGCCTGTTGGCTCCAGTGTGTGGATCCTGCCACATACTGATAGTGTGTATGGACCTTTGTCTGCCTTTGCTGAGCACTGGTTCTCTCAGAGCTTTCCTCACAAGTCCACAGGTAATTTTGAATAACCACTATATTAGAAGACCTGCTTGAGGGTGCAGTTACATGCTCGGCCAAAGAGTGTCCATGTGGACTCGGGTGTCAGCACCCACAGGCACAAACATTTAACCACTTTGGTCAGTTCTGCACTGTTGGGAGCCTTGCTCTCGATTTGGGCCGTGTTATTGACAGCTCTCTGCTCTGCCTTGCCCTGGGGTGAGTTCAGCAACGCCCTGGCTGCTTGTGAGAGTTGCAAAACCTCCTTCCTCTGCAGGCACGTGCTTGCCTGTGAGCTGCCCACAGCAAAAGGAAACCTCTCTGCTCTAGCCTAGTGCATCTCTGATCCAGTCACGGAGCAAGATAAGGAAGGAAAAATCTGCCTGAGGCTGATATGGAGAACACTGAGAAATCTACATGTAGAGCAGGCCAAACAGCAGCAGAAACTGGTTGGGGATTATGTTTTTCTGTGCTTTATGTATTTTTTTTTTTCTGTATTCACACAGGCGGTCTGTCACCCACAGCGCCGTGCCCCCTGCACACCGAAAATAAAAACCAATACCTGCTTCTGCTGTGACCTGTACAACTGTGGGAAGTAAGCCAAAAATGCCACTCCTGGCCAAGGGAAGGGCAGCAGTGGTCATGCTCGGTTGCAATAGCTTGCAGCTCGTTTGCAAGATGGTATCAGTTAGTGGTGGTTGTGGGAAGGGACCTTGAGGTGAGTTTGTTAGGAGGAGGAGTCCCAGGCAAAAGTTAACCGAGCAAAGGTGGGTGTGAAATATTGCAAGGCCCTCACAGGTATGGGTGAGCATGCTCTGGGCCAGCCCAGCTGGAAAAACAAAGACCACGGGAGTTTCCATGATTTTTGTGCTTGGTGTCCTCCTCAGGTTTTCCACCTATTGAATGTTGCTTGTCTTAACACCTTCCTTCTCTGTTGGCACTGGTTTTGTTTTTGTTTTTTTTTTTTCTTTGAGAATACTGAAGATGAAAAAAAAAAAAAAAGGGGGACACTGTTTTTTTCACCTTGCCACCATCCCATTTCCCACCCTGCTAACAGGGAGGAGAGTTAGCAGGCTGGTCCAGCTGTGCTGTCCTAAAGCAGTGTCCCCTCTGCCCAGCGAATGTCTTCCATGGTCATGCATGGTTGGAAGGTGAACCAGCTCTGTGCAATAAGTCAGAAGGTGGTTACCCATTGAGAACCACAGCAGAGTGATCACAGCACTGAGATCTGCCTGCTGTGCCTGAGCCAGCTTAATTTACAGCATGTGCTGCTTTTACCTTGTGGAGTGCCCAATGTGTGTCAGCAAGGAATTAATAAATTGATTTTTTCACTGCTGGCTCTTGCCCAGGGCTGTTTCAGGCTTAGCATTTCTCACAGTACTGTTGGGCTGGCCTCCACTTAAATCACTGACTGCGGTGGAGGAAGATCAAAAGCTGCTGTCGGGAGAGGGTGGGTGGGGTGGTTCCCTGTGCTGGGAGGTGTGATCCCTGCTCTCTGCAGGACTTTGTTTGTGTGAAAAAGGGGTGAAGCTCATGCTATCCTTGAGCAGTTTGCAAAACACAATCTCTTTTTACTAGCCGAAGAGAGCGATAAACGGAGAACTGATTGGAATACTAAACCTTGAAACCTTTTCTGTGCTTCTTTTTCTTTTGTTTTTTGTTGGTATTTTGTTTTTTTCCTCACAGTCCTGGTTCTGGGACCTGCCCCTGACCCATTTTCCCCTCTCTGATAAAAGATATCAGTTGTTGCTATTTTAATCTTGCTTGGTACCCCACAAACATCCTGCCCTGAGGAGGTGCTAGGTGCTGTCTCAATAAGAGAGGCACGGACACTCAAGAGTGGTTAGTGCACGTGTAAAGGATGGAAATCATGGAAAATGTGACAGCAATCTTGCATTCTTCCTGGCTTTGGCAGCACGGGGCAAGCCCCTTCCCGCTGGTAAGGACATGCTGGACAGCTCGGGATGTTCTCACTGGGAGATCTGTGCTCCCATTTCTCCATAGGAACAGCACTGCAAACAGCACCTACAGGTTTTATTGTTCGGGGGTCGTGGGGAGAGCTCAGGTTACACACAGGTCGTGCCAGCCAAGCAAACAGGCTTTTATAACCTGGAATTAAACTCTGCCTCGAATCTGCTTGAAATCCCCATCTCCCCTTGCAGTGGCCTGCGAAAATTAAATGTGAGGATAAAAAGGGTGAAGAGGTCGAAGTTGAGTAATCAGCAGAGGAGGGTGACTGTGAGAGGGGGCAGTTTCCTGCAGGCCTTGTGGAGCTGCTGAGGAGCTGAGCTGCATCTCCTGCTCCTTCAGCTCAAATATGAGACAGTTCTTCCCCCTTTCCTCTAAGCTCCCCTCTGCTTTGAGCCTAACCCTGCATGTGAGCTGGGAGATAAGTCATTCACAAGCTCTTGGTACCGTTTGTCCCTGATAAATACATTTTCTGAAGGGGTATTCGCTGTATATCTGGTAAGCTGTGCTGAAGGCCAGCCTGTTCCCCACCCAGCACAGATAAATCAATCCTGAAGAATCCACTGCAAGACTTCAGCCCACACATTGCAGGGGCTGCTTTCCCCAAATATCGACCTAACCAGATTTGCCCGGGTTTTTTTTCTCTCTCTTTTCTGCATGTGGAATAAGTTCAGTGTGAGGTGCCAGGCCCCAGCCAGCCCACTGTGGAGCTGGGAAGGGCACGGAGCTGGAGCTGCTCTGTGCCCGGGAGCAGCTCCTCGGGGCACACACTGATTTCCATGGCTAATTCCAGGACCGGTTTATCCTTGGTAAGCTTCCAGGATCTCTGTGGAGATTTCAGATAGAATAATAACCTGCAGGTTCAGACACAAAGTCATTTGTTTCAGAGCAGGGTGAATACTTCGTGCAGGGAGATCGTGGATGCCACAAGCATGGGATATAGGAGGCTTTATCCCAGGGTATCATTGAGTTACAGAATGCATTTTACTGTCCAGCAGGACTGCTTAGGTTTTATATATGTGGTGCATTTTTTTATCATTACTGTTGTTTTTTTCCTAATCTAGCAGAGTAGAGATTTCTGGAGGGTACTATGAATACATTGATGTCAGCAGCTGCCAGGACATCATCCACCTTTACCACTTGCTCTGGTCGGCAACAATTCTGAACATAGTTGGGCTGTTCCTAGGGATCATTACAGCAGCAATACTTGGAGGCTTTAAAGACATGGTAAGAGGCTATCAGTTTCTCTGTGCATTAAAAAACAAAAAATCAGGAAAATTGCCTTTAAAATAATCAAGGAAACTATTGATATTTCAGTGCAAATGTTCTATGCATTACTTCAATCAGGGTGGAAAGAATAGCAAGAAATAATGAAAAAGTGGAAGTGATTCAGTTTTTTGATCTTGTCACCACCTGAGCACAGTTAGAAAATATTAACAGTTTTGGGAGACTATATTTTCAAAAGGAACCATCAGAGAGGCATTGGCAATACCAGAATGATTAAAAATAATCTCATTCTTAAAAACTTATCTTCCTTTTCATAGTGTTCACATTCTACAAGGAAAAGTGTGGTGGTTGCTCATTAATTGTTGATTTTATAGTAGCAGTCTGAGCTTTACAGACTGTCTGAACAGCTGTGTTAGGTTGAAACTCTCCATCCAATTTCTTCATGGTGCAGAATCTGAGAGGGTGAACTGGGGATCAAAACCAAACTTCAGATAATGAAAAAAATACTGTTCTAACAATGTGAGCTTTGAAATACCCTCACCTAACCAGGCTGCCTGTTACCTTCCATACAGTTTTGTTTCAAACGGCACAAATGAATGGGTAGAACTGAATGTTCAACAGATACATTTGTGGCTTTTTCAGTTGCTTGTGACTCATTTGGAATAATACAAAAACAGTCACACAGAAAAGAGATTTGTTGTACTGGCTATATGTTTTTCTTACAAAGAAATCTTGAGCCCTGCACTAAGGGTAGTTTATTTCAGAACTCTGAACTCTTTACAGACTCACCAATATCTTCCCAAATAAAACAGGAGACACATTCCCAGCTGTGCATCATAGCCCTCTGAGATTTGAGTCACACTACAGAGCCTGTAAATCTCTGCAAACAAAGATGTATAGAAATGAACAGCAATTCACAGAATGCACCAATTTGGAAGTAATTTGGAAGTAATGAATAATTTCTTCTATTTGTGAAGATGTAAATCTGTTTTGTGTGATTACTGGTGTGCACTGGGCTACTGCCAGCTTGTTCTGTGGAATCTGAAACAAGTGATCTGAAATAAGTGACTGTGGAATGAAATGACCTTGGAGCTCAGCTGCTGCCTGAGAGGGAACTGGATTGCCAGTTGCTAATTCAACAGAGTTGAGGTCTAAGGACACACAGACCTCCATTAAATCATTTCTGCGTTCATTCAGCTGTCAGCTTTCTGTGACTGGGTTTGCAGCCTCATACTCTTTTCTTTTTGTTTTGATAGACTCCTTCCCTCCCTACCCTGAACTGCACTGTTGAAAATGCACACCCTTCAGTGACCTACTACTCCAGGCCACAAGTGACATCTTACAACTCCTACTACCACAGCACTCCTCACCTGCCTCCCTACTCTGCTTATGACTTTCAGGTGGGCAACATTACAGGATGTTTCCTTGTATAGCAGCAAGGTTAATTCCAGTCTGCAGGACTCTGGGGGCCTGTCTTCCTGTCATTCACACTGTTTAATTTTCTTGTTCAGGCAGAAAATACCAAATATTTCCTACTAGGCATTGGTCCTTGGCAGTGCTGTGCCTTACTAAGGGAATGTTTTCCTGACAGCTGTCCTTGAGGTGAAGGCACGAGGGAGGACCTGCTGCCTGCCTGCTTCCCATCACTTACCAGTAGAGATCACATTAAAAATATGCACTGCCTCTGGCACTGCAGTGTTCTGAGGAGAGAGGCAAAGCCTCAGGTGCTAGATTTTATTGGGCCAACTACTGTGTCTGAGACAAATAGATGAGCTTTTGGAAACAAGCTATTTGAGCTCCTGAAGATGCATGATGCCTGAAAAGCTATTTTGTTGTGGTTATTTTCCCCATGCTTCAGCTGGCCTAAGAGGGGTCCCTGCAAGCATCACCTCTGCTATAATGCATCCTTTCTCTTTGAGCTATGGAGCTGTGCTGTTGGAAATGGTGATTTCACGTGAACTTTGCTGTCAACATCATCTTTCCCTTGTTGAAGCAGATGAGGACATTTCCTTCTCAGCTCTTCAGATGTTACCGCAGGGGTGATGTTCATTAACACATTGCACAACCACCAGCACTGGAGACTTCTTTTCTTTTATTAACTAGAGTTTAAGATCTTGCTGATAAACAAAGAGGTGTGCTCTGTGCTAGCCACCACGTCTCATCAGAGCCATGCATAACATGAATCTAAACCTTCCTGGGTCTGCTGCTAATGCCACTAGACAATGCTGTTGTCAGGGCTCCTAAATATAATTGAACACTTATGTCAGAACTTCTAGGATGTATTTGTGACTGATTTTTGAGGTTAATGAAACCTGGGACAGTCACTGGTGCTATATAACTTCCTGCAGTTACAAAAATACCAACTTCAGTGCGCACCAAACCAGGCTCTGCTACAAAGTCCTTTTCTCAGTTTCTCAGCAGTTCTAGGCACTGTCTGCCCCAGAATTTGCCAGTGTGGCAGCCCCAGCACCTGCAGAGAGCTCAGCATGGGTGATTTCCCTGCTTTGTAACTGGGAGTGCTGCTGGCCTCTGGAACACTTGGAGCTCAGCCGGGCAGATCAAAGCGCCCAGGTCTCACTCTGTGAGCACAGGTGTTGGCTTATGAGGCAGCACAAAAACTGGGCATAAATTCAAGTCATCTAAATTTAATATAGCCAAGTCTCTCTTTAACATGAAATTCCAAGTCTGAGCCTTGCATATCTTCCAGGGAACTTGGGGCCTCCATGGAGCATTGGCTGTGGAGATTCTCTTGCCGTGAGCCCCACTCCACTCCCAGCAGTGTCTGTACCACCCTGTCTCCTCTCCCCTGCCATCCTGTAACACATGGAGCAAGCCCAGCTCTGCCTCTGTGCACTCCCTCTGGTGCAAGAATGCTTCCCACTCATTCCACACATTTTTCACGAGATAAAAAAAACACACCAGAATTCCTAAGGAAGCCTGGGCCGTTGCAAAAACCTGGCTTTCACACACAACTCTAAAATGGCAGACCCAGTTCTCTGGTTTTTGGAGCAGCCTGTTCATTGGTGCTGCTGGCTGGTGTGATTTGTGAGGAACTCATCCATTTTCAGTAGTCCAGTCTTTGTGAAATGCAGCAGGCACATGGAAGTGATGAGAATTTTTTAAATTCCCTTCAGTTTTACATCTAGGGAGCCTCATTTTTCAAAACCATTACTTACAGCCTGTTCTTACCTTGAATGCAACAAGTTATCTGAAGTGTTTTTTATTTGTATATGATTTGCTGACGTGAACCTTGAAATGTTAATTTTTATCTGTTTGGTAATGAAATATCACTTTGATAAAGTAATTTCCATTAGGAAGTTGTTACATTGCAGCCTTTGCTGTCTCCCTGCAGCATTCCAGCGTGTTTCCAGCCTCCACTCCTTCTGGCCTCTCTGATGACCCCCAGTCCCTGTCACCATCTCCCAGCTATATGTGGGCCTCTAATGCTCCTCCTCGTTACTCACCACCCTATTTCCCACCTTTTGAAAAGCCACCACCTTACACACCATAAAGAATGTGGGAAAGAAGAAAACAAAATATTTGCCATTGAAATAAGTGTGAACATTTTGTATTTATATTTTACTGTGGGAGGAAGCAGGAGAATACAGAATATAATTGCAAATAAAAATATTAGATTGGACTGTCCTTTTTTGCGAGACTTATTTCAGAAGTTTAATGATGGCCTGTGACAAAGGGGACAGACTTCTGATGTTTTAATGAGGCAGTGGGTAGCAGGTGACCTAAATTTCACCCTCTTTAGTTCATGTAGTCCTTGATTTTTAATCAAGTCATCCAAACAGATGACAGATTCTGGTCTTCCTTACTCCATCTTGTGCCAAGCTGAAGTAAGGGTAGCCAAGATCAATAGCTGCTAGAGATTATCAATCTGTTTGAGGTAAGGGTGCTTGCAGACAGCATGACTCGACTGGTTTTGTTTGGCCTTTGGGCTCCAGTTGCTGGGATTTGGGGTGGGGGAACACAGGACCTCGTTCACACCCCTTGTTGGCCCAACACACCAGAAAAATCTGGGGGGGGGAATTGTGACAGTGCCTCAAAATGTAACTCATAGGATAGCCTCATGTATGTGTAGGAAAATAATCAGAATATTGCTTTGGGAGGGGGTGGGGCAAGCTGTTTTTATTTCAGGTTGCTTCTTGAGATAAAAGATGAAATGGAGTTGTCCCTCTCTGAATTCTGTGCAAGTAATGCTGAAGTCAAAACATTTTGGGTGGTTGCACTGCCTAAATTGTCCTTGTATTCCTATAAAAAAACATCAGGAACTGTCTACAAGTCACTGAAACAGTGCAGTGAAAATGTTACTTATTTATTTGTTTGTTTGTTTGTTTATCTTTTCTGTGGTTGGGAATTTATTTTTAAGCTTGTACTTTTAACTTTTTAATTGACTGAATCAGCACCCTGAATGAGCACTGGGTTAGTAGCTGTATTATGGGCTGCACGTAAGGAATATCCACTACTAGTTCTCCAAGGTATGTCTCACACAGATGAAATTCAACACCCTGTAATATAGGAGGAAACTGAGGAATTTGCAATTACTGTTGTGACTTTCATTTAATCTTCAGCTGATGACTGTGCTGATTGATCTAGATTCCAGCAGATTTTGCATGCATCCTGCATAACAAAAGGTCAGCTTTGATATGTGACACACTGACCTCTAAAGTGTGGTTCTACTCCAGGAAGTGATTTCAGATGACAGTGTTCACATCTGAGCTGCTCAACCTGACCATTCTCAACTGCTTACTTCAGGGATAAAACCAACATTAACATCTTACTCATAATTTCCTAAAGATATAATTTCCTTGGCATTGGCTTGTTGACCCTAATCCTCAGTTGCTTTCCTTTACTTGCAACTGATGCAGGAAAAAAGGTACCTGAAAGTTAAGTCTGGCTTTCAGCATCAGAATGGAATACATGCTAGGGGGTTGGGGAGAAATCCAGTGTGATTTTAAACGGTGGCACCTATGTTTAATCTATTAAAAAAAAATTAAAATGCTGTCATCATGGAAAACAAACACTGAAGTCTCTGATCTCACTTTTCAAAGTACACCCACACTTTATAATGCTGTTTTTAATACTATGCATTTGCAAAGCCTTTAGGCTAGGCTATGTATTACCTTTATCATTTCCACTGTCAAATACTAATCAGTATATTAGTTCATTAAAGGATGACACTTTATCCAGAAGTGAGCGTGACTTTTCTCCAGTAAGAAGAAAATAAACAGCTGAAGAAAGGAAAGCAGCTCACAGGATTTAAAGCAGTAGTGTATGTAAAACATATCCTGGTGGCATTTTGTTTTACTACAGAATGTTGAAGTGCAGCTCCTATAAATTTGCGTACTGGAAATAAATTTATATACTCGGGCATCCTTCATTTTATATTACATTTTATTGAATTAAATCTTGATAAAGAGATCATGGGCAATTTCAAAACGGACAGTACTTCTCTTGATAAAACTCCCCACAAAACTAGAATCAGAAGGGCACATTAATTTAGTATCAGAAAAACTTTTATCGCTTTAACTTTGAAATAAAAGCTAACAGTCCTGTCCTACTTCTGACAAACACTGTACCATTTGTGCCTGTCAACTAAATAGGGCTAGAAGGACTAGGGGACACCACAGGACAGGACCGAACATCCTGAAGAGAACATAACTTGGTGGCAGAGAAACAATTAGGAGATGAATTGTGTCATTGGTTTTGAGTTGAAAAATACTAACCTTAGGAAATTATCGAAATTATCTTTTTTTTTTCCTAATGAATATTTTAGCAAAAATTACATTGCTGCTTTAAATTCACTATCAAAGGACAAGTACATTTCACACTTAAAAACTTACTGGTGGTATTTTCTGTTGAATTACCTGTTTCATTCTGCTTGAGTAAAACTAAGCATTCAATGTAACTGCAACATTCTGCACTGTATTTGTCATTTCTTATGAGAATGTCAAGTTTGTGAGTCATATGTACCCTTTTATTACTTTGCCAAAGTTAAATAAAATTGTGTGACTTTTGTAAACATTTACCGATTCTATTTTACATTTTAGCAACCTGTTTTACAAGCACCTTTAAGATTATTTGAAAAAAGTGAGCAAAATTTGCATTAAAAAAATCAAAGCAAAAAAAACCCCAACACACAAAAAAACCCCATCTGTATTCACTATATTGGAGACATATTTCTACCAGGATTAGCCACAAACTCCTTAAGTTCTGTTTTTGAAGGCACTCATGCCCCTGCACTTGATAATTGTGCAGTTTTACCCACATAACATGGTGCCCTGACCTCAAACTCTGTAAAGTTATTATTGCTGATTTTTCATCTAACACAGACTGGAATAATCCAACCAGTGGAGTCTCAGTGTCTCCTTTGCTGACTTTGGGCCTGATGATGTCAGCTGCTCCTTGATGTCAGCAGAGCGAGGTAGAAGCCCTATGCCAAGGAGGTAAAGGCATCTAGAGCATAATTTTATATGTTACTTATTAAATTGCATTTCTTACATGTAATCAGAAGTCTACACAGAGTAAGCAATTATTTCCTGTTGCCCCTGGGTCACCACCAATGGAACTCTTAAAAATCAGAACCAGTCAGCAGCTGGTAAAAAGAGCCCAAACCATGAGTGAGCTGAAAGCACTGCACTGGTCACTAGATACTTTACTGGTCACTAGGTACTTTTTTTGATTTTGAGCTCATTTGCAGTGCCAGCAGTTGGTCAGATTGTTCCACAGGAGCTCTGCCTGTCCTGAGAGTTCCTCTCTACCCCATCTACTGCAGCATTCAGCTCACAATACACTGGAGTTGTTAATTTGCTTTCTTGGAAAGTGTTCAGCAAAACCAATTAAATAGCATCAAAACAAACAAACAAAACTAAGGCCCAAATAAAAACACCTCTCCCTGTTTCCCCCCACAGTGGGTTCCCTCCCACTCCCAAAGACCTCAAAAAAGAAGCTACAAACATGTTAGACTGAGTTGCCATCAAGGAGAAACATAATACACCCACCTTGAGAATTAAACGTTTTTATTTTTGCCATAGAAAGCTCTAAGAACTAATATCACTTATTGATTAATGAAAAGTAGAACACAACTTTAAAAAGTATGTTAAGGAAAGACTGTACAACTATATACATCACAGACCAGGGAAAACCAAGGAATGTTTCACATGGAACATTTCCTAGGCAGTAGCTGTAGAACTCAGAATTCAGTGTATATAGTTGTCAGCTTCAGCATCTTTTTATAAGCTGCATGCCTTAACAGAACAAGATAAATAAGCAGTAGATGTTATTCAACATTTATTTAGTTCACATAGTGGAATGTTATGGTGTGAATCCCCAAAGAAACCAGACAGTGAGGATGCAGTTACTATTACCATATTCTGCAGCAGATTTGTTAATGGGTTTATATGCATAATAAATGACTGTGAGGTTTGCTACCTTAGTCTGTTGAAATTTTTCATTTTTATACAAATGCTTTGTCAGATTCAACCTTTTTCTTCCATTATCCCAAAGCCAGTTTCTTTATATTTACAGAAGTTTTTTTCATTAAGTTAAACGTTAAAATGGAAATTAAAATGCTTACAAAAACAAACAAAACCACAAAATATAAGTGCAATAGCCAGAAATCTAAATATAAAAGGTTACTCATGGCCCCATAAAAGGTTTTAAAACATGTTTCCAAACCAATAAATACAGGAAGTGAAATTTAAAATATGCTTTACACACCTCTGGACTTTGGATATCAAAAATCACTTCCAAGGAAAACTGAAGACCCTGAGACACATGCAAGCACGAGTCTTCTAGCTAAAATATTTTAAAAGCCCTAATTTTCCAGTTTTCCTCCAAAAAGAGACCTTTGCTAGGCACACTTTAATTTAAATTTTAAAATATATCAGCAGCAAATAGTGATAGCCATTATGTTTCATTCTGCACTTTGTAATGTATGCTTAATTCCAGATCCCAAAACAGGTCATTTACTTAAGAGTTGGGCTCGATCATCCTTGTGGGTCCCTTCCAACTCAAGACTACTCTGCAATTAAATATGTGTCATGTCAGTAACAAAAATAACATTGCATCTGTCTCGTCACAAAGTTCAGGGAAGTGTCACCACACAGCTCCAACACAGGCAATCCACACTCATGTCACATGAGGATAGTGTTTGACTGCAGAAATGCCACCTCAGTTACATCCCACAGTCAAAGCATGACCCATTGTATTCAAAGGGGTCTGCAATATGATCTGGAAATAATCAGGTGTAACATGTTCTTGGCTGACAAAAGAGAAGTGCTGAGCATTACATGCACCACGTAAAAAAATCCTCCTCCCATCATTGCTCACATGGATTTCTAGTATCTTTTTTGTAGCTCAACTTATATTTGAACCATTTACCATTTAAGTGCCTTTCTGGAAAGCCTACTGTATGTCTAAAACCTTTAACTTTGAAAGTCATAAAATCAAGATGCTAATTTAAAACATGAAAAAGAAAAGTGAAATCTGTAACTGCAATTTAAGCAATGAAAGGTTTCCATAACAAGTACTATGCGTGATAGCCTTTCTCAGTCACCTCTAGACCTTGAGGAGTTTTCATATTACCATTTACAAAAATTCAACAAATCACTAACTCTGAAATGCTAAACTATGACTCCAGTAAACAGGTGTTTTGCTCTACCATTTCCTGATCAAGTTGGACATCTAATTTATCTTTTAACTGCTTAAACAGGCACCAATTGCAAGAAGAATAAAACAGGAACATAATAAACCTGAAAACAGCTGACAACTGCAGAGAAATTATACTTTGGGTCATGGTGAATAAAGGGTAATTTCTGGTTGTTAGTTTAGTCCTCATCTTCCAAAATGTATAAATGAGGGCAAGTATGGAAGGAAATCCAAATTCCTGTTACACTTGAAGACCTAGCCAAACAGACATCTCAGTGCTAAACCAATACAGCACTTACATGAATTAATAGTTTTGAGAAGCCTTCAGCTAAAAAAAAAATAATATTTTTATCAGAATTTTCAAAATTCCACACTGAAGCCTTTCTTCTTGAAGTGGAAAAAAAAAAGGAGCAACACTTTATATTAAACTAATTACTGGCATTTTTTGCAGCAGTAAGAAAATGCAACATACTTCTCAAGCTTTAAGAAGGTAACATTATCTCCTCCCTAAGTGTTCTAAGCTTCTTCACTATTGAGTTTCATGGGGTTTGGTTTTTTTCCCTTGCAAAAAGAGTAAAATATCATGTACCAGGACACTGAATACTTGGCTCACCATACTGCCAAGTGTAAGCAAAGTTAGTTCAAGTTAGCCCTAACTGAGTATTGCTTGTTGACAAGACTTTTTGCATGAAGACAGATAATTAATAATATTTATAAAAGCAGAATTAAAATGCTAGCTCAAAATCAGACTATTCCAGTGTAGAAGGGGATGATGTACTTCGGCCCCTTGCTCCCAAATGTGAATTGTGGGATTATTTTTTTTAATGGTTCCATGACCAAAAGACTATGATGAAAACATCATACTGTTTTCTTCATTAACATCTAAACAGAATGCAGCATTAAAGTGCTAACATGAAAGAAAGGGTTTACATGGTAAGTATGGGTACAGGAAATACCTCAATTATTTTAGAAATATTTCTAGCTCTTTAGAAGGAATTGAACATTTTCAAGTCACAAGTCCTCATGTTTTGATCAAATTTAACATAACTGGTAGTGCCTTAGAAATGTCTTACTCTCTATTAAAGCAAAATTTCTGATTGCTTCCACAAATCACTGCATTTAACATGGTCCATCTAAGCACTACCATTTGGTAACGTGGTAGAACAAGTTAACTTCTTTTGACTTTAACCTCTGATTTTACAGCAATTTCAACAGTTCAGTTAAAACAGCTGCAACGCTCCTGCCCTGAATCCTTTTTCCAGCATTTCAAACATTTCAGTAGGATTCTGGTATCACGAACTCAAATTCAGTACTTCCCTCTGACGGGTTTTGTTTAAAAATTGTTTCATTTCCCTGCGGAACGAAAATGTCATCCCAGGTAATTTGTTTGTCTGGAGGGTTGGACGATGTTCCTTCAGTGCCATCCTTCCCTGAGCCAACACGATAGACAATTCCCCCCTCGTTTACCCCCGGGACGCTGTTGGGGCGGTCACTGATGTAGGCGTACTGTCTGATCTGCAGGGACCTGCAGGGGTGCAGCCGGTACAGCTTGGTGTCTCCAGAAGGGTCTTGGCTGTGAACTGATCTGATGTGGGACACCGTGATTTGGTAGTTGATGAAAGATTTGCCACACGTCAAGCACTGGTACCTTCGCTCCCCGGTGTGGTGAAGTTCATGCTTGGTACGATATTCTGCAAGAGCAAAAACCTTGTCACAGTAGCGACACGGGTACTTCTTCTCCCAGGAGTGCACGTTGAAATGTCTCCGCAAGCTCGTCAGACACGCGTACGACCTCTTGCACACAATACAGATATAGTAGACCCTGCCATCCACTATGAGCTCGTAGTGGTCGTCGTGATTTACTTTCATACGTTTCCCCTTTGGAGATTCATCATCAGACTTTTTGGGTGTGTCATCAGGCTTGGCTTCCGCTTCCTCAGAATCACCCTTCACGGGGATGACTACGTCATAGGTATCCTCACCGATATTTGCATAAACCTTACAGCCTGTGGATAAGCCTCCTATTTCAGTTGCTGTATCCAATGTTATGATTTTCTGCCCATCTGCCACATTCTTTGATGCTAGACCCGAATTTAATTCCGTGCTGTTTCCAGAAAGGACATCTGAGATTTTTATTTTAAATTCTCCAGGTTTAGCAGGTGGCTCTTGTGGAAATGTAACAACCTGTTTTTTCTGTACACCTGAGCCTTCAGTGCTTGCTGCCTTAGGAACAGAAGATTGCTGAACCAAAGAGCTGCTGCTGACAGAACCAGGACTGGAGGAGCTAATGATATCGACATCATCTTCAATAACCTCTTCATCATCAACAGCAGTTGCTTCCACTTCAGTTACGTAGCCATTATTGGACGGCTGCTGGTTCTCCCCAAGTAAATTAATTGTAGGAGTCACATGTGTTTGATGCAAGGAGGTGGCACCAAGTGATGAGTTAAGCAGAGGCTTGTTTAGAACAATGATATTAGGAGTAAAATGCTGTGGTGTTGCTGGGACGAGTGATTCAGCATCTGATTGTGTTTGGCTTGGGCTTAGCTGACTGGCAGACAAAGTGAGGTTCTGAGCTGCTGTGGTGTTCGTCAGATGGGGAGAGCCACCACTGCCACAGGATTTTTGGTCAGAAGCTCCAGTTGGACTTGAGCAAGGCTGGTTCTGGCCTGCAGCATTTTTGTCTTCAGTACATTCTTTTGGAGGAACAATCTCAGAACAAAAAATTACATCATCATCCTCATCATCTGAATCGTTCACTGTAATTTTTGTAGTCTCATATTCTATGCCGTGTAAGGAGAATGACTGTGTTATAACCGGCATCCCATCTGTTGCCTCTTGACCCTCTGGCCTGATTACAGTTACCTGTGTTTCAGCATCTCTTTGATTTGGACTAGAAGTTGAAGTTTCTGAAGCTTTGTCTTTGAACTCACTTGGCACATTTTTGCCTTCAGCCAGAGGTATGCCCAGATCAGCTATGAATTTAACACCCAGCTCCTGCCCGGATTTAATCAGTTCATCAAGTAAATCAGATCGAACGCTGATTATTTTGGAACTATAAATATAATTAAGAATTTCTGCAAAAATTTCTGCTCTTACAAAGCTCAGTTCAACCACTTGACCAGCCACTGAGAAAAGCTGGTGAAAATATGTGCTTGAGGCTGAAAGGATGTTTCGGTGAGCTCGAAATTTCCGGTCCTCCACAATGACTGTAACATCACAAAAAAGTCCATGGTCACGCTGCTCATTCAAAGACTGAAGGAGCACGCTAGAATATTGTGTGTCTGTTGCAGAAATAAGTTTTTTCCCCTCCATTCCTACAAAGGGAAACCAAAAGATACCAAATTAGTAAAAATGCAGATTTACAGTTTTAACTGCATGACAACATTCACATATATACTGTATATTCCTTCTTTAGGAAAAAACAAATCTGAGGTACTGTTCAGAACATTATGTGCTGCTGCACTCCATAAATTTGTTTCTTACTGCTGATAGTCCTTTCCCTTTTTACACAAAGTAAGTGGAATTCTGAATATATCCTCTGTTCTTACAAGATAGGAAACAGAAACAACACCTCATCTTAAGCAATAGCAAATAAGGTTAATTATAAAACCAAGAAGATGGAAGGTTTGGGTCCCTCAAGCAGCTTTAAACATTATTAGTAATTTCTTTTTAATTGTGAAATATTCCATAAATAGTTATGAGAAAGCCCAATAACATGAAGTTATTTATGGCCAGACACCAGAATCTGTGTGTTTGTATATTACCAGCCAACTGATTTAATGAAAACGCTATGGATAGTGCACTTCCTTTCCCAGAAAAATAAACTTTTTTTAACCCCATGTCATATATTTGCAAGGCTTTGTATTTCAAACTGAGACACCAAAGCAACACCAAACAGATCTGCTAAGTCAAAGTAACCCATCTGTCAGCACTGCCCATTCAAAACCACCCGAGAAGCTGCAAAAAAACATCAAAATATAGAACAGCAAGTCACGGCCTCTAATTTTACCCGCAAAACTTTATTTCCGCAGGCCGGGCCGGGCCGGGCCGGATGAGACGCCGAGGCCGGGGCTCCGCGGGCGCCGCACGCCGGCCCGGGGAGCGCGTCCCGCCCGGCTCCCCCCGCGGCCCCGGGGCTGCACCGGCAGAACGCGCGCTCCGAGCGGGGCCGCCGCGGCAGCAGCGCCGGAGGCCGAGCGGGAGCGGCGGCGCTGACAGCGGCGAGCTCGGGGAAAGGCCTGGCAGCACCGGGCCCGGGTTGACGGGCGGCCCTTCCGCCGCTCCCCGCTCGCTGAGCCGTGCTGAGCCCCCGGCGGGGCGAGAGGCGCAGCCGAGCCCGCCGAGCCCCCGAGCCCGCGCTCCCCGCGTTACCTGCGCCGCGCTCGCCGCGGCCCCGCCGCCTCCCGCACCGCCGCACCCGCCGCACCACCGCCGGGGGGCGCTGCCGGCGCTGCCCTCGGCTCTGACCCGAGCGGCCTCGGGAACCTTCGGGCCGGGGCGGGGCCGAGCCGCCCTCCCGCCGCTCCCGCCCCGGGCCGGGCCCGCCCCGCGCTCTCCCGCCGCCGCCAGCCCCGAGGCCGCGCGGCTCGGCGCTTCAGGGCTCCGCACGCTGCCGGGGATGCTCCGCCCGCCTCACCGCACCCCGCCCGCAGGAGCCGCCTACGGACCCCGGCGTGCCGAGTGCGTGGCCCCGACCCTGCCTCAGCGCAGGCCTTGGGACGGCCCGGCTCCGGCACACGGGCCTTGCTGCGGCCTCGGCAATTGCCGCCCGGCTCCCGGCTCCCCCGCGCTCCGTTCCCGGGCGGAGGCGGCGGTGAGCCCCGCACCCGCCGTACGGCTGCCCGTGTGGGGAAGGCCGTGCAGACGCTACTTCCCGCTGAGCCTCATTTCCTTCCCTGGGGCATTGGCGCTGCCCTGGCAGCGCTGACGCACCGGCACCTCCGCCCAGCACCGAGCGGAACCCGCACCCGAACGGCCCTGCCCGTGCTGCGGGAGCGTTTGTTGGGAATTCCCCGCACCACAGGGACGCGTGTTAGACCCTGCCGGGTAGAGCTGCTTACGGCTTTGACACAAAGTACCTCTGACAAAATGCGGCTGGGCACGTGGCTTTGGGCACATTCGACTTGTGGCCACGAAAGCGATACATCCACAGCGCGGCCTCTTGGAAACTGTTGCTGTTCAGGAATGTTCAAAGGACACCAAGATCATAAAATATATTTTTCACTTTCGGTTACAGATCTGTTTTGGTTTTTGTTGTTGTTTTTTTTTTCCCTATGCACTCTCTGGACTTCAGCCACAGGGGCTCCTGATTTTTTTAAGATTCAAAAACTTTAACAAGAACAATTGTCCTGTCAAGTTCGACAAAAAACCTAACAGGCCACAGCCACTGGCAGAAATTACTGCAATCCTTCACTACATAAATCAGCAGTGAAATGCTCCTGCTCAGGTTAATGAGCTCTTCTAGCAAGAAAATCAGGCTCCCTGTATTTGTATAGTTATTAAGAGAAGGGCCTTTTTGAAGTGAGCCTTCAGATTTTAAATGTTACAAAACCAGTTTCTGTTTATTTGTAAGTTTTACCAAAGAGTCAATTGAAGGAGAATAAATAATAGAAAACACTCATCAGGGAAAACATAGTATTTTCTTCAGTTCTTTTCTCCTTTGATACAGGTTATTAGTAATTTTTTACGCAGGAGGCCATATTAAATGAAAATAATACTATAACTGTTTTAATACTTAACCCAGTGGGGTTTTTCTCCTCCGAAAATGTGTGGTGGCCCAAATTAAACAATTTCTTAGCCTTTCATCCTCCAGCTTTAAGGACTTCTCGCTACCTCTTCCAATACTAAATAATTAACAGGAAAATTTGCAGCTACAGGTGAGCACTGACTTGGAAGCATCCCTGCTCCTGAGGCATCACCAGATCTCAAAAATCAAGTTTGAACCACTTATTCTTAGGCACAGAAATGCTGCCTGATTTAAAATCTGGGAGAGCTGCACCATCTCCTTGACTTTTACCTTTCTCACAGCAGCTTTTCTCTATGGCAACTCCTTCTGTCAGATATAAAATCTGATCCCCACTGTGACACTGTCACAGTCAGGACAGAGCTAATGCTCTCCCCAGCTCAGCCTTTGACTGAAGCTGCCACCATCTTGCTGTATCTGAAAGCTGTATTTCAATGTGCTTTTTTGTTAGTTTTTTTTTGACAGCATGCATCTCTCCTACGTTAGGAGTTGTTTTTTCTACTTCTATATTTTTAGATAAGGCTAGAAAGTGTTTGATGATTCAAGTCACACAAAACCTTACAATATAAGTAATACTATAAAAGAGCTATTTTAGCTAAGGTATTGACAAGAAACATCTAGGATACAGAACTACATGTGGTAATCTTAGAACTCAAAAACTAGGTAAGAGGCCCAATAGCAACTCTTATCTTCATGTACAGAAGTGACCAAAAAAACTCTGGGATGGAGGCTCTGAAAATATGAAGTACAAATTGAAATAAATTTATGTGCAGGCTTTTGCACATAAGACAAAAAAGTATGCAATGCAGTAATTTGAGTTTTCAATTAAGGAATTTGAGGAGCTCTTTTGTTTTTAAAAAATCCAGTTTGTGAGAAAATTCTATTAAAGAGCTGACAAATTTGAGAGACAAAGTAACATTCTCCATCATGAAAATATGCAGTTTACATTAAAGAAAATTAAATTTTATAAGCAGAACAGTTGAGGGTTTTCAATAAAATTGAAATTCAATAGTTACCCTACCTAAGACTACCTTTAAGGACAGAAATATTCTTCCACTGGGGGAATTTCAAATAAAACATCATTGCTTCTGAAAGATTCTAAAATACAAATTTCCACTGTTTGTGCTTTGAAGAAATCTCTGAGAGTATTTCTCCTGCCAATCCCACTACATAAAGCCTCATATAGCTGAACTAAGGCTCTAGTGATCCTTTTTATTGACATTAGCAGTTGCTGTAGATGCTGTTAAGTACTGCATGAGCATTATAACTTGTGTAGAAAAGCACTTCAAGGAACACAGGTGCAGAGTGCTCCTGAGGCAGATGTTTTAGTCATCATTTAGTCAGATCAGTTTTCCAAAGCAATTAAAAGAAGGGTGGAACCTGGCTGTCCTCACACAGACACAGGCGACAGTAACACCACACACATGGCCAATCTCTGCTAAATCTTTTCCCTCCCTGTTCTGCACGTGGTTACTTGCACACAAAAAAAATACAGAATTTAAACAGGTTTCCTCCATCTAAGAGATTTTTATGCTGCTTATGGTAGGTTTGGGCACTGAAATACTGTTTCATTTGTGAAAAAGAATCTGACATACCCTGACATAATTTCTAGACAGCATAAACTAGCATGGCTTTCCACGGTGGAGCAGCTGTCCAAAATGCCCTTTTACACAGAGCTGGCCAGACCCAGCGATATTACACTGCACTTTGCAGAGCCGAGGAGAACCTCGGGTTGTTTTTGAGAAAGCTCCGTGGCAACGTGGTGAAACCTCAGGGGGAAGGGCGCTCCCAGAAGAGCGGGTGCCTTATCTCAATACACAATTTGTCACATCTTCACAGATAAAGGTTAAGGTTGCAAAAAACTTAAGCTCATCAACTCCACCCGTGAACCCAGCACCATGCTCACCATTAAACCACGTTCTTAAGGGGCCACACGTTTTTTAACATTTCCGGGGACGGTGACTCCACCACCTCGCTGGGCAGCCTATTCCTCTGCTTGTACCCAACCTCAACCCCCCCTGACGCAACTCGAGGCCGTTTCCTCCCTTGCTGTCAGTTCAGCCCCGGGACGCCGCACGGGAGCGGCCAGCGCCGTGTCAGGCCGCGCCGGGCGGCCCAACATCCCAACGCGGGCCTTGCCCGGGCCGGGCCGTGCCAGGCGGCGCCGGGCCCGGACAGGAAGGGGGAACCCCGCCGGGGCACGGTGAGCTGTCCGTGGGGCAGTGCTGCTCCCGGGCCGCCCTGGACAGCTCCCGGGGCCGCGACCCCGCGCCGGTGCCCGCGGAGCGGGGCGGAGCCGGGCCCGCGCCGCCGCCAGCCCCCGCCCGCGGCTCGCCCACCGTCGCCGCCTCACCTTCCGCCGCCGCCGTGCTCGCGTCCATCGCTGCCGGGCGGCCGCCGCGGGGCACAAAAGGAGCCGCCGCCGCCGCGACCGCCGCCGCGTTGCCGGCCGGGCGGGTGGGGCGGTGACCCCGCGGGCGGGGCTGCCCCGCTCCCGCCCCGCTCCCGCCCCGCTCCGCCCGGCCGGGAGGGCGCCGGAAGGCGCCGGGAGCCGCCGGAAGCGGCTGTGTCGCCGCCATGGCGCCCGCGTCCCGCTCCCGCTCCCCGCCCGCCGCCAGCTCCGAGCGCCGCGGCCGCCGCTCGCGGTCCCGATCCCGATCCCGATCCCGGTCCCGGTCCCGGGAGCGCAACGGCCCGAGGCGCCTGGGCCACCGGCGGAGCCGCAGCCGGTCCCGGAGCCCCGGCGCGCCGCGCTCCTCCGCGCACCACGGGCACCACCACCACGGCAAATGGCCCGAGTACTACGAGAAGGAGAAGGAGGAGATCCTGCGGCAGAGGTGGGCGCCTGGCGGGCCCCGCTCCGCGGGGACGGGACGGTGCCCTGGGAGGAGCGGGGCCTGCGGGTGCTGCGGGCACGGCCGGGCCTGGGCCTGTGCGGCCCCGCCACGAACCCCCAGCCCCTGCACGGGCTCTCCGTGCGTTTTCCGCGGGCAGGGCCGGACGGAGCTCGGCTGGAAGGGGTTTAACACCTGCTGCCCCGATCCTCTGCAGTGTTCGGAGCTCTGCTGCCACACTGCCTGCCTGCGAACTTGCTCTTTGTTCCGAGTTATTTCTTATCCTTATTGTGGATGCTTTAGGCGAATAGAAACACTAAAGTGTAGGACTTAAAGTGTTTGTGTGGTGGGTGTGACAAACTAGGCCTCAGTGACAGTGTTTTTTTACAGGAGACTCAATGAGAGAGAGAGAATTGGAGAACTGGGGGCACCTGAAGTCTGGGGACTGTCTCCAAAAGTTCCTGACCCAGAGTAAGGCATATTCTTTCTTTATGTTTTTTTATAATATTAATTACATATCAGTTCTGTTTATACAAAATGTTTTATCCCTGTGCTAGTCATGGTGCCACAATACTTATTGTATCAGTTCCTTTCTGAAGTAACATAATGAGATTACTACTTTTTTCCCCACCAAATAATTCCAGCATGCCAGTTATGCAATATGTGATTTATTGTAGATCAGTGACTGTTGTGTTGTGGTTCTGACAGCAGTTCCCAGGCTAAATTACCTCTTTAATACTTTACTCCCTTGCAAGGATTGACTCAAATTGTCTTTGATTGTATGTGTACCTTTGATCTTGAGTACAAATTTTATTTTATTCAGTTCTGATGAGCACACCCCAGTAGAAGATGAAGAGGCAAAATCTAAGAGCAGTTCTTCAGATTCCAGCTCAGAAGGTATCTTGTTTGGCTTGCACAGCTCTTTTGAAAATGGGAAGCTGCTGTGGCTTAGAATCTGCTGCTGCTGTTTGCAGAAGGTTCTCTGGCTTGGATGGGTGGAAGTGAGTGGGGTGGGGTCCAGGTCAAAGGAGAATGTTGCTTTGGGAAGATCTGGGAATACGTATGGAACTAGATGTTCTTTGTCCTCTAATGTTATCTCTAAAAACATTCTAGAGGAAAAGAAGAAGAAGAAGAAGAAAAGACAAAAGAAAAAACGCAAAGCATCCAAAAGAAAGCGCAGGAAACATTCTGAGGACAGTGACAGTGACTCAGAGTCTGAGCAGAACTCCAGTGGTAAGACAAGAGGATTTCAACTTGCAATCTAGCCTCAGGAAATGGGATTTCTGAATTTAGCATCCACTGGGCCTCTCATGCCAGAGATCTGTCTGATATATTCTCATACTGACCAGTACAGCAGGGAGCTTCCTACTAATGCTTTCCCACTATAAACAAGTCCCATCAGTGTGTGCACTAAGGCATTCTGGTGGAGGCAGGTAGCAGTGGGAATAGCCTCACACGGTTAGGGTAATGGTTATGGTAGTAGTTAGGTTAATTGGTAGGGGTAGTGCTTAGTGTAATTCTTAGCAGTAACATTAGGGGAGTGGTTAGGGGACACTTAGGGTTAGAGTTGAGCCTGTGGCTTCAGGAATACTGGGGCTGGAAAAGGCATGCCAAGGCAATCCCAGCAGAGCCCAATATTGCTGTTCCTGCATCATTCTGACCTGGAAAACCCACAGTATTGAGTTTGGGTTAGGGCTAGGGGTAGGATTAGGCTAATTGGTAGGGGTAGTGGTTAGTGTAATTCTTAGCAGTAGCATTAGAGGAGTGGTTAGACTTAAGGTTAGGGTTGAGAGAATCACAGAGCCTACAGCCCCAGCGACACTGGGGCTGGAAAAGGCATGCCATGCTATTCACAGGGCAGTAAACTACTTAGTTATAATTAATAATTTCTTTTTAAGAATAGATACACTTTCTTTTTTCAGATGACGATAAAAAGAAAAGCAAGAAGAGGAAAAAGAAGAGCAAAAAGTAAGTGTCGTGGTTGCTGTCTGTCATTCTGGCTGCTAGAGTGCAGCTCAGTTTTCTCTGCAGGCCCCCAGTGAGCCTGAGGACCTTGGATAATTTGCAAGACCTGGCAAATAGTATTAATTTGATGGATTTTATTTAAATCTACACAGTTGTGCAGCACAAACAACTCCCTGTAGAACCCCTTTCTAACACTTTAGGACAGTGAAAACAGAACATATATATTGTCTTGGCTTTGCTGTAAAGTGTTTTGTATGAAATAGCAGACAGCCAGTCTTCCTACAGGTGGAAGTTGCCTTGAGAAACTAATTATTTGAGTATGATTCCAAGCATCTTCTTTCACCTTAAATTTTGATAAATAGCATGTCTGTCTGTCTTTACCACAGGAAGAAGTATAAGAAAAAGAAAGCTAAGAAGAGCAGGAAGGAATCCAGTGATTCAAGTAGCGAAGATTCCGATGATGAAATGCTTCAAGGGGATGATCTCTGGATTGAGAGGTCAAGTAGGTTCACCTGACTTTAAACTTGGGTGGAAACTTCTTGATGTCCTTTTTGTGAATTCATCATTAGGTGTTGCTGACCTGTGTAACACTTCTGATAACAAAGAACAATGGGCACAAGATTTAATCTTCCTCATTATTTGATTGTTGCAGAAAATACGGAAGCTGATAGTTTGATTGGACCAGAGGCGCCCAAAACTCATGCATCTCAGGATGACAGGCCTTTGAAGTGAGTAGCCAGCTCTAATAGTACTTTGATCAAATCAAGTAAATCAAGTGTAAAAGTTACTGTTCAAAAGGGCTGTTGCAGCAATAAGGCAAGCAGAGGGAGAAATGCTATGCCAGAAATTCACAGACAGAAGTTCTAGTGGTGCTAGGCTTTCCCCTGGCCTGAATTTGGGTAAAAAAGTCTGGTTTATGCTTTTTAGCCTTGATTCCTAGAAAAATCAATTGTAAGTGCCTTTATTCTAAAGATCTGCAGTATTGTGACTTCATAGTGTCATCAGAATTAACTCAGCTGATAATTTAAGGTGTTGCTAGTGTTGCCATAAGGAAGAAACAGGCCAATATGTGGGAAAGAATAATAAAGTGTTTAAAAATGCAGCTGTATACAGTAGTGAACAGGGAAGTTGGATGTTTAGCTCAGGCTCTCTCTATCTGGAACTATTGAAATCACCATTTTTGGTTTTTTTAGCTATGGACATGCCCTCCTGCCCGGTGAAGGTGCAGCCATGGCAGAGTACGTAAAAGCAGGGAAACGCATTCCACGCAGAGGTGAAATCGGCTTGACAAGTGAAGAGATCGCATCATTTGAGAGCTCTGGTTATGTCATGAGTGGCAGCAGGTATGGTTTTGATGATGGCAGTGGTTCAGTGGAATTTTCAAGGGCTGCTTTCTCTGCTGGCTGAACAGAAGACTGCTTCCAAGCTCTCCTTGCAAGCATGGAGGAGAAGGTGCTCTGCTTTCGATAAACTCTCCATTGCTAAAGATGGATAGTGAGTTTTTCAGGGACACATTCTCCTCCGGAGCAAAAGTTCCTCACAGGCAATACTCTTCTAATGAGGAGGTGCTTGTGTCAGGTGGCTTGAAGGTGGTCTGGACAGCCCTGGGGATGTGCTGGCCTTTCAGCAGGAGACAAATCAATGTGTGAGAGGTTGGCTGCACTTTTTTCTCTATGACCAACAGTAATCTCACTTAAATTTTGGTGAGCCAGCAGCTGACACCCTGGGGTAGGGGAGGCTTCTGTCTAACTGCCTGAGAACCCTCGGAAATCAGCTCCTTGCTCTGCCACACTCCTTCCTGGGAAGGTTAGTGTGTGAATTATCTAGTTTAGGTATCTGTTTTGCCAGTTGGCGAGGTCAGCACAAAAGATGCAGATACCAACTTTAAGGAGTAAGTATAATTTGCTACAGTGCAAAACTGCAAAGAATTATAAAGGATAAGCTAAGAAACACACCTAATCATTAGTGCAAAAGATCACCAGTCACCCTAACACTTTACTGTCATCCAGATCTGCCCATCAGCAGGGGAGCCCTGGTCACAGCAAAGGATTGGAGAACCATTCCTGGGAATTCCTACATGTGTGTCCACCTGTAGGCGAGGCCTCCATCTTCACTGTGAGAGGGCCCAACTTTTAGAGTGTAGAACAAACAAGCTTACACAGCTTCTAGTGCAGGAACATATGGAGGATTCATCCTCTCTTGGATTCCACCCAAAGCCCGGCCAGGGCTCGAGGAGGAAGCAAGGGAGGTGGCTTCAATTGTATACCTTCAGACAAGGCCAGATGCCTGATTTCATGCCTTTGTCTGGCTTCTAAATGTAGAAGGATAAATATGTTCTTATCACACTATATATTTCACTAATGGTCATGCATATTACCTTAATGAGTGGATTCAAATATAACATTTTGTTGGAAGGTTCATCTAGAGGTCAGCTTTGGCTCAGGCCTGTTGTTCAGGCCTTAGTGCTTCAGTATCTTTATTTAAAGTCCCTGAACACATTCAGACCAGTTGATGGCTGGAAGCTGTGGCAGGCACTGACACCCTCTGCCCATGCTGACATGGCCCGTGTTCTCCCCCACAGACACCGCCGCATGGAAGCTGTGCGTCTGCGTAAAGAGAACCAGATCTACAGCGCCGATGAAAAGAGAGCTCTGGCATCCTTCAACCAGGAGGAGAGGAGGAAACGGGAGAATAAGATCCTTGCAAGCTTTCGAGAGATGGTCTACAGAAAGACTAAAGGCAAAGAGGAGAAATAGTGATTCATTTGAGCTGTACCATAGCTTGCATCACGTGGCAGCTAACCCAGTCCAGCTGTCATTTGAAAAGAGCTGCGGGTGCTTCAGCACCTTTCACCCAACAGGGCCAAGCCTCAGGAGTGGATTACTTGTGTCAAGGAAACAGAGTGATTTTCATCAAATTTTCATGGATGATTTGTTTACCATCTACAAGGAATCCCTGTAAAGAGAGAGGCTACAAGGCAGGAACAGCCGGGGGAGATTAGAGGTGTCAGTGTTCTGCACTTGCTTTGAATCAGACAAAGGATCCCATGGGAAGGCTTTGTTACCTAATGCCAATAAGTGTGATTTTTTTTATTCCATTTATTTTTATTAATCATAGGATCATTTAGCTCAGGAAAGATCTTTAACAAGCTACTAGCACCAGTAGCAAAAATGAAGGAACTCCAGAGTTCCTGTTTTAAGATCCAGAACTGTTCACTATTTTTTCACAAGTCTTTTAGGTTTTTCTTCAAAGCAGTTGAGTTTGGTTTGCTATTCAAATCAGACGTGTAAATATTTTGTAAATGAGTTTGTAATTTAATACTGATGAGCTTCAGTTACTTTAGAGCAAGCAGACCCCAACTGAGGTATAAAGTAACAGTAAGAGGAGGGTCTGATCTTCAGTCCACTGAAACATATGGTTAAGAACTGAGTTGCTTGCTTCTTTTTCTCCTATGTTATACATAGGCATGGTTGGGTGCAGTGATTGGAACCCCTGGATGTACACAGGTGGTAACAAGGATGTATCTTTCAATTTATTTGAAATGTTTTTGTTTATGGAAGTGTTCTAGATTAAACCCTTGTTTTAACTCCTGTAGTATTTTACTTACTGTTTCAGCAATATTACATGTCTTGCTTTGAACTCTGTGCTTGGAGGCTTTGCTCATCAGGCAGTGCTTATGTGGTGGTTATCTTTGATTCAACTGTGTATTTCCACACATATCTCCTCAAAATTTTTTTCAAATGTTTTGGAAAACAAAATGGTTTTGAGAGGTGGGTTATTTCTCTTTTGTTCTCTTATTTATTTTTTTTTGGTTCCTCTAAGTCTAGCAACAGAGATGTCTTGTATATTTGTATCAGGAAAATAAAGATAAAGTCCTATGTTTTCCCTGGAGTTCCACAGACCTGGCATTCACAAACAGCAAATCCTGCCAGCTGCCCTCTTCCCATTTACACTCTGGAACCTGGTTCCATCCTGCTGTCCCCACCCATAGCTGCCAGGGACTGTCACACATAGCCCTGTCAGGGCATGTGTCACATGTCAGGACATAGCTGATTCTGCACAAAGTGGAAATGCAGCTAAGGAACACCTTCTATTTCTTCATTTGGTTTATTTCTTTATTTGGTTTTCCACAGTAGAGTATTGGTATGGTGAATTGGAGCTGTTCCATCGGGAAGCAAGTCTTTCTGCACACACTATTTTATTTTCAATTATGTCCTGAAGCCACTTTTCTCTAAACTGACACTGTTCTGGCCTGGAGAACGGAATAAAAAGAAGGTAGATTGTAAGCATAATACTGAATCCAAGTTTGGCCAGCTGAGAGCTGCCCTTTATTCACCACTTAAGGCTATCAGCTGTAATAAAGACCCCACCTACCTACAGCCGTGTAAAGCAGGACAAATTTCTGGAGAATGCAGATGCCCACAGGGCTGTTCATGCCTCTGGGGGTGAAGCTAGTGATAAGCAGGGTCATTTCATGTAGCAACTTCCACTTCTATGCCATTACTGATTTTGACAACTTCAACTTCTCTGCTATTACTGCAAACTTATTTACATCGAGTTCCCTATTTGGTTTTGGAATGGAAAAGCTTGCTAAACAGAAAAGTCATAACATTTACCTCCGAATCAGCCTGCTGGACTCCAGTCTGTAGAAAATCTCCACAGGTGCAGTCTGCAAGAGAGCAGAGACAGGGCAGAGGCCATGTACAGCCCCTCAAAAAGCAGACATTGCAATTCAGTGAGAGCTATTGTTTACTTTAAAAATAACCTTGATATTTGGTTGGGGCAGAAGGGAAGATGCTACTCAGGGACTGGCTGGGCACTGGTTGGTGAGTGGTGAGTAATTATTTTCATTTGCATCACTTGTCCTTCATAGGGTTTTTTCCTCAGTTTGTTTTTTTTTTCCTGCAAGTTGTTAACGTCATTCTATTTATTTTTTAATATTATTACACTTTTTTTACACTTCTGGCTATGTCTAGGCCTTGTCAGCATCTTCATGAGAGCTGCTGGCTCCTTGCCAGTCTCTCCACTGTCCTGGCATTTCCCTGCCTCAGGAATGCCACTGTGCTCCTGTGCCTTAAAGGATTAGTCCATCCACAGCATTTCTGAATACTTACATCAGGTTTGAATTTGGAGATCACTATAACGAAGTAGACATTTGCTGTTGCTCGTGGGATAGGTTTTCTGCGTGTTGGGAGGCCCCAGCAAGCTCTGTAATGGTACCTCTTGCTGTCCTTCAGTTCTTCTTCCTCGAGAAATTCTGAGTGGTGAAGCCAGCTTTCATGAATGTCCCATGTCTGTTGAATAAACACATCACACTAGACTCCCTCTGCCTAGCAGAGCTCACTTGAGGGTGATGAGAAAAAGGAACAGAGGTGCTCTCCTTTAATTTTTCATACTTTTTAACAGTGAGTATATGGAATTGTGACTCACAGAAATTAGTTCTTCAATTTGCTGCCGTCCTCTCTCCACTGTAAAGTCCTTGGACGTGGTCCATGGGATATTTTTGATGACATGCTTGGTTTCTAAAACAGATAAAAATGCTTACAAATCCTCCTGAAAAGACCTCAACACATTCCAGCAGAGCAAACACAATACCTTCCTCTGTTTCCTTGGCCTCTGGAAGACATTCCTCTGAACTGCCTCTCTCATTTTCTGGGGGGATGTGATCTTGTTCCTCATTGTCAGCTTCTTCCTCTTCCTTGTCCATTTGCTTCACCTTTAGACAGATAAACGCACAAATCCTGAGAGAGCAGCGGTCTGGGAGCTGCAGGCCCGTCTGAGGAGCACGGGGAGCAGCGGGCAGTCCCTCCCTGCCCCCGGCTCTCACCCCGCTCAGCGCTCCCGGGGCGGCCGCTGCTCCTCCGCCGGTGTCCCGGGCAGGCCGGGGGTGCGAGGCGCGGCGGGGGCAGCCCGGGGCAGGCCGGTGGCGGTGTCCGAGCCAGGGGAGCTGTGCCCGGGCCCGGCGCTGTCCCAGCCGCCCGCGGGCACGAGCGCAGCGCCGTCACCATGGCGAGCCCGAGCCGCTCCCGGCGGCCGCTCCGCGCTCCCGGCCTCGCTCCGTGCCCCGCGGAAACGCCCCCGGCCGCCGCTGCCTCCCGGGGAGGAAACAGCTGTGGCACTCTGCTTGCCATAGTTTTGCCTTTCGGGAGCTAAAGCAGCCTCCAGCCTGTGCTCTGCCAGGCAGAGACTCTGTTCAGTCCGGTGCAGAGGTGCTGCAGGCTTTGAGCAGTACAACACACAGACCCCCAGAGGGAAAGGATCACGGGTACTGTGAAATGTTTTAGCAGATCACAAGGTACTGAATTCCCAGCAACTGCTCTTCCAGGATGACAAGAGGCCTTGGGGCAGGGGGTAGGAGGTGCTCCATGTGCCAGAGCAGAGATTCCCCCATGTCGCAAGAGCGTGGTGAGGCAGCTGTGCCCCTGCAGGTCCATGATGGAGCAGAGATCCACCTGCACCCCAGGAATGATCCCAGGAGCAGGATGGATGTACCCAGACTGCGACCCCGTGGGGAGCTCAGGACCTTTGTGCCCATGGAGAGAGAAGCCCACACTGGAGCAGGTTTGCTGGCAGGAATTGTGACCCTGCTGGAGCAGCTGGTTCCTGAAGGACTGCACCCTATGCGTAGGACCCATGCTGGAGCAGTTGATGAAGAACTGCAGCCCCTGGGAAGCACTCACACTGGAGAAGTTAGTGAAGGAGTTTCCCACGGGAGGGACCCCATGCTGGAGCAGGGGAAGAGTGTGAGGAGTCCTCCCTTGAGGAGGAAGGAGCAACAGAAACATGGGATGACATTCACCACAACTCCCATTCTCCATCACCCTATGCAGCTCAGAAGAGAGGAGGCAGAAGACATGACTGAAGCTGAACCCAGGAGAAAAGGAGGAGCGGGGGGAAAGTGTTTTATAATTCGTTTCAACTTCTCATTGCCCTGCTCTTATCTGTCAATACGTTAAATTATTTTCTCCGAGTCGAGTCTCATTTGCCTCTTACAGTGACTGGTGAATGGTCTCTCCCTCTCCTTGTCTCAGCTCACAAGCATTTCAATGTATTTTCTCTCCCTGTCCAGCTGAGGACGGGAATGACAGAGTGGTTTTGGTGGGCACCTGGTGTCCAGCAAGGGTCACCCCACCACAGCAACAGAAATACAAGGTCTGAACACATGTATAGCTTTATTTAAGAGTAAAATAATTTTCTACAGGTACATGATTTTTTCAAGACATTGACGACACCTTAGTTTATGTTCTCCAGACCCTGAAAAAGAAAAAATAATAGTTATATTTGTGTCATTCTTGCCATTAATGTGCATCAGAGCATATCTGAAAATGCAGGTTTTCAAACTATATTTAATTACCCAGGTCTTAAGTAGAACAAAATTAAAATGCACATCCCCAGAGGCAGGCCAGCTGCAGGCACCGAGTGAGATCTGACAGCAATCAGTGCCCACCTCAGCGGCCGTCCCAGAGTCCCCCAGGGATGGGGGAGCAGCGCCTGGGCCCCGCTTCCCCCGGCGGTACCTGCCCAAAGCCCCCAAAGAGAGCCCCAAAACCTGCCTTGGTCACATAGTGCTTGTTGACACCTGACAGCCGCCGGTCCCGTTCCAGCAGGGTCCACTCGTAGGGATAGCGGGCGATCCTCTTCTCCTGCAGGCACAGAACTGCCGGTTAAGGCCTCGGGCAGGGGCTCCCGAGGGGAAGGCGGGCCGCGGAGCCCCGGGAGGGAAGGGATCGCAGAGGGGTGCAGGGGACTGGGGATAAGGGCAGCTCCGCTGAGGAAGCGGAGCCTCAGGGTCCCGGATCCCGCTGTGCCCCGCCCCGCGCTGACCTTGCCGCCGTGACACAAGCGGTGCATGAAGACGGTGGCCATGCCGGGAATGCTGAGGCAGGCGCCCATGATGGCCATGCCGGGCAGGATCTCGTACCACATCCCGCCGGTGCCGGTGCCGGTGCTGCTATCGGTGCCGCTGCCGCTCCGCCGAGCCGCGGGGCACTCCCGGCCTGCCCCGCGCCCTTCCCGGCCTGCCCCGCGCCCCTCACAGCCGAGCGGCTCCGAGCGGGCAGCGGCAGCGACAGCGCTGCTGGGAACAGTCCCTGGGCAGGAAATGAGGCCGTGCCCGCGTCCCGGTTAGCCCGATACCGCTCCCGGTCCCGGGCGCTGACCTCCCCGGGATGAGCGGCGGCGGGCGCGGTGTACACTGGGAGCGGTAGTCCGGCGGAGGCAGCTGCGCCTTTAAGGGACAGTCTCGCGAGAGGCGGCGGTGATTGGTGCGCGCGGTGCCGCCCGGGCCCGGAGTCAGGATCGGGATCGGGATGAAGGAGGACAAGGAGAACGCCAGGCCCAAGGAGCGGCGCGGGGCCTCCTCCGGGCTGGGGGTTCTGCTGGCCGCGGGGCCAGGCACGGGCCCCGCCGCCGGCACGGACGTTAGAGCCGGCGCCGCCGAGCTCGATCGCCTGGAGCGGCCCAAGGACAAGAAGGAGACGCTCAGCAAGGTGGGGCCTGCGCGCCGCCGGGAACGGCGCCCTCTCCGGTAACGGGGCTCACCGTCTGTGACGGGCCCCTCTTCCCTCCGGTAACACGGTTTCCCCTCTGTAACGGGACCTTTCCCCGCTAACGGGCCGCTGGCGGGGGCCTGCTGGGACGGGCCGTGTCGGGGGAGGCGCGGTAATGACTCGTCCTGAGCGCCGCTCCTGCCGTGCCGCAGGTGGTGATCCGCCGGCTGCCGCCCAGCCTGACGAAGGAGCAGCTGGAGGAGCACTTGCAGCCTCTGCCCGAGCACGACTACTTCGAATTCTTCGCGAACGACTCCAGGTACGGCCGCCTGCCCAGTCCGGGTGCTCCCGGGAGCCGCCGCTACCGCCAGCCGGCCCTCAGTGGCGTCAGCCCAGCGCTCTCGGTTTGTGTCTCTGCAGCTTGTACCCGCACATGTTCTCGAGAGCCTACATCAACTTCAAGAACCAGGAAGACATCGTTCTCTTCAGGGATCGCTTCGACGGCTACGTTTTTGTCGATCACAAAGGCAAGTGAGCGGTTCTCGAGGGACGTTGCTGCTTCCCTGCTGTCTGTGCTGTGTGCTGGTTGAGTTTTGGAGGGGTGGGTGTGAGCGGCAGTGTCTGACTTGTTTGGGTTTAGTGCCTCAAATAACAGCTCCAATGCATATAGAAATATATACACACATAGTTCCAATAACATCTAAGTCCTTTAAAGGAGCTGGTTTGCAGTGTGACAGCACACTGTGTGTGCCTTACCCAGCTGGACTTTGTGCAGCCATAAATGTAGTGTTCTTCTCAGAAGATAAAGCTTTAAAGCCTGCTTGTAATGTGTTGCATTCCACTATATTTTGTCAAAAATTTAGTTTGCCTTGTGCACGATGAGCACAGAGTCTGTAAGATAAGGCTGTTATGTGGTGTGGTGCCACTGAGGTGGCTGAACTGACAGTATTAAATCTAGTATGTCCTTCCTGTCAGACTGTGAATTTGCTGGTTTGTTAGTGTTAAGGTCACTCTCACATAGTGTCAGTGTTAAGGTCATGAATTCTCCTGTCTGTACAGTGTTTTTAAAATTAAACGGATTTCCAAATAATTTTTTTATGCTGTGCAAGTAGTCTCTTCTAGTGTTGCATATTTCTTGTGAGACTTACCTTTCTGCTTTAGATTTGCATGATATAATCTATAATAGATATAATAGGATATAATCTATAATATATATATATATAAGCTATAATATATTCGTTTCATCTTTATTTTAATGTATTTTTTCCTCTCAACAGGTCAGGAATATGCTGCCATAGTTGAGTTTGCACCTTTCCAAAAAGCTGCAAAGAAGAAGAGTAAGAAAAAGGATGCCAAAACTGGAACTATTGAAGATGGTATAACAGCAAGCTAGTTTGTTTTGCATGTGTAGATTTGAGACTGTTAGCAGTGATTTGGGTGTAATGTTTTTACTGTGACACTATAGTTCCACCAATGGGATGTTTGCTTAATTATATGTGAAGTTTATGAGCACTGCTTTGTCAGCTAGAAATTTGTTAAATATGATTGTCCCAGACAAACATAATACAGCAGCTCATTTGAGAGCTGTTAACTTAGGTAAAGGTGGCATATAAACAACCCAACTTAAGTAAATGTGACTGAGCAGTGCATGATGCAAATACTTTTCATGCTACAGTATCTCTTCTTTCCCCCTCCCCCTTTTTCCCCCCTTCTCTTCTGTGTAGATCCAGAATACAAGAAGTTTTTGGAAAGTTACAGTGCAGATGATGAAAAATTAACCTCCACTCCTGAAACTTTGTTGGAGGAAATAGAGGCAAGAAACAAAGAGCTAATAGGTATGGAAATCTGTGTACTATAGTTACATTTTCCTAGATCACAAAGAAACAAATATGTTTTGTAATTTGAAACAACCTGGAGGAGACTGAATTCTTTTGTGTGCCTGCTTAGTATTTAGGCTAATATTATTCAGTGTGTTTTGTTCTGTTTCCATGCTCTAAATTCTTCTGTAGGTGTAAGTTTTAGATGACAAAGTTCCTTCCTGTTGCAGATGTTTGCTAGCCAGACCAGGCTGTGGAGTGGCTGCATTTCAGTGAGATGTAGTGGTGTTTAATGCACAGAGTTGTGATCAGTATGTTCCATGCAGGCACAAGTTAAGAGATAGTGTGATAGGGTAAAATAGCACCAAAAATTATCAAGTTGCTCTTTTTAAGTATCCTACAGGGATCTCTTTAAAAATGAGAATGTCTGGGAAAAGCCTAATGCAGACTGAATGTAGAGATAGGTGTAATGGATATCCTATTAGTATTCTAAAGAAGTTTATAGAATCCTAATAGCTGCCACTGTTTGGAGATGGGTTTGGAGTACTTGTTTCACTGCTGTATGTGTGAGGAGACAGCCAGGGGAATGTGCAAGGCTGCTTCACTTCATATAGAGCTTTGTTGTAGGTATTGCAGTATTGGATAAGGCAAACCAATTATATTTATTTTATCCTCCAGCTAAAAAGACTACTCCTTTATTGAACTTCTTGAAAAACAAACAGGTAAGACTTACCTCCAGAATTTTCTTGTTGTTTGCAAGTACAATTTGCTCACTGTATGTTGATACATTTCTGCCCTTCCTTTTGAAGAAGGAGCTTTTGATCCAACCTGTCAATTCTGGTTCATATGCCTTAAAGGACAAGTGTGTTGGAATGGTGTTGCTTTGTGTACATTCTGGTCACAGCAAAATGCCTCGTTTTGCACTGACAAAACAGACTCCGTTTTAGTGCTTCCCTTTTTAGTGCAGTATGGCTGAGGTCCTTGTACATGATCTTTTCCTAGCACATGTTACTTTAACTTCTAGCATGGGAGAAAATCAGAGCTGGGGTAGATTTAATTAAAATTAATATGATAAAGGCTGAAGCCAGTGTTGTGTTTGAGTTTTTTAAGACAGTACAAGTTAAGGCTTACGAGTGAAAAAAAATACTGCTGCAACATGTTCAGGTTCACAGCAACAGAGATGACAGGACTTTTTTTTTTTTTTTTTTCTTTTGTAATAGAGGCAGCTTTGAGGTGAGTTGTTTGATGGCTTAAAGAGATGTTTTCTGGTGTGGAAAGACACATTTCTCTTTGCTTTTACATACACAGAGGCTGAGAGAAGAAAAAAGAGAGGAGAGAAGGAGGAGAGAATTAGAGAGAAAAAGACAAAGAGAAGAAGAAAGAAGAAAATGGAAAGAAGAGGAGAGAAGGAAGAGAAAAGAAGCAGAAAAATTGAAGAAAGTAGACAGATGCCCAGAAAAAGAAAGAGACAGATCAAAAGAAGAACCAAAGATTAAGGTCTAGAACAGTTCTTTATTATAAACTGTTACACTCCCTTTCCCCTATTGTTTGTATATCAGTCTCAAAATGTACTTTGGGTATTGTTTCAAGAATCACATGAGTTTGGTGTTAGTAAATGACCAATTCTTTTGTAATATTCAGTAGTAGGCATTGTAAAGGTTTACATGCTGTAATGTTTCATAGCAATATTTAAAGTTTTTGTCATGTGACTGTTGTACATGCTGCGGTAAACAGGATTGTGAATTCACTGTGGAATGGAGACTATTTTTAAGCTTTCTAAAACAGCCTGGCTTAGGAGAAATATTCTAGTCTGCTGTGTGAATAATGCTTACTCATACACTCCAGCTTTTAGAAATACTGTGATTTGCAGTAATATTTCTTTAATGTTTACTTCTTACTGGACTGTGGTTCCTTTGATGCAATTTCGGTGTTGTGCCAGACAATATGTATTAGAGTGAGCTTTTTAGTTGAGACTTCTGTTTTCTTTGTAGCTACTTAAGAAGCCTGAAAAAGATGAAAAAGACTTGGAGAGAAAAGAAAAATCCAAGAAACTGGAAAAAGAGACTCTGAGGGAGGAAAAAAATGCGAGTAGTGCATCTGCCAAACGATCTGATGGGGAGACAAAAGAAGAGAAGGCAAAAAAGTATTCTAGTACTTGCTATAAATATATATGTATCTATAACTTGTTTTCTGATTGTACTGAGGCTTAGGCTGCTCTGCCATGATCATATTTTGAAATTCTTTTCAAATGCTTTTTCTCATATAAGGCATGGGCTGTGTTCTCTGTGCCAGTGCACATCCCCATGATTACAGAAAGCTCTGTGAATTACCTGGAATATTTTTACAACTCATTATAGAAACTCCACTAAGGAAGCCCATATGTAGGTGACTGCAGCAGGCTGTGAGCACTGTCCTTGCAATGAGATAATTATTATAACCATGGCAAGAGGAGAGATGTTCTCCAGTTACCAATCCCTCTAAGTCTTGTTAAAAGTCAAAGTGGAAAATGTAATTCTCAACAGCTCTGTGATCTATTCGAGGTTCAGTTCTGCCATGTGAGAAATAGAGACACAGACAAAGCCAGAATAGACTCAGCCAGCTGTGCAAGTAGGAGGCTGGGAAACTCTAGTGGTTAGTGTCCTCTCTGGCTGTCATGCATGACTTGGGCTATCACAGCCTCCCAAGATCTCCCTAGTACCTGCCAGTGTGTCATCTTCCTATTGCACATTTACACCACTATTACATTGATCTCCCAGCTCTGTTTGATGAATCTTTTGAGCTTAATTTTCAGTTTTGTTTTCATACAGATCGGAAGATGAGTGTGTAAAGGACTACAGGGACCGAGATAGAGATTTTGACAGAGACAGAGACTATGAGAGAGCACAGAGAGAGAAACTGAGACGCCAGGAAGAGGAGCGTCGGAGGCAGAAAGAGCGCTATGAGAAAGAGAAGGTTTTTAGAAGAAAAGAAGAGGAGGTGAAAAAGGAGAGAGACTTACTCAGAGAAAAGGGAAAGAAAAGTGATCTTACAGACTTTACCAGCAGCATGGACAAATCTGAGAAAGTAACCAAAGATGATAAAAAAGAGGATACAATTAAGAGGGATCGTATCAGAAACAAGGTGCTGGATTTCTTTACATTCCTGTCTTCATTCATAGGGATCTGTGGTTCTTAGGATAAAAGCACTTCAAGGAAAGAACCAAGTAGTTTTCTCTGTTGAAACTTCTCTCTGTTCTGCAACAAACTGCCATTGTTGGAAATGTCCACTAAAATTTACTTAACAGTGGTATTTCTTGTCACTGTACATGAACTAATCCAAGAAAACATGGGTTAAATTGTAAGGCACTAATCCCTTTTTATTTGCTGACTTGTGCCATAGGCTGTCTCTAAGTTGTTGGTAGAGTATCAGTAATCTGTGTCTGCTGATCTTATAGGTGCCTGAAAATGCCTCTCAAAGTGGGAGTGTGATTGAACAGGTTCCTTATATAGGAACCTGTTAAATAAGAAACTGCAACCTGCAGAATATGGCATATCCTCTAGGCTCAAGAAACAATGTCTTTACTGTAGTTTTATGTACTCTACAGAATCTGTTTTTGCAGCATCAATGTGCTTGTTTTCTGTGTTTTTGAAACTTTGATGTTAGCTCTCTTCTTAGAGAGTCTGAGCTGAACTCAACAGGAAACCTCAACTATGAGCAATGTTCTTTGTGGCTTGAACAGGGATATTGTTTTACAACAGAGACAACCTTGATTTGGGACAATTGCAGTTACTTTGCCACCACTGTAGAATAATTAAACTTAGCCTGAGAAGTTTGAATTTGAGTCATTTCTAATACCATAGAAATGATGCCATAATAACCCTGAGAGGAGGGAGCTGTGAAAGAATCTAAATAGCTTTGATTTATTTCAGGATCGCCCAGCAATGCAGCTGTACCAGCCCGGAGCCCGAAGCCGGAGCAGACTGTGTCAGTATGAAGACAGTGCTGCAAAGCCCCCAGATCAGGGAGTGGATAAGAAACAAGAGGGTGAGACCAGTCACACGAAGGAAGAGGAGTGACTCTTGTGCCAGCCTTATGTGTTCTGACTGTCTGTGCAGCCAAAGAGCATGTACTACGCAATCCAGAAGTGCCTTCGGAGCGAAAAAGGAAGGAACGGAGGAAGAAAAGGGGGCATTGTGCTGTTGGATGTTTCTGGTTAAAGAACCTCAGTTGTAGATTCGGAATTTGAAATGTGTTCTCATTGTAATATTTTCAGTTATTTGAACTTATTTTCCCACCATCTAGCTACAACAGAGAAGAGAATCTTTGCGAAATAGAAAGACTTTATGGCCTTAAGTTTGATAATAAATGAGTCGTGGTCAGGAGGGGATGACACCTGGATCAAAAGCCAGAGCTCTACCTAAGGCAATCAGAGCCAGTGTTGATGCACTTAAGCAGAGCAAGCTTGGAGTTGCCTGGAACTAACACAGGTGTTGCTGTGTTGTGTGGTGCTCCTACGTGAGGCAGTGAAAGCTGAAGTGTGTCAGTGTTGCACTGAGACACATACACAGGCTGGGGTTGTTGAGGTACCAGTGGATAGCAGCCTTTTGGCACGTAGGCAGAACATCTGGCAGTGCATAACCATGTTAGGGAGGGAGAGACAGTCCTCTTCAGTGGTTCTCTGGATAAACTTAAGTTGGAGTGTATGAATAAGCTGGCTTAATAGTTGAATATGTCTTGATAAATTCTCGTGTAAAGTCTCCGTACACTGAAATGCTTCTTTTTAATCAAATGTAGCTGGTTTGGGCATCCTGTTCTTTTCCAGCATCTTTCCTTCTCTCAAGTCTGAAACACTTCTGAACTCCTGCCCTCTCAGAACTGCTTTCTCTTCCCTCATAACTTGAAGTATTGTTTTACAGCCCAGAACGAGACTTCGCCAGTAGCAGCTCCTCCCAAGCTAGCGAATTTTAGCCATAGCTGTTTTTTGTACTAAACCCAAATAAACTCGCACAAACTCTCTCGGCCGCCGCCGCCCCTCACTGCGTGCGGGACCGCCGGGCCGGCAGGGGGCGCTCGCGCCTGCTCCGCCGCCGCCGCTCCGCCCCCTTTCCGCCTGCTCGGACGCCGCCATCGCCGGGACGCAGCGCCGCTCCGCGCCATGGTGAGACATCCGTGCCCATCCGCGGCCATCCGAGCCCTCTCCTCGAGCCCGCCGTGTTCGGGGGTCCCTGCGGGCGAGCGGCGGGGCGGAGCGGCCGCGGGGGAGCGGGAGGGGGCCGGGTGCGGCGTTCCCGGCTCCGCGAGGCCTGCCGGGGCCGGGCTGGGTGAGGGTCTGACCGCTGCGCTTTCTTGCAGTCATCGCACAAGACGTTCAAGATCAAGCGCTTCCTCGCCAAGAAGCAGAAGCAGAACCGGCCCATCCCGCAGTGGATTCGCATGAAAACCGGCAATAAGATCAGGTAGGGAGCTCGGCTGGCGCGTTTTGAGGAGCTGCGGCCGCGCAGGCTTGGTCAGGCGGCCTGGGCGGTGCGGGCCGATGGCGGGAGCCGATGGCGGCTCCGCAGCAGAAGCGCAGTTCTGTGGCCGTGAGGGCCATGCAGGGATGGTAGGGCAGGTGAGGCCTCTTGAGGCAGTGTGGGGCTTCCATGCCGTTTTCTTTTGTAGTGGTTTTGCACCAGTGCTCTGCAAGTGTCCACATTTAGTGATGGTGCGTGTAAAGTGAAAACCTGAACTGTACGTGGGGTTATTTATTCCAGATTTTGTTGCCCGGTAGTTTCTCTGTTCCTGACGTTCCCCTTCCCAGTACCTGTCCTTTGGGTTCCTGCATTTCAAGGAACAGTTCCTGAGCATGGGTGCTCCGAGGGGATGGTGTGTAAAGGGCGCAAAGGACTTGGATATATGGGAAATCAGATTGATAGCATGAGATGCTTGGCACCTGACTGTAGAAATAATTTGTCATGGTTCCTTGCTTTCTTGATGTGTTTGTTCTCGAATATTGTCCTTAGGGAAATGCTGAGTGCTGTAACACACTGGGTGCACATGGAGCACGCACAGGGTGGTGCCTCTCCAAGCCCTTTGGTTGAAAACTGCAGCACAGTTTTTTCATCTCATACACCCCATTATCTGGGCTTTTTAAGGCAACAGAAGTCCCTCTTTCTCTCTTTGTCCTAAGCAGTGAGGAGAGCATCAGCAGCAGTGAGGAGAGCATCAGCAGCACTGTCTGGCTCAGGCAGTGACCCAGCACAGCATTGCTGGGTTCTGTCCTTGTTGCTGCTCCCAGCTTGTCTCTAGGCAGGATCAGTGGTGTGTGCACTCAGCTGGATCCTTGTCTTCCACATGCCAGGTTACTGAAAAATGGTTGAAACAAAACCAGGTTCTGTTTCAGCTAAATTGCAGTACTTCAAAGTACTTGACCTTAGGGCAAAATCAGGGAATTTTGTCTCCTGGCACTGGGCCATGGGTTCTGTCCAAGCTTTGTTAAAGCAGGCTGCAATTGCAGAGCTTCCTGCTGTGGAAGTGCTGCCATTTTCCTGCTGAGAGCAACTCTGTTAACACTGTCTGTGGTTTCACCCACACCATGGTGAAAGCATTTGTTTTTAGCATGGACAAGTATGCACTCATAAATTAATGTGCTTTCATGGAGGAGACTTTCCTTGTGATGTTGTGCTTTCCTGTTTAACAAATGTACGTGTGCACTTTGCTAATTCACTCTGCTTTTGTCTTAGGTACAACTCCAAAAGGAGGCACTGGAGGAGGACCAAGCTGGGCTTGTAAGAGAGACTGTCCTGGGAGCTCTAATGAACGCTGGTCTTTCTGTGTCAGATCCATAACACCCTCAAGTCATTCCTTCTCTGGTGCTGGACTGCAGTCCCCAGTGTGGGGGTTTTATAAGCTGGTCTGGGATGTTGATGTTAACTGGGAAAATCTCTGTATCTGAAACATGGAGACTGTGTTCTATTAGTGTTATTTCAGGTGTCACCATGAGCATTGACAGTGCACAGCCTTATTAATAAATACGGACCTGAATGACTTCCGTTTTGAAAATTATTTCATATATATGTGGTGGGATTGTAACAATTAAAATTCACAGTAATGTTAGTTATATTCTCACTTCATGTGAGGAACCTTGGCAGCTCTTTTTAGGAAGAGCAGGCTGTGTCTTCCTTTTCACTGACTGCAAACCTTCAGGAGCAAAGTACCAGTTTTTAAAAAGTCAAAATCAGATCTAAAGAAAATCTCTTACAAAATGCAGTGCTGTGGAATAGCACATAATGTCTGTGTACTCCCTAGAATATTAATGTGAGTTTTATTCAGGAGTCTCTGTTGGTTTGATAAATCAACATGAGCCACAGGTGCAGCTTAGTATAAAACATTCTCAGCAAACAGGTAGACATTTAAGATGGGGCTCAAATGGAGAATTTGCAGCTATTTGAAAAAAGGGAGAGGAAAAACATTAAAGGTGTCTGGGTAGTTGGCACTTGAGCTCCCCTGTGCTGGTATTCTCTGCTGGGGCCTGTGAAACCAATTTACTGTGGGGAAGTGGAGGAGGCTGTGGCTCTGCACTCAGTCCTTTCCGTTTGCAGCGCTGATGGGTAGCTGCTCTGGTCAGCAGGAAGTTTCTCTTGGTGTGGATTCCTGTTGGTGTGAGCCTGTTCTTGGCTGCAGCAAAGCCCATCCTGACCCTGAGGGCTGCCAAGGTGCTGGTTCATTCCTGGGTTCAGCCTCAGGTCGTGGTCTGTTCCTGAGAGGCAGCTTCCTGAGGAAGCTTCAGGCTGCCATACCTTCTGTGTTGCTACTTTTCACATTGACGGTGAAGAGATTTATCTCCTTTGTATTGCAACTCAGAGCAAGTAACGCTGGGCACAGCATGTGCCAAACAGGTGAATGCTAAGAAATACATATCTCCCTCAGAGGTCATGAGGCCTCTCCTTCCTAAGGTGTTCTGTTAGTCAGGGCAGGCAAGGCTGGGATTTTTACCAACTTCAGGATACTTCAGAGGTATCCTGTATCTCCTTATCCTGTGTGGTAAGAGTCTGGACTCTAGTTCATCATCAGGGGGAAGCAGTAAGTCACTGCAACAGGAAAGCAGCAAACGGCATTGCCAGAGATGTTTCAACAGGGGCTCACATGCTGCAGCCACTTTGACCCCAGTGATTTTTAAATCTCTTCTGCACTCTTTTTGAAGGGAGTGTTCAGGAAATAACAGCACTCCTGAGGACTGGAGTTCAGCAAACCTCCTCCAGCCTCTCCACATCACTGCTGCCAGGCAAAGCTGCTCGTAGAGTTTCCCTGTAATTGTATCTATGGGGATCTGGCTGAGGAGGAAAACAGTAATTTTATGGAAAGAGACAGTTTTTTCCATGGCATTTGTGGGAAAACTTTCCTGAGCAATAGATTGAACAATTTATTACTATTTATTAGAAAATCTCCCTATTACTATCATGAGTAATATTTTTATTAGGCAGAAAATAGCTTCTACTAAGGAACTGTTATGGAAAATAACCCTGTGTACTATTTTCCCTGTTTGATTGAATCTTTTCAAACTGGACATTAAGGGATAACACAAAATAAATTTAGTAAATTAAACTTGGGCTAAACTCAATCTTTTGCAGAACCTTAACCAAATAAATATCTCTGGGTTTGATTGTTGTCTGTGGCAGCTGTCTTTTCCCTCTCCTCCCTGTGAGGGGGGATCAGGAATCTGCAGAATTGGGCTAACTTATGATAACTAAGACATCAGCAGAAGCTTTCAGGAAAAAATACTTTGATATTCTAGTCCATTGATTTTGGTGGATATGTTTTGTTTTCTGAGTGCAAAGCAAAGTTAGAGCTGATTGTATACTTGAGGAATGCTTTTTTAAACTTATCTCTATATGCAAATCAACTTCCTTTCAGTAGGTATGAAAATGAACCAAGTGAAGCAAAGGGGTGGGTCACTAGAGGAAAATCTTTTTTTGCTCAGTGGAAAGGGACCCAGCTAGGGCAGGGGCTGGCATGGTGAAGATGTTGTAACACATCTAGAGAAGTAGAATTCTGGTCCTGCTCTTTCTGAAGTCCCTGCCTAATTTGTCTAAGCACAGAATACAGGGTCAAACCCGTGACCAAAAGATGGGGGGGAAAGATGTCTTTAGAGGGTTTTGGTTATCTCTCAAGGGGAGGCAATTACTGGAAATCATTTTGTCATATTTAGGTGCAGCATTTGTCAGTGAAATTTTACTTTCAAATGGAACATTTAAGTCCATGTGGGTGGAGCATGACTAAGCCACAGGTACTATTGCCAAGGAAATGGCTCCTTCAAGGAAATTCTTATTAATTCCACTGTTTACTCTGTGCCTTACTCAGAGGAGGATGTAAGAGCCGTCCTGTGCCCCATCCCTGACAGCTGCAAAAGGGTGATAGAAGACTAATAGGTTAAAAAATATTTGTCAGTCCTATCTGTCTTCTCAACAGCACTTTGGTTACCAGCACTTGACACCAGTGCTGTTCATGGAGTTTGTGCTGGTGTGAGCAGACTTGTGAGAAGCCAGCCTGCTCTCCCATGGCATGGACGTGGCCACAGCAGTTCCAGAAGGAGCTGTATTGCCAACATCTTCAATCTATTAGAGCTAAAGCATTACAAGATTGTTGTAGATCAGGCATTCAATCTAGTTCCAGTGTGTTTTGTATGTACCAGCTGCTGATCTCAGGGATTAAAAAAATGTCCAGACACATCTATATTTCCACCCAGGCACCTGGACTGGGCATTATCCAGTCACTGGATACCTGTTCACCCATGTGGAGGCTGCTCTTCCACATGTCATTTCTGCAGACTGGGTTACTTTACAAGCATCATTTCAAAACACAGTCTGACTATAACTGGAGTTTGCTCAGGATCTGTGCAACCCCTCCAGCTCTAGTTCCCCAGAGGAAGTTACCTGTGTGTCTTTGTGTATCTTTCTGCATCAAGATGCAAATGCACCTGTGTAGCCAGGTCAGACCACCTTGAGTCCCTTGGTCACCCCTGCAGGCCCCCTGAAAGGCAGCTGTGAGGAAATCACAACTGCCCTCCTAAAGGCGTTGTCCCTGGAAGGGCTGCCCTGGGGAACAGAAACTTCCCAGTTCCTGTCTGAGAAGCACTTCTCAAACGGGACTGCTAATAACGGGCATAGGAACAGTCTCATGCTGATGGGAAAGAGGAAGGGGCTGTTGTTTTTCTGAAGATATTTTGAAACAGTCCTTTGAGAATGTAAAAAGCAAGTGGAAATCATCAGGGCAGAGTTCCACTTGGTGATCAAAACACAACCAGGCGAGCAGAGGCTTTGCCCTTTTAATGCAGTGACCAAGACATACATGCGCTGTTATGCTGCTGCAGCAACGTTCATCAGTTTCATTTTTGAGCATGATCTCAGTAGCAATAAAAATAATCTCAATCCCACAGCCTTCACATACCTTTTCCACAATTTCTGACAATGACTCATCCAGAACTGTTCCTGAACTCTAATCCCCACAGCAGCCACCGCGTGCTGCTCCTCTTGTGTCCTTCCTGCCTCCTTTGCTCCGGTCCCCATTTCTGATGAGGTTGAGCATTTCAGGCTTCCTGGGACGGGGATCTCAAGGGAAGGGCTGCCAGTGTGAGTTGTTTTGTGCTTTGAAAGGCTTCTCTTGGCCTGGAATCTTCTCACAAACAGGGCCCTTAGATCTTACTCTACTGAGCATCAGCTTTATAGTCAGTTGTCATAAACAAGCATCAACCCAGAGAAGGTCCATATGACAGAAATCAGGGGATCTCACAGGGAGCTGGAAAGCATTTGCAGCATGGGATCTACACATGATGGCTCAGCAGCCAGGGTGTTGGAGCAGCTCCCCACAGGAGAGCTGACGTGTGAGCCCCAACCATGGGGATCTGCTAGGATGCAGCAAGGAGTCCCCATCCACAAAGGCACAGGGCAAAACCCCCTCTGCAGACAGGCAGCTTTTTGGAAGGGCTATCCCAAGGTACTGCTCCCAGTGGCCATTGGGATGCTCCACACACACACACCAGAACAGCCCCAAAAGACCACAAGACCCATGATGCCATGGCTTAACCCTCACTTGGCCAGGATTTTGAGCACCCAAGTTTCCAGCTCCCTGCTGGCTTTTCTGCCTGCTATCCAGCACGGGTTTACTGGTGAATGGAGCCAGGAGAGCTTCAGCGCTCATAGAAGAAAGCAAATGCCTGTCTAACAAAGCCTCGGAGGGTCGGCAGCCTCCAGGAGTGCTGGGCTTTCCCCTCGGCCCCGGAGTCCACACAGTCTTGCCCTGCCCCAGCCTCTCTGGATGACTTACAGTTGTTGTTGGTGTTGTGAGACTGCAGCTGGACCAAGTCCTCCTCCAAAGCCCCTGCCAGCTCCTTCAGGTCCCTGGAGGTGCCTGCTGGCAGGTACTGCCAAGCCTTGCGCCCGTTGTGGTCCCTGCAGCTGGTGTCTGCCCCATAAGCTCCCACCAGCAGCTTGATGAGCACCTCGTGTCCCTGCAAGGCAGCCAGGTGCAAAGGGGTGAGCCCACCGCTGGCTGTGGGGATGTTCATGTTGACAGGGTAGCCTTTCTTCTGGGCATGGGAGATGACCTGGATGAAGCTCTCATGGTGGCCATGCTTGGCAAGCCAGTGGAGAGCAGTGAAGCCTGTCACAAAGTCTCTCCTGGTCAGCAGGCTGGGATCCAGGTCCAGCAGCTTGATGATGCTGTCCGCATCACCCTCGGCCACCGTCAGCAGCCATGCGTGCTCCAGGGGATCAAGGACGAGGGGCAGCAAATCAGGGCTCTGCTCAGGCTTCTGCTCTTGGTGCAGCCCTGCAGGAAGACTGTTGCTGCTGGATGTCTTCTGAGCAGTGGCAAACCGCATGGTGCTGCCAGGACTGTTGCTCTGCAGGAGGATTTCCTTCAGCTCCCTCCTCCGGGTACTGCTGGGGCTACCAGAGAACCTGCCTGAAGTCCTACCCCAGCTCCCCAGACTGTGCCTGCCCCAGTCGATGTTTTTGTTGGTGTCCATCTTCTGCAGAGTATGGAAACGCTCCCTGCTGCCCAGGGTGGCTGCCCAGACATGGGAGCTGCGGGCCTGGCCGCCCGCTCGGGGCTGGTCTGCATTCAGGGAGGAGAACCTCCGAGGGATGCCAGCTACCTTCTGCTCTGCCAGGCTCCTCTCCCGCTCCTGCCGGGCCATGGCGGTGCTGTCGCAGGGCTGTCCCCAGCAGGGCCCAGCTCACGCTCCCCAGCGCTCACCCCGCGCTTCCCCTCCCGGCGTCAGGCGAAAGAAGAAGCGATTCCGCACGGCGGGAGGGTATGGCGGCACTGCCGGGGCGGTGCAGCGACCTTTGCTCACGCTGTGGCCATGGCTGCCGCCGGTGGGCACGGCCTCACTCACCGGCCGGCTCTGCCCCGGCCGCGCTCGGCTGCGGCGTCACCGGCAGCGCGGCCGGGCTGCGGGTACGGGAGGGTGGGGAATACAGGGAGCGTGTGGGGATACAGGGGACGTGTGGGGATACAGGGAACGTGTGGGGATACAGGGAGCGTGTGGGGATACAGGGGACGTGTGGGGATACAGGGAGAGAATGGGGATACAGGGAACCTGTGGGGATACAGGGAGAGAATGGGGATACAGGGAGAGAATGGGGATACAGGAGGGTGCAGCAATTCAGGAGGGTGTGGGAATAGAGGGAGCATGCAGAACCACGGGGCCCAACAGAGGCACGGGGGTCCCGGGCAGCTCAGTGCTGACGCTACAGCAGAAATGGATGAACTGTATTCTCCTGCCTCCTGTTTAGCGCTGCTGGCTCAGCATTAGCACCTGAAGTGGGCAAAGCCTGAGGCATAAGAGCTGACCAAACATAAACTTTTGATAAAACGATGCTGCTAACGAAGCACTCTTGGAATTCAGCAGATATGAACAGAATGGAGATGATAAGGACCAAGGAGACAATCCCGGGAGAATAAAGCAACATCAGGAGGCAGCCAGCCCAGTGCCAGTGAAACCCAGCAAGAAATCAAGATACTGCCAACCAGAATTTAGTGTTTGACTTGGCTTGGGTGATTAGTGTCAGGGGTATAACTGAGAGGTGTGAATTGGGGTAGGGGCTCCTCTCTGGAAGCGTCAGCTTGAGCTGTAACCAAAGAACTAACAAAAGACTCATTGGAAACATTCACCTGAACCCGGCATTCGTAGCAGGTCCCAGGGTCAAACCCTGTACACTGTCTGTCCTGTGTAAATCCCTGACACTGGTCCCAGGACACTTCCTCTGACCCCAGCAGCACCCCAAGGTTGTCCTACTGAAGCAATTGCCTTACGGCCCCCCTGAAATAGCCCCCCATGAATGTGATTCTCCTCCTTGATGCTGTGCTCAGGAAGGCCCAGGTTACTGCCCCAAGAGGCCTTGTTCCCAGTGCCTGGTGGGTCTCTGATGTAAGGGAGACCCAGCCTGGGACACTCTTTGGGTCCTTGTCACCCAGTGGTTTATCCCACGGGGAATCTGGCCTTCCTCTCTTGCCGTGATTCTCCCTGTAGCATAGTCCATGCCTGGCACTGCTGGCAGCTGCAGCCACCAGTACTCTGTACCCTAATTTTGTCAGAAATCAGGACTAATTCTCCTGCCCCAAAAAGCTCCCAGTCCTCTTTCCCTCCAGAAGTTTCTTATCCATGACTGCTCTGACACCCATGGCTAAACTGTTTTTTGTGGTTTTGCAGCTGGTCAGGTGGCTAAAAGCCACACCAGCCCCTTGAACCTTTTTTCTCTGTCTTCCCTAAGCTTTAGCCCTGCTCTGACTTGCCCTCAGCTGGTTGTTAGCCCTTGAGGGCCTTTGCCTTTTTCCAACCACCTGGACCAGTTTTTCTGGGATGTGTGGGGAGTTGGCATAATCTCAAACCCCAAACAACTGGTGGTGAAAGCATAATTGTCCCCTTGCTCCCTTTCTGGAGCTGCCTGGTTTTGTCACTGGGTTTTGGTGGCTTCTGTGGGCTCAGGGAGGCAGAGAACTTGAACCACACAGCCATGAGATCCTGGTTGAAAGCACTTGGGTGGCATCAGAGGAAAACGAGGGAAATAAGGAGCTGCTCCTGGGGAATGAAGGCACCGTGGTCATGCCAGCATTAGGGACTGGACACTCTGGTGAGCTCTGACCATGATAAAACCAGAGTGACAACCTTGGGGACTTTACTCGAGAGTCCAGGGGCTGGGAAAGTTACTTTGGGGAAAGACTGAGTTTCCTTTCTCTCAGCCTTGTTTGGTGCTTGTGCTGCCATCAAATGAAGGCAAACCCAAGTGGCACCAGCTACACCCTCGAAGCGGCAGCTGTGCCCATGACAGGCCGGGAGCTGAGGCTGCACCGCCGGGACGAGCGGGGCCAAAGAGGAGCCGTGGTGCCACAAGGGGGGAATTGGGCACAGCCGCACTCAGCCGGGCGGGCCTGGACTGTCCAGCGGAGACAAGTGTGCGACCCGCACGGACATTCCGCTTCAAACAGCAACGCATCTGCTGAGGGACCTGAACAGACCCAAACCCGAGCCCAAGCCCAGCCTCGGGGCTGCACGGCTCCGCCTTGGCCCGGCCCGTGTTACCGGAGGGGCCTCAGGGCATCGGGACGGGTCCCCCTGGGCCTTCCCGAGAAGCCGGCGCGGAGAGCCCTTCCCTGCGCGGGGAGCGGGCAGGGCCAGGGGCCTGCGGAGGCAGCCGGGCAGCCCACGGAGCTGGGGAATCGCTGGGTCGGGGCTGCGGAATCGCCGGTCGGGGCTCCGCGCTCGCCTGGCCCCTCTCGCCGCCGTCCCGAACCTCCGCCCGCCCCGCCCGCAGCCTGGGCTACACCATCGCGGGCTGCCGCGGGGAGGGAGCGGCGGCCCCGCGCCTCACGGAAGGCGGCGGTGGCGGCGGCGGGAGCGGCGGGAGCGGCGGGGCCGAGCGGGGGCGGGCGGCGGCGGGGCGGGGCGGGCAGCGCAGGCAGGGCGGGCTCGGGGGCGCGGCGGGGCCCCCCCGCGCGGTGCCGCGGTGGGCGCGCCCGGAGCCGCCCGCAGGCCGGGGCGGAACGTGCGGCGGGCAGCGATGGCGGCGGCCGAGGTGGCGCGGCAGGTGCGGGCGGGCGCGGGGCCGCAGCATCGCGGGGGCTGGGCGGCACCGGGGCGGGGGGCCGGGACCGGGCAGCACCGGGGCGGCGGGCGGGAGAGCCGGGCACGGGGCCGGATCAGGGAGCGCGCCGGGCGGGCTGCGAGGTCACCGGCCTGGGGCCTCCCGCGGCTTCCGAGACTCGGTTCGGAGCGGCGGCGGCTCCCGGGGTTCGGGTTTTGGGGGCCGGCCCGAGGCGAGCTGAGGTTACCTGAGGTAGAGGATGCTGGTCCCCCCGCTGCAGCCCGGCCCGGCGACCTTGGGCTGCCCGCAGCGCGGCGGGCGGGGGTCCTGCCCCGCCGGTGCCCCCGGCCCGGACCCGCCGGTGCCCCCCGGGGCTGGGGCTGCAGCGCTGGGCAGGCCTGCCCGTGCATCCCTTACCCGGCTCTGGGGGCCCTCCGCCGGGCCAGGGCACGGCAGCGGCATCCCTGTCCGTGAGGGGATGCTGCTCTCCTCGCAGAGACCATCAGCCCGTGTTCGGTGGTGCGGGAAGGGAAGGTCTCCAGCCTGGCACCGTGTGCCGCGGAGGAGCTGTGCGAGCCGAACACCAGCGCCGTGTCCCCGCTGGGCTTTGTCCCCGAGGGCTCCCGGCGGTGTCTCCGGGTGACACCGGCCGCCTAGCGCGGCACAAGATCCCTGTGTGTCTGCGGAGAATTATCCAGAAGAGGAGCAGAGGGAGTCGAGCCACCTCTGCGCTTCTCAGAGAAACGCTAAGGAGGCATCTGTAACGCGTTTGCATGTGGAAAGGTTTTGTCTGTAGTTTGATGGGCTTCCAACTTTCATGTCCGTGTGTTAATACAGAAGTAATACTAGAGGTGAATGCTTTCCAATTTCATCTTCAAAGCAGTGTGTTTTAGCATGGACCCGGTCTTGCTGCATGTAGCCAATCCTTGCCGGTTTGTGATGTTACTTCCCCCTGGACATATCCATTGCCTTGTATGTGACTGCCAAAATACGTGAAGTGACTCAGTTGCTCCCCTGTGTTTTAAAGAAATCGGGCATTATGCTTTCCTAAGATAATGTACAGGAGTTTGAGACATCTCCTTGTGGCCTGGAATGAATTTATGACACTGCACAGCCTCGCTTTGGAGGCAAAAGGGAAAGCTGGCTGTGTGACAGACTTGAAATTAGTGTGCTGCAAATTGAAAGTGTCCTTTTACGAAAAGGTAACTTGTCAGCCGAGGTCTTGGGCGTCCGGTCATGTCTGGTTCAGGGAGCAGTCAGCTGTAGTGTCCTGGTGGTGCAGAGAGCAGCGTGTGTTCCAACAGGGTTAAAAGTGTGAGACCTGCGGCTGGGTTTGTGGAGGAGCTGGGGTTACCACCCTGCCCTTGTCCCAGAGAGCCCTTGATGAAGCCCACACTTACTGCGGGGATGGTTGGTGAAACCCCTTTCTGCCCAGGTGGGCAGGGTGGCCTTGTCACCACCAGGCTGAGCCCCTTCTGTCCTCTGCCAGCGGGGAGGATGGGTGCAGAGCACGGCTTGCCGGGCACTGTCCAACTCTCCGTCTCCAGTAGAGGTCAGAAAAATTGTTGCAACTGCTGATAGTGATATGTATCTTTTAACTGCTGGAAGAGACTTCTGGGAATGTATCCAAACTGCATGGCGTTTCTGCAGCTTTTTGTCGGGGCATAAAGAAGTGTAATCTTAGGAGCTGTCAGAATTGGAGATTTCGGAAGCACTTGACTGTTTGTGAATGTTGAATGGCTGAGTGATGCAGTGCTTCTGGAGAGGGTGGTTGGTGGTCAGGACCTTTGGTGAGACACTTCTTGCTTTCCATGGGGCCTGATTCAAAACTCTTTCCCTCCCACTTTTCTGGTGTTTTTCTTTTATATCTGATCTTTTATCAGCTGAGCAAGGAAAAATAATACAAAGTCTTTGTCTAGACTATATTTATCTCGTGGAGGATGTTTATACTGTCTGCTGGATAATTCTTTCATTACATAGGAGAATTACATACTTGTACAAGTGAGAAATAATTGGTACAAGTGTTGCTCTAATTTACTGTTTAATCAGAAGCAAATGCAGTCTGGGGAAGTGAATGCCATAACGCCAAGGTCATGAGAAGGGATCTGATGTTGTTCTTGCTTAAAGATGATGTGAAAAACTGTGGTGTGGAAACCTGAGTTCAGGTTCTGCCTTGCTTTGCCATTTGACTTGCTGTGCAAGAGTTGTTTCAGGTTTGGGGGTTAAGCCCCCTGTCAGCATTAAGGGCAGCAGAGGGGCAGGAGGTGGCTGCTGTGAGCACTGGCAGTGGTGGTGGAGCTCTGTGAGTGTTGCTTGATTTGGTTTTGTTGCAGGATGGTGCTGCTATGTTTGTTGCAGCTTTTTGGAAATCTTTCTAAGGGAGTCTCCAAGGCCTCAGAGTTTGAAGTGATTCTCATTTGGAAAGAGGTGACAAAGTGTGTCAGAAGTACTAAGTGTCAGCTGTCAGTGTCCTGAACAGAAACACTCAACTAGATCAAGTATTGTACTGCAGCCTGAGAGAAGTTTTATGCTGTGTGGGCCTCATTTGGACACTGCATCTCTTCAGTTCAGAGCTGTAACATTCTTTACTTTCTTTTCTGTGCTCTACCTGAATATCACCAAGTGGAGGCTTTGCCTTTGCCATGGTATCCTTTCTCATCATTCCTTCAGACCTGGGCACAGACAGTCCCGAATGTTCAGCGCTGACATTTGCAATGTCCGGCACCATTGCGTGTGTTCTGCTTTATCTCTAAAGGCACAACAGCCTCTCGGGGTCAGAGGACACTGGGAGGTGACAGTGCTGTACCTGCTTGTCGTGCTAAGCAGATCAGGGCACAGATGTACATTCAGCAAGATTTTCCTCTAATCGTTTTTTCATCCCAGGGATCCTGGAGTGATTCAAACACCTGAAGACTAAATCTTGCCCCTTTAAATGTAAACTGATAGTTAATGTATGGTGCTTGGAGTCATTCATTATAACATCTTTGTATTTTCCATATGATTCAGATAGTTTTCTGTAAGAATTAGAGTAGGTAGTGGGAGGTTCTGTGGCATGGAGAAGCTCTTACAAAAGGCTATATAAATCCTTCTAAGAAAGGAAGAAGTGAAATAGCTTCTCCAAGTGGCTGCTTCTTACTCTTCTTACTTTCACTCTGCAATAGGCCTGCCTGATAATACACCAAGAGAGTGTGTTGCTCTTTTTGTTCTTTTAATCTTGTTTATGACAAACATGCTTCACTTCCTCCCAAGCAACAACAGCCCATTCTGTCTAGGCAGAGGGTCACTCTGTGTATATGGGGAAAAAAAAGGCATCTGGTATCTTGGTGTGGTGCCAGTGTTCACACTGGCTTTCCAGAGATTCCATCTTTGTCTTCATTCCAAGAAGATGTAACCTTAAAATAGAGAGTACAAAGGACTGTGAGCCATCCAGTGCTCACTGATGCTCCTGGAAAAAGCCTTCATACATACAATATTTACATACATATATTAGTTAAACTTTGCTTACCTTTTTGGTATCTCTTTATATGTTTAAATTTGATCTGATTTGGAAGATGAATGATGGAAGACGGTCTTGAACACCTTCTTAGCAAAAAGCTTATAAGCTTAACATATTTTCCTTCAGTGTTGAACAAGGGGATCCAAACCTACATTTAATGTACACCCAGGATGAGTAATCAGTGTGTTCATATGTTGTTTATGATGGTGCTGTTTATATATAGCAGTGCTCTGGTACAGAGACACCACTTGGTGCTTGAAGACTGGTGACTTGCACTGTTGGTGCATCAGACAGAAAATGTTTCTTTTCTCTCCACTGGTTTGCTAATTGCTGTCAACTTTGTGATGTGTGTCAAAACCAGACTGATTTTAAAACATTATTTTTTTTTTCCCGCTGCATCCAATCTCTTGATGCCTTGGCCAAGGAGGCTGTAGATTTTTAGGCAGAGTAGCACAGTATACCTTATGGCTGCATACTTAACATGGAGGCTTAGCTGCTGTGACTGGAAAACACATTTTGCAGTAGTTGTTTCCTGGCCTGTACCAGATGTGAAGTGTGGTTTAACTGCATTGTAAAACCACAGGTGACTAGAAAAAGAATCTACAGGAAATGACTTTCAGGCTGAGTTCTGTGTGATGGTAAATACCCCTCTTAGCTGAAAGTGGCTTAACTTCTACCATTTATTTTGTTCCATCTGGATCACACTTATATTTAGGGATGAGGGGATGATTTGTTCTTAATGAGAGCCCACACTCCTGCCCACACTTCCTGGGGAGAGTAGTGTTCAAGCAGTCTTCCAGTGGTGTGGTTTTAAGGCTCAGTATTAAAAATACACTTGATATTTCTCCTTCCCCAGAAGCAGACTGCTGGTGGGTCTCTCTCTCACCTTTGCTCTGTCCCCCCCTCTCTTCTTCACCAGCCCATGGGGCTGTTGCTGCAGATCCAACACTGCCATGAGATTCCCCAGTGCTGGGCTTTTGTTTTGTTGAATGCAGTTTAGGAGACTTCAAGTGTGTTGTCACAAAATCTGTGTGTCTGACAGTCTCACTTTTTTCTGTTTTAGCTGATTCTGCATTACTGGACTTCATTATCTGTAGGCAAAACCAGAATCTACTGGGGAGCCTGAGTGTCTTCCTCATGAAAATGTCATTAGGAGGGAAGGTGCTCAGGGATTAATGAAGCACCATATTTGGTGAACATCTTGTCAGGAAGAGTCAGACTAATACACAAAATATGGCTAAAGGGAAACATATTTACACATCACAGGCTGGTAAATATGGTTAATGACTGAAGTGTATTTGGAGCCTCATATCTGAAAAATAAAAAAAACCAAGCCTACAACGGCAAAACAGTAGCAAGACAAGAAATCATACTGACAGGCTACTGTAGTAAATGTACTCCTTGGGGATGTTTTCCCAGCCTAAAATACCAGTGCCATTAGCAGAAGAGGGAAAACCAGTATGCCTGTCCCTATAAACAGGCTTTCAAGATATGTGAAAGAATAAATTCAAAATCACACCCTATGAACTACTGCCTTTTGGCTGTAGTATTTTTTGCAAACTGATTGAGAGCTAGAGGGGAACTTTCTGATTTTCACACTAAAATACATTTTTAAGAAAAGCCTTTGCTTCAGAGAGGGGAATACCTTTTTGAGGCTGCAGGAGGATGACTCTCCAGAACACACCAATACAGGGGTGCAGCACTGACTCTTCATTGTGCCTTGTACCATTTCTGAGGCTAAACCTCTGTGGTGCCCAGGGTGCCTTGGCACAGACTGGGCAGGTGAAAATTTCTGACCCCCTCCTCCCAAAGCTCCTGGATGTTCTGGACATGGAGCACCACATGTTCTGCTTGGCTGGGGAGACCAGACTAGTGGTGTTGAGCACAGGAGATGGCAGGGTGCAGGAGCAGCTTGTCAGAAAGTCCTTTGGGTGGCTGGGCAGGAGCAGCCCTTGCCCCCCAGCAGGAGGTTTGTGTGCCTCTACTCCCAAATCCTTGTGGCAGGCTCCTTCAGGCCTGTGGGGTTATGAGCAGCTCAGTTCTGGAAACTTTTTCTCTACTTTGTTTTCCTGTAGGTACAATTTTTCTTACTGTTTCTAACTAGTTTCTATGATTGCAGCTGTGAATGGGAATTACGTGCGAGTTCCAATTCACATAAAGTGAATGTTAATAGGCTTGTAGGAGGTGGTGTCATAAATGCATTGCTTTGCACAGAGAATTCTTTTTGTTTTCAGTGTAAGGTGGGACTTGAGTTTCCACATATTCTTTTAAGAAACAAGTATTATTCACCTCTTAATTTCAGCTGCTGTGTTTGTGTACATGTTTTGCAGAATTTAGTGTTATTCTGTCAGGGCTACCTTCAGCTGTTTGGCAGATGAAATGTTCTATTCGTGCCTTCTGGAACTGTTTTAGAGAAGGGTGAAGCATGCTGACATGACTGACAGATCTGTGCACATCTCTGCTTGGACTGTGCAATTGATTCCACTTGGGAGGTCTTAAGGGTTTATCCAGGGAAGTGTATTTTGCTTGAAAATGACACAGCTATTTCATTGTATTTCAGGGTGAAGGCTGTCGTACTGTCCCGCTTTCTGGACACGTAGGATTTGATAGTTTGCCTGACCAGCTGGTTAATAAGTCAGTTAATCATGGGTTTTGTTTCAACATCCTGTGTGTGGGTGAGTATTTCCATTTTGGGAAGTTCTCTTGCTGAAGTTTTCTGCAGCTGGATGTAGCTTGTAGCTTACAGCACTAACAAGGTAGCTTTGATTTAAATTTCCCCAACTGTTCTATTTTCAGTAACAAGATTTACTGGTGCTCTGGGAAATCCCCACTGGGGTTCTGCAGTATGGCTTTTTACCAAGCAGTGAAATAAAATGCCTAAAATCACAGGCTCTTATTATGATTTTTCTTTTCCTCATATGTTTGAATTTCACATTTTTAAAAGAAGTAGGTACTCATGCCAGAGTGCTTTGTTATGAGGTCTTGTTTGGTTAAGTATTGAATTATTATTATAATTATTATAATTATTTTAACAAAATACTAGTTATGGTCCTTTTAAATCACTAAAAGCTATTTTTTTCTCCTCCCTTCTGTGTTTACTTGAATTAAGATAGTGTCTGGCCAAGTCTTAACTCTTCTGACAATTATCCAAGCTGCCATGTGGTGTGGATCACAGCTGGGGCCTGGCACTGTGGCAGGACTTGGTGTCTGTCCCTGCAGCCCATCTCACAGATCTTCCCCAGGATTAGGATCCCAAATAATCCTTCTCCTAGGTAACAGAAGTAAAACCCTGTATGGCTTTGGTACCATAGTTTGGGAAGGTGAATTAGGAAATTAAAAATAGACAATTGGTAATTGTCAGATGGGTTTGCTGCTGCCCATGCCCTGCCTCTGGTGGCAGGAGGTTATTGCATGGCCATGGCTGCTTGGACTAAGCCCTGTCTGCAGATGATGCCAGCAGTGCCTGGTGTGGCAGGGAGGAGAGCAGCAGTGTGGATACCTCCTGGGGACTCAGCTGGTGGTCAGCTCTGTATGCACACAGAGCTGTCCTGTCCCCTCCCACGAGAGGTGCAGCTCATGGTACGGACCTGGTGTTTGCCTGAAACGAGAGTAGTAGAGCAAGGAGAGGAGAACTGAGCCCTGTTCAGTGGAGCTGAGAAGACAATTTTCCTCACAACCTCATTCCTGTGAGATGATAAACCTTGCTGACAAGTGGAGGTCACTGTCAGGCTGAGTCTCTAGGTGATTTCCACAGTACATAAATGTGATATGACCTAAGGAAATTCCCATCCCCACGACTGAAGTCTAAAAGTGTTTCCTTTTCCACTTGCTGGGCTGCAGTGCTTTTTTTACAAGTTCTAGGTATAGCAGTGTGTGCCTCCTGTAGTTACATCTTCACTTTGATGGGTGGAGAGGAGCTGAATGCCTGTGCTTTCCTCTTTGCAGAGCAGAAATGGAATGCATTAATAACTGGCTGAGGTGAATAACAAGGACTCACCAAGATCAATGTATGTTAGTTACTAATGTCAGTTTTTTATGAATAGTAATAACACAACCTTGAAATAAAGAAACTTTATAGAAAAATATAATAAATTTCATTAGAAAAAGATTCACAGATCTTTGCCCCCACACTTAAACATCCTGGAAAAAGAAAACTAAACATCCCAGTGTTCCTATGTCATTTATTCCATTCCATTGGATTTCACTTGTACAGCAGAGTAGGGGATGAAAAATTGGAAGAACAAGGAAGCAAATGAAGATTGAATGAGGATCCATAGACAGCCCACTAAGCATGACAGAAAGGCATGTCCTTGCCCCCCATTTTTCAGCTCTGTGTGGCATCTGTTGGAAGAAAAATCCAGTGATCAATCTACTGTGTCATACTGGATCTGAGCCACCAATTCCTCCAGATCTTGCTGGAGAAGCCAAGGAAAGCTTCAGGAATGACTCTCAGCAGCATGTCCAGAGTGGAGCAGTTTTTAGCTCTTCTCATGCTGAAAGCTGTCTCCCCTGTGAGACTAGAGCCAAAGCTAGGATAAATGAGAAAACCTCTCATTAGATGTTAGAGCTTGCAGATGGTTTCTCTGATCTTTTATTTCTCAGCACAACCATTTTCTTATTAACCTTACATGATAAATTTTTAGTTGCCTCTTAGTTCAGTGCAAAGGCTGGAGAAGTGTTTAGTGGCTGAGGCTTTCTGTGCTGACTATTTCTTAGTGAGATAGGGGAAAAAGAGGAGGAACAGGCTGCTTGCTGGTTTTTGATGGAAGCTTTCTCAGTTTTTGCCAGGGTAAAATGTAGTTGCATTAAACTAGTATTCCAGCTTAAGCAGGATTTTGCCCCTTCCTCTCTCCCAGGATTTGCAGGGAATTTGTTCTAACTGTCCTATTCAGTGCAATGAGAAAGGTTGTTTTGTGGGAGAAATACGTCACTTTCCCCCGGGACTGTACCAAGACTGTTTGAGGTCTCTCACTGCAAAGGAGTGAGCCTGTGATGTGCAGGAGCTCTCACCTTGGAGGAGGGAGGGATGTGCACAGGATTCCTGGTGCTCTCCAGCAGTCAGCTCTCTGGGGTGATGAGCTTGGAAGTTGTCCAGTGCTTGTTTCTGTGGTCACTGGTGCAACCAGCTGAGGAGAGAACAGTTTCTCTAATCAAAAAGCCATCTGTCTCCTCAACCTTCTCCTGCCCTGTGCCACTGGTGCCCTGGGGTAGATGCTGGGAGCTGGGTGCTCCTCTGAGGTGGTGTTTCAGTGTATTTTGTGAGTCCTTGTTGCCCTCCCTGCCCCTGCAGCCCAGCCTTTGCCTGGCAGTGGGGAATTGTGTGGTGTCTCTACATGCCTGTCAGATGAAACAAACTATTTTTCCCTCTCTCCTTGAGAGGTGGGCTTATCAGTCTGAGTTGCCTCAGGGCTTGTCTCAACAAACCTGCTACATTGGATTAGCTCCCATTTCTACACATGAAAAGGTTGTGCATGCATATACATTTTCTTTAAAATTGAATTATTTGATATCTGGAGCCATAGTGGTTAATCTTGTGAAGGACAGGTGCTGCTCACTCATGAAAGGAAGCTCTTGTGAAAGCTGCTCGCTGCCTTTGAACAGGGAAATACTCCAAGGACTCCTCTGTCCTCCCACAGAGTCGATTGATGAGAATATGATTGTGGCCTCTTAAATCCTGAGTGTTGTGGGAAAGGGGGGGGCAGTGAGCAGTTGCTTATTTCACTCAGCACATGCTAGGGAAAAGCAAATTAAATTTCCAGGCACAAAAAGAGGAGGTACAGCTTTTGTGGTGTATAATTCAGTTCACTGCTGCAGGTGCTTAGGATGCTAAAAGTTCTGTGAAAAGAAGTCATGGGTCATTCAGCACAAAGATGTCTGTCTTGGTGTGGGAGGTTAGGAGCTTGTCCCAGCTGTAGTGTACAAGTGGTGCCACCACTGTTCCATCAATGTGAGATTTGATGAAGCATTTCCATAGAGCAGTGAAGATACCAGTGCCCTGCAGCTGGAGCAGGGAACATGTCTCAGGAGAGCGGGAGGATGTGTGGGGAGCCCAGCACAGCTGGGCTGTGGGGCATTAAGAGCAGATGGTGCTTTCTGACCACTGATGTAGGGCTGCTGCATGTCCAGAACCTGCAGTGGTGGCTCTGACCTTTTTTTTTTTAAGGTCCTTGAAAATTGTCAGATTTAACAGCTAAACTCCATCCCATGATGGAAGGTACAGCACTCAAGCTTTTCACTGCTGTCACATCTTCCTGGTGCAGAACTCTAGCAGTAAAGGTCACTCTCTCTGTCCTGTCCTCCCCACAGAGCTTTGTCAGCCCTGTTTCGGGACAGCAGACCACTGTTGAGTTGCATAATCCCTAAGTACGGTTTTTGAGATCAAATCACATGTGTCCCTAAGCCTGACATCAGGAAATAATCTCTCTGCCAGGGATGCCTCTCACTGGGTTTGTGTACACTGCTGCTTTTTCAAAATAATTCTGCCTCTGTTAATCCCCGTTCATAATTTCTGTTTTTTGGGGAAGATTCCAGTGCTATTGGCTGGAACAACACAGACCCACTTGTCCTTTTTATCAGACCGTCTGTTCCATCTGGACTCCTGTCCTTACAAGAAGCAGTTGGCACAATTCACATCTTCCAGTCAGCGAAAAGTTGCCTCTGTGTGAGGCAGAAACTCCCAGAAGATTCAGAAATTCTTCCTTCTGTTGTTTTGGCCTTCAAAATAGCACTGCTCCCTGTTTCTGCTCATATTTTAGCAAAATGCTTTGTTAGAGTCGTTTGTCTTTTACCATTTCATGTCACTCTGTCAGTGTTAATGTTCTTTCAGCTGAGACAGTCTTTCTTGTCTTCTCTGTCTTCCCTGAAAGGCTTTAATTCTGTATCAAGTCAGGGGGGTTACACAGTACAGGGACAGGGGTATCTGTAAATTTAGGAGTGCAGACTTCATATGAGATGCCATGTTAGTGCCTGGGTGTTTTAATCATGAAGGTGTTTGGATGGCCAACTCCCACCTGTGGAAAAATGCCACAGTTCCCATCTTCCCCTTACAAAAGGAAAAGTTCAGTGTTTGAGTTCAAAGTTGCCTTTGTTGGCCCTGTGTAACTAGCATGAGATGGAGTGTAAAAGCATCTTTTAAACACTGCTCCTAGCCCCTCTGACAGTTAAAGTCACTCCTGCTGGGAAAAACACTTTAGATGGATTTAAAGTAGGCAATGATTAATGGGTTCAGGATGTACTTAAACAATAGTCTTGGCCTCATATGAACATCTTTCACCCAAAAGAAGGAGGGAGGCAGAACTGAGAGGTGATGTACAGGGTGCTGTCTGCCCAGAAGCCAGTGTGGTTTACAGATGACCTTGTGTATCCACTGCAGAGAGCAGCTCCCTGCCCTGGTCACCACTGCTGCACCCCTGTCACCCTGTCCTGTAGCCTTGGAGCTGCTTCAGGGGCTGCTAGGCTGTGGGGCAGTGGCACAGGAGGAGGTTTTACAGGACTGTGTGTGGGTGATGCTCCTGCACTGCAGGGCTGAGGGACTCCCCTGTCCTGAGATGTTCCATCAGGGTTCCTGGCATTCACAGGCAAGCAGCCAGCTCACTGCTCTGTCGCACCCATCCCTTGGCAGGGGATTTGGAAATGCTGCAGCCTTCTCAGGCTGTTTAGATTTTTGTCTTTTTTTACACTGCTGTTTTCCTGGAATCCCTGAGAACAGCCTGGGAGGTCATACAGGCTGTTGGCTGTTAACTCTCAAAATCCCTTTCCAAACCATGGCAATGCTCTGGCCTGATTTGTGCACCTGCTCTGCTTTGGGGACCAATGGTTCCTGACAAGTCCAGACAATAAGATTCCAAGTCAATGGAGGGTTTGTTGGACCAGCTTATTCTTCCAGTGACAGAGGTAACCTTGTGCTTTGCTGGGTCCCCCTCCCTTGCTCTGGCCAGTGCTGTTGTGGGTACAGCTGATGCATTGAGGTAGCACAAGGGACTGCAGCCACACTGGCTCCTGGTGCTGACTCCTTCTCCCCTTCAGATTGAAATCCAGGCTGAGGCAAAGAGAAACTGCACTGGTGACTGTTCTGACTGTAGTTGGTGTTGGTTGGTGATGGAGCACAAGCTCTCAGCTGGCTCCCAGGCAGTTCTGCTGCCTCTGGAAAGATGCTGGATTTGTCATCCTGGAAATCAGGGACTGCTCAGTTCCCAGAACAGGGGATTTGGGGCTTGGAACTAGACAGTCTTCCTTCCAACCCAAACCATTCTAAGATTTTATTATTCTGTGCTTGCCATGTACTTCAGCCATGAGTGAGGAAAATCCTTTCTGAGGCCAGAAAAGGAATTTGCCTCCTTGCAGGGGTGAGGCTTGGAGATTTGGACATTTGGACAGGGGAGGAGTTTCCTCTTCTTGAATTGGGCATTTCATGCAAGTTTGGATCTGCTACAGAGCTCTAAACCTACAAAAATAAGAAGCTCTTTTATTCTGAGCAAAGTGGGAAAATGGTGAAGTTGTTTTGGTTGGGAGCAGAGGGCTGGGGGAAGGAGGGGAATGCTCTTGCAGCCAGACACAGTCTCCCTGTGGTCCCACAGCAGGCTGGAGGAGCAGCTTTCACAGAGGGTGGGGTTCAGCTGCTCCTGAAGTTTCTCCAAAAGCTGGCTGGGCAGCTCAGAAGTTGCTGTTTCCCCAAAACAGAGCAGCCCTCACAAGGCAACAGAGCAGACTGCGTAGGAAGTCAGATCCTGTGAGCTTGGAGAGCTGACTGTTGTCAGAGCCTGGTAAGAGAGGCTGCCCTGTGGAATGTGTGCACAGAGGGATTTGATTTATTCTTCCTGGGATGTATCTAAAATAAATTCAAGACTGGTCTCTGGGATTTGTCTCTTCGTTCTAGACAAGGAAATAGTTGCCCTTTGATAAATGAAAACCAAGTAGCAGTTCAGTACTGATGGAGTACTAGCAGAATACTGACAACACTAGCAGAACTTTTGGAAGCAGATTTTGCAATATTGTACAGTGTGTGTAGCCCCTAAGGTACGAAACCAGATATTACAGAAAATGCCCCTCCCAGTGTAGAAGGCTGATTCTCCAACTCATTATGAGAAACCAACTGCACAGCTTGCTGTGGGACTTGAACCAGCTCTCAGGGTTTTTGCATGGAAGGAAGCTATTTCTTTGGCTGCTTATTAGAGACATTGATCCTGGAGCAGCTTTTTTTTTAGAAATGGCAGCGGGCCCCATTTCCTCTCCCACTTTTTAATGAAAACAGCATCTTCTGTAGTGTAGTTGTGGGTTTAAGCAGGATCTGAATGATGCTTTCCCCTTCGCCTTTTCACCTCTTTCTTTTCATCTCTATTTTCTAATGACATTAAGGGCCATTAGACTGTGAAATGTAATTTGCCCAGAATACAGATCTCCCATTGTTCATGGCTTTCTGTTTACCAGACGCTCCCTTGGGAGCATGAGATCTGCTTTCATCTGCTACAATTTCACCCCTGTTAATGTTTGGAAGCTGAAAGGCCAACCCATATTAATATTCAACAGAACGTTTCAACTCTCTTTTTCTCCAATAGGAGAAACTGGCCTTGGTAAGTCCACCCTCATGGACACCCTTTTCAACACCAAGTTTGAAGGTGACCCAGCATCTCACTCACAGCCTGGGGTCCAGCTGAAATCCAGCACCTATGACCTGCAGGAGAGCAATGTCAATCTCAAGCTGACTATTGTGAGCACAGTGGGCTTTGGGGATCAGATCAACAAAGAGGACAGGTGAGTGTTGGGGGAGAGAAGCTATATTGTGACCTGGCTTTTCATTCTCCCTGTGCCCTAGTTGGGCCTGACTGCACTGGAGTCTTCCTGCTTGCTTTTTAGGAGTTGTCCTTGTCACCTCTTTGGGATGGGACAGGTAGAAGGGACGACAGAGGCTCTGGAGTGTCAGCACTGCTTCAGCTATAAAGCAACTTTTCTCATGCTGTCAGAGCAATTTCTGTGCTGCTGGCAACCTTCTGCCCAAATTCATCTGGTGGGGAGATTGAAATGCTCCAGGGTATCTGGGCTTGTTTTGGTTTGTGCTGACCTCAAGCTGCTGACCAAACCACTTGTTTGGTTTAGTCTGCTTGGCATAATATCCACTCTTCCATGGGAAGAGCCAAAGGAAGCACGATAAATGTGCAGTGAGATGCCCTGGGGGACTGTCTCTGGCAGCTCACATCCCAGAGTGGCTGGAGTGTGTTGGTTAAGGGATGTGCAGTTACACCAAACAGTCTCCAAGGTGCACCTCAACAGAGACATTGCTGATGGGATTTGCTTTTTTGTGGGTCTAGTAGATATTGTTTAAAGTTTGTTTAAAATGCACTGATGTCCTTTATATTATGAGTCTGGCAGGCTCTGTATTTCAGAAGGCCTTGCAGGGAGTTGCAGGAATTTCCTGCCTCAGAGCACTGTGCAAAGCTAGTACTGAATGAAGCTATGTCTCCACCAGCAGCACTTGGGGCTGTGAGAGCAGCAAGCCCTGAGTGCAAGCAAGGGTTACACAGTGCTGCAAATGAGTCTACATTAAACTTGTGTTAGAAAGGCTCTCGCCCTTGCATTTCAAAATACAAGAGTCTGCTTTCCCTGGAGAGGATGGTGTATCTGCTGTCCTCTGCTGAATCCCACTACTGTGTTTTGACAAACAGGCTGCTGGAATCTGATGTAGGACCATGTCTTCCTGTCAGCAGTGCAACTTCAACATTTATTACAGGTGGGGAGCAAGGGAAGTAGAAAGAATTGGTCTCAGAAAGTGGGGAAAAAAAATCTATCAATAGCTTGTTTCTTAAAAGTAAGCCAAGGGTCATTGTCCTATTTGTTTAGCTCTGATTGTGAGATGTATAGCTTTTTTTTTTCCTTCCACCACAGCTATAAGCCCATTGTTGAGTTCATTGATGCTCAGTTTGAAGCCTACTTGCAAGAAGAACTGAAGATAAAAAGGGTCTTGCACAACTACCATGACACCCGGATCCACGCCTGCTTGTACTTCATTGCTCCTACAGGCCATTCCCTGAAATCCCTGGACTTGGTAACGATGAAGAAGCTCGACAGCAAGGTTGGCACAAGTAACTCTTACTGGGCAGATTTACTGTTTGCATAGTGGAAAGGCTGCTGCTTTTCCAGAGGATCTCCCCACCTTGAATAGCCCTTCTGTTGGAAATAACTGAGTTGGCAGATAATTCTGTAGCTTTATTGAGCACTTACAAGTTTTTGAAGGTTGTATTGCAGATTTAGAGAAACTCCCAGGAGCAAAGTTGATTACTTCACACCTCTGTTTTTTTCTAGGTGAACATCATTCCCATCATTGCCAAATCTGATGCCATTTCCAAGAGTGAGCTGACCAAGTTTAAAATTAAAATCACAAGTGAACTGGTCAGTAATGGGGTGCAGATCTACCAGTTCCCGACAGATGATGAATCAGTGGCAGAGATAAATGGGACAATGAATGTAAGTAACTCAGTTCTTCCTCCTCTCCCAGAACAGCACTGTCAGTGTAGAGCTTGGTGACCCATATCAGGATGTTTCTTAAATCTACTTTCCCTTTTGTTTTGTGTCTTAAAACCAGAGGATTTCACAAGAATCTCATCCTTGTAGTGTCATCCTAGGCTAGGAGAGCTTTGTGGTAGGTTACTGCCTCTCTGGTGGGCTTTTCTAGTCAGAAAACAGACTTCTAATATCCTCCTTGTCCTTGTGCATATCTGTTAAGGGCCATATAAGAAATCAGTGTTTAAACCCCTTTCAAGGATTTGTCATTTTTCCTGTCCTGTGGATCACCTGATGGCCTCCCACCAGTAAACTTCCAGGATCCTGTGGCAAGGAATTACACAGCTTAACCAGCAAGGTGTGAAAAGCAATACACAACTTGGGCCAGACATGCCTCAAGGTGCCTGCAGGTGCCCATTCTGGCTCTGGCCTTCCCAGCATCGTGGCTGCCTGTTTGTGGCTCCTTGAAGATGTTGCAAGCTGTCCCTTGGCCCTTCTGGCAGCACATCCTGACCATAGTCTCATTTTCCAGAAGGCTTTTCCCCGGAAATCAAGTAGGGGAACTTGATAGATTTACTGCTGTGGATGTAGTAGAGGTCTAGCTGATGTGCATTTGTGCCACCTCTTGATTTAGTGTTAATAGCTGTATTTAGTATTAATAGCTGTAGAGTGTTCTGGAGAGGCCTGAAAGAACACAAAGTTTGTCCTGAGGTAGGAGCTGTCAGTGATGGTTTCCTGGTCAGGGCAGTTCAGTTTAGCCTTTCTGAGGGTGGGAGTGAGCCTCTGCTTGTCTTTCCTTTCAGCCATTCACTTGTCTCCTGGGAGGGAATCACTGTCTTGGGTTGCAGATGTTCTGGGTTGTATCAGTTGCTGCACAGACAAATCAACTCTTTAATCTACTTTTACAGTCAGAATGACCAGGTTTATGGGGACTAAGCAGAATGCAGTATAGTTCGCAGGAGCAAGGGGGAGGTGGGGAGAAATCTCACTTACAGAAAAATGCAGCAAAGTGTGATGGCAGTGTCTGGGGGTTTGCTTGGCTGCCTGAGTTTTGGAAATGAGAAGACTATAAGATGAGATCTTCAGAGCCTAGATAGGTGTTGGGAGGATTTCAGTTCCAATTTTGCTGAGCTTGCCCTGGGCAAGTCTCTTTTTGGTTTCTGCAGAGGCTTCTTTACTAAGAAGTGACTGTTTCTGATTTCTGAGTTTCTGAAAAGCAAATCCCTCTTGTTCTTAGTCAGCCTTTGTATAATGTGGAGTGCATATCTCAGCTTGAAGAGTGTGACCTTGGGTCACACCTGACACGCTGGCTGGGGACATGTTCAGCCCTTCCTCACCAGGGTGGAGGCAAGCAGGGAGGAAGGAGCTGTTACTCTGGGGATGAAGGATGGACTTCCATCTCATGATCTGATGGAGCAAGGTGTCTTGTGCTCCAGCATGAGCTAAACGAGTGGTGGGGAGATAAAATCAAGAAGGCTCCAAGACCTCTTACTGCTTCTGTGCTTGTGCAGATGTTCTCCTCAGGCACGGCAAGCCCTGGGACAGCACCGCAGTCCGAGCCGCAGCACTCTGTTCCAGCTGTCACTCTGATGCCAGTCTTTCACTGGCTCATCTCACCTGAGACTCTGTGGCTGGGAGGATCAGCCAGGTAGAGGATATAGAGTGGTAGCACTAACAAGGTTTCCAAAAAAGGACCCACCCTGCTACCCCTTGTCTTGGACTAGTGGCCAGTGACTAGACTCCCTGAGATTAGCATGTGCATAATGACTGTCTTGCTCAGTGGCTGTGCTCTGTGTGCTGGTGGGTCAGCCAGGTCTGAGAGGGACTAACGTGGATTTCATTAAATCTGTTCCAGGCCCACTTGCCATTCGCAGTGATTGGGAGTACAGAGGAGCTGAAAATAGGAAACAAAATGATGAAAGCTCGTCAGTACCCTTGGGGCACAGTGCAGGGTGAGTTGAGCCCTGGGATTTTCATGGCATGAATGGTCACACTTGTGCAAGGAGGTAGTGGGCTTTCCTAAAAGGAGCAAGGGGCTGCTGGACTTGATTATCTGTGGGGAATTATCCTTTGTTAAATCCTTGTGTCAGGCCTATAGTGCCAGTTTTCTCTGCTTGAAAGGGCTGTTGAACCTGTTGGAGGAATAGACAGTAGGTGAATGTGGGAAGAGATCTTAGTTTCTGTCCTCATTTTTCTCCTTACCATATCTTCTTACAGTGGAGAACGAAGCTCACTGTGACTTTGTGAAGCTGCGGGAGATGCTGATCCGCGTGAACATGGAAGACCTTCGTGAGCAGACACACACACGCCACTATGAGCTCTACAGGCGATGTAAACTGGAAGAGATGGGTTTCAAGGACACTGATCCAGACAGCAAACCCTTCAGGTGAGATCCCAGGAGAGGCAGGAGAGCTTAAGAGAGGCATTGTTGGATGCACTGTGGGCTTGTGTGTGTGCGTGTCCTTGGGGGAGCACGGAAAAAAAAATACAGCAAGAGAAACTGCCAGGTCAGATAAATCCAGACTTCAGTAAAGGAGAAGGTGAAAATACAGACAGGATGTGCAGGACTGACTGTGAATCTGCAAGTATGGGAGTAGAAATGTCTGTGCTGCAGAGAGATAGTGATGCCTGTTTTGGGCATACCTAGAAACAGAGGTCAGACAAAGTTAAAAGGATGAAAGTGGATATATTTAATGAAGGGCCTTTAGTACATTAAGAGGCCTCCCTAAGGGGCTACACACAAAATGAGTGATGGTCACAAGTTTCTCATAGAGATACAAGTTTTATATATTTACATATCAGGCATTAATCCTCCAATTATGGCTTCAGGTAATCAAGCCATATACCCCCAGTTTGCTCCTCCCCAATTCACTTTTGTTTATACTTTTTGGGGTCTGATGCTGTAGGGTGTCCTTGGATCTCAGGCCCAGAGGGGTTGTTTTGTCTGACCAAAATGTGAAGACAGTTAACTAACACCTTTATATGTAGTTTAGAATTATGCATTAATGCAGTACATGATTTGAAAAATACAAAGGCTAAAATCTTAAGGCAACTGCAGTGTTCCTCTAAACTAGTGTTTGTTGCCAGCTGGTCTCTTTGAATTGCCCAACATTCAACATCCAGAGAAGTGTCAAAATATAAAGAAGACCTTGGGCATATGTGGGTGAGTGAGTGGCAAATGTATTGTGTGCAAAGCAATAGTCATGGTGAGGGCCTGATTTCAGAGGGTCGGGGAAAGCAGTTTGTCCCAAGTCTTATCACTGGCCTTTCCTTCCTTTTCAGCTTACAAGAAACTTACGAAGCCAAAAGAAATGAGTTTCTGGGAGAACTGCAGAAAAAGGAAGAGGCAATGAGACAGATGTTTGTCCAGAGGGTCAAGGAAAAAGAAGCAGAGTTGAAGGAGGCTGAAAAAGAGGTAAAGACTGAAGTACTTGTGTCTTCATGGCTGTGAGTGATAGATTCACTCCCAAGTAGGTAGTTGTTGCCAAAGCACTTTCTGCAGAGTGTGGTTTAGGACTTTCTTACCAAGATGTCTGAGGTTTAACTTGGATGGGAATGTTAAGGTGTTCAGTCTGTAGGACAAAACTGAATCACAGTTCTTGTATGTGTACAACTTACTGCACCAGGAAAGGGCCAGAGTCTTGATTCTGATGGAAAGTTGCAGTGTGGTGAAAGTCAAGGAGAGAAAAAGCCCTTGAGATGAACTTTTTTTACAAAAACTACACCCATACAACTTTCTTAGGATTGTGAAAAATCCATTAATTTACTGACCTTTAAAGAGGAATAAGGCAGAGACCCCTGGAGATGGATGAGGGTTTTGTTTTACAGTTATGCTCTCCCAATCCTCTGTTCTTAGTCTGCACAATGATGCATTATTAGAACACTGCCTGTTAGTTGTGGAAGGAGGCTGTTCCCTGCCCTTTGGGCAGTGTCAGCTCAGGAGCTAGAAATGATGTGGAGATCAATGGAGACTCACAGGTTCAGATCTCAAGGGATCCTTCCATCTTCCTCTTTCCCTATGAACAGAGTATCTGGTAGTGCCACATCCTGCTCACCTCTCCTTTCCCTTTAGCTGCATGAAAAGTTTGATCGCCTGAAGAAATTGCATCAGGATGAAAAGAAGAAGCTAGAAGATAAGAAGAAGTCTCTGGATGATGAAGTAAATGCATTTAAACAAAGGAAGACAGCAGCTGAATTGCTTCAGTCACAGGCTCAGCAGGCTGGAGGATCACAAACTCTTAAAAGGGATAAGGAAAGGAAAAAGTAAGTTGCCAACCCAGAGGTATTTGCTTTTTAGTAATGGTTCTCCTTTACTGTTTTTCTGCATGGTTATATCTCCCTCCCAACACAGCCAGTCCTTATCAGGGGAAGGTTTGCAGTCAGGTTTAATCCCTAGCAAAGCTGAGCAGTATCTGGAAGCATGTAACATTTGCTGTCATCCTGAAGAGCAGGGAGCAGTACTAACCTCCCTCTTTACCTTCTGACAGCATGGGAGGGGATGAACTTGTTTTTATTCCCCAAGATTCCCTGCTCCTCCCTTGGTCTCTCAGTGCTTATGAAGAAGTGGAACCATACTAGGTGCCAAGGCTAGGGTGTGGGTAGCAGGGAGTTTCATTACCCTCAGAGAGGAGCGTGTTCTCACTCAGGTTCTTACTTGTTTAGGTTGAAAAGATTGTGGAAATCATTCACAGAGACTAACGGTCTTGAATTGCAGAATCTGCAGAATGTAAGACTGCAAATTGAGGGGACAGGTCATAGGAGGTTATTAGCACTAGTAGTCTTCTCCCATCCTAAATCAGCTTTTTGGCCTCCACAGAAACAGTGGGAGATACTGCATGGCTGCAGCAGGGGTTCCCCATGTCAGGGACTGGTGTGACAAGGTCCAGCCCCTCATCAGGGTCTGGGATCTGGACTGTCTGCAGTGTCTGTGCCAGGCTCCTGAAGCTCTGCAGTTGCTCAAGAGCAACCAGCTGTACAGTGAAACAGATCTCCCAGTTCTCCCAGCACTGAGCAGTTCCCTCCTTCTCTCTGTGGTACATTTCTCAAAAGGAGCACTGTGCCACCTGTGCAGATGTGCAGACAAACAGGTTTTGTACCACTGCCACGATCCCCTCTCTGCACAGCCCTGGGGCAATCCTTGCCTGCACTGTGCAGCCTTAAGTACATGAAGAAGTGCTGTTAAATTGGACAGTATGGGGCATGCTCAAAGTGCTGACAGCACTGTTTGTCAAAGAAAAAGCCTGTGGCCATTAAGTTTGGGATCAAATGAGACAGTGGAGAAAAGACTCAACTACAAGAATGAGATCCTGGTTTAGTCTTAGTTTAGAGCTGAAGCTGCTTCAACATGAACATTCTTTTGCAATGAGCAGTTAGTGCTGCCCTTTTCTCACTCACCTATTCCTTTTTCCACTATTTTGATTTGTTAATTTGAATCACATTCAGGGGGTTTTAATACCTTTTCATACTGAGGAGTCTGAGACTGACTGGGGAAAGAGTTCTCTCTCCAGCCTCAACTGTGTGAGGAATACCCAGCTGAGATCTTTTATGCTTAGAGCCCTTAGACATCTGCTCACTCAGGACTGCAGACTTCAGCCTTGAGATCAGTCAGGGTGAGAAATGCAGAAAAGGGAGGCAACAGCCCTACAGTATCAGCAATTCGTTGCTGTGGCCCAAGTCAAACTCTTGGTCCTTGAAGTGGTTCCCATCTCAGATCATCTCCTTGACACCAAGCATATTGATCTGGAAAAGCTTTGGTACTGTCCTTGTCAGTTAAGGGCACAGAAGGCTTGGGAAGATAACGGGAAGCCTCTTTTGCCTCTGGGAGAATTTCTATGCTAGAAATGGTGCTGCTTTCTTTGCTCTGTAACTTCTCTGGTTATCCTTAATAATGAATTTCAGTATTTAGATCATAATTTTTTCTTAACCATCCATGAATTTTGCAAGCTGGAGCTTAATTGTAGCTTGTTTACTACTGGCTGGCAGTACAATAGCCTTTTTCTTTCACAGGTGACTTGTTTAAACCCTAGCTCTGTAATTTGCACTAATCATGACTTGGTTTATTTTTTGTTGTTGTTGTTACATCATTGTCATCATTATTAGATCTTACATGTGTGCTGTTTTACAGTTAGCTGCTGTTTGGCTGCATGGTGCATGAGGCACATTGTCCTGGTAAGCGTCATTAACTAATAGAACCTCACAGTGGGATCAGTTACCTTTCTGAGAAAAGCAGACTGTGTGCAAGTCCTGAAGCTTATAAGTATTATGTGTGTCTTCCTCTGCTTTCACCCCCACTATAAATGCTCTACCAGTCACTCTCCACATGTGCAGTTGTAGAAAAAGTATTTAATTATCTTTAAAGACTCTGCAAAGTTAAATTCAGAGACTCAGGATATGGAACATAGAAAAAAAAAGATTATGTCCTCTTCCTTTAAAATTTTCCCAGCACTTCATTGGCTCTTTATTCCATCTCTCTTAAAAATAAATTATATTCTTTAATCACACAGGCCACGTTGATACTATGGCAACAATTGCTATGGAGATGTGGTGCTGATGATACAGCCCAGCTAGCCATAAAAATGTCTCTCTCTTTTCTTTCTCCTCCTTCCCTCCCACTCCTCCAAGCTGTAATGTTAACTTGTGGTTACAGTGAAGGTGAAGGTATATGCAAGACTAGTTTCTGTCATCCTTGTTAGGGTTATTAGTTAAACTGCTAATGACAGTGGTCTACTTACAGCTAGGTTGAGTAGGTTTAATTGAGCATTTTTAATTTGCTGGTGATTCTCTGGTGAGAGGAAGAGGAAAACATCCCACAGGCATGTCTTGCTTCTTGACAGAGAAGCAATACTCATTGTCTCTGGCAAGCGTGAGTGCCTCAGGCTGAGGTGCACAGGCCTCTCAGAGAAGGAACCCTGTTGGAAATAAACTATAAAACACCCTAAAAACTCATCTTTGAGTCCACCCTTCCCTGCAGACAAAGCTAAGATTTACAGTCTCTCCTGGACAGTCCAAACTGAATTATGGTCTACCCTTTAAACTGGTAGAAGCTGATTCCAGGATTCCCTCCTAAGTCCACCAAGGGAAATGGAAAAGCAAGTAAACATTATGCTGTCAATGAGAGGCATTTGAATGCAATTTAAATGGGACCTTCCACTTAACAGAAGAGCTTCAGAAGGGTCTTGCACTGACTCGAACTGGAGCTTGCAGTTGTCTTGAGCTGTCCAGTTGAATGGATGTCTCTGCTGCCAGTGGTAACTGTAGAACAATGAAAAGAACAATTCTCTGCTTATCAGGCTCTGAATGTAGAAAAATAGGCTCAAGGAATAATAGTGTTCATTCTGGTGCTGAGTACGAAGGCACAGCTAAAGTGCAGTTAGAGTGAACATTACTGATTTTTGTTGGTTTTGGATTGCTTTTGGCAGTCTTTGTAACTGTACACTGTTGTGTGCTGGGCTTTGAATCAAATGAAGTTCTTTGTTCCCACTACACAAATGCAGACAGTGCCTTTTTCAATGGGCATTTGTCATTGCTAAATTAAATATGTATATGTGGTACTTTTCCAGGATTTAGAAAAACACTCTCCATATTGATCCATAAAGTGTTGCAGGGCTTCACTGTTTTGCAAGGTTACAAACAAGTCACAGTTGATGAGTCCTGTAGCTTGCAAAACTGTGAAAGGATTGTTTTAGAAAATAAATTTGGTTCATCCCACTGCTGAGTGTGTGTGTCTGCATAAAGCATGTTTTGTAGTCAGATTAAACCTTATTAACACTTAGCAACATTTTCTTTTTTGTGTGTGCGTGCGCATTAGGAAAATTTGTATTTTTATTTTGTTTTTTGTCATTAATCCATAAAACCATTAACCTGCCTTTTTCTTTCATTTTCAGTTCGGGTTTCCTGTAGAACCTTTCCCTTGGCCCCAGAGGCGAATGCCCCACCCTCGGCTGTGCCATTGTGCCTGTTTGCTCACCTTTCCCATTGCTCCTCTCCCGTGCTCACCACTCGGGGTCAAACCAGAGCTCTTGGCTGCTGGGGTTGTTCTTATGAGGGACTCTGCTGGCCAGAGAGGCTTGTGCCAGGTTCCTCCTGCCCCTTGGGCAGCAGCAGGACTCCCACTGCTCCTGAGTGAGTGTCCCCTCTCCCCTGCTCAGCTTTTCCCCTGCTCCGTGCTGTCAGAGCTGCTTGGGGGTGCATTTAGCTCCTGCTGTGGGTGCAGCCCGGTGCTGCCGTGGGGTGGGATGTGCTGTCTCCAGAGACTGGCTGCCCTCTCCCCGTGTGAATTTGCTGTTCCTAAGCCCTCATTACCCCCTGTGCTGCCATGTGTGACTCAAATAACTTCCAAGGACTTCTTGCAAAACTTGACATCCTCACAGGCATGGGCGTGAGTCCAAACCTCTAGTTCCCAGGCTTGAGGAAATCTCAAATTTGGATCCATGGTTTGCAACTAAGTGTTCTCTGAATGCTGCAGGGGTCATGAAGGATCTCTTGCCTGGTCTCCCTCTCAGTGTGCTGACCTGGATGCACATCCTGGATCCAATCTCAGGGAAAGCTGGTCACCTTGCTGTACAAATCAGTGTTTCTGAAGAAAGACGATGATGCTGTTTCATTGACTTTCTTCTCAGTGATTCCAACAATTTTTGGTTTTAATGAAAAAAAATACTACCTTTATTTGTTTTTAATCTGGCATTTCTTTAGAACTGTACAGATGTTGACAGGTTTTTTCTCATATTTTCTATTCAGCAAAAGCCTTGTTTTTATTGCAAGATTTGCACTAAAAAGGAAGGTGTTTTTCTCACTGGGCCAGGAGCACTCTGGCCAAGTACAACTGTGATTTGCCTGCAAGTGTCTTCTCTCTGTATTTCTGGCTGAGTTTTGTTTTTAAATAAAGAGTTCATCAGACAGTGAATTCTGGTTAACATTTACTTCTTTTGTTTTTTGTTTTCTTTGCCCTTCTTTTACAGTAACCCATGGCTCTGTACTGAGTAATTACCCCTGCATACAATGGCCTGGAATGGACCTTCATTTACTTGTTAAATCGGAGGGTCTAATAAAACATGACAGCATTTCAGCTGTGACCTTTCCAGGGTGTTATCCTTGCTCTCTTCTATGTCCTCGTTGTGATTCTGTCTTTACTATGTACTGGTGGTTATTGCTTTTATTAAACAATGTAAAATTACTCATAACAAGGTTCTGGATGCTACAACTTTAAATCCTGCCATATTTTTTTCCCCTACAATTAATCGATTCCCCTTTTTCCTGGTCTCATTTCACCCAGCTAAATAAGGTATATGGAAATAAGTTCTGTGAGTTATTTTTGCTGGTGAAATAACAGTGCAGTTTAAATATATTTATTGATTACATTAAAATGACAACACCATCTTAGTTTAATTATCACGTAGTTCAGAGATAAAGCACTCTTTTTTCATTATATTTGGTGTCATTTTCATGGCATCGTCTGTCTTTTTTCATTTGCTTTTATTTTTTTTCTTTTGCCAATTCATGCTGTCTGAAGACTAGCATGTAAATCCTTGTTTCCATTTCAGACCTGCTTGTTGTGGCCCCGATCCTTCAGTGGTGCTGTGGGTGGGCTCAGTGCTCTGTATGTGGTGAATCCACACGTCCTGTCCCTGCTGAAAGATCAATGTGTGCTGCTGCCAGCCTCCACAAACCCCCTCCAGATTCTGGGCTTCCAGAAGATAAGCAGATGTGAGGCCTAGCCCTGATAGGTGATGCTGTTCAGTGCCAGCTGCTGCTGAGGTTTACCTGAGCAGGGCTCTGGGTGATGCCCCAGGCTCAGGAGCAGTTTCAGCACAGGGTCAGCCTGGCTCCTGCTCACAGCAGCAGCCCCAGGTCAAACCATGGCCTGGCCTCTGTTCCCAGCAGTCAGGGCAGCCCAAACTCTTGATTGCAATGTATTTTCTCAGGTATTCTGTTTCACCATAAATACAATTTCATTTCCCATAGAGCTCTTTGATTGCTTTGTGGTTTGTTTGGGATTTTTTTAGCAAGTTAAAATAATTCAAATATTTTTCTTCTTCCTCTGCTTTTGAATGTTTCCCTGCTCCCAAAACCAATCAATATTAATCTGTTAATGATTTCTAGATTATCTGCTAAAAGGACAATTGAATGTGACTTATTTTACCTTACTGCAGGTCACTGTTCTTCCTGACCATTTGCCTTATTAGAATGTTATTTAAAGTTATGTGAAATATTTTTAAAGACTTTAAAGAAAAAAGGTTTTTACTTGTGTGATTTCCCTGAAGTACTTGATGTACCACAAGGAGCTTCCATCTCTCTGTCAGCTGTTTCCATGTTGCATGTCTTTTTCTTGCTTTTTGAATGTCTTTCTCTTTTTTACTAATCTTCTGTTTTTTCTCTTTTTTTTCCCCTTTTCTCTCTCTGTAGCTTTTTTTAATCTGTCTTCGCCAGCTGCACTGTGTCTGAGGGAGAAGACTGCCACTTCTAGAAGAGTTTAAGGGTCTTATGTCTGGGGAGGGGGGAAACAAATCTTCAGTGTTAGTGTCTTGGAAAGAAGCTCTTTTAATGACTTGCATGATACTTAAAATTGAAGTGTCTTGTAATTTGTGTGACAAGACAGGGTGATGCGGGGGGAACTGATGACCTGGAATTTTGAAGAGCCACAGAAATGTGATGTTGGGACTAATGATGTAGCGAATACATTTTCAAACGTTGTTATGGGCATATGTTTTTTCTAATGTTGTCTTTAATAATATAAATGTTATAGGCTTCCCTGAGGTGTGAAGCCTAAGGAATATTTTCAATATGCTGTTGTTTGATTGGTTTTGGAAACCATGCATTCAGAGTCAAAGGAAATATAAACATGGTGCAACTTGCTCTGTTGGCAGCCACGAAATATTTAATTTTATCAAAGAAATAAAGTAAGAACTGTGTGTTCTCACTGGTGTCCTGTGTCTCACCATCCTGTTAAAAGAGCCCCATTGGCTGGTGGACGTGAGTCAAGTGGTCCTTTCCCTTTCCTAACTCCACTTCCTCTTGTTCTCTGAAGTTAGGAGAATCTGGCAGTGCCAGAACAGGCGGTGCCGGTGCGGGTGTAGGGCTGAGTTCGTGCCCCGTGAGCGGGGTGCAGTGTCCCGGCGGTGCTGAGCCTCCCGGGCCCTGCCGTTCCCCGGTGTGCCCGGCCCGCGCCCCGCATGCTCCCCGAGCCACCGGCCTCCTTTCCTTTCTGCAAACGGCACCGCGTTCTGTATTCACACGGCAAACACTGAGGAACAGCACTGTTCCGCCTGTTACCTTTCTAACTTTCATGTAAATTTTAAATAAAAAATACGAAAGCCAGCGCGGCTGCTGTGGTGTGTGTGTGCGTGTGTGCTGCTCGCTGGGCCCGGCGCTCCGGACGGGCACGGGGAAGCCGAAGCTCGGTGAGGATGGCGGTTCCTGGCCCCGGGTGGCGCATCCCCCGCAACTGCGGCTGTTCGGCAAGGCTGGGGCAGATCCCCGGGGAGGGCGGGCGGGCGCGGAGCGGGGCCGTGCGGACCGCGGGTGCCTCGGGGACCGCTCGGACCGGGCCCGCTCCGGTCCCGCCCCCTCAGGCCCCGCTCCCGCGCGGGGCAGCCGCCGCCAGGGGGCGCTGAGGCCCGCGGCGCCGGCCCCGCCATGGCGGCTGTTTCTCGCGGTGTCTCGCGCGATCTTGACGCGCGGCCACGTGACGCGGCGCCGGCCGGGCCGCGCCGTTCGGCCCCGCTCGGGTGAGGGGAGCGGAACCGGCACCGCGACGGCACCTGCGGGGCGGGACCGCCAGGGAGCGGGGCCGGGCGGGGGGCAGGTGGCGGGGAGCTGAGGCTGGGCCGGGCCGGCGCTTCCCGGTGGCGCGCAGCGAGCCGCGGCCTGGTCCACACGTGGGGCCTGGTCCCGCCGTACGCGCCCGGGCCCGGCGGGTCCGCGCCGCCGGCGGGGTTCGGCCCCAGGGCCTTTGTCCACCATGCCGCCGCCGGCGGAGCCTCAGCCGGAGGCGGCGCCCGATCCGGCGCTGGAGCAGTGGCGGCAGTACAACGAGACCGACCGGCAATGGGCGCTGCGCCGCCGCTTCATCCTCCGCCACCTCCCCGCGTACCCCGGCGCCGCCATCGACAAGCTGCTGGCGCTCTCCGTGCTCTGGACCAACCATGTGTTCATGGGCTGCAGGTGAGCCCCGCGGGACACACCGGGCGGCGGGCGCTGTACGCCGGGGTGCCCTGCAGGACGGCGGCGGTCGGGGGGCTCAGTAGGAGCGCCCGTGCTGCGGGCGGGTCAGGGTGGAAGTTTGAAGCCGGGACGGGAGCCCTCGCGGAGAGAAGGGCCACAGGCTCCTGTCGTGGCTAAATCTCGGCCCCAGATTCATTTTAAAAGTAGCCGCGGAAGAGCTGGGATGAAAGGGGCTGATGCAAGAGAATTCTGTCCCTGGCTAGTTTTGTTTGCTCGAATATACCGGTGATTGTATGTAGAAGAGAGCAAGCTACTGGAAAAGTTTATGTGTGTTGTGCAAGTAGTTCTTTATGTCCCGCCCCCAGGACTCGTTAAGTTCGTGGTGCTGTGCTCTGTCATTTTAAGTGAGGAAAGAGTTTCCCTGTGAGCACAAAGCAGCCTGTACAGTTCCCTGAACGCTCAGCTTTTCTGGGAGAAACAGGCGTGGAGAATGGAAGGGGCATCCTTTCATCCGGCCGTACTGTCCATAGCCAGATTGTGGAGATCTCCAGAAGCGTCACCCACGTTCCACTGACACCTTTGATGATGTGATTGTTTTTAACCGGACGGAGGGACCAGTTAACGACCAACTTCTGCAAACGGTGCAGTGACAGAGTAGCGTGTGGGCATTGATGGCACATAGATGGACTTTTAATAATGTTCCATCCCGCAGCCCTGTGGGGGAGTATTGGGAATACTTTGTGTCATCTCTACAAAGCAAAATCAATATCTTTAAATACAGATCTGCCTGTTTCCTTTTTTTTCCCTAGGTCAAGTACTAAACTGTTCTACTCTGCAAACACCAAAATTAAACATAGATTTAAAATAGTTTCAAATTCTAAAGCTTGAGTAGTACGTTGAAATTGAGAATGTCTTTGTATAGAGTCTGTGTGTCCATCTTAATGTGTTTGTATGCTGTCTTAGTGGGGGACCTTCTCTGTGCCTCAGCTTTTGGGAATGGTGCAATTAACAGTTACAGGGTGCTGGTAATAGAAGTGAACAACTGTGTGTGAGGGTTCCAAATCCCAGAAAGTGATGCAGTTTAAGCCTGTCAGTGCATGTACTTTCTGTGATGGACTCCTTCACCTGCAGCTCTCAGGGGAGATGAGATTTGGGCAGGATGCAGTCTGGAGCCGTTATCAGTGAAGATGTTTCCAAGAGCTCGTGTGCCTAGCTGGGAGCACTGGAGGGGAACATAGTGTTAAAACAATTCTAGCTTTACTTACAGCTGTCTAGGGAAGAAAGGGACTCACAGCATTCCCTAGAACTGCCTTTTGGTGTTTGGGAAGAGCTGTTGTTGGTTTATCAAGTAAATAGCTTCAAAGTTTGAGGAATTTTTTTTTCTCTGAAGTTTGTTGGCTGGAGTTTGGTTTGGGGTTTTGTTTTCCTAATGCTGATTTATTGCCAGCTGAAGACAGCCTGTTTGTCAGAGTAGCTCAGCTAGAGCAGGGTGCTTATAATGACAATGTTGTGGGTTCAGTCCACGTATTGGCCATTCACTCAAGTGAATGGACTTCATAATCTTCCAACTCAGACTATTCTGTGATTCTGTGAAGAACAGATCAGAGTCTTTGTAATGAAATCTGAGTGTCCCGTTGGGAGATGATGTGGAGAGCATCCAGAATGCTTAGAAAACATGGTCTGTGAGGAAGGGGTTAAGTAAAATGCTCCATTTATTTGAAGTGTGGATGAGAGAAGTCACTCCTATTCCCATGTGTGTTAAAGGTGACTGAGAATGGGGGCAGTGGTGCAGGAAGGCATTATGCTCCAAGCTGCAGGATCAGGATAAGGGATAACCTATTAAAGTCACAGCAGGGAGATTTCAGTTAGGTGCTGGAGGCACTGGGTTCCTCTGCCCAGATTAGACAAACACATGTTGAGACTGGTTGATCTCCTCCCCACTTCCAGCAGAAATATGAGCCCCAAAGATCTCCTCCATCCTTTGTGAAGAAAGGTGTCAAATCTGACACTGTTTTCTTGCGCCCTGCTGGAAAGGGACATTGTCCTTCACAGGTTATGTCATCTTGTAAGCCAGAGTGAGAAACAGATTCCCACTCCTCTCCCCTTTGGCTGCGAGAGGATGAGGATATGTCTTGGTTTGAAAGACAGGCATCTGTCAAGATAGCTAGGAATCTCCCTTGGAAAGGAAAATGTGACCCCCTTCCGTCTGAATTACAACTTTGAAAGTATGGGGCTTTCAGGCAAAGGTATGGGAAAGGAACCACAGTTCTTTGCTGGTGTGTATGTATAGAACAAGGCAGCAGCAGCAGCCCCGAGGAACAGAGCACAGCCCCAGGGACAGGAGGAACAGAGCACAGCCCCAGGGACAGGAGGAGCAGAGCACAGCCCCAGGGACAGGAGGAACAGAGCACAGCCCCAGAGACAGGAGGAACAGAGCACAGCCCCAGGGACAGGAGGAACAGAGCACAGCCCCAGGGACAGCCTCGCTTGGCTGCGGCCCCTTCCCCTGCGCTGCAGTTCCGGGCACAGCCAGCAGGGGCGCTGCTGGCTCCCGGCCGGGCAGGGCCGATGGTTCCCCGGGGGGACAAACAAAATGTAACAGGAACTGCGGGCCCTGGGCGGGGACGTGGGGTGCAGGGTTAAAGTATAGGCAAAGCCCCAGGCAGGCAAAAATCCTTGGGGAGAGGCACCCTGCGGGAAGGGGGAGGGCTTTGGAGTCCTGCTTTTTTTTCCCCTGAGGCACCCAACTGGATGGTGAGGATCCTTTCCAGTGTGATCAGGTGTTAGTAAGGTCCCAGTTCAGTGGCTGCTCTCACAAGCAAAGGCTCACCCACAGCAGGAGAAGCAGTACAGGACTGGGCTCTGGCGGTGGCAGTGAATTCTCCCCGGTGGCAATGAATTCTCCCTGCAGTATACAAAGGCTCAACTCTCCTCCTCTGATCCCAACAGCAAGAGAGGGAGTGGAGCTGAACCCAGCCAAAATCTCATAGTATCCTTGCCCTTCCAAAGAGAAAACCCTCCAGGCAAGAGAGTAGCAAGCTGCACACTTCCCTCACCTTGGCCATTTTTTTAGTCTTTCTTAAGTAGTGGTCGTTATTGTCTCTTAGCAACAGATAGGGGACAAAGTTTAATGAGAGAAAGAAATAAAAGGAAAAATCCCAACCCCCAGCATGGTGGTGGGTATCACTACTATCTCATCTCCCTTTGATATCTCCTGAATTTTCTTCCCATTCCCGATTCCACTGCCTCCACTGAGGGCTGAGCTGTGCTATTGAAGCAGGGACTGCAGTAATCTGTGCTCTGTTCTCACCCAGGAGTTTATATGAATCTAATTTATGCCTGGCCCTCTAAATCAGGAGCAGAAAAAGCTTTGATTGAGTAGATTTCCAGAGCCCTTGAAACAGCAGTATTTAGAAGCTGGTGCAAATCACTGCAGCCCTGGCTGTTGGGGCTCCTGTCTGTGGCAGTGATGCTTTCTGACGTTGGAAGGTGAGCATACCATGGAGCAGGTGCAGCATTGCTCTTCCTCCTTTCTGAACCATGGTGTGGAGCTGTCAGAGGCTGGTGTCAGGCTGTGATTGTAGGCTCTCCTTGGATCGAAGGGTTTGGGTTTTTTCCTGTTCAGCCTCAGCTTGCAAATGGCTCAAAATCATGTGACAGATCCCCAGCGCAATGGAAAACTGAGCTGGTGGGGGATGTAGGGCCTAGAGGGATGGGACAGGGCTGTGCCATGCATGTCCTGCCTGAGTGAAACTGTGGGTGCTGCAGCAGGGTCAGGGTTTACTCAGAGCTGGTCACAGCCACCTCACCTCTCTCATGGTTCTTAAAACATTTCACTTACAGCACCCAGTTAGAATTTAGTTTGGCTTTTTAAAGAGGGGTTGATGAAGGCTGAGTAGTGTAACCTGACATGGCAGTTTTGGTGTTGGTGACATGCAGGCTCTGTCTGCTGCCCCACACAGGACTCCAGTGCCAGTCTGAGCTCCTGTGTTTGTTTCACTGAAGCTGCTGCTCCTGGCAGCTCTGCTAAATGCTGCATTTTGTCAGCTAACATATTTAAATTTCAGTGTAGAACTGTCAGTGTGGTGGCTGCATGGTTTACTCAGAAGTGGTTCATGCAGAGCCAGGTCAGCTGGTGTGTGGCTGTGTGCCTGTGGCAGGGGGACAGTGGTCAGTGCTGTGCTCTGCTCCAGCAGGATCAGAGGAGCATCTGCCTTGCACCTGCTGCTGTGTGTCAGGCAACTTTAGTTCTTGTTTTACATAATAAAAGCTTGTGTGTGCATATGTGCTACCCCCTGGGGCCGGCTCTGAGGTGTTGTGTTGAACCCGCACAGGTACGGTGTGCAGGTCATGGAGAAGGTTCTCAAGATGGCTGAGGGCATCGACATCGGGGAAACGAGGTCCTACGAGCTGGTGCCCAACAGGAAGCTGAAGAGATACCGCTCTCCATCAGACAGTGAGTACATCTGCCCTCCTAGTGACCCCTTCCCTGTCCCTGTTTGGTGGCTGTCCCTGCAAGCATGGGGACACCAGTGTGCTACAGGGCCGCTTCCAGGGCAGCTGGCACAGCAAACTGGAGGGAGGTACCTGTGGTGTGCTCTGCTGGACTGCAGAGCAGTTCCTCCTCCTCCTCTGCCGTGTGCATGATTCACACAGAGTTCTGTCTTTGCTTAAGAAAATGCCATTTTTCATTTCAATTATCAGGTAATTGGTTTCCCCTAGGGGATGGTGTCTGGAATTGAATACCTGTCTGGCTTTGTCTGCTGTGGTGAGGGGTGATGTTCTGACCCAAGGAAGGATTGTACATGTACATAGAGATGTTCAGCTCATTGATTTTGAGTTACAACCTGCTTGGAGTTTGAGGGGATAGGGAGTAGACATGATATGTAGTTTTGGGGTTTTTTTTCCTCCCTGCTGGGCCCAGAAGAGTGCTGTATATATCAGCCCAGGCCCATGGCCTTAGGTATCAGTGTTTCAGCTGTAGCTTTTCCAGTGGAGGAAATGCAGCAGGCAGAGAGACCTGGCAGTTTGTTGACTCTGTCTACTGGCTTCTCCATGGCACCTTCAGAGCTGCCTGTCCTCCCTCTGGAGAGGGGCAGGGATTGTGCCTGGGTGCAGGCAGGCCCCCGTGTCAGTCAGCAGTGTGGCTGTGTAAGGCACAAATGGTCAGACAGCAGGACTCCTCTGGGCTTGGATATAATTTCTAGCTCTGCCCAAGTTGCTTCCCTTTGACAGCCAGCAATCTTTCTGTGCTTCCAGGGGCCTGCTGCAAAACTGAGGAGATACTGCTCCTCTCCCCTGTTTTGTCTGTCACAGGCAGCAGCCCTGAGGGTTCTCCAGGGCTTGTTGCACAGACGGCATAATGAGCTGTTCTGCTGGCAAGAGCCTTTAGGTGCTGCTGCAGTGCAACCATCAAAAACAGATGAGGAAGAAATGCAAACTGAGCCATAATTCATCAGAACTGATGGGCAAAGGACTTAATGCATAAGAGCTTTGTCACCTGATTTCAGTACAAAGGAAGGGCTGTTGATGCTGTGTGCAGGTGTTGTTTTCACCTGCAGTGAGCTGGGAGGTGATACCTGTGCTGTGGTGGTTGATGTCTAGACAGCCTGACCTACAGCAGAGCTGCACACATTGGCACTGGATTAGGCAGCATTTCCTGGCACTGAGCTGGCCTTTTGCTCTCTGATGAAATTACACACATGTACCACATCAGCATGTGGGTGCTGAATCTTCCACTGGAGAAGTCTTGTGTAACCATCTCTTAGATGTAACATATTTGCTTGTCAGCTATTTGATTCTCCTTTTCTGCAGTAGCTGTGCACACCAGGATAGTCTGTCTCATTTGCATTTCTTCTGGTGAAGAAACAAGAGGTCTGTCAGTAACGGAGCCCTCAGTCACTGCAGCTGTCCCTTGAGGCTCGGGCAGATTTCTTCATGTTTGCTGCCCTTTAGCCCAAAGCAATTACACTGAGACAAGATGTGCTTCTGTTAAGCCCTGTGTGTTTTGGAAAGAGGGGTTTGGTACCACTGTGTTCTGCCTCAGATGAGAAGACCTGATGATAAAGTAGCTTATCTGACATCATCCTGCAACCCTGCAACAGAGTCAGAGCTGAGGCTCTAGTTCTGCTCTGGTGTTCTGTCTTGTTGGCCATAGTTTTACCTATTTTAGTAGATTTGAAGGGATTAACTTCAGAAATGGCCAAATGGGTCAGTGTGCCATGCTGGAAGGCAGCATCATGTGACTAAATATATAGAGATTTTTGTGTGGTGGCTGTGAAGGTGGAAATATCACTGTAGTGACCTACACAAGAATGACTGCTTGTCTTTGATGAATTGTGAGTATCTTTTGGAAAGAAACTTTTTGGATTTTGGCTAAGGAATGCAAATCCTGTGTTCAGAGCCTGCAGGCTCCTTTTGAAGATCACTTTCTGAAAACAGTCTCCCTGTCATAGCACATATTGGTAATTCTGTAATCTTCTTCTATCTCATAGGTCCAGGGCCAGAAGAGACTCCTGAGCCACCCAAAAAGGTGGTCCCCAGGTTCCGAGTGCGACCACGCTTTGAGCCCATACATTTTGTCACCAGTGCTGAGAAGGATGACAAGAAGGACAATTCTCTGGATAACCAAACGCAGGAGGTGAACCAGGAGGCAAATACAAACAGTGTGGCACAGCCAGCTGAAAACTGTACAAATTCTTTGGTGAATGCACGAGAGGTGGATCCCCAGCTCTCCAGCTCAGGGCTTGCAAAGCTGAGCCCAGCAGCAGCAGCAGCCGCCAAGAAGGTTGTGAATAGTGTAGACTCTACCACAAGCAACGCCTTGCAGGTTTCTGTTTCCCCTTCAACTGCCCCGTCTGCATCAGAGACTTTCCCTCCATCAGCAATAATGCTGAAGCAGAGCTTTATGGAGAAACTGTCAGCAGCTGTCTGGAAAAATCTTACTAATCCAGATGCAAACACTGGGACGGATAAAATTAACTTCACCTATCTTTTGACACGTTCAATTCAGGCGTGCAAGACAAACCCTGAATATATTTATGTTCCTCTGAAAGAGATCGCCCCTGCTGACCTGCCCAAGAGCAAGAAGCTCCTGACTGATGGCTTCGCTTGTGAGGTGCGATGTCAGAACGTCTACCTGGCCACTGGCTACGCCGGCAGCAAGAACGGCTCCCGGGATCGCGCCGCGGAGCAGGCGGTGAAGCTGCTGAAGAAATCCGTGGAAGTTCGAATTGTGCAGCGCAAGTTCAAGCACACCTACCACGAGGACCTGGTGGTGTGTGAGGCAGGTGTGTGTCGCCCAGATTTCCCTCCCGCGCTCAAACCTCACGAGGAGTTCGTAGTTGCCAACAGGGACTGTGTCCCATTGCAGCCTGGTACTGAATCCGCGAAAGGTTCCGCAAATACCAACAAACACTGGACTAGTTTTGTCCTCACAGAGAATGCCAGTGATGCAATAGGAATACTTAACAATTCTGCCTCATATAACAAAATGTCTGTTGAATATAAGTATGAATTAATGCCCAACCGCTCGTGGCGTTGTCAGGTTTATCTCCAAGATCACTGCCTGGCTGAGGGATTTGGCACAAAAAAGACCAGCAAGCACGCAGCAGCTGAGGAAGCACTGAAAATCCTGCAGAAGATGCAGTCAAATATAGCATCCATTAAAGTGACCCAGGTGCAGAAAGTGGGCTGCTCATCACGGGGCTCTGGGAGGAAGAAGGACCTGAAGGATCTGGTGATCTATGAGAACTCCAACAACCCGGTGTGTACCCTGAACGACACCGCCCAGTTCAACAAGATGACGGTGGAGTACGTCTTTGAGAGGATGACAGGCATGCGGTGGAAATGCAAGGTGATGCTTGAGGATGAATTCATCGCAGAAGCAGTTGGAGTGAAGAAATCTGTCAAGCATGAGGCAGCAGAGGAAGCTGTGAAAATCCTCAAAAAGACTCAGCCAACTGTTGTTAATAACCTGAAGAAAGGCACTGTTGAAGACGTCATCTCCAGAAATGAGATTCGAGGCCGATCGGCAGAAGAGGCTTTCAAACAGAAGATCAAAGAAGACAACATTGGGAACCAAATTTTAAGAAAGATGGGTTGGACAGGTGGTGGCCTAGGGAAGGATGGTGAAGGAATTAGGGAGCCTATTTCAGTAAAGGAGCAGTTCAAAAGGGAAGGACTTGGGCTTGATGTAGAAAGGGTGAACAGGATTGCTAAGAGAGATATTGAAGAGATAATTCGAAACTATGCACGCTCAGACAGTCACATTGACTTGACTTTCTCTAGAGAACTAACTATGGATGAGCGCAAGCAGATACATCAAATTGCCCAAAAATACGGTCTTAAAAGTAAATCCCACGGGCAGGGACACAACAGATACTTGGTGGTGAGCAGGAAGCGGCGCAAGGAAGATCTGTTGGACCAGCTGAAGCAGGAAGGCCAGGTTGGGCATTACGAGCTTATCATGCCCCAAGCAAACTGAGGTGAGGTGTCCCCTTTGACCAGAGACTGAGTTTCCTGGACACTCAACTAAAGAAAGAGATGCTGCATTTTTCTTGTGGGTAATAATGACATTAAAGTCTTTTTCTTTGGCAATATAATTTCTAAAATGTTGTTAGGTGTTTAGGACCGACTGAATTCTATTCAAGCGCATTAGCACAACCCAAAAGCAGTAGTGCTGTTACTGTATGTGTCTTTGATATTATATGTTCCTTCACATTTTAATAGTTTTGTAATAGCAAACACACATGTCCAACGAGAAGGAATTTGACATCATTTAAAATTAAGGTCCCTTATTCTTCTTGAACAAGGAAGGAAAAAAACACTTTTTAAAAAAATTAAAAAGCAAAGGAAATGCAGTCTGGGGGCATAAACTTGTATGTAAAATTGGTATTAATGACAACAAAAATAAAGTTTTATTTCTGGAAAAAAAAGGTTTTGTCACACTTAGTATTAAAAAAGTGTGAAAACTTGATTATTTTGAGAAATACATATATCGAGGTCTTGTCTCTGCTGTGTGTGTATGTACAGTATGTAAACCTTAACCAGTTTAGTGGTAGTTTTATTCATAGATTTCTACCTTGAGTCTCCCATTCTGAGAATCCCTGAAGGCACCTTCATTGCCAGCGAATGGGACTGAGAGAATTGCAGCGTGTTTCTACCTTGGAGAACAGTGGACATGTGCAGATACCATGGTGAAGTGTGAAATATAAAAACTGGAGGTAAATGCAGAGCCCACGTTCAAAGATGCTTGTGTAGCTTGTGGGGACTGTTATATAACTTATTTTTTTACTTGGAATATCAGCTCTTTAATCCTGAACAAAACCGAATCTGTGCCTGGTTATTTCTCTGCTCCATCCCTGTTCTGGTGCTTGTGCCTGGTGAGGGTGATTCCCCAGGAAACTTCTGGCCTTGCTCTGACCATGTGTGAGTGTAGGAGCTCTCTGGGGCCAGCTTATGCCCCTGGGAGGCCGGAGTGCTTCCCTCCTCATGGGAAGCAGCCTCTGAGCTCCTGCTCTGTGGGCAGGGTTACAGGATGCAGTGCTCGTAGCCTTGGAGAACACTCACTTCATGTTTGGGAAGTTTAGATTGACCTTGGAAGAGCCAGGAGTGAGGCATGCCTAGAGATGCTGGTTATTCTGTCGGCAGTTGGGTCTGCAGCTGCCTCTGCACTGCTAAGCCTGTCCTAAAGCAGTGAGTGCTTTTGTCTGATCTCCTGGTTCCATGTCTCAGCCATCACCTTCAGTTTTCTGCTGCCTTATATTTGCCTCTCCAAATCACTGCACCCTGCTCTACTTTTTTTCCCTTCTCTTGTTGTTTTAAATGCTCTCAGGGCTGAGGTGAGGATGTCTAACCTCAGAATGTCCCAGTGAGCAGTTAGGGGGGGTTTCAATCCTGCAGGGTGAGGAGGAAGAGGAGAGACTGCCCTTGCTGGTGGGATTCAGGAAGCAGGGAGCAAGTGTCCTCTCCTCTCTGCCTGGCTGCAGCACAGCTGCTGCCTGCTTGGCCTGCTAACAACTTGCTGCTTCTATGAAAAAATAATATGGCAGTTAATTCTAAAAGTAGGGTTTTTTCCGTTTTGTTTGGGGTTTTGTGCATTATTTCTTCTCCCTATGCCTGAATTCTGCTCTCAAGAATACTGACTGGGCTCTGGCAGATGGTGCTGTAGGAGTGGAAGAAGCCTGGTACTTTCTAGGGAAAGAAAAGTGAAGCTCCTCCTCCTCCCTAACTAGGATGTACAGCCGGTTGTTAGAGCTTGGTGATGCCAAGGGAGGCAGTAAGAGCACCGCTGGTATCCAAGACGAAAAAGGCCTTTTGGGAGAGGTGGGGCTTGGCTGTAGCCACTGTAGCAGCTGGCCCGGACAGTCTGTGCAGGATGTTGCCTCTCCTGTGCTGGGTCAGGGCTGTGACCCCTGAGCAGGACCTGCAGGGGCTCTGGGTTTGGCTACAGGGGCTTGGACAGCAGTGTCACTGTCGCCAGGGGCTGCGGAGCCTCAGCCTGCAGGAGAGACACAGGGGCTGTGATGGAGGCTGGGTACAGGATCAAAGGTGGGATGGAGCTGCTTTGGCACCTCTGCTGCTCATTTCTGCCTGCCTTAAGGATCCACAGCAAGTTGTGGGTTTTTTTATACTAGTCAAACAAACACAAGAATAGTGGGACTGCTATGAGGCCTCTCGTAGAGAGACTTGGTACCCCTTGGAAGGGGGTGCTACTGCAGGTACAAAACTGCATTAAAGGTTTTGAAAGAGCCCAGGCACTTATAATTGTGGAGCTCAGCAACAGAACCAGCTTGCTAAGTGCCACTCATCATAAATCCTGTTTTCCACCTGCTACGACAGGAGGAAAATGAATGCAGCTCCTGTAGCAACTGAGCTAGCTCAGGGTCACAGCCCCTTTCTGTCCCAGCCCCGGCCCTGCCCTGCTGTCCCTGCAGGTGCAGCCAGCCCTGTCCCCCTGCACTGCCCCAGGCCCCTCTCCCCCCTCTCCTGCCCCCAGGAGGAAATATTGCACAGGGCTGGAGCTTCACCTCTCACCCCAGTGTTAGCAGCCCAGTTAAAGAAGCACAGTTGTACACTTATTGCCTATTTATACAATAAGCACTAAGGTTACACTTTATTTACAACTTTTGAAAAATGTACAGTTTCTTACATGGGTTACTTGTGCAAAGTTATAGTTTTCAACTAACAGACCAATGTGCACACAAAAGACACTGGAACAGTGGACAACACAATTGCAGGTTCCATCCCACACTGCTGCTTAAGGTTCTGTATCCAAAGGTACAAACTTGCCTTACAAAAAAAGTGACTAGACTTACAAATGTTTTTTTTTTTTTTTTCCAGAATTGAAAAAATACTTTCATAAAACTGAAGGGAATGAACTCAAGCATGCAGCAGTAGCTCACACAAACCACACGGTCATCTACAAAGAGCAGAAACTGCAGAGACTCGAGTGCCTACCCTGGACTTAATTTCGTAACTTTTCATGAGACAAAGTTAGATCCCAAACAACTTATCTTTCTCAGTTAAAGATAAGGGGCAGGAGAAAGACACTGAAGGAGAGTAATTCCATTGCTGGAACAGGTCAGGTTTTACCTCTTCCTTAATGTGGAAGGCCTTTTGCCGAGTACCACAGCTCTACCTGGTTTTGTCCAGTAATGCCTCAGTGACAGGACCACAGAAACCTACTGACTATGTCTGTAGGCACGTCCTTTAAAATAGTAATTTAAAAAAAGGGCTTGTTTCTTACCCTCAGCAAAGATCCAAGTACCACAGTCTTAGTAATTTATGTAGATCTGTACATAAATCTTGCAAGTGAAGTGCAGAAAGTAACAATTCCAGGGTCCTACTAAATTTTTGAACTGGAATCAATTGAAGAGTTGATTTTGTTAACTTGAGTAAAGGAGTTGATAAACCAATACAAAAGGGAAACTAAAGATGATTTCTTCACCCAGTACTTACAAATGCAGTGGGGTCTAAATCAATAGTAGAGGTAAGTGACCAGCCTGGACACATCAGCACTTTAATTAATATCAGTTAAAAAATGTGTATGTATATAAACATCCCTTTTATCAAGCTACACATAAGCATCACTGTGTATAACACAATTACAATTAAAAGCTTAGTGTACACTACAGAAATGCACAATACTGCCCTAAGACTGGAGAGGGACCACAGAAAATGAATTCAGCATCAGTAACTCTTTTGCAAGTAACCCAAGTACAGAACGTTTGACTTCAAAGTGGGTGTGTTCTGATGTCCAAGGAGAAGAAGCTTCAGCAAGGGAGGGTGGCAACAGCACAACAGCTATTTTGCTTGCAAAGTAAATGCTAGGAGGAAAAAGATGACTCGGACACTTTGTTTATTTTCCTCATCAACAGAGTGTTCATTTGCATCATCCTGGGTCAACAGTCACGCCAGCTCTGTTCTACTATTGCAGAAACCCGTTTTTCATATTCCCGCTTATTCTCTTGGTATAGCTGAGCTGCCTGGCTGTTTGCTGGACTGTTCGGATTTGGCTCATCCAATAGGGACTGTGCAAAGAGAAAAAGAGCCTTAGGCACTGCAAAGTACAGTTTTACAACACCTTCTCTAGACTGCTGATCCTAGTCAGAGCAGAGATGTTAGTCCAGGAGCAGCACACTGCATCCCTGCAGCTGGAAGGCTTTAGAGGCTTTGGCCACGGCCTCACTCCTGCACAGTGCAGTGACCTGCTGTAACAGCCAAGCACTGGGGGGTGTGACCTGCAGTGAGCACCCGTGGCACTGCCTGGCCACTTTAACCTGGGAAGGATTCACACTGTGCCAATATATAGCTGCTATACTGGTACAGGTACAGCTGCTATACTGGCTCTTAGGAAAGGGGGAAAAGTTTCCTGAGCTGTGTTTGTCAAAGCATCCAAATGCAATTCTGTCTCTTCATGCAGAGTTCTTTTACCTGTATGGATGTTAAGATGGAGGAGACATCATAAGTGGGGCTCCAGCGATTCTGAAGGATATCCAGACATATACTACCGTCTGCATAGACTGGAAAGGGTAAAAAAAACCAGCTTAAAACACAACTTGTACAGCTGTTGGCTTTTCTCCCTAGTATTGCCTGGTCCTGAACACCTGTGTGCAGACACTGCAGTAGTGTCTGACAGGTTGAAATCCTGCAAACAGGCCTGTAGGTAGGAAGCAGTGAAGCTCCTCACCACAGAAGCCTGAAGTATTTAAACTGAACCCCTGGTTATTCTCACAAACTTTTGTGTCATTGCAACTACCGCTGTGGAAAACCATGAACAGATTTTAAGGCCAAAAAAATTTTTAGTTACCCAGAAGTGAACTGTACAAAGAACACCCACAGCTGTTCACACTCAAGGTTTCCCCATAAAGTCTACAACAGGGTCCAGTCACCTTACAGCAGCTACAGGAGAACCTTCCCTCACTGCACTGTGCCCACACTTGCCATGTTGGAAGGTTTCTGGTATTTCTGCACAAAGCTTGTATTTGTTTGGAGGCAAGGAATACCTCTCCAGCCTCCAGTTACCAAGGAAGGGGATTAATTAAACAGTCTTACTGTCACTGGCTATAGCTGGACCCTAACACTACATTTCATGGTATATCATTCTTACAGGCATTTTGGGGAAGAGAAGCGATAGAAGACAGCTGCATTCACCAGTGTCACTATGCTATGTCTACAATACATACAGACAGAAGTCCAAAGCACTGCTATTTAAGTACAAAACATTCTTCTGTAAGGCTTAACAGGCAGTTGAGTGTCTCATCAGTACTGTGCTGTAACACCTGAAAGGTAAGAGGCTCCTTTTATTGCCCCTTTCTTTTCATGCCTGAGCACTGCTCATATATCCATCTTCACCAAAACTACACAACCACATTGGAATTTTGCTGCCTTATTAGATAGTGGAAACTTTTATAATAAATAGACCTTTTATACAGCAAGATATGACAAAAAACACCCCAGCCCTCTTCCCCCCCACCAAACCTCCAACAAAACAGCAAAATTAAACCCAAGCATTGTGTAAGTACTTACCATTTGGATGAAACATTTTAGAGACAAATCTGACAGTAGGCGGCTTATTTGGGTATTCTTCTGTGAATTCTATTGTAAGTTTGAAAGTTCCTGGAGTTGAAAGAGAGATAAGCAACCTTTATTCAGCATGAATTTACACAAGGGATGAGCGAATAGCATTCCCCCACAACACACACTGACACTACTGTGCTCACACAGGCGTGTTGGAGATGGAACACACATTGTGCAATCCCACAGCAATTCCTACACTCTCATGGAGTTAATCATTAACACTCAAGTGCCAGACAGTACCAGCACAAGAGTATTTCCTAGGACTTACTTTTACTGCCAATACCAGTCAAAAGGTTTATGTAGGGAAATAAATCCGCCCTTGGGGTTTTCTCCCAGAGAGCCTAATCCCAGCACACTGTACAAACAGCAGTGGGTGCAGAACCATCTGCGTAACACATCATTGGGTGAGTCCTATCTATGGAATATGCTGTCATGGCAAGGACCTTGTAATTTATTTCCTCTAAATTAAAAAAAAAAAAAGTCATGTTTCTCAACAACCATAATTGGGTTTTGCAGAAGAGTAGTATTGAATGCAGCATCCAAATCTGACACTTTAAAACATAAACCTGACTATTTACTTCACACTAACTGGTCATCCTTAGAGAAAGACTGATTAAGCAGAAAACTGGCTGAGCCCCAATCCAACCATTTTAACAGCCTGCACCAAGCTAAGTTATTTTAGCCCTTCTCCTGAGGCTGTGACAATCTGAGAATAAGAAGTCTGTCAGCCAAGCTGCATGTATGGGTTCAGAGGATTAAGGACTGTTCCTGATTCAGCTCGGTAACCAAGGAACTCTACCTACTCCACTGCAGACCATGTGAGCTCCTCCCAACCATGAGCAACCAGCCCCAGAGGCAGCTTAGGATGTTCCTGGGTATGCCCAGAGACAGCATCTGAAGCACCTTCCTACAAATACACAGCTCTCCTGTAGAAGGGCTGCAGCTGATAGTAACAGCTGGAACAAGCTGCTGGTGGGGCTCTAGTACTTTTTTTTTTTTTTTTTGAAAGGGCATCCTTATGCATCAGTGATGAGTCAAGTTCCCCCTGACTTCCCCCATGCTCAGTGTCCTTGCTTCCTACTGTGAGGGAGTTTTCAGCATTAATATAATGAAGTTATTCCTTTGTTTGGCTGGCAAACATGTGCCAACAACTGGTAAGCCAGAGAACAGATTTTTGTGGTTTTTTTTTTCTTTTTTCCCCCAGATCAGCAAGGACTTGCAAGATTTCCCAGGGACTCCTTTCTTTTTATAAGGAGAAACTGTAATACTGAGTTGCAAGAAATGAAGGTCATTGCTTTGACGTTCCAGTTAGCAAATGAAGACACAGCACAGATGCTTTAGCACTTTCCCTACAGCAGTGGGAAGTCTCAACACCCTAAAAATAAGTTCCTGCATGTTTGGTTTTTTATTAGCAGCCTAACAATGTAACAGCAGAGAGCCAACACTATGCTATCTCACTGCAAAACAAACGAGCCAGAACAGTGGAGTTAGGATTGTTCAAATTAGTGGAAGTCTGCAGTGGGGTTTTCAAGTTTACTCCAGCTTAGTCCAGAAGCACAGAGCCAGGTCTGGTATCACCTTGAAACCCAGGACTGGGAAGTCAGTAACAACTTCTACCAGCTGCAAACATCAGCCCCTTAGAACCAAGTGCCTGGAGATCTGACTCCCAATATTCTCAGTTCTCCCTGCCCCAGTTCTGGCTCTCAGTAGCCTCCTCCTGAGGAAGCAGTGACTAAGCAAGCAGTAGGCTGAAAACCAAGCACAAACCATCACATAGGTCTGACAGTAACAGGAGCAGTTTGCTCTTAGAATCTACTTAAAACTACTGAAAGGAAGGAAAGCTATTGTCCCACCAGAGACAGGACAGTGCTACTTTTAACACAAATTTAAGCAAGGGGCTCATCTGGAGCAATATCCAGCTGGAGTATCTGCCTACTCAGATTTCCAAGTCAGGGCCCAGAGTGGCAATGGCTCTTTGGAAATGGTCCACAGTAGGTAAACTCTCACTACTGAGCTTTATTAAAGGGCAAATCCAGAGATCTGATGCACCAAAGTCCAAGGGTCACTCACACTGAAAGCCCACAACAGGTATCACAACACTGCTGGGGATGAGGTCCTCAGTGTCCAGTCTCTTCTGTCACTAATTTGAATGTTTTTACCTGGTATTTCTCACAACTTATCCAAAACAGACATTTTAAAAACATAAATTATCATATTACTGTCATTATTGATACTGGGATCACCACTAATCTTAGAAGAACATTCTCTTCTCTGCCTGTACTTACCTTGTTGATCGCTTCTACCTCAGGATTTGAAACCCTGACACAGCCAAGAGAGGCTTCTGCCCAGCCTGTGCCCCAGACCCAGCAACTCCAGAGAGCAGAGCCTGTGTCCCTGCAGGGCCCCCTCTCTGCAGCCCCCAAGAACAACCCCTCCATTCCACTGCCCAGAAAGCAGGGATGAGCTCTTTCCCTCCTACAGGATCCATATTCCATAAGCAAGGCATAAACCACACAGGACAAATGCTCTGTGTTCTCTTTCAAGCCTCCTGCAGAATCACAGCAAGGCAGGATACTACAGAAGCTGAACTACTTAAATCTCTCTGAGCCAGGAATCCTACACTAAGCACAGTATCATCATCCAGTTTCAGAGAAACAGCTCTAAAGAACTGGGCCAGCCTGAACTTCATGGCTGTGCCAGCACTGCCACTTTAAATGTCACACAAATAAAGATTCTTAGAAATATGGTGAAGGGCAGGAGAAATACCCCCAGGGTCCAACTGCAGACACCTGCAATCGAATCCTCCTAAACCAGAAGATGGAAGTTATGCTGCTGATCTAAATTAGTGGTTGCTCCTAAGCTGCACCAGCCTGCACACTGAGTTGTGAAAACACCCTCCAAAAGCTGGGGGTGGAGAAGGCGGGGTATCAGCTGCAGAATGCTGCACAGCAAGTAAACAAATGTGTTTCAACTTCAGCTTTGCAGCCCAGACAAACTACGACACTTCAGAAGCTGCAAGCAGAGAAGGGCTTCACCAGAACAAGGCTAAAGAACAGTAACTCCCATAATGTTGGCATTATTATACCTCTAGAATAACAACCTCCCCTCCCTCCCCCCAAATTTCACAGGCTACTTTTACAAGAACTAAGCTATCTGAAATTTTACAGTACCACCACAGAGTGGGACGAGCCTAAAAATGAAAAAGAACACGGACCTGCAAAAGCTTCATGAGAAAGATTATAGAGTTTCAGTGTCACAAAGCAAGTCCAAACTAATATACTGTTAAATTAAAATTTCCTTACTCTTACCTGTGCATCTGGACTGCACTACCATTATCTGGACTGTGCTACTCCACTCACTGAATGGGAAAGCACAGCCCCTATCTCCAGGCACCACTTAGTGCTTTGTTATCTAGTAAGGTAGGATACATCCAGAGGAGAGGAGATAAGCAGATACCCTGCAACGCAAGACATCTGCTTTCTTGAGCACATAGTGTGAAAACACAGAATTTGCTAAGAAAAGAGCATTCCATCACAGCCCAAGATTACATTATGACATCAACCAAAGCAGGAGGACAGCAGCAGCAGCCTCAAGCACCTGTCTGAACCTCAAACTCCTGTGAGTCCAACATATCCTCAGTATCCAAGACAAAGACACAATGCTGCCTCAGAAAGCACAGAAGAAATCAATATGTCTGGGCTCTCAAAAGCAGTCCTCAACCTTCTGCAACTAAATGGAAATGTATGGAAAAAAAATCCTTATAGCATCTGTTAACCACACGCTGAGCTGGAAGAGCCTGAGCATGGCAAGAAGCTGCACTTCAGCACACTGCAAGGAGACAGCTTTCTGCTCCAAACAGTGAATCACTCCATTAGCAGCAGTGCTCCAAGAGGCTAAGCAGCTCTAACAACCCCCACAGAAGTTTAAGTGGGCCCTTCTTTAAGGGTTACCAGATGAGACAGCAACATACATTCAGTGTAGCTGTTCTATCATGCAATGTTTTAAGTCCAAGTTCTAAACATTAGACTGCTGAAGCAGCTACTCCAGCAAATTTATTAACTAATGAAATACATTAAAAAAAGTGAGTCTTCAGAGTTTTCTTAGGCCTGAAATATTTGAAGTCTCCAAAATCTTCACAGAGAAATACAATCTGCAATTCAGAGGCACATCCACAGGTGCTACCTCCAAGGATAAACAAAGACAAGGGAGTCAGCCAAGAACAACATAAGAGTTAAGGAATTTTTCCTATGCTTTTGTCATGAGTCACAGAGATCTAAGATTAATTATAGCCTACACTGAAAGTATTTTAAAAAATGCATCACTGATTTCAGTTAGACAGTATTTCATGTCTGACAGGTTTTCACAAGTACTCATAGAGCATCAGTAAACCTGTCGAAGTCAGTAAGGCCAGATGGAAACTACAGCTATGTCACCAGGACCTATTCAGTTAGCTTTTAAACTTAAAAGGTCTTTTCAGTCTTAAGCCCTTGATGATATTAATTGCAGCAGAGCAAAATAAATGACAAGAAAAAGCCACTGTTCTGAACTTCCTCTAACATTCAGCCCATTTCCTACTTCAGCTGACTCACGGTGGAACTTTCTCACAAAACACTTCCAGCATCAGAAAAAAACAGAACTCAAAAGACAACAGTTCTATACCAAGTTCTTGATAGTTACCCAAACATGAATGTCGCTAAAAACATGATCCAGAGTTCAAAAGAAAAGTTTGTAGAGATCCTTAAAATAACTTATAATAGATAGAGCGATTACAAGCAAGACTGTACAAGCTAATTTGTATGTTTCTGTAAGTCAACACAGCAATCTAAATCTACAACACCTTCTGAGAGTAGGATTAGAAAAAAAATATTTACATAAAGCAGGCACACACGTGTGCGGTCAGGTGAACATGCACCCACGTCCCCCCCGCCATCCGCAGGCCCACACCTGTTGCAGAGTCTACGGTAGTGACACCAAGGCCGTGTCAAACCGCAGCAGATTAACCCGAGAAAGCCAAACACCAGCCCCGCACGCCGCACTTACCGTCCTCGAAAGGGGTCCCCTCGGGCCTGGAGAAGGGAAAGCAGAGCACAGCGTTACCCCGCTGGCAGCCCGACTCCAACCCCCCGGCGGCTGAGCGGCCCCCGCGCCCGCCGCCCCCTTCCCTGCCGACTCACCCGAAGATGACGGCGTTCCACACCATGATGTTGTTCTCAGAGGGGGCCCCGCTCACCCCGGCCGGGGGATCCTCCTGCAGCCTGCGGGCACAGGGACGGTGAGCGCGGCCCGCGCCCCCCGCGCTGCGCCAACGGCGTAACCCGGGACGGCGCTGCGCAAACGGCGCAACCCGGCCCGGCGGCGGCCGCCTGCGCAAACAGCGTAACCCGGCCCGGCAGCGGCCGCCTGCGCAAACGGCGTAACCCGCGCCAGGCAGCGCCGCCCGCGCTACGCAATCAGCGGAGCGCGCCTTGCCCCGCCGCCATGTTGTGCTGCCCCCTCCTCCCCCGGTAGCGCTCGGCCCTTCGTCCTCCTCCCGCCCGCCCGCCCCTTTACCCTCGGCCCGCGGCCTCGGTACCTCTTGAAGTCCCGCATGAGGCGCCTACGGGCCGGAGTGGACATGGCGGGCTGAGGGTTATAGCTCAGGCATACACTGCCGGAGGGAGCGCCGGGCGCGGCTGAGGTTCGAGCTCCGACTGAGGCGGCGGCAGCGCTGACAGACAGGAGCGATCGCGGCCTCTACCACTACGGCGGGCACGGGGGGGGAGCCTGGGCTGCACCGACTCCTGCGCCGGCAGCCGGACGGTCCCGGGATGTACCAACGGCGCGGGGAGAGAGGGGCGGAGCCGGATGTAGCTGAGCCCCCGGCCCAGCCTCTACCACCAGGGCGGGGGGCGGCGCTTGGGGGCGGTACCAACGGCGGCGGAGGGCGGGGGTGCGGCGTCGGCAGTGGCGTCACGGAGGGGGCGGCGCTGCGGGCTGGGATCACAACAGTTCGGTAGGGAAAGCAAAGGGAGGCGCACGAGCGAACCAAAACAAGGGGCTGATTTCCCCTTCCCCAGGGCCGGCAGGGCTCCGTCACACGTGTCGGTGTCTTGGGAAACACCATCACTCCAAATGGCCCCAGCTCCTCCTTCTCCTCCAGATACACGCTGAGCATGAGGCCATGCGCTCCGGGAATCCCTCGGCTCAGTTGGGGTCAGCTGTCCTGGCTGTGTCCCCTCCCAGCTCCCTGTGCACCCCCAGCCTCTCGCTGCTGGGTGGGGTGAGGAGCAGAGAAGGCTTTGGCTCGGGGTAAACCCTGCTCAGCAATAACAAAAACATCTATGAGCTATCAGCGCTGGTTCCAGCACAAATCCAAACCACAGCCCCATACCAGCTACTGTGAAAACTAACTCCATTGCTGTCAAAACCAGCACAACCTGCGACACTGCATTTTCTGCTTCCCCAGAGAGTGTTTTTTAAGGGAAAAAATAATCCACTTTCTACGTTTCTTTAACAGTTTTTGTCGTGTAAACAGGCTGGGCTCTGTTTCTCGAGTTTATCCTCACTTGTCATTTCATATAATCCAGCTGTGTGGGGAGGCGGCTGAAGAAAGAGACACAGGAGAAAACCCAGAGAAAGAAAGTTAACATTGTTATCAGGGCCGCACGGCAAACTGCCGTCCCGGGCCTTTCCCGCTGTACCGGCCTGTGCAGTAAGAACCGTGTGTGAGCTCGGGCTGTTTGTCACGAAGAGCCTTTAGAGGCCCGGCAGCTCCCGGAGCCCCGCGGGGCCGGCCCGGCGGGCGGGGCCAGGCGGGCGGGGCCGGCCCGGGCGGCTCCGAGCCCCCGCCGCCGCCATGCCCAAGGTGGTGTCGCGCTCCGTGGTGTGCTCCGACACCCGCGACCGCGAGGAGTACGACGATGGGGAGAAGCCGCTGCACGTCTACTACTGCCTGTGCGGGCAGATGGTGCTGGTGCTCGGTGAGCCGGGGGCAGGCCGCGGCCCGGGGACGGACGGGCAGGCCGCGGCCCGGCAGCGCAGCGGGCCCGGGGAGGCGGCGGCGGCGTGCGGGAGCGGGATGTGGGATATGGGATATGGCTGTAGGTTCGGGGTGCGGGAGCGGGATGTGGGATATGGCTGTAGGTTCGGGGTGCGGGAGCGGGATGTGGGATATGGCTCTGGGTTCGGGGTGCGGGTTGCCGGTGTCCGTCCGGCCCCGCCGCCAGCCCGGCCCCGCCGCTCCCCGCAGATTGCCAGCTGGAGAAGCTGCCGATGCGGCCGCGGGACCGCGCCCGCGTGATGGACGCGGCCAAGCACGCCCACAAGTTCTGCAACGCCGAGGAGGAGGAGAGCGTCTTCCTGCGCAGGTGGGCCCGGCCTCTGCATTCCCCGTCCCTCTGAGCCCAGGCCCGGGGAAGGCGCTGCCCTCCCCGCCCGGCTGGGACCCTGTGTCCGTGCGCTCTGCTCAAGCGCTGCCTCTCTACCCCAGACCCGAAGGCATAGAGCGGCAGTTCAGGAAGAAGTGTGGCAAGTGAGTGACTTTTAGAATCTTTTTATGAGGAAACCATAGAAGTCCAGAATCTGGGTTTCCTCTCAGCTATGCATATTTCTGTTTCCAGGTGTGGACTGCTGCTCTTTTATCAACACCAACAGAAGAATGCTCCTGTGACGTTCATTGTTGATGGTGCCGTGGTCAAATTTGGCCAGGGTTTTGGGAAAACAAACATATATACTCAGAAACAAGAACCTCCTAAAAAGGTGATTTGCTTTGCAGAAGGATATCTTTGCTTTTCTAAAGGTGCTGTGTAGGAAATAATAGTGAGGGCAGAGGGGAGAGAAAAGAAAAGGACCTCTGAACAATAACTCAATTTGGTGTCTTGTCCATGTCTCCCTTAAGTTTTCCTTGACAGAGGTCACTGCAGTGTAGAACCCTATCACTAAAGGAGAGCAAAATAAACTCTAAAATCTAGACTGTGCCTGATGTTTAGGCTCAGTTAATAGAAAGTTTCCATTTTTAAGTTGGTCAGGTTGGTAGTCTGCACAGCAATTCTCAAAGTCTGGCTCATCTGTATATCAGTGAGCATAACTCCCCTTTGCCACCCACAGAGTTCAGCTAATCTTGATGGCTTGCATAAGACGCCTTAAAAGCTTTGGAAGGAGGAAGCAATCCCTACTGGCACAACTGTTGCTAAGGTTTAACAAAATATTTTTGTTTTTCACCCAGGTGATGATGACCAAACGGACCAAGGACATGGGCAAGTTCAGTTCTGTCACAGTCTCCACCATTGATGAAGAGGAGGAGGAGATTGAAGCGGTGAGTTTTGGCTGCCCTTAGTGGCAGCCACATCTGAGCTAGGCAGAGCCAGCAATGGTCTCACTGCTTGGATGAGGTGTTGTTACTTTGAGGTTTGCTGTTGCAAAGTGATGTGTGTATTTCAGAGGGAGATTGCAGACTCATACGCACAGAACGCAAAAGTGATTGAGAAACAGCTGGAACGCAAAGGCATGAGCAAGAAAAGGCTACAAGAGTTGGTGAGTGCTGAACACAAAGCTCTGAGATGTGTTGGCTTTATACACAAAACCTGTCTTGCAGTTGAGACTGCAAGTATAGAGAGGGCCTGGTATAGTCACAGGCAACTTGCAGTTTTGTGAGGATGAGATTTCCTTTACAAGTTTTATAGAGATGTTCTAGTCACCCGGAACTTAAAATTGCATGCTGTTGTAACTGAAGAGCAGCCAGCAGAGTGCTTGCAGGGAGGCTTTCTGTGACCTGAGGAACAAGGGAAGGAGAAATCAGGCCATGGCTTTGCCAGCCTGTGCTCTCCTGCCCGCTTGGCAGAGCAGGTCATTGCCATGAGGCACCAGGGCACAGCAAGGCTCTTGTGGAGGATCTGCAGCTCAGCTGCTACTGCAAGGGGCACTAGAAGAATAAAGGGCAAGAACATCATAACTGATCTTATCTCCTGTGACAGGAGGGTAGTAGATGGAAAGTAGGAGGAAATGTGCAGCTTCCACCTGAGCATAGAAAGTATGAAATTGTCTGTTGGGCAGCTGGTCTTGGGCTTTTTACAATTTTAAAGATGGTCCTCATTTTCTATGTCAGCAAAGCACTTGAGCTCTTTCTCCTGCTTTTGGAACAGAAAAGTTTGTGTTGGTCAGAGAAGAAGAGTAAACTTAATTGAAGCTCTGAAGGGAAAATTATCCAGACATTATTTAATTCTGCCTTAATTTTCCTATTCAGGCTGAGTTGGAAGCCAAGAAAGCCAAGATGAAGGGAACCCTGATTGATAACCAGTTCAAATGAAATGCTGTGTCCCTGCTGGATATTTGGAGACAGGAGAAAACTACCAAGAGCTATCACAGTTCTGTCAACAAAGCAGAAGTAACAGACAAAGTTCAAGAGTTGCACTGTGCTGCAGCCAGCTTGGAGGATGAGAACTTCTCTGTCTCCCTCTGTATAAGTGATACTCTGCGTACCAGTCTTAACTCCAATGGCACTGAAGACTTTGTACAAACTGCAGTTTTCTACAGACTCAGTGTTATGAGCAGGCTTTTCCAGGTACAATATTTACTTTCAAGAAAATCGTTGCTGGGTGCCTTCCCAAGTTCATCTTTAGATATCTGTCTTTTTATTTTGGAGTTTTCAAAAGCGTTTCCTTGAATACATTGGAACAATGGGTAACTGTACAACAAAGAAATCCTTACAAAAGTAAGCTTTATGTCTGTTGTTCATTTTATTATTTTCAGTGTGTCCAAAAGGTGCAGCAGCTGAGCCATGCCATTCCAACACAGTGTGGAATGACTGGGATGCAAGGCTTGGGCATGGTGCTGCTGCTCACCCTGACCTGCCAGAGGCAGGGCTGCAGCACTGCAGTCTCAGCTCCTGCTGAACATCACAAGGCTGCAGTTGTACAGAAATACAGAGTCACAACAGACATACAAGAATATAACATCCAAGGCTGTTTTAAACTACTGTTAATAAAAATTGCTACTAATGAGTTCAAATACATGGTTGGAAGTTACTGACACAGCCAGTGATCATTAAAGAATACAACTGCACATCTGAACTAGCCCACTGAGCAAAACAATATCAGTATTTAGAGTTGTGAAGTGTGAAGGAAAAATTCTTTTGAATGTACTGACCATTAAGGACCTGGATAGACAACATTACACACCAGCTTTTAAAGTACCTTGTTTGGGTAATAGTACTTTGTGTCTCTTGTGTGATGTAATAACAGTGCTCTAGCCCATGTCGTCCTTGCTCTACGTTGGATTAAATACTATGTTACAGATTTGAACTAAAATACCTCTCCTGAGATGTTCTTACTCTGCCAAGTAAACACATCATAAAATGTGAGCAGTGAACAAGATGCTTCCATCTTCTATAAATATTATGGAAAACTTCCTATAATCAATAAAGATTCTCTATCTGGCTTTATAACCCTGACAGGGAAAACTCAGATCTGCTTACCTAAGGATCTGTCCATCCTTTCTGGGGAAAACAAGGAGTAAAAGAGGGAGTGAACTTGGCCCAGAGCTAGCAGAGATGGGTCTGTAGATCCCATGACAATTCAATGCCAGGCTGCTAAGCAGGTGTTCACATTAACTCACGCAGTGCTGATCTTATTCCCTGCTCATCACCTGTTAATCTGAAGCCTATTTCCAGAAGCCTATGGCCAGAGGCCCTTGGTGGTGTGCAGTACTGGGGAACAGCAGGAGATGTGTGGGTTTTCCTTTCCCAGTGTGGTAGCACAGTCCAGCCAGGTGAGGGCCTCAGGGTTCCTCTGGGAGCAATCCAAGCCTGGGGTAACCACAGGTCACACTCTATAAAAATTTAGATTTTTTTTTTCCCAAGCAAGGATAGAAGACTTTCACATCTGAAAATAGGTTTTGAACCACGTGAGAGGCGCTGGGATGCAGATTCTGAGTCTCCAGTTGTGCAAGGATGAAGTGTGGTCTGGCTTCAAGTGACACCAGAACAGCAAGCTGACTTTGGGATGGAGTGATTTATTGTCAGGGTTAAGGCTGGGAGTGACTGAAGGCTTCAGCTGTGGACAGGCTGTCAAGGGGCTGCCATGTGGGGATAGAGCCACTTCTGCAGTTTGGTGAGGCACAAAGAAAATCTGGTGAGTGCCCCAGTTCAGCACAAGTCAAAGTAGCTGTCGCCTACTGCCATCAACTTACTCAGCTGCCACCGGAACCCTGAGACAGCACAGCACAGGCTTCTGGGAGGCCAGTCCATGTTCAATCAGTGTTTGTCATTCTTGTCATTGGAAATGTGCCCAGTTTGGCCCAGGACTTGTGCATGGACCCAGTCAGAAAGGGGAGTACCTCGTTTCTTCTGAGGTGCTTTTGATATGCTCTAGTTATGCAGTCCATGGCTGAAACAACTCCAACACAGACAATCTAATGCAATACATTATTATGTATTTCTTACTTCAACTGGAGCTAGTTCAGTGTAAATCAAGTTCAGTTTTCATTCCTAAATCTAAATGAATTAAAATATATTAGCTGACTGTAGCAACAGGAAGCAAGGTCACCAAATAATTGATGAAATGTCCTGTTATAATAGATAAAACCAGCTGTCCTGCAGGGCTCCCCATACCCTGGTAGCAAATGGGCAATCTGTAGCAGAGTTCAGACCAAAGAGAAGTCAGATTTCATGTTACTGTAAAAGTCAACATTTGTTTTTATAAATCTGTAGATACAGGTAAGTGGTAGGTTTGTTTCACTGAGCACCATATTGTATGTAAGGAACTTGTCCAGATGCAGAGGTATCACAAAATGTGAAATAAAAGCGAAGGAGGGAATCTGTTCCAAAAGTAATGGCACACATGGCCAGACTTACCTTACTATATTTCATTACTTAGTCCAGACCAGTTTCCAAGCACCTTCACAAAACCCTAGTCTGATGTACCATGTCAGAACAGCTCTGGATGTAACAATGCTGCCTGGTTCCCCAAAACCTGAACAAAACCTCCACACAATTTGGGAACACTCAAGAGAAATGTTCACAGTGAATCCAACCTACCTGTTAATGCCAGCTGTGCCTGGGGAGCAGCATGCCATCCTGCTGGCCTGGCCCCCGAGGGGAAGGTTCTGGCCAACCCTTTACAGCTCTCCTTGTGCTCCATGGTTGTGCTACTTTACTCACTGACTGATGTGCAGGTGGCTCACTCTGACTCCCTGGACTGTTGCATTGACAAAATACACATAACAATGTGTATGACAAAGTGTTCAGCTTGGGAACAACACTAACTGATCAGCCTGAATCTAAGTAGTCTCAACGTTTGCTGGTGCTATCCTAAAGAGCCCATGGAGCTTTGCCACATCCATGCATTTTAAAAGTATAAAATTATGGGCTTGTTTAAAAGGCTCCAGGGCTGGGCTCCAAGGACAGAAGCTGAGGATTCCCTGAGGAATCCTTATGAACCTAGCTGGCCACAGCATGCTGGGGTTTTGGATAGATGTCAAGGCACGAGCAGCCAGTCTTTTTTGTTGTCAGCCAGAAAACTCCATCCCCATGCCTGCAGCCAGGGCTGTAACTCCTGTCAATCCCAGCAGTATCAGAAAGCATCAACCAGCAAACCACTGGTGGGATGACACCTCCCAGAACCTTCCTGATGCTGCCAGTCTTGGTGTGGGGTCTTGGCAGGTCCTGAGGACTCATTGTTCCCAAAACCACTACTCCCCAGCAGCTCAGTATGGCTCCAGGGGCACAGAACTGGGCCTGTGTCCCTGCAGGCATGTGGGGTTAGCTCCATCCCCACAGCCCAACCCACCATGCACGTGCTTTGGGCAGCTGATGGGGCCACCTTGCATGGCTAGGCAGTGGCAGGAACAATCCCCACTGGGAACAACTGATTTTACCCTGCATAACAAAGCATTGCCTCTTCCCCTGCCCCTCTGCACCAGACACTGCCAGTCATGCAGGCAGCACATGAGAGATGCTGGGGCAATGCCTGCCAAGGGTGACAGGGACATAGAGGCAGGGGCTCCTGGCTCCCAGAGACACAGCCTGGAGTGACCCAACGATTGCTGAAGGGGACAGTGGAGTGGATGAGCTGGCACTCTGCTGGTCTTTTACAAGTCCTTGGAGTGGGATGCTCTCCACTGCAAGACTCAGCACACAGTCAGGCACAGCCCAGTTGGGGCAGGCTGGTGCACCCTGAGCCATTCCAACCATCCCACACCAATTACCACCTGCCCCAGCCACTGACAAGTGTGTCACACGATCCCCTGTGCAGCATCAGCACCTCCTGAGCCTGGGATTTATGGCTGCTGGGTGAGGGGCTGAGATAAAAGCTGCATTACAGGCCTTCACCCATCCCTTCCCACCAGCAAAGGAGCTGATACACCAGGCTGGACACAGCTCCTGTGGAGGAAATCATGACATGTCTGATGTTCAGTCCTTCCCACACGAGAATCACACTTAAAAGGAAAATTCACCCCCATCCAATACCATTCTTGGAGCAGCACAGCCCAGTGGACAAAATGCTGTGTTGGAGGGACTGCACTCAGCTTGCTGCCTTGCCACTGGTACTGGGCTGGCCCCAATACCTTTCTCACGCCTCAGTTTCCCCACAAGAATAAACCCCTTCATCCCTGTACAGTGTGCTCCTGTGGCAGGCACCAGCAGCAGCTGAACACCCCCAGCCTGGTCCCCAGATAAAGGTGCTGCCAGGGAGCTACCAGGAGGGGGGAGGTTTAAAATCCCAGAAGGTCTACCAGCCTGTGCTACCCAACAGTGGAGTGCAGGAAAAACCCCTTGTGGGCTCTGCCCTGCATCTCCCATCTGCCAGAGCTAAAAAGAGCTGAGAAACACATTCTTGTTTCCTGAATCCCCAAAGCATTCAGTAGGGCAGGTAGCTTAGCTAAAACCCATTTCACTCAGTGCCAGCCCTGCACCCCAAGTCCAGTGCACAATCTGTAGGTCTTAAGGACTCAGGGATCTCCCAGTTCAGCTCCTTTGCAGCCTGGCACAACAGCCCAGTTCGGTACCTCAGTCACCCACCACTGTGTGCAGTGAGAAATGAGGCACTTACCTTATTGTGCCAATGGCCTGGCCGTGCACCCCTGTGGAGGAAAGGACAGGAAAGGACACCCCATGCTCAGCAACCAGAAGCACTTCAGAACAGCCCTTGAAATCCAGGTGAGCTTAGCAGCAGGAGGCTGAGAGCCCTTAACTAATAAGCTGGCACTTGTTCAACAGGAGAGGGCTGCCTGGTAAAGCTGCCCCATGGCACAGCACCCCCAGCACTGCTCACTGCTTGTGGCATTGCCTCACATCTCACCTTTACAGCCCGTTTCATATCCACTGCAGGCAGTGAGGAATCTCACACTGCACCAGCCCAGGGGCAGTTGAAAATCATCAGCAAGGACAGTTGGCTCAACTGTGAGGCACAAGACTGTCTTCCATCAGGAAGGCACATGCCCAGTCACAGAGACCCTGCAAGCCAACAGCACCTGCAGCAGGAAGGTGCTGTGCTCTCATGCCTGGCTGCCCTGCTTAGATTCCAGCAATAAAACAACTGTCGCCCTTCACAACACAAGGTCTTGTTTAACTGCCTTGGGCAGTGGTTGAGATTGGTTTCAGTGATTGAAATCAACTGCTTTGAGCAGGCCTGGGCAGCCAGAAAGAACCAAAGGCATGGGGGAAGTGAGGAGACTCACTGATCTGAAGGGCAGAAGACCAGGAGAGCATCCACTCACCACTCCAGATCTCCAGGCAGCTTCACTGGCGTGACTCACAGACCTACAGAGATATCTGGATAAAGGCCACACCACACACACATTGCTCCATCATGCAGTTTTCCTCAAATTGTCCCAGCAGCACAAAGGAATTTTCAGCCTTAAGTTCCAAGGGTGAGGAATGAGCCTGGGAATACACCTCCCTGCCCAGCAAGCACAGCTGCTACATCCCCACAGCACAGCACCCTGTGTGAGAGCAAGGCCAGCCAGGGAAGCTGCAGAACAGCAGCCATTAACTGCACTTGTGTCCTCTGGCTACCTACACACCCAAGTAGGTAGCTAAGTTTCTAAGGCAGAGAACATGATGCCAGGCTCTGCTCCTCCAGGGAGCAGCAAACACTCCCTTAAGACATTCCTCCAGCCTACCAGGCATTCAGTGCCATAGGGAGTGCTGTGCTTTACAGACAGTTTAGGCACTTGGCACAACCAAAATAAGGTTTCACAAGCACCAAGGAGGAGACAGGCCAGAGGCAGGACTGTGGCACACACTCAGTTCATCATCTCTGGTTAGTGGAGTCAGCTGGGTGAGCCCTTCACAGCTGCCAGTCCCCATTCCAGCCTACACCACTGGCTTCCCCTGGGAAGAAACACTACCTAGCTTTCTTGGCAGCCTGCACTGTGTTTACCTGCCAGTTACTTAGCAGGTACTGAGACTTGCAGGATGGAGACGGTTCATGCTCCTCCTTCTCTACAAGTGCTGAGACCCTCAGCCCCCTCATACTTCAACTGCTGTAAGAACAAACATGAGATGAGGAAAATTGGTTTCAGATTTTTATTTCTCTGTACTGTTTAAGCAGGAGTGACTGAAATAGAAACCATCATGAGTCCCTCAGGGGGAACAGCTTGATAAAGACAGGGCAGGCAGTCACCCCTGCCCCATGCCAACCTGTATAAACATCAGCCGCCACTGTTTAGTAACTAGATGCTTTTCAAACAAGTCCATGAACGGTCATAGATTACATAGAACAACATGCCAGTTCACAACAGGAAACAACTTATGTATACTTCTTGATTTCATCATACAAGACTAAGACAAAAGCACCACCCATTCCTCGGAGTACATTTGACAATGCACCTTTGAAAAAGGCCTTGGAGCCCTCATCCCGGGCAATCTTCCGCCAGCAGTCAAGAGTGCCGGAGTACATAATGTCAGCTGCAGGAGACAGACAGCTTTAGGAACTGGATGCCCACAACCCCCAACATCCAGGTCAGAAACAGCCTCATGTATCTGCTAGCTTTACAATCTCAAGTGCATCCCACTTCTTGGCTGACTTTCTCCAATACTAGCACATCAGAGGACAAGACTGCCCAGGAGAGATGGTGCTGCTGCATTGTCCCTGGGAGACACTGGAAGGACCAGTTCAAGCAGAAGGGAGCAACTCTTTTTGTTACCAACACTTCCAAACCCAAAAGGTATTGCACAGTTGGCTAGGCTGTGCCTGCTATGGAGGTTGTCTTTTCTTGTCCCAGAGACACTGACTTGAAACATCCTTGGGTGAGTTCTGCTGTTCCTACCTACTGACGGGTACCTGACTTGTGCATGCCACCTCAGAGGTGTGCTGCACAGGCCAAGCCATTCGTGCCCCTTCCTGTCATCTGCTTCTACAGCCCCTCCCACACCCCTGCTTACAAGAGATGAGGACATCTGCACAGGTAGTGGCCAAGCCACTCTGCCTTCACTTCAGCTCCACCACCAACTATTGATTCAGGGATGCCCAATAATTCTTAAACAGTGAGGTAGGAGCTTACCTCCTTTACGGCCAGACTGCATCATCATGCGACGACGAACTGTATCAAAAGGGTAGGAGACCAAACCAGCCACAGCAGTGACCGTCTGAGCAATCATCCAGCTAACAACAATGTGGGTGTTCTTTGGGTCTGGAAGCATGCCTGCAGGAGAGAGGCTTTGATGAGAACGGCAAGACACCAGCACTGTCGAAATGCACTACAGGCCTGCCACAGCCCAGCTTCTCCCTTTTAGTGCCCTTCTGGTCAACCTACCCTTCGCGGTGTCGTAAATGCCAAAGTAGGCGGCTCTGTAGATGATGATGCCCTGGACAGAGACGCTGAAGCCCTGGTACAGGCCCTTAAGGCCATCTGAGCGGAAGATTTTGAGCAGGCAGTCACCGAGCCCGCTGAACTCCCGGTCGGCCCCGGCTTTACCCACATCCGCAGCCAGGCGGGTTCGGGCAAAGTCAAGGGGGTACACGAAGCAGAGGGAGGTCGCGCCGGCGGCACCCCCGGATGCCAGGTTACCGGCGAAGTACCGCCAGAACTGGGTTCGCTTGTCCACGCCGCCCAGGAAGATCTCCTTGTACTTATCCTTGAAGGCGAAGTTGAGGGCCTGGGTGGGGAAGTACCGGATCACATTGGCCAGGTTGCCGCGCCAGAAGGAGAGGATGCCCTGCTCCCGCGGGATGCGCACCACGCAGTCGATGATGCCCTTGTACTGCTTGTCGGCGGAGATCTGCTTGCTGGCGTGCTGCACCTGCGGGGGCCGAGATGCCGCTGTCAGCGCCGCTCCCCCGCGAGCCCCCGGCCCACCCCCGCCGCCCCCCCTCCCCTTGCGGCGACCTTGGCACGGCCCCGGCCGCCGGCGCTCACCTGCAGCAGCAGCTTGACCCTCTCGATGGGGGCGACGGCGGTCTTGGAGATGGCGGCCGCCACCCCGCCGGCAAGGAAATCCTTGGCGAAGGACACGGCCGCATCGGTCATGGCGGGAGCGGCGCGAGCGGGAGGCGATGCCGGGCGCAGGAGGCGGGAGGCGGCGCTGAGGGGGCGCCGCAATGGCCGTTAATATAGGGGCTGGGGCGCGAGGGTGGGCGGGGCGCGCGTCCCGCTCGCCCATTGGCTGCGGCAGGGGGCGTGGCCGCCGCAGGGGGACGGGGCCGCCGTTGGAAGCGGAGGGGGGCACATGGCTGCTAGGAGGGGACGGAGGAACGAGGCACCGCGGAATGGGAGATCCCGGGATAAAGCACCCCGGGACGGGGCAGCACGGCATGGAGGATCCCACCAGCACCGCGGGCGGGACATACATGCGGCCCCGGTCAGGTCACAGCGCCTATCCCCACCCCGGGCACACCGCATGGCAGTGACGGGGCCATCCGTGACCGCGACCCGGGCCCCTCTGCGCCATCCCAGTGCCATGGCGAGAGCAGCCGGGCACAGCACAGCACAGCCGCGCCGCGGGCTGGAACGGGCCGGGCTCTGAGGCTGCCTCATCCACGGACACGTACAGGCCCCCATTTCGCTGAGCCGTAGCCCAGAGCCGCGCTCACAGACTCCTCGGGACACTGTCACCCTGCACACAGGGCTCCAGGAGTGACCGAGCTGCAGGTCGTGTATGGAGTCCTGCTGCAGCCACAGTGTTGAGCTCAGCTGAGATGCTCACACAAGCACATCCCAGCAGGTACTACCCGCCCCCCCAGCCACTCGAGTAGAACTTGACCTGTCCAAGAGGAGAAGCTTGTTAATGACGGGCTCTTCATGGACAAACACCATGTCACATGTCAGTGATGTACTGGTGAAGAGCTTTCTTTCAGTGACATATTAAACACTTTAGTGCTGCGTTTTGGGGATTTATAGTGCATTTTTATAGTGCATATTACAAAGGACAGGCTTGGTTGATGGGTCATAGGAGTGCACTACAATACAAAGGTGGTAGTAGCACATCAGAAATAAGTTAGAGATAACTTTTTGACTCTTACAAGGTTTGAAGAGCTGATCAGACATTCGTACGTACCCATTCAATCTTTAAAATCTATTTAGAAATACAGTGTTAGTAAAAAAACATACAGGTATGCTTGGACAAGGCAAGAAGTCCATTCCTCCCCAACATGCTTACAATTCACATATCCATACATGTCCAGTAAGTTTCAGTATTATTACCTGCACTGTGCCCATGGGAAAACTGAGGCACAGAGAATCATGGGCACTCAGCAGGTTGATCAGAACCAAAAGCACTTACAACCTCAGTGTGATGCATGAGCCACCAGATCTGCTTTCTACCATCTTAATTTTTTGCTATCTATGCTTGCATTTCTTCGCTGAGAAAAAAATCAGTATGAAGCACCACTGCAGCAGAACAGAGCAAGTCCATTAAGAGAGATACCACAAGACTTCAGCTGTAAGATGCATCAACAGTGAGTTCCAGGTGCAAGGCAGACCTTACAGCTGTCCCAAATCTTCCTGCAAGTTTCTCTCCACAGTTACTGTTCCTGCATGGATTTGCCAATGCCTCACCCTGCTGTGACATGTTCTAACCAAGCAGTTTCTGAGATTTACTTATTTTCACCCATCAGGGGTTATAAACAGTGCAAAAACACAGATGAGGAGCTGTGTAAAGCAGCAAATGCTGTGCTGAGCCCAGGCTGCTGCAACTCAGGGGAGCTAGTGTGCACACACCTTTGTGAGCTGCTGTGATTGCCATGCTGCCAGGGCACAGCCAGCTTCCCACATGGACAGGGGCTTGGGTTTTTTATCAGAAGGCACTGGGATGGGGCTGTTCCATAGTTGAACTTCTACAGAGGAATTGGAGCAACACATACATGCACTAACAATGCACGAGAAAGAGAATATGCACTTAAGTTTGCAAGATTGTCATTCCAGTGTATTACAGTTCATTTTGCACATTACAGTTCTGTCTTAGCAAGAGCACAGTTGCAGCAGCACACATTCATCTTTATCCTGGAGAATCAGACAAAATTATTATTCTCAAGTACATCTCAAAAACTTAGGAGTGCATTTGGGAGTGTGACTGAACTAAGATTAATGCTGACTCTGTAGAATGCCACTTCCACACAGTATCACTAAAAAACCTGGAGATGTCAGTAGAAGTTCTTACATGTTGCAGGTATTTTATTCTGTTTTATTATTTTTGGCTGACTTGTATCTCAGATTGCTTTAAAAAATCCATTTACTTATTGTTTTTGAAGACAATTTATACTCTTAGCTCTATTCTCTTGCCTTTCTGCAACTGGTTTAATCTCAAATGGCTATTCAGTATTAAAAAGCACCTAAAATAATGTCATTTCAAGTTCCAGTAGTACAGAGTTTTCAAACTAATTGCATCTTTCCTCTTCAGTATGTGCTTGCCAGTCATATTCTTTATACCCATTCAGATGCAATACAGATTTATTCTTTCCTGTCACATATCTCACTACAAGAACCATGCAGTCCACTGAAATGTCAGTACCTGTAGCTCAGCGTGTCTTTCTTGCAAAGTTCCTTAAGAAAGGTATTTGAATATCTGCAGTGGACACTCTGATGTCAGTTTTCAAGTGCTGATTTCCTTGGCTCAAAATTTTCCCTTCGGAGGAGCTTTAATTCTCTCAGTTCTTGTGGGTGTAAGCTCTGGTCAACACCAGGTGTTAGCTTGTAATTTAAAGGAGATTCAATATAACCATTTCTGTAGAGACAAACCCGCTTGCAGAATTCAAAGGTGCTAAACATAACACCGAAGTATGGCACAATCTGATAAAAAAAGCAATATAAGAAAAAAAATTAGACTCACCAGCAGCATCCATAGCTTAGATGTTTTTTAAAAAATGAACTTCTAGGACATCAGATCTGATCTGCTAATAGACCTTGTCCTCATTTATATAAAATCAGAGTCTCATCTCAAACTACGCTGGCAGCTGCAGTGTGCTAAAAGTAGGAGTTCATTGTTGTTACATAACTAATTATAGCAATATTGCAAGGAAGAAGATCTGTGTTAGCCTATAGATTATCAGAACTTGTTAAATACCCCAGCACATTCTAGGCAATCTCAGCAAATCCTGCAGGAAACATGGAATTTATTCTACATACACTGGAGTGACTCCAATTTTCTTCTTTTGTCCCATGGAAAAACAGCAGCTGGCTTTGTATCAGCCAAGGTAAAGCAGTCACAGGCACTGTGATTGTGTGATCACAATCCCACTGTCACTCAGTTTGCACTCATTAGCTGACCTGTAGTACTCTGTGTAGGTAATCCTCATCACAGTACTATAAAATGTAAATTAAATTACCTTCTGTTTAAGCTACCATGCTTTATTTCATGCTGTCAATTCGGCAAGGGCTGCAGTAACTGATACACAAGCATTAAATAGCTGGCTGAAAGCACTGCTTTGGACTTCTGGGCAAGTGGCTTCTACAAGCACACTTTTTTTACAGCTCACTACAACATGTCAAATTACTGAAGCTCAGGTCAGAAGGAGAACTTGTTTAGCTGTCCTAAGTGGACTGCTTGCAATCCCCCATCCATTCCACACCTTGTGTGTTAGGAGCACCCCCTTCTTCAAAGATGTTGAAATGAACTTTCAAGCAGTGACATCCAGAAGCCAAGCTTGCATTTGGGGAAATACAACCAAACCAAGTTCCAAGGCTGGTTTACAACCTGTTTTGTCACTGGTTCTGTCATCTGTAAGCTACTAAGTACAAAGGAATGTTATAAGCTTTCTATCCCCAACTGTCCAAAACTCTCTTGATTCCTTCAGGATATATTTGACTGGGATGAAAGTAAAACCTCACCTTGAGCAGACTGGGTGTGAGTCCACTCCAAAGTCCAAGCACACCTTTGTACTTCACAGTTTGCCGGAAGCAGTCAGCCATGCCAGTAAAATGGACATCAACTCCTCCATAGTGGGGAAGCAAAGGACTCTGGGCCTGTAAAGAGATGCCCAGGGAGATTAAGAACAAGCAGAGAAAACCAAAGTAATTCATTATTTTCTCCATTCTGGTATATGAGAAACAGTCAACACCAGGTTTCAACAGACTAATCTGGATTCTTCCCAAAAGTATCTAATTTGCACTAAAATATAAATTTAAAAGGGAAAGAACACACTCTTTGATAGGTATGAAATTGAACAGTAATTTCACACAGCACCTCCTTTTGTGCCATGTCACTACTAGCAATAAATCCCACCCTTCTCAGGACAGACCATCCAAACCAGAGCCACATCTCTCATCAGCCCCATGCCAGATGCTCAGGTCCAGGTAGAGATATTTCACATTCCTGGCAGTGGAACACTATGAGAGGGAAGGTTGGAGCCACACTGCCTTCCTGTAACTGATCAAAGCGCTGACTTGTCCCTGGCTGCTGAGGCTGTGTCTGCACTGCTGTGAGAAGCATGAACCATACTACAGGCTGAGCAGCAGCACAGCAGAAATGGAAGGATGGAGATCTCAGCACAGGCTGTTCAGGACCACCAAGGGCTGCAGGTGAGCAGTTGGTACCCATGCTCCCATATCAGTGTGTTCAGTTGATAGAACTAGTTAAAGTTAGCTGGGGAGAATCCTGTTGGCTGGCAGCTGAACTCCCAACTGCAGTACAGTGTCTGTTCACATGGAAGAAGTGTAGTTGGTCATTTTTAACAGCTAAATCCTTTCTTCATTAATCTCCTACTGCGTTAGCACAGACAGGATAACCTGACCTTGAATAATCCCATCCTCATCCATCTGTGCACATGCAGCCATGGATTTATTTGCATTGACAAATCAGGGTTTCACTCAAACACATGGCAAGTGACACTTCGGTGTCAGGGGCCCCAGGACACAGGTTGATGACTTGCAAACTGATCATCCTAAGGTAGAAGTTTGATAAAAATGGGGCTTGTACAGTTAATTGATTGATAATATATAATCAATTCCATATAATGTAGTGATTTTTCACTCCTTGTCCAGACTAACCTGTAGCTTCACAGAGCTGCTAAGCCTATGACAAGCCTTATCAACTGACAAGTGTTGATGACATTTTTTAGGTGCCTTAGCTATAGCGTTTCAAGTACTTGGCAACTGAGATGCTGGAAAGATAAACAGATCAAAACTCACATTCTGTGTATATAAGAGAAACTGCTAATCAAATAGTTACTTGCAAGTCTACTGTTAAAATTTATAGGCTGAAAAAAAAACCCAAAAACCCCTCACACTGAGGGCATCTCTTTTGTCTAAAAAACCACAGATCATAATTTTTTCTATTTTTTTCCTGCCTGATTGAAATGCATGTGAAATCCCTCTCATGGCAGGCAACAGGTAAAAACCTTCTGCACAAAGACTTTCAAGTATATACAGCAGAAGATGCTGAGTGCTCCAACTGAGACTTCAGAAACCAGTACCATAAGAATGGTGGTATTAGCACCAGCAATGGTTAGAAAAAAAAATTAAAATTATTAAACTATCACTAAAAATGCAGCAGCAGCAATAGAACTGGATTCAAAACCCTGTTCTGCTTTCTGGACTGTCAGTCAAGTTCCACAAGATTTTCTGGTAAATGAAATCATAAGCAGCCAAGCACTAAAGAATGGCAGGTTTCTGAAATGTTTCAGGAACACAAGAATACTACTAACATGTGATTCCCTTCCTTTTTCAGTCCCTTTTGTTGGCAGCTCCTGGCCTGCCAGAATTTAACTGTATGAGTTTGAATTAATCCCCTTCATTACCGTACATACTACAAGGGCACAGATCAAAGGTTTTGATTACAGTACTTTTGTCTGCAATACCAAAAGAAGTGACAAGGACAGTGCAGGTTTCAGTAACACAGTAAACACCTCCAGAAGGCAGTTAAAAAGGAACCTTTAGATCAAATCTCTAGATTTCCAATCTGCCCATAGACACTGACCTCTTAAGAGATGTACTGAAATTATTTATAGTACCATTCCCCACAGATAGAGCTGTTTCTAAGATTTCAGTCTGTGAAGTGAAGTATGTGCTGCCAGCCTTTCTGCTTTACAGGAGCTGTATGCTCCTAGGACCCTACACACAGTATTTAAATAACAATTGTCCACAGCATCTCAGAATCACCTACTGCAAGGGGAAAACTAAAAACTGCATCACTGTGTAGTTAAAATTTCAGTATTTTGGAACATAGCAAAATGAAGTTTAAAAGTATTAATAAAAGAATAATATTGCAAATGTGTGTCATTTAGCACTGTTGTTGATGAAAAACAGTAGCTGTGGGTTTTGGTGGTCCTGCACTAAGCATGTCCACCACACTGCAACCTCACAACCACTCTATGGCACCAGAGCCAGAAAACAGAAGCAACCAAACAGATCAAACTGGTTTCTCTACCTCTTTTGCAGAGACCTGCCATGACATACAAATCAAACAGCTAATCTTATTCTAAAAAGGTCAGGTTTATGACAGAATTTCATGCACCTCAAAGCACCTGGAATTCCTTGCTTTTGACACTCCTTGGTGCTATGGGCTGCTGCACGGAAACCTGTTTGTTAGGAGCTCTTTTAAAGACTTCCTTCCTCCCAGCTGCAACTGTCTCAAATTGCAGGAGGCTGGGGATACAGCTCCCTGTGCTGATAACCGAGAGCCAGGATGTCACTCATAGTAGCAGGGCTGAGTTGCTGCTGATGGACAGTGGGTTCTCTAAACGATTAAAGCACGTCAAGTGCAGAACTGGCTCCACCTGCTCTCTCACAAACACAGTATTTCTATATCCAGAGCCCACCAAGTTGACTACATCACTGCAACACATCCACAGAGGTAGCACTGTTCTACCGCAACACTCTTAACCCAAGAGAGACATGTACAAAAAATACCTGACAACCTGCACTCATATTCTTTTAAAATAAACAAAGTATTTAAATACGGGTGCAGTGTCATGACTGCAGGTTAATTGTTATAGCTAATTGTTACCTGAAGACTCTTCAGACACCGTCTCTCCACTGTCTGCATTATGAGGTAACTGTCAGAACAACATAATCCCATTTTGGGAACTGATCTCACAGACTTTTTCAAGTACCTCCCTCAGCCCCTCTCCTGTGCAGATAAAAACTTTTCACATGTTTTTTGGGGGCATTTTGATTTGCAATTATTTGTATTCACATGTATCAGAGACTATGAATTCACATATTTAATTAATATACTTCCTCCCTTTTCCCTGTTAGTGAGATTTGTTGCTACAAATATTTACTATTTGTTTTTTTGAATATGCAGTACTCTTGGCACAGAGTATGGAAGATAACTAACAGTGAACAATTGTTCATCAGTGGTATGCTACCCTGATGGTGGATAGAGTAAAACTGCTTGTTATTTACATATTTTCAGCAGTTTCAGGCATCCTATACTTCTGATCATTAAAAAAAAAAGTACAGGAAGACAATTTACACACAGCTTAAGAGTTCACACTCTTAATCTGGAAGCTAAAAAAAGAAGTCTTTGCAGTCTGTGTTAATAAGGGCACATGCAACAGGCAAGTGCAGCTGTAGTTCAAAGGAAACTGAAGGTCAAGGACTGCAGTTTTCATTCAAGCTAATACCACTCCAGTCAACAGAAATTTCACTCAAATGAAGACTGGATGCTTGAAAGAGTGTTTCATTCCACTACAACAAAAAAAAAAAATTCAAATGTAAATACGTGTTAATATTTTGGGGAAAAACGCATCCTCTAGGGCTTAATCAATTCTTCCTCCTAAAGGTCAGCCTTACTCAGCAGTCATTCCCTGTCAGTGGTTTGGTAATGATGACTTACCCCTGGTTAAAGTCCACCCAAAGGTATTCAGACACAGAGGAAGGTAAACCATGGCAAGCTATCAGGATACAGTTGGTTCAGAGCAGCACAGCACAGCTGACCTCCAACGTCCTGCTCTCCAGGAACAGCTTGTCCCTTCCTCAGTAACCTGAACTGGGGCCAAATCCTGTCATTCTGGGAAGAATGGCACCAAGTGAGCAAAACAGCTTCATGCTAGGTCAAAAGCTAAACTCTTTGCTTTAGATATGTATCACCAGGTCTGTTGTACCCTGAGGTTTCAGTTTGTTGCAGAATCCCTCCTTTGCTGCTGAGCCTAAGCGTCCTCCCTGCTGTGTGAAGAAGTCTTTAATAAAGAATACATAAGTCTTTTTCCTCAAGGCAGTGCAAATCTCTTGCATGGGCAGCTCTGCATGGCTTCCAAATGCCTCATGATGGTTCAGCTGAAGCCCTACAAATGGGTGCATCATTTTCATGCACATTAGCACTAATTTATTTAATGGCACAAACCCTTAGGCAGACTGGCTTGGTCCCACACTTCACACAGTGGATGGCAATGCTAGTTCCTGCATCTCCTGCTGCCTACCTAGGAACTGAGGAGAAAACTGATTTTTAACATGACTGGGGCTTTTCACAGGACATATTTTCTTTTGCCTGAAGTGGATGAGTTAAGGATTTACACCAAATCAAAATAAATCCCTTATAAAAGAATCATAGAATTAACTAGGTTGGAAAAGACCTTTTGAGATCATTAAGTCCAACCTATGACCTAACCTAACACCTTCTCATCAACTAAACCATGGCACTGAGTGCCATGTCCAGTCTTTTTTAAACACATCCAGGGATGGTGACTCCACCACCTCCCCAGGCAGATGATTCCATTGCCCTACCACTCTTTCAGTGAAGAATATTTTTCTGACATCTAACCTAAATTTCCCCTGGCACATGGGAAGTTTAACTCAGTCTTAAGGCTGTGTCCTCTCATTCTGTCAGCTGTTGCCTGTGAGAAGAGACTGACCCTTACCTGGCTACAACCACCTTTCAGGTAGCTGTAAAGAGTGATAAGGTCACCTCTGAGCCTCCTTTTCTCCAGGTTGAACAACTCCAGCTCCCTCAGCCGTTCCTCACAGGGTTTGTGTTCCCAGCCCCTCCCCAGCCTCGTTTCCTCCTCTGGATGCGCTCAAGCGTCTCAATGTCCTCCCTGAACTGAGGGGCCAAAACTGGACACAGCACTCGAGGTGTGGCCTCAGCAGTGCTGAGTAGAGGGGAAGAATGACCTCCCTACTCCTGCTGGCCACACTGTTCCTGACACAGGCCAGGATGCCATTGGCCTTCTTGGCCACCTAAGCACACATTCAGTCAGCTGTCACACAGTACCCCCAGGTGCCTTTCTGGGCACTGTCCAGCCACTCTGTCCCCAGCTGTATCACTGCAGGGGTTTGTTGTGGCCATCAAGAAAGTGTCAATCAGATTTTGGCTCCTGTTTATGAAGTATTTTCCATAATTAGTCACCTCACATGTCATAGGCACATCCCTCTAAGCACAGATAAATGGATATGAGGCTGCTCTGTATAACTGATGCAAAAGTACCCACGCTGGGGATAACAGTAATAGCTGTACCACCAGAGACATTACTGTCTCCTGGCTGAAAGTTATGTCTGTAATAGCTGTGTGTGAACAGCAGCAAACCCAGCCTGTGTCAGGTCCTGTCTGCTGAGTGAGCTTATGGAGTTTAAAAAGGTGGGCTGAGTTAACCCATCTGATCTGCCCCAAAGCAGATTAAAGAGCTCTCACTCACACCACACTGATGACAGAGCTGAGACGGCTGTAAGAGGCTGGAAGACAGGATCAGCTGGCACTACCAAATCCCAGTTTAGGGGCATGGAGGCAACACTGGTGTCTGGGAAGAGCATTTGGAGAGAATTGCATTCTGCCATCCATCAGACTTCTTGCATTTCAAACAGATGCAATGTGTTTTCCTGCTTTTCTTCAGCAGCCCACCGTGTTGCAGTGCAAAGCTAATCTACAAGATGAGTATTACATAATTATCCCATCACAGCTTCTTGGATGAACAGTTTTAGAATCAAGGCAGACCTCCCAGTTAAAGCAGCCCAGCCCTGCTTCCAATTCTTGATCTACAATTTCTTCATCTTATCCAGTTTTTCTACTAACACTGTTCAGTGTTTCAGTCAGTCCTCATGCTTTTCTCCTGTGGAAGTCTGGGGATCTAAGAGAAATGCTTCTGAGATTTGTTCACATTCATAAAAGCTGATCTAGGCTGTTACAGAAGGCAAAGCCTACATTATGCTCCATAGTTTTTTTTCAGGCATTGTCTCGACCATTTACCAGACCAAATACTTCCCTAAGCAACAGAGCAGTATTCTGCAACAGCTTCAGAAAGTGGTACAAAATATCTTTGTAACAACATCAATGACACAATAAAAATTGCAGGTATCTCAAAGTATTCAGATACAGTAAAAAAGAGAAGGAAATAAGGGATTTTTCCACAATCAGAATCTATTACCTATTTGTTGATAACCAGAGGAGCCAGGCTGGTCTCAAATTCAAGTACCACCCAGGGCATGGGAACCAGGCTGATGCCTGAACTCCAGCAGCAAGAGGAAGGTGAGAGTGAGATCACAGAGAGAAGTAAGAAAAGTAGGAACTCACACTGCAGCCTCCCCCTTAGAGATGAGACCCTAAATATTTCATCTATCTGTGCAGCTGTTTTCACAACACTTGATGGAAGTTTGTATCTCTGAGATCTCCACCCTTTTGTCAAGTTTACTTGAAGCTGGACAGCAGAATCAGAAGTTTTTGGGGGCAAGGACAAGGACAGATAGCTAGCAACCATATAAGCCTCACTGAGGAAATCGTATTAGAAGTAATAATATTGCTCTTTATTTGCTTCCACACTATGGAATTTGTGTGGTCAAATGGCTCAATTTCTGAAAACTTCTGTACCATGCTGTTCACTACCAAAGGGTCTTCCCACCCAAAGTCTCAGAGCATGTACACTTTTGAGATGTTCATGTGAACCACATGATCCAAAAAGGACTTCTTAGTTTTAAGCCAGGTTGTGACTCCAATAACTTTCATATTTCCAGCTGACAACAACACTACCAGCAGTGACACTACAGCTTGTGAGCTTCCAGAGGCTGCACACCAGCCCAGTGACTGTCCCAATGACAGAACTCTTTGCAAGTTGTTCATGCTTAAGCAAAGCAGGAACACTGCTCATCATCTCAGCAGAGAGAAGGAACATTTATCATTCTCTTTTACAAAATTCTTCATAACCCAGCCACGGGGTTCTTGCTAGACTGACTTTTACCATTCAAGGGGACTAATTTAAAATAAATACTTAAATAACAGTATTCCTTTTAAAAGAGAGGTTTTTTTTTTTACTTTAAGCAGGGTACCTCCCAAAGGAAATGACTGCTTAGCTTTCTTCACATTATTAACTCATAGCATTTACAAGAGATTTCACATTTGCAGAGCATCTCGTGTTTCAAAGAACAAAAAAATCCAACAAAAAGCCCCAAACACATTGTAGATTTATAGGCAGCCAGGTCAAACTGATTGAATTTGAAAAGAGGCCACTTCTTGGGTTATGCATGGCAACAACCTATCCTAACCAAAACCAGTAAGCCTGTTTGTTTGCAGGAGTGAAGCAAAGTCAAAGCCTGCCTGCATTTTGAAACAGAAAGATCAGCACTGAACAATGCTTTCCCCACTGACCTGTCCTCACAGCTTGAGGATGCAGTGTAGTCAACACCAAAAATGTGCTGAATCCTGCACTTCACTAACAGTAGGATTTATTCTATATTACAAAGGTTTGATGGCAAAGCTATACCTGAGTAGCATTTACTGGTGAAGGAGAGTTTAATAAAGGTTTTAGTCAAAGATCCCAAAACTTGGAGACAGGGCTGATTTTCTGAAAACCATGCAAAGCTGGTTCATGCAAGCAGGTGAGGAGTAACTGAGGAGTATCTATGAAGCTTTAAGGACATCTTTGTTCATTTTGTTTAAAAAACTACCAAGGTCAAAGGTCAGTGTGGGATGGAGGCTGAGCAGTGCCACTCGGGGTGTCTGCACCAACTCTGCATGTCATGAGCACAGAGGAAAGTGCCAAAGTTAGCCATTGGGTTTGCACTGACCATTTGTGTGTTTATATGTTTTCAATTCCATACATAGCCTGGGATGGATGCCATCCTAAAAATAATCTTCTGTACAGCCTGTAACAGCTTTAAATTCATCTTCCCTTACTGAAATGCCACAGCTCAGTCTAATAGGCACTTATGAAGGTTATCATTGGCCAAAAAAAGATGTAGCAAAGTAGAGGAAAGTAGAAACATTACCAGTGCTTCCTTAGATCCAGAGTAATTCAAAAGAAATTTTCTCTGCTAAATGTAGAAAAAAAAAGGAAAAAGAAAAAAGTGTTCTTGTATGCAAGTTTGCAATGTAAAAAGGGCAGTACTTGAATATGGTTTAGAAACTAGATTTAACCAAGAATACCATATTGTGAAGTATAAGAAAAACAGTCAGAATGATATAAAGATCAGTAAGTTTTTGTTCAGAAACTGATACATCATAAAATTAAGTCAGGGAAACACTTAATATTGAACATAACCCTCTCTTTCATGAATCCCCTTCTACAGATGCAAAACAAAAGCCATATTTCCATGCTGAAACATGCATACAGTACCTCAGAATTCTCTAACATGCCAATCAGGAGCAAAGTGAAAAAAGGAAGACAAAGGAATAAAATTAGGAAAAGCACAACACAGAGGACTCAAATATTCAGTAAGACTCATGCATATTAATTAACATTTCTTTTAAGAAAAACATTCAAGTATATATAGCAAACACAGTAGTTTGGGGTTTTTTTAAAGAGTAAACTTGATAAAACTAATTCTAAGAGCAAAGCCATGGTTACAGAGCAAATCTGACATCATAAAGCATCACCAAAACAATTCTTCCTCAAGAACTGTTCGCTGGCAATCAGCACCTACTCCCACAGCTGTCAGTGACAGAAGCAGCCAAAATCAGAAGTGTAGGATTCAGATATGTAAAGTGAGAAAGGATGAGGCAAGATTATTACAATGGAGATCAAAAATAGCATCTTATCCTTCCTCTCATTGCAAAATTAATTTCCAAGTCTATGCAAACAATTCAAGCATTGTTCAGATGAGGAGATGAATGCAGTTAATTCTTCTAACACTGCCTAGGATATCAGGTAAAGATCTGAACCAGGTGTCCTGGTCTCATGTTTGTACTCCACCCCAGAATCAATGGAGCCTTCTGTCCTAGGTTCTCAGTTTTTGAAGCTCCTGAGATTGTCTTATAAATCCCTGGCTCTCCATTAACAGTAGATCACTGGAAAAATCTTCAGCAATAAAAAACCATAAAAAGCAATTTAAAAAATACTCCTTCCATCTGTCAGACTGGTGGGACAAAAGGGAGGGAAAAGGAATCTGATACTGACTTCCAGCATGCTGGGTTCCTTTTCATACACCATAAACCCAGCATTCACTGCTTCAGGAAAGCCCAGCACTTCTCCATGTGCACTGCAGAGCACACACAAGGCCCAGAGGCAGCTGAAGGCTTTGGTAGCCCCCTCTTTCTATCATCCAGAAAGCTGAATCACTCCAAGCTGAAGCAGCTGAAATAGAGGCTGCTCAGAATAAGATGTCTGAGAAAAACTCAGAAGAATCTGCTCCTCCATTTTCTACAGAGCTCCGAAAGGTCTTGAATTTCTTTTCCTTTTCTTTATTCTCCCCCTTTCTAGGTCCATCCCTTTGCATGATACCTTTCTCGGTGTTGTGCTAGGCATTTCTGTCTTCTGACCAGCACCCTACAAACTGCACAGACCAGCAAGCACAAAGCAGAGCTGTCTCTGCAAAGCTGGGCCATACCCTGGTGCTTACTGGTAATCCCAAACTTCTTGGATAACTTTGCAGGAGTTCCAGCATGCTCTTGGTGTCAACATGGGTGGTAATTTTCAACAGGTCTTGGACAATTCTACATGAATTAAGCAATTTCCAGTACCCAACAAATCACAGAATTTCACACTAGGTGGCTCGTTCTTTTGAAATACATTTGCCTTCTCCCATGCCTTCAGAATAAAGTACTGAACAGGAAGCGTTTCTCTTAGCTCAGAAAATCACTATTCATTGTTGCCATGCACTTATGACAAAGAAACCCTCTTTGTTGATGAGCCTTTTGTTTCCATGCAAAGTATTTTTAGTCTCTCCACGTCCTACATATTTAGGCAATAAATCCAGTTCCCGTATGGCTGGAAGGGCCGATCTGATGATTAAACCTCCCTTCGGTGAAAGAGCACGGCCTGGTGGCAGGAAAATGAAACACGGGCCTGTCCCACTTCTTCACATGCCTGTCACGACACAGCCCGACACAAAACATCCCACCAGCTACAGCCACACCCCACTTCTGAACTGATTACAAAAGCTGAATGTTCAAGTAACTGTTGCATCGACAGAAAATATTAAAATGGAAACAACACAGTAAATGCCTTTATTTTCTTTTATTCTTCAGGGCAACAGTATTGCTGTGAGCCTAAGGATATAAAGTAAAAGAAGGTTTGTAAGGAGTATTTGCTTTTCTTGGACCCACTGGTACAGCTGGATAAAATGATCAAGTTTTCGTGCTCAGAATCTATTGCCTGATATATTTTATAAAATACCCGATGAGAGCATTAAGTTTAAACCTTGACTTCTGGACACATCAGCTACGTCAGCTGGTCTGATAAAAGCCCTTACTCCTCCTGTTGAGGTTCTCTGCTACAAGATGGAGAGAGGGCAGTGAGGGCTCCTGCGACACAGCATCTGAGCCCTGAAAAGGGGAACTTGGGGAGCGGAAATTCAGTTTCACTTACCTTTTGCTACCTTGTGACTTGCCAACCAGGCTACCACTCAATGAAGGGGGCAAGGACCTATATAAGGCTGCCACAATAAGTAACTGTTTTTCCTAATAAAATCACAAAAGCTTCCCATGAATCTGCATTCCCAGGAACTAGGCTGAAAATCAAAACTCATGTGCCCCTGCCAGAGAATGACCATGTGATGAAAGCTATTCACTGTCCTTCTACTGATGAAGTTTTAATGAAAAGTCAACATCAGCAAGTGAATTATGACAGTGAGATGGAAGCTGTGGGATAGAGGCTGTTTTGTGGGGTTTGGATCTTTTTTAGATCATTATTGTTAAAGTTTTGGAGAAAGGATCAGGAAGATATAGTAATTCTCATTTTGCTGATGCTCCAGTAAAACAGCAGCATCTGCAGCTGGTAAGTCACTTGTTAATTAGAGGAGTCAGAAATAAGAACAAGGACAGTTATGGTCCTTCACACTTAATACTGAGCAAGTCTGTTTTGTGGTGAGGCATAAATGGCAGACACACAGGCTCTGAAAATCACATGGATCTCATTCATCCTGCCTACCACCAAGGGGACTGAATTTCTTCAGCCTGTATTTCACTCATGGTTTGCCAATTCTGAATTTTGAGAATTTGATGGAACTGCTATGAAAAAGGAAAGAAATAAAGCTACAGAGATTGAGTCTGAGAGCATACACATGTCCCATGACAGTACTTGAACTCACATTAAAGGTATAACAACCCATTTGTAGCAATGATCTCCAGACTTCAAAACCAAAACAGCAAACACAGGTATAAGAATACAGTTACAGAAATGAAAAATTATGTCTGCAGCCCAGGTCACGCCTTTTTCACACACATTGTGTTGGAAACCTTGGGCTGCTGGCACAACCTTGACTATTGGCACAGTGATGAGCAGTGACAGCTCAGCATGTGCAAGCAAAATTAGACAGGATATCAACTGACTGGGGGTTTTTCTTCTTTGTTTATACAGCGACTCCCGCAATGGAGTGAGAGGCCACCTGCTAACTTGAAACAAAAACCCACAAACGAGAAAAAAATCCAACAAAACCAAAGTCTCTGTAGCTTACTGGTGAGGGAAATAAAGCGGCACCCATGATCACCTGGCTAGTCCTGTCCCAAGCTGTTGCACCACGCACTACAACAAAGTACTGGTAACATGAATGTTCTGTACCTGCATCTTCCTCTTGACAGTCTCAAAGGGGAAAGAAAGTGTCTGTGCCACAGCAGCTGCTACACAACCATTTAGGAAGTTCTGAAGAGGAGTGAAACGAACTATGGGTTCTTGCCAGATTTTGTCCAGACTGATGTAAACAAAGAATGAGCCTGCAGAAAATGGGACAGCACCTAGAAAGCAAACCAGACAGGATTATATCAACACACTGTACACTAAGAGAAGAGAGCTACCCATCACATAACTAGAAAGATGGGAGGAGCCACTACAAATTTACACCTCACATTCCACAATCCCAATGCAGATTTTGAAGAACTTTATTCTTTAGTCCCTGGTTTACCACCAAACACCCATATTGGACCATCTAGACATGCTGATGGGGCATACATTCACGTATTAGAATGAGCATGTTGTCAGCAGTATATAACTGCTGTAGTCTCCTGACAGGTCAGGTGTTTCTCCAGGTTCTCTCTTGTGACATGCTGACATGCTCTTTCCCAGTCCAACGCAACCCTGGGACCTGCACAGGTGAACAGAGCTATGTCTTCATTCAGGCAGATGAGGGATACTTCTGGCCTCTTTTGCTTGCTTCATGTTGTCATTAGTGTTATACATTATTACGTGGGATTACACATTTATTATTTTTGCTGTTACGCATTTTATTTAATGTAAAGAGAGAATATAATTTATCTTCACTTTTTACACCTACTATACACTACAGCTCACACTGGTTTCACTGAACAGCTCAGGAAACGCTCTCACACTCGACAGGAAGTACAAGCATTTTGTGTGTGTGTATACAAATGTGTTTTAAGAGTTTAATGGTGAAAATTGTACATCCAAGCACAATTAGATCATCTACAAAAGAAGGAAAAGAGTATTTTGCTGAACACTTAACCATATATAAAATGTTACACACTTGGTCTCACAAAAGTTATCAATATTGTAGTGCCTTGCAAATTTCCACATCTACAAGAAAACATTTCCATTTGCTTTTGAAATCAAGTGAACAAGTGATCACACTACACAGCTGCAACAAAAACCAGGCAGTGATTTCACCTCAGTATTGTTTTACCTAATATTGCTGGTGAAACACCACGGTAGAGTGCACGGAGTCCCTCCTGGTGATGAATCTTGTAAAAAGCGTGAAGAATTCCTTCGTAGGATGGTTCCAGCCGGTTCTGCACGATGAGCCGTGTTTTAATCACATCAGTGGGGTACGTCACGATGGTGGCAACCATTCCAGCCAGGCTTCCTGCCATGATGGCTCCCCAGTGGGAGATATGGCCCAGATCATCCATGAAAAGGGTAACAAGTCTAAAGCAAACACATGAAAGAAGTACTATTAATGACCTATGAAGAAAACACATGAAAAATTAAGGCAGGTGATTTTTGGTGCAGATTTTCTTCAGTTCACAAGCCATTTCAGCAGCAGGAAATGAAATTTTAATATGTGACTCATCCAAGACCTTATTACATGTAACACCACAAGAACATCCGTCTACAGGATAAAAATCTCTTTCTTTTACATTTCCACATACAGGATGAAAATTACCATGGTTTAAAACACATCTGCAAGAAATTATCTGATCATCAGTTAAAGACACTGGTCCAACCTGCCAGTTAAGATTATAATGTAAGAGGAAGTATGTAGATAATGACATCACAGGCCTTCTGAGAGCAACTGAACCTTCTTCTGTTATTTATGTTGGGACAGAAGGGTTCACAGGGACACACCTCTAGAGAAGACTTATGTTCAGGCACTACCAGAAGTTTAAGTTTTGATTTGGAAATTTGAAATTGAAGCACAGTTTTAAAAGCTACATACAAATCATGCATTTATGGTGGACTGAAGGACTGTTCTATGACAGGAAACTCCTACATCAGGGAGTAATGTCCTGGAGGCAGCAAGAAGCAAGTAAAAACACTTGAGAGTTTTAGCTGGAGGTAAAGAAATGTATTACTCTATTTTGGTAGCATTAACTAAAACATCTAAACAGTACATCTACATTTAACCCACATGGTGTAACCATGTGTAGAACTAAATAACTTGCAAATATTTACAAGTCACTGCTTGCTCAGTTGATGTTTTTTTCACATAAATGTGCATTTTCTACTGCATGACAAATCCCTGCATCTACTTGTCTCGAGCCCTGGGAGTGCCCAGGGCAGAAAGCCCAACCAAGCAGAAGCAAAAGGGCATAAACCTTTTTCCTGTGTGTTTTATGCAGTCCTTAAACCCACACAGCCTAATTTTCCTGTGCTGTGGAGAAGGTGGTGTGGTGTCTGTAGGCATAACCTCATAACATTTAGAACTAGCATGGAAGGAAAAGAGTCCATGCAGTGTAACTGCTGAGGGAGCGTGGAGTCACCATCACTGGGGTGCTGACTGTGCTCAGTCTGCCTCCTCCTGGGACTGTTTACCTGAGCTGCTCTATAACATTTCTTTCTGTGCTTCTTGCCTTTATGCACATCGTGCTCCCAGTAGAAAAGACTTTCAAAAACTTCCTAATATTGTATCAAGGATTAAGCATAGGAACCTTGTATTTAATTTCCTGATAGTCCTGATAGTCTAATTCAGAACACCCTGTGCAAACTAGACACAAACTTCAGCCTTGCAAAATGAATGTACTGTTTCAAGCTGAACAAACAATGAAGTTATTTAACTCAAAATCAACTGCTTTAAGTTGGTGCCTTCCCACTCACATTATCTTGCTCTTTGTTTGACCACTGCAACTATTATGGCACAAAATAGCAGCCCAGTTTTAGGGTGACTTCATTTGTGGTCTCCTGAAAGGCGCAGGCAGTGATGGGCAGGTGACCTGCTGGGGCAGATGAGTGACAAACCCAGCAGGCTGGCAGCGCCAGGGGGGCTGTGCTGCTGCCCAGAACAGAAAGACTCATTGCCCAGCTGGGCTGAAATGCCATATGCTACCAGGAACAGCTGCCTGCAATTAAAAAAACAGAACCAAAAAAAAAAGAAAAAAACAGAAAAAAACCAAATAAACCCCAAAACAAACAAAACAAATAAACAACCTCCCCCCTTAAAAAAAAAAAAGCGCCCAACCCCCAAAGTGGCAAAACATTCTGGTGCGTGCAGTCAGGCACTCCCTGTAAAGGTTGAGAGATACTGGCAGCAGAAGGGAATCCTAGGAAACAGTTGGCAGAGCTCCATCAGCACTGCTCCATGTTCATCCTGCTGCAGTCCTTCCAGCACTTAACTTACTTTAGTATCTGTGTATTATCAAAAACAAGATCTTAAAACAAATAATGTCACATATCAACGTCAAAACCGATCAAATTTGCTTAACAACTCCGGCATGATAGGGTAAAACACCTGACTTGTGATTCTGTTCATTTCTTTGATACAGACAACATAAATACTTGAGAGTTATAAAGTAATTAAACAAATTGGTTGCAAAGAACAGATGTGACAGCCACAGCTGCAGATTGCACTGTAACTTCATTTCTAAACGAACCTGAGCAAAAGAATTTGAACAGCCTATCGACTCTCCATCATGTGAAGAATACCTATGATTTTATAAGCAATTGCTGGCATATCACCAGGCCCTAACGATCGCTGCGCGCTGAATAAATTAGCTAACTAAAATTATAAGCAAATACATTTGCCGCGTCTTTGGGGAGAAGGGGCGCACACCCAGCTGAGCACCGGCAGAGACAGAGACAGAGACAGAGACCAAACTCGGCGCTCTCCATCCTCTCCCCTCCGCTGTCCCGAGGGCCGGCAGGTCCCGCAGCCCCGCAGCCCCCCAGCCCCGCGCGGGCCGGGCGCTTACCGGCGGGAGGCGGCGAGCTGCAGGGCGCTGTAAGGGCAGAGGCGCAGGCAGGCCGTCAGGTTCCCCTTCCACAGGGCCCGCACGCCCTCGGTGCGGCACAGGCTGCGCCCGGCATCGCGCAGCCCCCGCCGGCAGTGCCAGGTGCCCACCTGCGCCAGCACCGTCAGCAGCTCCAGCGGCGCCGTCAGGCTGAGGCTCAGCGCGCCCGCCAGCCCGGCGCAGCCCAGGCGCTGCAGGGCGGTGACCCGGCCGTCCCGGCGCAGGGTGGCCATGGCCCCGCCGGCCCCGCCGGAGCGGAGCGGAGCGCTCGGAGCGGAGCGCTCGGAGCGGCCCGGCCCGGCCCGGCCCGGCGGGGCGCGGCCACAGCGAGGGCGGCGCCGCCCGCCTCGGCCGCCGGGGGGCGCTGTGGCGCGGGGCTCCGCGCGCTGTGGAGGCGGAAGGAAAACCCGGAGCGGATCTTTGGAGTGGAAGGAAAACCCGGAGCGGATGTTTGGAGCGGAGCGGCCCTGCCCGCAAGTGAGCCCGGACTGTGTCCCTACTCCTGTTTGCACCTGACTTCATGGATTCTTACATTATTGCCGTGCATGTAGCCGAAAAAAGTGCCCTCGCAACAGTGATCCGCTAATTAAACGTATTTCCACAGGGAGCGAATGCACACCTTTCTCTTTACAGTCAAACCTATTTGCACAGGGAGTGAATGCAGCAACGGCACAAGGACACAAAAACACCGCGTTCTGCTCCTGAAGCACTCTGTGCTGAGTGAACCGAGCAATCAAGTGAACATCATTAATAAGAGTTACGAGGTCAGTTCGTTCAGGATTGCTTCAAGTGCTGCCAGAGAAAAGGAGGCACAGGGAGGGGAGAGACCAAAGTGGAAAGGAGATATTAGTTGAGAGCAGAATCTGTGGAGTGAGGCGATAACAGCCAGTACCGAGGTAGCAGCAGAGATTTGCTCCAAAACAGGATGTTCTGTTTCTTGTAATAAAAGCCCCAAACAAACAAAACAACCACCTCCACCTAACACCCCCAAAAAACAAAACAAAAACCAAAACAAACAAACAAAAAAGCCCAAAAACAAAAAGCCAAAAAAACCAACCAACCAACCAAAAAACTCAATTCAAACTGAAAGCTATTTTCAGTATCTTCTTACAGTGCATCCAACAGAATAGTGTCAAATGTCTTGCCTTTGGCAAGAATGCTCTGCTGCTGATCCAGTGCACCCTTCCCAGATCAATAAAAGAGCTAAAAGAGGTCTCTAGAATTGCATCTCTCTCCAGGAACTCAGCTATTTATGATGTTGTATTTTCTTGGTGAGAAGAAAGCATTTAACCATCAAGGAGAAAAACAACAATAAATGGGTATAACTTGCTATACATTCATGTCCTTGGAAACAGAAGATTTCAAACCTTACTTCAAGACTTCACAGAAAAGGGTGATATTTCTTCCAAGGTTTTTCTTTTGTTGCTCATGGGCACAAGACAAACCTCTACTTAAGATTCTTACTGAGCATAGGTATTTTCCATAGTCTTCCCATTTCCATTACTCATTTTGGGGCAAGGTTTTACATACTTGTTCTGGCTGAAAATGAATCACCAGATGACCTCAGCCTCCTAAAGCAATCCTTGGAGAAGGTGGTAGCTGGTGAGAGTGTCCGTTGTTAATTTTTCTCCTTTGTAAAGGGACCTGCCAAAATAAAACCAGTCATACATTCAAAATTGGAAATGTTCAAAGTCAGGTTAGAACTTTTAGCAACCTGATCTAGTGGAAAGTGTCTGTGCCCATGGCAGCTTCCCTTCCCTTCCCTTCCCTTCCCTTCCCTTCCCTTCCCTTCCCTTCCCTTCCCTTCCCTTCCCTTCCCTTCCCTTCCCTTCCCTTCCCTTCCCTTCCCTTCCCTTCCCTTCCCTTCCCTTCCCTTCCCTTCCCTTCCCTTCCCTTCCCTTCCACTTCCCTGAATCTTCCCTGAAACTTTCCTGAAACTTCCCTGAAACTTCCCTTCCCTGAAACTTCCCTGAAACTTCCCTGACACTTCCCTTCCCCTCCCCTCCCCTAAGCAAAACCACCCACTTACATACAAAGTATTTCCAAAGTAACCTTCTTGTAGATTAAACCTATCACCATACAGAATTATTAGAAAGCCTGGACAGGAAAGTTAGACAATTGATAAAAGAAAATACCACCAGGTACTTTCTAACATTACCTTAAAGACATGCAAGCTTAACAAGTTTTCTGTACAGCCAGCTAGGGGATGGCAGCATTCAACCCATCATTCACTTGTTCCCAGGAAGCAGTTGTGTAGGTGAGCTGCCTCTCACTCAATAACTGATCACATTAGCATCTAAAGAAAAGCTTTTTCAGCATTGCATGATCTAGTTTCTTGAGTCCAACCTGCAATGACAGCAACGGCAATAAGCAAGGTTGTATCATTGTTATTTATGAAACAAAATTATGGGAGTTTTCTTACTGTTCCTTGGAACAGGTTTCAGTTTTCTAGTTCAAAATTAAATAAAACTCTGAGGTTTGGGTTTTCCTACAGACTGCACAACCTACAGTGTATATTCTCAATCAGGAAAGTTATCTTAGCTCTTAAATCACTTAAGCAGCATGTAACATCCAGATGTAATTCCCGGAATGACATTACCAAGCCACAAGCAGAAACATAGCCAGGAGTATTCCTTTTATGTATTTAAACAAGCTTCATGTTCAGAGTTTCTTCCAACCATCTTCCTCCCCAGCCTAATCCTGAAGCCTCCAGAGAAGTTTGTCTATGTGCCCTGGTTGCCAGGCTTTAAAGCAAACTGATTTGGTTGTGATGTTGCTCTGTGCATTCCCTGACTCCCTCCCCAGAGGAACCCTGAATACTGCTCCAGCTCTGTGCTCCATCCCAGCACACAGGGTATTCCACAAAGGCAAAAGACTTCAGTTTACAGTGGCTTGCTCCCTGAAATACAGAATATAAAATAGATTGTATTGACACACAATTTGCTTAATTATACAGGCAAGGAACTGGTTTTCTGCATCCAAGGGACACACTCTCAGATCTTGAAAGAAATAGTTTTGTATGGCCACATTAAACCTTTTATTCAAGAGCTAAAACATTGAAGTTTCTCAATTTGTTGCTGGTTTGGAAAAGCAGAAGGGGAATATAATGACCCTGCTGCTGCAAACTGACCTAACTTTCCTATTTGGGTTTGGAAAAATTATGTAGAAAAAAAATTACATAACTTAGAGAGAATATATTAGAGATCTGTATCATCAAATAATTTTATCTTTTAGGATAAAAAACCCTCAAACAAATGTCAGCATATAATAACTCCTAGGAAACCTTCCTAACACAAGAAGTGACAACTGTGGAGAAGGCAACCAGACCAGAAAAACATTCGTAGGTAAACATAGTATCTTTGTCTTACCAACTTGTATAGTGAGAAAACACAGACGTGCTTTTAGGCACACAGAATTGTGACAGAAATGCACTCCCACAGTAAATATATGCGTAACCATTGGTCTCGGGTTGGAATTACATACATAGCAGAGTAGAAATGGTTGGTACACCCTCTCTCCCTGCATCCCCTAGCGCTGTGTGTATCCCAAGTGCATCACCCATCCTAGTCATAACTGTATTGAACCACGAGAAGAAGTAAAGGTGTGTATATGTATACATATATATATGGTTGTACTAATTGCATTTAAAGTACAGCAAGAGACAAAAAAACAAAATGAAATCTGAGAGAGTATTTGAAAAAATGGCTACCCTACCTTGAATCCCCTCGGGGACGCTAAATTCAGAACAACCAAAGAAGTGGGCACGGTACCATGAGCAGCACATGGGCGAGCGCTGCACCATTGGGAGCCGACAGCCGTACCTCACAGACAGCGCTTTTCCTCCGGGAAAACACCTCCGAGCCAGCACTGAACCAGGGAAGGGCTGACAAACCCTCACACATCGCTCGTGAGCGGTGGTGGAACAACTGCCTTTGCTACAGGACAAAGGAAAACACGGTATTGCGCCACAACCAAGCCTTTGCTCTGCCTGAGCGAGGCAGCTGCCGAGGAGTAACTTTTTCTCTTTGGCTTATTTTTAATACAACGCGCACATAACGATGCCCACAGGCCGAAGATGCGGCTGCAGCCAAGGCCGGCCGTGCAGGCCACGGGCGAAGGGCCAGGCACAAGGAGCAGCCCCCGGCACTGCCGGGACTCGCTCCGTGAGTCGTTCTCAAGAACAGCCGCGCCATCCCCACACGGCGGGGCGGACAGGGGGCTGTGCCTCGGGGGCGGACGCGGGGCCGGGGCGGAGGAGCCGCGCCCCGGGGGCGGGCCCATGGGTGCCGCCGCGCTCCGCCCCGGGGTGGCGGCCGCAGGGCCGGCGGTGCCGCGGCGGCCGGAGGGTAAGAGCGGCCGGCCCTGGGGAGCGGGCACGGGGTGCTGCCGGCGGAGGGCGCTCCGGGCCGGGGTGGGGCGAGCCGGGCCGCGGCGCTCGCTGCGCCAGGGAAAGTTATCGCGGCTGCCGGGGCGGTTCCCGGCGGCTCCGCTGGGGCTGCCCGGACCCGCAGGCCTGCCGGCACCGGCGGGTCCAGCGTCCCTGTGCTCCGGCCCCGGGCGGGCGGGCCGGGCCGGGGGAGCTCGGGCCGTGCGGAGGGCGCGGCGGGCGCGGCGGGCCTGGGCCAGGGGTTCCCGGTGCGGGCGCTCTCGGCCCGGCTGCTGCGGCGCTCGGGCGGCCCGAGCTGGGTGCGCACCTGCCCGGGGCTCGCAGCTGGGACGGGGCAGCGCGGTCCCCCAGGTCGCGGTTCCGCGGCTCCGGCTGAAGCCGCCGAGGGCCGGGCCCTGCCCGCCGGGCTGCCCCCGGCCGGCGCTGCCCGCACCCGGCTTGCGGCCCTGCCGGCGGGACCGCGGCCTTCAGCGGCTCCGTCCATCGGACTGGGGCTGGCGGTTTGTTTTATTCTCACCCCAGACAGCGTGGAGCACGGTGGTGCTGGGAGTGTTCGCTTCAAAGCGCTCCTTTATTGCGATATTCGTGAAAGCACTGGCATTACTGTTCATTGCTCCTTTTCAGTTAATTTTGCATAGAGCAGGCTGGATAAACTCATTTGTTAAAAATTAGTTAAAAGCTCTTTAAACTTCTCCAAGTGACTTTTTGGTAAGTGCTTGTTATAGAATCACTAGGGTTGGAAAAGCCCTCTAAGATCACAGAGTCTAACCAGTAACTTTTACCGCTAAATGATGTCTCCAAGTGTCATATCCACAAACCATTTGAAGGCTTCCAGGGTTTGTGTTTCCAGCCTCTTCCAGTGCCTGATCACCCCTTCAGTGAAGTGTTTCCTAATATCCAATCTAAACTTTCTCTGATGTAATTTGAGGCCATTTCCTCTCACATTACTTGAGAAAGATGACTGACCCCCACCTGGATCCAGCCTCCTTTCGGGTGACTGTAGAGAGCCATAAGGTCCCTCCAGGCTAAACAACCCCAGCTTTTGTCCCCTGCATGATGAATTCTGCTGCTGTGGATCAATACATACAGTTGCCACACTGCATTATCTTGTAGTTCTCCTGCATATCCACCTCCACAGAATCAAAATATTTCTTCTGCCTCGAGCTTGCCTTCACCTCTGCTGGTGGGACTGCTCAGGGGCTACACTGCCCATGAGAGCAGGGGAAACCAAATGTCTGAAAAGTAACCTAGCAAAAAAAGATTTTATTTTTTCTCTTCAAGATAACCCTCTTTCCTGACCTGGTTGATGGTATGGTCTCTGAAACTGTTGTGATGGCCCAGGGCCTGGCATGAGTGACCAGCTGGGAAACTGGGGATGGTAAGAGCTGTTTGAGCTGGCAGTACAGTGAGCAAATGTGAGGGGTGCCTTTGGGACAATTATTCCCACTGCTTGCATGTTGCTCATACAGATTATGTGAGTGTTTCAGGTTAGATATTGGCAGGTTGTTAATTTTTCTCTGAAGTATAAGTTTATTTTAGAGATGAACTTTGGTGACACAATTTAGGGTGTTGTAACATAAGGGCAGTTCAGCCTGCAGTTACTGTAGTAAATCCTAGTTCAAGGGCAGATGTGTTCCAAATGTTTTTACTATGGCAGAGTGGTTAAAAGGAAATAATTTGGTAAAGGGGTTGAACATCAAATTCCTTGTGATTTGTCAGTTGCAACAGTTAAGGGAGTGGCTTATTGATATGTCAGGGTTGATTCCAAAAGGCCATGCTGCTGAGCAGCAGTTCAGTGGATCACCAATAATAATTCTGTGCTTTGTGCACAGTTATGTAGTGAGAAATAAATTTCTGATGCTCGAAGAGCTCCTGGCTATGAACACAAGTGGGGAAGACAAGGGTAATGGTGTGCACTAGCAAACCACTATAGCTTACTCAGCTCTATGAAGAGAGTTTAGGGCTTTTAGGCAATTTATTACAGTAGTAGGAAGATGGTTGCAGCTGTGATGATGTAAGGATATAAGTGAAAGAAGATTTGCAAGGGCAGGATAATATATCAGTTGGTTTAATAGAAGATGTACTTGCAAAACAGAACAAGATTTTGTGTATGCCAGGTGGTCTGCAAGCTTGACATTTATATCTCTACAGTGTCCTGCATGTTTTAACCTGCTGCACCACAAATCTCAGTGGGGTGGCAGAGGTTTAGTTGGCACTTGGTGGAAAGCTTTAGGAAGCTTTTTATCTTAATGCACAGGGGGCAGAAAGGGCTCTAGACATTACTCACTGTTTCAGTATCTGCTTTGCTTATATGAGACACTGAGGATGTCTGTATACATACACAGCTATGTGAAGAGATTAATCCTAAGAGATTCAGCCTTGTCTGACAAAGTTGCAGTTAATTCTGAGTGCATTTGGCAGCAGTTCCCTAGGAGGAGCGATTCAGTGCTGCAGTCTGTGCAGTATCTGGTGCTTCCAGAGATTCCTGGTTGTTTTTATGTTAATTGCACTAGCTTTTTCTCCAGTACATATGTGTTTTTTTGTCATTCTCAATAAAGTGTGGTTCACCCTCTTTTATCAAACAGCTTGTGTGATTGTCTTCCCTTGTACATTCCCATGTTGAAAGCAAACAGGCATTTTTCAAGTAATAACAGTGTAGTTTATAACCTGTGAAAACTGTCTTACAAACTTTCTTCATGTTTCTTCAGCAGAAGCATTTATGTGGCACTCTTGCAGTTCTCTCTGTATGTGTATCTTTTTTTTCCTCCATTTGATTAGTCTGTATTTATGTTAAAATTGTGTCTATAAAATAAAGTATAGTATATGAACAGCATTAAAATAAGCTTTACTTGTAACTAGGTGGTGTGACTTTGTGGAAGAAACTGGCACAGATGGTGGTTTGCCAACTTCTGTTTCTTTTTCTTTCAATTTAGGCCTGAAAAGTCCTTGATAACCAGTGGAAGCCTCTCTGTAAATTTTGTGGACAATTAAGCATGTGGGGGGCAAAAAACCCTGTGTGACTGTTCAATTTGTACTAGATGTAGGTAAACATGTATATGGAGTTAAAGTATCTGAACTTAAGTCATTTAATCAAAACCCAGCACTGTACTGTTTTGATTTCCTGAAAAATTTCTCTGGTAAACTATAGGTTGTCAATATTTTCAGTGTAGTTGGCACTGAAACTGGGAGATGATCTCAGGAACTGATGAGACTCTGAAAGGTACTTAGTCTCATATTGTTAAATATGAAGTTGGTGTAGCAGCTGCCTGGTGATCCTTGGCTAGAGAATGGTACCTATTCTCTTCTACTTTTTAAGTATGTTGAGAGATGAATCCTCTGAAGTGTTATGCCTAGTGTGGTGTTATAAAAGAAAATGTGGAACCTGTAAGCTTAATTTCAACAGCCTATTGGTTTATCTCCATAAGTACTTATTAGGGAGTACCCTGCTTCATTATTTTCTCCCAGCTGGTAATTTCTAAACTGTGACCCTGAAATATCCCTCTGTGCTGGAAATAATACTTCCTATTATTTTTTCTGTGTAGATAGTTGCTTGAGTATTTTCTTTTAATGTGCTCACATCTGGGCATTTGAAGCTCATGAACTGCAGCACACATCAACAGAATCCATCAATTTTTAAGCAAGCAAACAAGCATTTGATCCAAAAGATGTTGCTCTAAGAGTCAGTGAACTCTAGTTTTGGCAGAACTGTATGACTCCTGCAACTAGAAATGCTGTGCTGAACATGCTGAACTTTGAGTCCCCAGAAGAGCCTACCAGGAACAGGTTTGGTCAAAGGTGTGTTGTCAGATTGTGAGCCCCTGATGTCACAGCAGGAGGAGACATTTGGGAGAATGTTTGTGCTTGATTGACAACCCAGTATGAACTTCAGAAGTTCTGGTATGTCAGGGTAGAGAGAGGCATTCTCAGGAATGTGGTGGTATTTTGGTAGTCCCCTGGGGTGTCTCATTTGCTCAGCAGGTTGTCTGTATTTGTGTAAATACCCAGCAAACTGGGCTGCTGAGTCTGATTTTGCTTCTGTGACAGGTAGCTTTTGGCACAACCAGACATTTTTAGTGAAGGAGCCATAAGAGAAGCCTGGAAAGACTAAAGCTGCAAGAGCAGGAACGTGTTTGAAAAAGGGTGAAAAAAAGAGAGGGGTTTGAAAGGTGAGAGTGTATTTTTAGAGCATGTCCCATTTTCTTGAGATTTGTTACACTTCCTCATACCAAGTAAAATACCAAGGAAGAGTGGCTGTGTGAAAATTCAGGCTTTGAGGAAACAGGAGTTGGAGAAGTTGAAACAATACTATGCAGTTGTTAATTTACATATTGGAAAGAAAACCATAATGATAATTCTGCATGTAAGGCATCAGATGCAGGGGTCAGGATTATGAGAAAGGTTGGACTGGAGATATGCTGAGGTCCCTTTCAGATTGGATTATTCTATGATTCTGCAGGCCTACAGTGAGGATTCTGAGTGTTCTGAGGATTAATTCCTTAAGGTTCTGCATGTTGGCTTTTCTGTATTGCTCTATGATGCAATATCTTAAATCAATGTCCTTATGCCCTGAAATAAAATTAATCTCAGTGCCTTCCAGTTGACTTGAAAGTCCAGAGCTATGAAATGAATTATTTTCTTTCTTCACCCTTTTTTGCATGTTGGTTTTTATATATTTTTAGTGCAGTGTTCTTAAATTTGCATATAAGTAATAGTAGTAATTGAAGTTTTAATTATTTAGATAATATGCTTGGATAGCATCCTAAACTGTCACTGGTAATCAATCATGTTATGTACCTTCTTGAAAAAAAGACTTGGAATGTAGAACACAGTGAATCTAATACTAACTCTCTAAAAGCAGTGCTATGCTTTCATTGCTAATTCTTCCTTATTCAAATACTTCTTTAAAAACTATTTTTAAACACTCAGTTGTGTGAACACTGTTCCTTGAATTTTCTGGAGGTTTTTTGTGATGTGCCATGTTGATTATTTGGTAGAGCTACTTCCTACAGGGCAGTTTCCAAAAAGTGGTGGATAGCCTGTTGTGGTTTAACCCCAGCTGGTAATTAAGTCCTACAGCAGCTGCTCACTCCCTCCCCCTCTCCCCAGTGGGATGGGAGGAGAATCACAAAGGTAAAAGTGAGAAAGCTCAAGGGCTGAGATGAAGGCAATTTCATGGGTAAATCAAAGGCCACATACACGAGGAAAGCAAAACAAAGAATTAATTCCTCACTTCCCCAGGACAACAGGGCTCCATCCCACATAACACTGACTTGGGAAGACAAAACACCATCACTCCAAATGCCCCCCCTCTTCCTCCGTCTCCTCTAGCTTTATTGCTGAGCATGAAGCCATATGGTCTGGGATATTCTTTGGGTCATTTGGGATCAGCTGTCCTGGCTGTGTCTCCTCCCGTTTCCTTGTTCGCCCCCAGCCTCCTCACTGGTGGGGTGTGTGAGGAGCAGAGAAGGCCTTGGCTCTGGGTAAGCCTTGCTCAGTGATAACCCCTGAATTACTCTTGTAATACTTCCTAAATGGGACCCTCATGCTAATCTGTAGGGAGATTTGTTAATTTAAGAATTAAATCCAGATGATTAGTCTCTAGCTGTGTCCTCAGGGACAAACAATCATGTGATGCTGTTGTCTTGGCAGTGCTTATAAAGAAAACCCAAAAATGCAAACGATTTGAAGAGACAACTTTCTATCTGTGGGGATTCAGTTGGGTGTGTGTAATTTATGTTTTGTAAAACATGTTATTTAAGCAAAAGAGATTCCTTGTTAGCCACATGTGATTCTTGATGACTGTTTGCTTATTATTAGCAGTTCAAAGACTTACATCCAATTCTCCAGGACACAAAATGTAAAACAAGTATCATCTAAATTGTCCCATATTGATAATTACCTAGAAAAAGACTTGGTGATGAAAAGAAGTTCAAGAGAGAAAAAGGAAAGCTAAGCTCGAGAGGAGAGAAGAGAGGCAGATAGATGGAGATGAGGAACATCCCCCAAAGCAGCAGAAGGTACCGGCTGAAGAACAGCAGTGGCCAGAGAATATGCCTGAATGGGAAGAAAGGAAATCTCTGCTAGCTCAGAGAAGAGTGGAGTCTGTCAGACTGCTTACAGTGCTGTTAAATCGTGTGAAAGTAAGACTATTTTAAAACATATTTTAAATTTTTAAGGGTATTTATTAGAGCTTGAATAATTCACTAGACATTTGATATTGATGCTTTTCAGAAGACTGCTTTGGGGCTGACTGAACACTGAGAAAGCCTGAGACCCATGTCTTGTGACAATCTGCTCTCAGTCTTGCCCTCAGTCCAAATGTTTACCCAGCTTTTTTCCCCAGAAACTTTGCATTTGGTGCTTTTTCAAGACCTTGTCTTTACTGAGTAAAAAATAAGGCTGGAAAGGCTGTATTAGCTCTATTAGACTTGGTCCAGTGTTGCAAGCAAGGAATTTTGGAGTGGGGATGTAAGTGATGCTCTCTCTGCTTGTTTTGGTCTCAAGTCTACAAGTGACTGAATTAAATTGGCACAGCTTATACCAATTGCATTTCTAATAGCCTCTTCTTTTTTCTTGGCCAGCACTCATTACCAGGCTTATTTCAGTTTGATTCAGATAATGTCTTGAGAAAGTCAGCAGAGAAGTGATAAAAATTTGTTTTGCACACAGATTAATGTTTACAGGTTTAATTTAGTGCTTTGGGCAAAAGAGATTTCAAATGAAAACAGGGGTTTTAGTTTCTAATATGACTTTGTCTCCACTATTTGTAGAGAAAAATTTGCTTGCAGCTTTTAACAAGTGTGTGTTTTTCCCAATCCTTAATGTAAAAGATTTCTAAAGGACTGTACTTTACTATGAGTTGAAGTCAGAGGCTATCCTCACTATTCTGCGTGAATTGTAGGGCCCCATTACATCTGACATTGGCCTTCTTAATTACGAATGTGATGTGTTCAATAAATTTCTATTTTCTTGGTTTTGCAGTTGGCATCTCAAAAAGTGAAACCTTCACTGGGTGTAAAGAAGGACGATTCATTTTCTGAAACAGCATTTAAAGACATACAGCAGGAGCTGATTAACTCCCTTTATCGTACGCACAAAGAGCTGAAACGTAAGGAGTTTAAGTGCCCGTTAACCCAAAAAGGTAGTGGTTTATGTTGTGAGGAAGGAGATGTGAGTAACTTCCATGCACCTACTTGTCACATAGTCAGGACAATTTTAAATGATCCCTCTCCAGCCCTGAGCTCTGATGGACTGCCTGGCAGACATGTGTGCTGTGGGCCTTTGCTGATCACGGTTACCCAGGACGGCAGGGTCATCGAACCTCTCCGTGGAAGGCACCACCCAGCACTGGATGTAGTTCACATGCAGACAGTGTCTGAGGAAGATGATTGCAAAAAGCAAAAGGTTTATGAGACTGATGAATTCATCCATTATTTACTAAACTACTATCAGACACCACACTATGCACGTGTTTGCTTAGAGCCAAAAACCACTATGAACAAGTCCCGGTGGAAGCGAGTGGTGTCTGATGATGGTAGTAGGTTTGACATCAGCTTGAGTAACAAACATGGTCAGCACTTCAGAGAAGTGAGTCCTGTACAACACCTTCACAAGAGAAATTGTAGTAGTGATAGTAATTGTAGGCTGCTGATCACTCTTGGGGAGCTTGAGTCAACAGAGAAGGTGTTAGAAAGCAAGGTCTGTGGGGGCAAATTTGCAAAAAAGCTGCAGGTTCAGAGGAATGACTCACTTCCTGTTGATAACTTACCACATGCTGGACTGAATCATTCTTTGGAGTGCACTACTGTTACTCAAAATAAGGAATTCAGACGAGAAGATGGTAGAGATGAAGGCACTGTACCATATGGAACATGTAGATCTGCTTGCAGATTAAAGGATTTGTTGGAAGAGATCAGTGATTCTGAGTACTTTAGAGAGGCATGTGGTGGCTCGGTGAAGAGAGCAGAAAGAAGGTATGAAGAAATTTACAGCAGTTGTAATAAAGGGTGCTTGCCTGCAAGAGCCGGGGAAAGAAAATTACTGGTTTACCATAAAAATGTAGCTCTGGAAGGTCAAGAGAAGGAAATCAGCCAATGTAACTCCTGTGCCAATTCTGGCCATGAGGGCTTGGCAAGGCAATGTGAACATAAACTTAAAAAGTCGTGCAAGAGGTCTAGTAGTAAATTAAGGTATGAAGGAAAGAAAAGTGAGAGACATTCCAGGGAAAAGGAGAAAAATGCTCATAAAATGAAGAAAAAGCGAAAAAAACTTTCTTCTAATCTTTTACCTGATGAATGTGGCTTTTCAGAGACGGACAGTTGCATGCAGCTGGAGTCGCTCAGAAAAATACAGAGAAAATGTAAGAAAATGTTGCACAAAAAAGTGAAATTCAAGACACATCACACTTCTATGGCAGCACCAGATGTTACCCCTCATGATGGCTTGCCCCTTCAGGAGACCCTCCAGAGGAGAGGTGAGAGAGAGGGACACCACAGCTAAGGGGACTGAATTTGACAGGTGTGGGGCAGGTGAGGTTGCCACAGTTCTTACAGTGATGAATGTTTTTTGGTTTGAAAAGGTATAAACATAGCATTAAAAAAAACCCAAAAACAAACCAGAAACAGTGCAACTTCTCTGCAATTAAGGGTTTGTTCAGTTTAGCTCTGAAACACACAGCTGCAGCTCAAGAGTAATGTTTGTCCACTTAATTGGGTGGCACAGTATCTGTGCTGAGCATTAGCAGATGGGTGGTTTTTCTGTTAACAACGTACATGGTAACAACGTACTTTAGACAACTAAAACACTGATGAACAATTCAATGTGTGGCACAGCTGTGGGAAGTATTGTCTCAGGTGAGTAAATTTTGTCATAGCTGAAATACATCTGATATTCATACAGGATTGCCACTGGCTGTTCTTACAGCCCCCCTTGCAGCCACCTCCCTTTCCTTCCCTGCCTGCCTGACAAACTAATTTTAAGTAACTTTTTCTTATCTACAGGAGATGAGAGGAAATTAATGTTGAGAAGAGAGACAGATGCAGATGTCAGAGGACGCCCTCTATTTCCTCTTGAGATAATTCAGACAAACCCCTTCTCAGATACTTTTTGTGGAGGAGAGCCCAGAAGAGGATGCTGAACAGCTACTGTATTATAGCTCTGAAGTTTTTATAAAGAAGTGGGAGAATATTGCCCTTTGATAATTAAAAAGTGTATGAACTACTGGGTTGGGGTTTTTTGGTGTTTTTTTTTTATTATTTTTTATTTCTTAGGTAATTCCTTTGGTTAGAATATTTAACTGGTGTAGTGAGCCACAAAAGCAGAATCTTTTTGTGGATAACAGGACCAAAACTTTCCCCAGAGCCAGAACAAACTTTCATGGACTAGTGGCTAAAGAACCTCAAAGGACACAGACTGAGATCTTGGAGCATTACATTTTGATTGAATGCAGGGAATAATGTAAATTACAGTATTTGCCAATAATGAGTCATTGGAAAAAAAACTAATTCATATGAAGTGCCTCCTCTACCAGATTGTTATAATGATGGGACTGGAAGGTGTGGGGGACATTTATACTTGATTTTGAGAAGGAATAGATTTCTAAATGTGAAAAAAGTCCCATCTTCTGTAAAACCCACACTAGAAAAATCCTTGTTTTCTATTCCCAATTCTAGAGATATTTCTGAAAACTTGCTGGCCTTTGGGAGGAAGGATTTCACTGAATTGTTGTCTAAGCAAAGCTCTGAGTGATGAAAGGGCAGTGCATGTCAGCCTGCTGACAGTCCCCATGTAAATGCAGGTTGACAGTTCACAAGGATTTTGAAGGCACATGTAGTGAGGTAGCTGTTTAGTATGAGTTTGCTTACAAATGCTTTCCAGAGGAATTGTGAAATGTTGTCAGAGTTTTGCTGCATGTAGATAAAAATGTGAAAATGCAGTTTAGGAGCTTGAGTTATATCCATATTTCTTAATCTGGCTATATCTAGAAGACAGTCACAATTGCTTTTGGACAAAGTCCCTTAGCAAGATACAGAGTTTGAAGTTCAATATACTGATTATTGCTGCTTTCATTTTATTATGCTTTATTTATTATGTGTCAGTAGATGAAATTAATGTGAAAATGTTGCCTTCATTACATAAGATCTTACCCATGTTTGTAACTTCTGCTCTAATAAATAGTAATAAAAAGAATAATTGTAATTGTTTGTGGTAGATAGGTTTTCCCCCAGTGTTCAATACTGGTGATTCCTACAGGCTTCTAAGCCAGGTTTTATTAGTCTTTCTGTTCATATGTTCAGATGTTGAGTGCCTTTTCAGGGTCATGAATGACAAATGGTTGCTACTCAAAGTACTGTTAATCTATTACTTTTATCTAAAAAGATGTTATTTTCTTGACAGAAATATTTTCTGACTATTTTGGAGAACATTTATGCCCCTCTTAAGTCTCCTTTTTAGTATTTTATAGTTACAATGAAGATGGACTATTGTATTTGTTGACCGTGTAAAATGTTTTCAGTTGCACTGATGTGACATACCAAGGGTGTTTTTTCTCTATGCAATATTTGCAGATTAAAGATAACAAAACTTCTCCCTCTGTCAATCTAGAGACAGTTTTGTGTCCATGAGTCCCCATTCCCCACGACACAGGCCTTTTGGTGACAAGTGAGGAAGTTTTTTTTTTTTTTTGTTAATCTAGGGGAGAAGGATATAAGGATTATTTCCTTCAGTGTAAATTTTCAGTGTTTTATCATGCTGTCACAATAACCAATAACAAATAAATACTCCATTTCTGTAATTGCTTCATGCATTCACTGTATTGACTGAAATTTGATAGAGGATTTGCTTTATCTCCCAAGTCCTCATTCCATGTAAAACATTGTTAGTTAATAAAATATGCATGCACTTTAAAATGTAAGACATCATTATAGTCTTCATACTGAAAGAGAATTTCTGTGTTTCCTATTTGACACGATTTAGAAGCTGATTTCAAGTGTTTAAATAATAATTTCACTTTTCATAATATCATAGAATGGTTTGGATCAGGACCTTAAAAACCATCTTGTTCCAACCCCCATGCCAAGGACATTCCACCTGCCCCAGGCAGGGTCCAGCCTGGTCTTGAACACTTCCAGGGATGGGGCATCCAGCTTCTTCTGGCAACCTCTGCCACAGCCTCACCATGCACACAGGAAGAATTCCTTTTTCCTGTCAGTACACCTGAGGCCCACCTTTTCATACAATGGACTTTAATATAATTAATATCTATTAATATAATTTTATTATCCTGAAGGCTAATCTTTAAAGATAAATGTAACAGCTTGCTTTAAAACTTTCAAAATGCATGGCTTTGTAGATTGGATTTCGGTTGTTATAGATATGTCACATCCCACATATGAAACTTAGGGAATGTTTGGCAATTAAAACATTTATTAGATGAAAAGATGCATTAAAAGCAACATTTATATAGTTCAGCAATGGAAATATAGAACGTTTCTGGCATAATTTCACACCTTTCATTTTGAACCTGATGTGTGCTATTGTGCTCAGCTGCTGTTTCAAGAGGCTGAGTGCTTTTTATGTAAACACTGTTTACTCTGACATGTAAGAATTTGGGCCCTGAGACTGCAGGTTTTGCCATCAAATCTATTTTTCTGTACAGAACTAGTGAAAATGTCTCCTCACAGAGCTGGTATGAAGAGAACAATGCTTTGGTACTGAAAATATGTTACCTGTGGGTTGTACCTTATACTGACTGCTGAAGTCAAAATCCTACAGGCTGGTTTTAAAGCAGAAATACACAAGGTCCATTATTAAATCAGTCCATCTGCTTGAAATACAATACAGCAATTACAATATAAAGCCCTTTCTTCTTAATCCAGGGATTTCAGACAATGCATAGAAATGCCTCACCTTTCATAAAACCCCTTACGTAACTTTCAACAGAAGCATTCAATACTGAACTTTTTTTTTGTTTAACTGAAACAGCAGGAAGTAAGAGCTAAAAAAAGTGATTAAGGGCAGGCGGAGCCCAGGTAAAAGAATTTCTGAATTTTACAAAGCAGTTTACAGTTTCCTGGCTTGAAACAAGATACAACTCAGTTGTTTTGATTTGTTCTAGAGTAGATCTTTGTGACAAGTGTTGGACACGTCAGATGAGGGAGATCAGTGACATTCTCTGCATTTAATTTGTCATCATGTCCTACCTGGTTAATGTACAGCCTGATGAGCTGCCTGGCATGGTTCTTTTTGCACAGTCATTGCTGCCAGTCACTGCTGAAGGAAGGGTGTGAGTTGTAATGAACAGACTGAAAAAGAAGCTAAAACCCATCCATTTTCTTCAGCACTTTGGAAAAAGGTAAAACCTATGCCTGCTGCTTTTGTGACATGCATCATCTCCTTTCACAAGAAGTTCTCTGTTTTCCCTGAAAAAGTAACAGTCTTACCAAAGTGTCATACCTCCTCCCCAGGAAGTATTAACTGAGCTTTGTCTTGTGGTACTGCCTGTTTTCTGCATCATTTTTGTTACTGTTTTTCTTTCTGATGCATAACGTTCTGATGTACAGATTAATACTTAAAACAGTGTTCAGTTCCTCGGGAGATGTTACAGAGTAACTTAAGAGTCAGGTGGTTGGGTCCACTGCAGGGTCGGTTGCAGCCTTCCAGAGCTCCAGCTTTTGCTCAGTATTAACAATTACTTGGGTTTTTTTTTGCCTAACATTGTTTTTGTAATAGAGCATGTTCTCTATCTAATATTCTGTTCAGGTTTTGCTAGTGAACTGCATTTACAAGCATTCCATTGGAACATATTTTACTCAATCTATGCGTTGGATAATGTGACACACTGGAGGAAGAAAATACAAATCTTGAAACATTAGGGCAGTATTAAATGCAACATTTGGTTGCAGTAAATAAAAACAAACACCACCATTATGCAAGAGTATTTTATTTTCTGCCTTAAACAAATAAAAGCACATTTCCAATTTGAGGTAAACCATTAGTAGTAGTTTGCAAAGAGTACAAATGTCTCTAAAAATAAAATAGCAACACAAGGTCATTACAAAGTCTACGTGTGTCTCTAGACCTTCATTAGGTAGTTCATACAGTACCACTTTACACAAGCGCTCTGGCACAAACAACCTCACTCTTCATTGGAAGGCCCAGTGCAACCAAAAGAAAATCCCAGGACAGTGTTGGGACTGAGGGACAGTGAGTTGTTCTCACCTCAGATAGTCTCAGGCACTTTAATATGTTGTGTGAACTTGTTTATGAAAGCTGCTGTTGTGCAACACACTCTATTTCCGAACACTTTTGCCTAGTTTACACCTTCCCACTTAGGACTCAGTTCATCATTTATTGCCATGTTGCCAAATTGAAACAACCAGACAGCTAAGCCAGAGAAATTAAATAGAGGGAACTACACCAGACTGGCAACCTTGATATTCTGCACTAGCAGAATCACCTGGACGAGAAAAAAGTTCACAAGTGATCAGCAAATCATTAGTTATCTTGGAATTTATAAGAAAGTTTTACAGAAGTATTTTAGATGATGAACATCTACATTTCTCCTTGGTCATATCCATTTACCCAGCCCTCTCTGGTTGGAGGCAGGTCACTTAGATAAAACCTAGTAATTAAGCATAGAGGTAAGCCAAGAGAGCAAATAAGTAAAAAGCAAGTCAAAGATCAGGTCCACAGGTATAGCATTGCTGGTTATGCATGAGATTGTGCCATTTCTTTTAATGGCAACATTCCAAACCAACTAAGGCCTCAGTGCAGAAACAGCTTACACTGTTTTATTTTGTACAGGAAACTTATGTAAGTTACCTTGATTTAGGTAAGTCATGTAATGTTTTTTTGCAAAGTAAAGGTACATGTACAAGAGCACTTGCTAATCATGCCATACCAGCAACTTCTTGTTTTTTAGGCCTAGGAATCAAGAGCAGCTGATCTTCCATGTTTAATATAATTCCATTAACATTCACAGGAGTGCTTTTTACTAAAAAGAAAATTGAATCAACAAAAGTCAAGTCACACTCCATTGTGTACCTTTAGGGATGCCTAGTTCCACTCCTTATTTAAACTTTTGTAACACTATAGATGTGCTTTAAAAGTGAACAGAGAATATTAGTCTATGCAGAATTATGCACATTGAATACACCAAGCATTCATCAGTCTTTATTGAATATTTGAAAGTGATTTAACCTCTCAAAAATTCATGATCTTTTTTAAAAGCAGTTAGTGTTTCATCTGTAAGTCGCTAATGCAATGCTTTGAAAGCCGAATTATCTTACATAATAATGAATTACGTTGCACAACAAATGACTATGATGCTTTGTGGACAAACAAAGGAATAGAACCCAGGGGACAGATCCTGCAAAAGCTAACACAAAAAAAGATTTAGTGGTGTATGTGTTGCATATGTGAAGTTATTCATATGCTTGTGTCCACAGTGCTAGGATGAAAAACTTGATTTCGACCTACTTTGCACTAAATGCTGATAGCACAAAAATAGTCCTTTATTGCCAAAATTGCAGTTTACTTTTGCACAAGACATTTGTCATGCTTACTTCTTATTATGTGGGTTGAAAGGAAGACAGATCATAGACCTTCAGCAGCTTCCCACTGTATGTAAAAAGGAAATCTTTGAAAAGAAACCATTCACTGTACCTCTGGACCTTTTGTAAGCCTTGCTGCTGCTGCACTTTGTGAAACAGAAGTGGAATGTTACAAATGATCCTCTATGGTCCAAAAACAGATTGTTTCTCACTGCAATCTACTCTTTCTTTGCATCCTGGGCATCTTTTTCGTCTTCATCAGAGTACACAGTGGGTTCTTCCCCCTCCTTCAGCAGCTTACCAACATGATGATACTTAACTGGGGGAAAAAAAAAAAGTCCAAGTAATTTTTCTGCCCTGAAGAGACACTTTTTTAAACTCCTCCAACTGTTTTCTGAATGAACAGGATGGCTACATTTTAATAAAACAGCTCTAAGAAACTTGTTCCAAACACTGGGGGAAAGGAGAAAAGCTAAATCAACTACTACTTGAACTACTATTAACTGTTGTCATAAGAATAATGTGAAGTGAATGTAACTCTCATTTTATTCCCTAAACCAAAAGCTGAATAAACACAAACTGAAGGACTCACCTAGCCAAAGAAACAGAATCCTGGATTAGATTATTTCTCTTGCCAATGTCAAAGCTGGTTTTTCAACCAAAGGCATTGTTAGACTATTCCCATCTATTAAACAGGCACATACATATGTGCAAACATACAGCTTGGAAGTGGTTTTATTTTTTGTAATGTATATTAAAAATATTCAATAGGACAGAAGGGAGATCCTTTCTCCCAAAGATAAAGATGGATCTGTTATCCGATTATGTGATTAAGCTTCTGATTTATTTTATATCTCCTTTTGAGCATATAAAAATGCCAAGATCATATACATGTAAGGACTGAGAGCTATACCATGTTGCCTATCTGTCAACTTCAACAAAGCAAAAGAAGCCCCTGATTACAGGTACTTCAGACTAGCAATTGTTATAACAATTTAAAGCAATTATTTACCATAGTTCAATAGGAACACAGTAATAAAAAGAGTAGACTTCACTGTCAGTCCTGATCCTCAACACTTGTAAAGGTAGATTTTAACACTAGTTCAGATACTTGATCATAGTTCTGGTTTCTGCGACCAGCCTGTTTTATTAAGCTTGTCAGCATAATAAAACAGCCATTTAGTGTGGCATGATTAACAGTCTTAATTAAAACAGGAAGAGGGCCAAAATAGTAGGGGCACATCAGGTCAGGACTGAGATTTCTAATGACATCATATAGAGAAAGCTCCATTGTAGGTGGTTATAGTGAATCTTTCAACACTAGATCTAAAAAGAAAACACATCTTATTTCCACTACACTAGTTACTGGTGCATGCAATTTCCATCATTTATACATATGATGCTTCCAGCTGGTTACAGCCTTTTAACTACTGCTTCCCCTATTATCAGTTACTTCTTTGTAAATAGGTTTAAAATTGCTTACAAGTGAATTGTGACTCCCAGTCCCTCAAGGTCTCTTGCTGTGTAGCGTTGAGATCAGAGAGGTCATCATATGTATCCCTCAGTGCCTCCTTATCCAGGCAGAAAGTGGCAAGACCTCGGGATGCATCTCTTCCAGCAAAAATCCCATATGGGCCCTCTTTAAAATAAAAACATAAGCAGCATTATTGCAGAGGTAATGGATGTTATGTTATCTTCAGGGATCAGAGTCCCCAAGCTAAAACAGATGATGAGTTTCTATCCTGAGCCATGCATCAGGTGCCTCAAGCTTCTGAAATGCTTTAAGGTTTTATTCTAATTGGTAATAAGAGAAAACAGAGGAAGAGAACAAGAAACAAAATCATGGAGAAGGATACTGAGGTTTGCTGAAACATCAGGACAATGAACCATACAACAGTGCATGGCATGTATGAACAGGGTAAGGATAAGCATAAAGACTGGGACATACACACAGGAAGGATTTCTATGTCTGGGGTGAAATGGAAAGTTTTCTACGATACTCCTGAGCTGAGATGAAAGGATGGATTGACAGAAAATATAGTGGAGCTACTAGAAATTACCAAGTTGGAGGAAACATCTATTATTAAAACAAAATGGGAGATGAACACAAATGATCAAAACATGCAACTCACAGCAGATCAGAGACATCAAGACAAACTCTTGTTAAACTTCATTAATGATTAATTTGCTTGCATGACAAACCAAAAATTGAGATACTGCATGTTCAACTAGACATTCAAAGTTCTTCTAAAAGGAGCTTAAAGAAGTTAGATGTGAACTCTGTTTATTGTAGAGCACATGCCAACTTCCAGAGTGTGCTTTTTCCTAAACTAATCAAAATAATCTTACTTTTCCATTAAAATGAAAATCAAACTAGCCAGACAACGTGGTGAACCATTAAGCAATTACAAAATCAGATGCAACAGGCAGCTTTTACTGTCATCAAGGAAGGCAGCATCTAAAGCTTGGACCTTACGTCAAGTGGGTTTTAGTTTGCACAAATACAAAACTATCTAACTTGCTGGTACATATCATCCCAACTGCTGCAGAATGCAAAGTTACAGCCTGGCATCATTCAGTGACAATCTCTTCTATATTTGGCCTGAAACTAGTAACTGATAATACTTCCAAAACCATGATGTCTCCTGCATTTCTCTCCTTGTCTCTAAGTAGCACTGGCAGCTCAGTACTGCAGCTACCAGGCTGTCTGGATAGCTCAAGAGTGGTTATGCCAGGCAGATCCTGGTACAGATCAGCAAGCCTCGGTGAGCCGTGTTAACAGGCAGCCTCTGATAAAAATAAAACCCCTGCCCTCGTGGACATGATAAAACTCTTTCACCTGGGTGCACACAGTCCCACCCACCTCACCACTGGCTACTCTACGAGCATAGGTTATTCAATCTTTGCACATTTGAACTATGCTCCTGGTAGAAAGGTGCTTTAATCTAAATTGCCAAGTATTTAGTATAAATATTATGCAATAGTGATACCCACTAAAAGTTTGGAATGGCATGTCAGCATCGAGAGAATAGTTCGCTTCTGCTGCCTACCATCAGGAAAAGGCAGCTCAGGCCGACAAAGCCGTCCAACCCTTTACAGTGTAGCCTTATAGTGCGCGTAACCGTGGGAAAACACCGAGCATAATGAAACAATGTGAGCTGGCAAAGCCGGAGTTTCTACAGCAGCGGGGCCCGATCTGGAGCCCGGGCGGCAGCATCACCGCGCCCGCCAGCCCAGCGGCAAGCGGCTCTCCGGGCTGGGCAGGGGCTCCGAGCCCTGCCGGCTGCACGCCAGCCCAGCCCTGCCCGAACCTCCGCAGGGACCAGGGCCGGATGGGGTCAGGCGGGAGCGCTGGTCCCCGCCGAGGGAAGGCACTGCCCGCTCCTCGGCCCCGAGCCGCTCCCCGCGGCGGAGTGCCCGGGCCCGTCCCGCACCCCGCCCGCCCTCACCCGGCCCGTAGAACTTCTTGGCGCGGGTCACGTCGAAGACTTTGCCGTTGACGGCCATGAGGATGCGCGGGTCGCTCACGCCGTTGAAGGGCCGCAGCTGCTCCAGAGTGAAGTCGCGGCGCTTCATTTTGGGCAGCGGCGGCGGGTCCGCCTCGCCCGCGGGCGCCGCGGGCCGCTCGCCCCGCAGGATCTGGTAGAGCAGGAAGAGGCAGAGGCCCAGCAGGCTCAGGTTGAGCGGGGAGCCTACGATCTCCAGCAGCAGCCCGCCGCCCTCGCCCGCCACCGCCTCCTCGCCGGCCACCGCCACCTCCTCGCGGGCCATGGCGCTGCACTGTGCGGCGGCTCAGGGGCTCGGAGCGCGCAGCGGCGGCGCGGAGCACACCCGGCCCGGCGGGGCGGGCCGAGGGGCGGCGGCAGGAAGGGGGGCGGCGGGGCTGAGGCGCGGGCGCGGGGCCGCCCCCAGGCTGGGCGGGCTTGGCGGCTCCGCTGCCGGCGCTAGGGGGTGGTGCGGGCTCGGCCATGGCGGGTTCCGCGGTGCTGCGGTGCTGCTCCGCGGTGCTGCTTCCCGATGCTGCTCCGGCGCTGCTCCGGTTCTGCGCCGGTTCTGCTCCGGTTCTGCTCCGGTTCTACTTCCCGGCCAGGTGGCCGCAGGTGGGGTCAGGCCAGGCCGCTGCGGCGGATCCGTGGCACACGGTTCCGCAGAAATCCCGTAAAAAATAACCTTCGGCGTGGGTTAGACCTGGGTCAGGGCTGCCGGGATGGGCTGTGCGAACCAGCCGGGTCCTTCTAGATGGAGCCAGGCTGAGCTCCGTGGTGCCACCGAGACAAGAGGCAACGGGCAGAGACATGCACAGGAAGAACATGAGGAAGAACTTCTTTACTGTGCAGTGACTGCACAATGGAACTGATTGTCCTGAGAGTTCGTGGAGTTTCCCTCTCTGGAGAGATTCAAGACCCGTCTGGATGCAATCCTGTGCCTCTGAGCTGATCCTGCCTGAGCAGGGAGCTTGGACAGACAAGCCACTGTGGTCCCTTCCAGCCTGACCCGTTCTGTGATTCCCTGTACTCACCCCACCCTGCTAGTGCACATGTTCACTTTCTTGGCTAGGCAGTGACTTTTCCAAGTACTCTAGAAATGTTGTCAGACTTAACATAGAAGGAAAGGGAGGAAATTACCAAACTTGTGGGTTTTTCTCATTCAAATATTACCAGGCCCCACAAAACTTCAGAAGCAGCGACCACAATATACTAATATAAAATGAAAAAGAAAATTGTCCTGTCTTGGAGTTCCATATTCATGTTTCTTCTTAATGAAGGCTTTGGTGAACTAAATCTTAACATGAAGGAAATACTAACTTGGATGTATCTACTTGGTATGGTGTTCATATGGTGGAGCAAATGGAACCCCAAATACAGGTAGAATATGACTGGTGACATCTGCTCCTTAGTATCAAGTGTGAGAAAGCAGAAGTGATGTTTTGAGTCTGAGTAGTTGCCTCTGCAAACTGTGTCCTTCAGAAAGAACAGAAACCACTGCCCTGCCAGAGTGTCGTCATTCCCTCTACATGAGTCAGTACATCAGGGTACACGTAGAGAAGAAATGCAGTGTACCGGCTTTGATCATAGAATCATTAGGGCTGGAAAAGACCTTTGAGATCACCGGGTCCAACTGTTAACCTGATCTCGCATTGTAGCTTGGCAGACAGTTCATATCACTGCTCCAGGGGAAGCATGCAGCTTTTACTGAACCTAGCACTGGGACATGTAGTTCTAGAAAACTAAAAGAAGTGCATTTTGTTTACTTTCTAATTCTCAGTGTTAGGAAATTTAACTCTGTGGGTCACTGCAGATGTGGATGAAGTTTTGCCTTTAGGGATACACACAAGGACTTTGAGTACTAAGATGTTTAGACATGTTGGCTCTTGCAAGGGAGGGTGTTTGGTTCCACCTGGTGTCTCCTTTGGGAAGCTCCTTGTTTTATTAATCAGCACTTGAACTTAGATCTCTCCTGTCATGGTATGCACTGACTTTTGCTTCCACCTGCTGTGTAACTTGAAAAACTCCTTGTTTCATTGATCTGATAACTGACAGTTGTACTTGTTAATAAAGTAGCTCTGCATTTTGACGCTATTTCAGGGAAATCTCTGAAACTTCAGAATTATTCAAATTGGGAGCTCTATTACCTGGTTAATTCTGCTCAGTGTAGACATGGCACTGTTACATTTCGTTGTGTTGATACTACATCACAGAGGAATAGATGTAGTAAAAAAAAATATGGAGGGATATTTTACTTTTTTTTTCAACACTAAAAAAAACCCCCAAGACTCTGAAACAACCCCAACCCTGAATTTGACCTTGAACCAGACACTAAAGCAGGGGAAAGAAGCTTTGTTTATGCCTAGTATCCAAGAAAAACATTTCAAGAACAATTCATTCTTAGATTAAGAAGGGCCAGGAAACATTGCCAGGATTGATAGAATCTCAAGTGATTTGCCATGCAAGTGCTGGTACTGGAAGTTACAGTGGCCTGACTTTTCATCTCTTTATAAAAAAAATATTCATATGCCTTAGAATGCATCTTAAGCAAAAAAATAACAACAGTTATTTAGAGATAAAAGGATATGAATAAAATTATAATACATTGGTTGGCGATACGTAAATTCATGAACCTTTTGTTATACATTTACCTCTTGCAAGCCTACTTGGCAATTCCTTTAAACAGAACTGAGGTTCTAGTCAGAGAGGAGTTGGCCCCCAGCTCTAGTTAAACACCACTGGCATTAGCTCTGCTCCCACACAGGTTTCCCTCTCCAGTCTATAGACAACAGTATTTTTCTCCTTGAAACTATTCTGTTTACATCTATGACATGGGCTGATAACCTTCAACACAGTGTTCTAGTATAATGCTCTCTTCTTATTAATTGAAGAAAACACTGGAACTCAGACAACTTTCATATCCTTGCAAATCAGGATAGTTCAAACATTTTAAAAATACTCCTATTTGTATTTTTTAATAAGCAGTGTAGATCTGTTAGAGATGAAACAAAATTAGCTCTGCTACACCTCATCATTCTTCTTACTGCACTATTTCCACTTTGTATCTTGTCTGGTAGATTAAATTCACCTTTTAGAGCAAATTTAATGATTCTAAACAAAGTGAGCTTTGCCTGGGTTCCCCATGATTGTTGCCAAGCTGTTTTTCGGCCTCACATTCTCTCATTGTTCCTTTGGAAGCCCTTCACAGGAATTCCTTTCTCTGACTTACCTGATTGACCATTTTAATTTAAACTATGGCTGCAAGTTTGCATAGATGTTAATGCCTCGTTTGTATTACTTGTGATTCCTAGAACTGCTGGTCACCTAGAACTATTGCTGGTATTATTTGACCTGCAAGGACCCAGGGTTTCCAAAGGAGAGAGGAGATATCAGTCTTTTAAGTTACTGAGTACAGATGATCAATAAAACCACTGGCAAGTTAGATCTTTGCTGCCCAGACTGAAGTCTGATTTGTAACCCCCATTTGAGAATTTGAGACTTCAGGAAGGTGTTGTAGGATTGTATTACAAAAAGCTTGTAGCCAAAGAGAGACAATTTTTGCCTTGTGTTCCAGTGGCCTTCTTATATGAAGTGGGTCTGTTCCAGGTGCCTGACCTAAGAATGCCCTGAATTACATCTAGTCCTCAGATCAAAAGCACAGACCATCTTTTTGTTTTTTAAATTAGTTTTTTATTTCCATTTCCATCAAATTTCTTTTTTCTTTTTTTTTGAGTTGCATCTTCTGACTTTCTAATTATGTTCTCCATCCAGTAATGTGCAAGGAGAAAGGACAGTGGAATGTGAAGAAGACACTATGCCGAAGGCTATCAAGATCCTGTCATTCCTAGAGATAAATGTGTAAACATCTGCAGCACAAAACAGCCCCAGATGGGAAATTCTATCAAGTTTTAGAAAATGTGTCAAAGAAGGGTATTGGAAAAGCAGACTGTGCTGGGGAATTGCTTTCCTCAGAAATATCCTGTTGTGAGCTTGCAGCTAAAATCTTTCTCTCACTGGCTTTACCTTCCCGCCTTCCAGGACTATAGGCTTCAGTTCAATCATGTTGAACAGGATTGACAGTCACTGTGACAAGAAAGCTTGCTTGGTCAGTATGTACAGCAACTTCACTAGGAAGTTTTGGAGGTGTATTTTAACTACAGATGAAAATCCAGGTGTGAATTCTCAGTATTGGCTCCTTTTTTTGCAAGGCAGCGGATGTCAAAACCTATCTGTACAAGCTGCAGATGCTTCTGGAAGAGGCAAGGAAAAAAGAAAACATAAATTCACATGTGATTCTTGCAATGTAAGAGTCTAGGAAGCACACTCATTGACACTGGAAGAGTGAATGAACTCCCCAACTTCCTGAGAATAACAACTTGGATTTCCTTTCAGGTCTCATGAGCCAGAAGGATTTTATATATCAGAAGTACGTGGATGATGGAAAGGTAAATTGATGCATTCCCAGATCAGGTCAAACCAGTAGCACTGTTAGAGGGATTAGCAAATGTTACCTCTGCTCCATGAGTGTTGGATATAGAAATGCTGTTCGTGGCATGTACATGGGTTGTTCACAAGGACCTACTTTTACTTACACTGGAGACATTCACTTTGCATTTTGAAACACATGAGCTGTCTTCACTCATGTCACTGCATCCCTGACGGGGAGCCTGTGACTTCTCTGCCAGTGTTGCAATGCCAGTTCTGCAACAGAGCAGGTCAGTCTGTTTCAATGGGAATTGAGAACTAACTTCAACATTAATAGAATCAAAGGTTGGAAGACATTTATCAATAAACTGTGCATTTTCCCAGGTGTAACCTTGCAACATTTTTGTTGCAGAAATGCAACAAAATGGATGGATTCTCATTTCAGTTTATTTAGCTGAGATCAGTTCAGTCACTGAACTTGATTTGACAAAAACTAAGGTACTCCAAGTGATCCAGTAGAATTCAGTTTTCAACAGGCTAAGAAAGCACTCCATTGACTTCCCAGTCTGATGCATTTCCATCTGTTCTAGTTATACAATGCCCTCAATTGGAAATTCTTTCAGGCCCTCAAAGTCATTCCACAGCCTGAACAATCATGTTGCTGAGAAGATGCCTTGAACCCTCCAGATAATGTGCAGGGTGCTGACTTAGGTCAAGCTGAATATTTTCCTGAGGCATTGTGTCTCAGGAGCTGAACCCCAAAAACTGTCACTACCATCACGTGAAGCTGATTCAGGAAGGTTTAGGCTAGATACCAGGAAAAGGTTTTTCACCCAGAGGGTGATTGGACACTGGAACAGGCTCTCCAAGGAAGTGGTTACAGCACCAAGCCTGTCTGAGCTCAGGGAGTGTTTGGACAATGCTCTCAGGCACATGATGTGATTCTTGGGTTGTTTTGTGCAGGGCCAGGAGCTGGACCCCATGATCTTGATGGGTGCCTTCCAACTCAGCATATTCTGTGATTCTACGGTCACGCCATGGTTGTGCCTTCACAGCTGAGTTGTTACAGGTTTCTCAGGCTGGATCTGTACGATTCCATGGACAACAAACCAGCAGGAAGCCTTGGAGGTAGCAGGGACTTCCCATGTCACAAGGCTCGAGAAAGAGCCAAAATTCCTTCAGTGTCAAACGCCTCCGTTTTGTGCAAGTTGCTCTGGCAGGGCACGAGCAGGCTCCGGGCGGAGGCAGCGTGCGGTGCCCAGCGGCGGTGCTGTGCGGTGCGCGGGAGGTGGGGCCGGTGCCCGGTGCCCGCTGGGCGGTGGCGGCGGGCGGGGCGGCGGGCGCGGAGCGGAGCGGGGCGGCGGCGGTGAGTGGCGGCGGCGGTGAGTGGCGGCGGCACCGGCACCGGCACCGGGACGGGCACGGCCCCAGCTCCCGGCACGGGAAGGGCTCCAGCCCCAGCTCCCGGTACGGAAAGGCTCCAGCCCCGTGCCGGGCGGCTCCTCGGGCGGGCGCTGCCCATGCGGAGCCCCCGGCTGGCGGCAGGGCTGGGACAGCGGCTGTGCCGCGGCGGAGGCGAGCGCTGAGCGCTGAGCGCTGAGCTTTCCGTCAGGCTCTCTTGGTTCCAGGGCTGTGTTCTCGGCTCTGCGAACGCAGAGGTCGCCGGGCTACGTGGGCATCCTCATCCCGAGCTTACAGACTTGCAGTCTCCCAGTGTCGGACCTCTACGTTTTATGCTCCAAATCAGGTTTTTAACCTATGTTAGGTAGCTGGCTGTTAATATGAACGGGACTTTATTTTGTCTCTTTATTTTGTCGTTAGTAGAATTGCTGGAATTGGTGGCTGTCTCCCAGGTGTGAGGTCTTATCGCTGGTGTGGGGGACTGGGAGAATCCATGTGGTCTCAGAGCTTCTGTGCAAGAGTGACGTGAGAGAAGTAGCGGGTCTTGAAAAGGGTCAGATCCATAAATCGTTGTAGAATGAAAAGACATTGTGTCATTTCTTTCATGATTATTTTGCTGGTACACTTAATTGCTTGATCTTAACAAACAGCTGTATGCAGGAATAAAGCCTTAATCGCATCACAACTTTGATGACTTTTCTATAACTATGCTTGTGCAAGTCAGAGTGCCTTATGAAAGGGCAAGTGCTTTCATCCAGGTGACAAGCTGCAGGCACAGTACGAGCACAAAATATCCTAGAACCCCAGCAAACCACCTCCAGTCTTTTCCATTTTCTAATCCAACTCTTCTGAAAATGCCATTCAAAGTAACCCTTTTCCCTTCCAGCCCTTGTGCTGTGTCCTTGCACCACATCCCATGGAGAGCTCTCTGAGTGGACTTCTCTGCCTAGAGCTACGTACTGAGCAGAGCTTGTCTGGTGCATATTTGGATGGGGACTTACTCATTTCAGACCTGGTGTAGCAGATTGGAGAAATTAAGAGTTAGCCTAGTACACACATTATGATCCATTTGGAATTGCAGTCACTGTGGATCTTTTATACTTCATGCTGTCTTTCTGGTATTTGACAGAAACAGGTAACTTGAAGTGTACTATTTGAAACATTTAAAACAGAAAGGCAAGCTTGGTGGCTTTATCTTTTATTAACAGCTTCATGAATGTGAGTTTTCTATTTCTTTTTTTTCTCTTTTTTCTCTCACACAATATAATATATGATGATTAGGACTCCAATACCTTTGCAGATCCATTGTGAGATAGGAAATGCAAATATATATTTCTTTTGCTCTTATGTAACAAATGCAATGATAGCTTAATCCAATGGTTTCATAGGCATGGAATAAATTTTTGCACTGTTTGCTCAATTGGTTGTTTATAGTTTGGATCTCTAGCTCTATAATACATGGACCAGTACATTGCTATTGCTTCAGGCCAATTCCTGAAGAATATTGTACCAGAAAATTTTCATTGACTTAGTGAAATTGTTCATCTGTTTCCAAAGGATGTCAGTAGATGGCTTATCAAGATGAGCACAGCTGTGCTTCTCAGAGTGAGTTCCTGCACAGTCAAGGAAATGCAGCCCTATCACACAGGCAATGTGAGGGTTGCAAGGATTCCAGAACTCTCCAGTCCAATGTAGAATTTTGGGTCATATCTGCAAAATTAAAAGTTGACTCGGTTCTCCCTGTAGTATGAGAAAGTGCAAAGCACCTCTCCTTGCCTTGGACTTAAGTTTAGAATATATTTAGATATTTAGGGCATTTATTTATGTATATAAATGCTTTTTCTAATATTCAAACCCAAATTACTTGGATGTTATATGAACAAAAAGTAAAACCCTCCATTTTTTCAGATCACTGCGAGTTGGAAGACTTTTCCACGTAAGTTGTTTGCTTATGATTCTGTCAAAGATTTATTTTCAGCAAATGAAGTTTTCAGAAAATGAAATGTTACAGATTCCTGTGACCATAGAGATGGAGACGTGCCTAATGCAGATTTAATGATTCTAAACTTTTTGTCCTTTGGAACCTACAGTACAGGGTTTTTGGCTGTATTCAGACATTTGGGAAGTAGATGCCTTTTTATACTTATTTTTAGTTATTCTGGGAACAATTAAGTGCAGACAACCATCAAAAGTTAAATTTTATCACTTAAGAAGTATTACTGGCACTGATTTCTGTTTCAAAATTAATATTTTTTTGCACTTGCAATGGTTCCTAATTCGCCAGTCAGGGAAATTTACTTCAGGCAAATGCACAGCTATGTGCTGTGTGTGTTTTCTGTCGCCAGAAGAAGATGTATGGCGGTCAGAGAAGAAACAAGAATTTCTACTTGGTCTAAAGACTTGCTCAATACAGGCCCATTTATTTAATTTCTAAATAAATTTATTTAAAGATCAGTGGATACTTAGACTATTTCACAAGAAAGCAGTAGCTGCAAGTGCAAATATTGGACTCTTGCATAAGCATTAAGAAAAGGGCTAAGATGTTACTGAGTTTTAAATAGCTTGTGAAAATGGGTACTTTGTGTGTGTGAGTCTGATACATGTAATACAAACATATTTTTAGTTGTTCCTGCTTATATCTGCTAAAATCCGCTACAGCTTTGACCAGGATGCTCCCTGTATTTGATACTGTTGAAATGCGTTAGACATTCATTCATAGGTATTTATTGATTTATATGAAACCTCTCTGTAGATAAATGAAAAGAAAGTACACACAGTATACTAAACTGGGGAGCTGATTATTTTTTTCCTGCTGAGGATTTTCAGTAATCCTTATGTTCGTACTGTGGACAGTGTGCGTGGTGTGGTTGGTCTCAATATCTTTAGTTATGTTACATAAACATCAAGCTGTGCTGTAAGTCAAACAGGGGACAAAGCAATGTGACTGCAGTCTCTGTGCCACATCAGACTGCAAGCTGATTGCTATGATCTGAAGAGCTGAATTTAGTGGAAAGGCTGTCATTGATTTTAATGAGCTCTGGACATGGCCCAAACTCAAGAATTGGTGGCTTGGTTTTATTGGACTGCCACCAGCATCATGTTGAGTCATGCGTGCACAGATACATATGCATCCTCTTAAAGTTTAAAAGGAGTGCCAATGCCACAAGCATGGATGCCATTTGTGTTTCATCATTTTCTTCTAAATGAATTCAAAGACATTGCATGAGATTTTGGTGCTTGACACTGGGTTTAGTGGAAATGCTGTTCTCACCATTCCCTCAGATGAGATTCTGTGCCAGTTCTTCTGTCCAAGTTCAGTTTATTGTGTAGTTTAAACAGAAGTAGATTTCTCTCCATGTCTTCAGCTGACAGCTTGTATGTGTAATAGGAAGGAGTGCTACAGGTTAGAACTTGAAACCACCTCTTTGGCGAGCAGCAGACACTCTCTGATGTTATTAACAAGGATTGTTTCAACTACTATTCATCCCTGACTCCTGCTGACTCCTGCAGTTCTCCCCCAAAATCTCGTAAGATCTCATCAGGTCATAGCTCACACAGCCAAGTGATCATGCAAGACTCTGAACATTATTGTGAGTAACCAAAACTGCAGCAAAACTGCCAAAATACATGTTCAATCACAAAGCTTGAGAGCAGGATCTTTAATGATTCAGAAACTCAGAATTAAGAGAGCACCAAATCTTATTTCTAATATACCCACTTGTTTAAGCTGTCTCATAGTTTAGCTGACTCAGGAATGCTGAATTTGGGGTGGCTGCACTATTCTAGGCTTCTAAAACTGTTGGAAGTAATGAGGATCTTACCTATTTGGCTGGTTCTTTGCCAGTCTTTGCTCTTTTGAGTGCCATGACTTTTTGTTTTTGGTGACTTTTTTTCCTTTTTAAAAGATGTCTAGCTTAGCAGAGTTGAGCTGCAGCCCTTACCATGCAATATGGGGATATTTGTCTCTCCCTGAATCCTGGTGTCTGGCAAACTGACCTTTTTTTCCCAGGTCTGTCGCTCACTACACATGGCTGCAGCCAGGTAACAGAGAGCTAAGGCTCTTCCTCCTCATGTCAGGATGCATTTTATCCCATTGTTCAAGAAGAGATTTGTATATTCCTAAGCACTGGTAGTGACAGGAGGGGGAAGTTTCAGAGAAGATGCATTCTCTGATCCTGTTTTCTCTCCATGAGTGTCAGGATTTCCGAGTTCTCCTGAATTTACCCTGTTTTTTTATATGATAATAATTTCATTATCTCAGTAGGAGGAAGTGAAAGAAAACAGGAGAGATAGGATGTGTGGTTTGCTTGGCGGTTGAGAAATGATCCAAGAGTTTCTTTATAAATTTAATCTATAGACCCATAGTACAACTTCCCAGAAACATGCTAGAAGCAGGGAGAGTTTATGAATGGTGCTTGCTTGATTTTCTTGCTTTTTCAATCTCTATGTTATGTTTCAGTCTGCTTCAAATTATTTAACATGTTATAGAGAACTTCTGGATTTATTTAATTGACTCTTTAAATCTGAATTTTAAAAGGCAGAGATGTCAACACAATGTTATAGAGAATGAAGCACAGAAAACCTCCTGTGCATTAGCAGGCAAAACTTGGCTGGAGGGGCCATTTCAGAATTGCCTTGTGTACAATAGTAATGAAAGTTTCTCCAAAACCTTTTGTTCTGTAGATAGATTAAGAAGTACCTTATTTAAAGATGTATGAAGCTTTAATTTTTAAAAGATTTTTGCATTTTGAAAGAGATATAACATGCAGCACATCAAAGTAAATTTCAAAACCGTGATGCAACCTGTTTGTAGACTCTTAAAAGTTCAAGAGCAGTACAATGAACAGAAGAACATGAGAGTGTTTATACACCTGTTATTAACTACCACAATGTACGGAGCATTTTTTAATGCTTATTTTCTTTTTCAAATCTATCATCTGTACATTAACACTGTGTTGCTACTGAAGAGTATGTGATGACTGAGGAGCAAATTTAATGAGTTGAACTTTGAAAGCTGCGCCTTCTGCAATAATTAAAAGTGATATCTTATTGAATAAGATGTTAAGGTTCTTGCAATAAATGAGCTTAAAGCAAGAAATCTGAGTCCTAGAAAGACTACCATTTATCTCTGTGCTTGCCTTAGTTATTTGTCAAGTTTCTATGCAAAAGGTTTTATATTATCTTTTTAATTCATATCTATGCAAAATCATGTCAGGTAAAGAGGAAAGAAATGAGCAAACTAGCAATAATAGCTGTGATGAGTCTGAAGAAACTGTGTTATATCAATATTATCACAACTTTTGTGGATTGGATAGAGGAAAAAAATAAATACAAACAATTTACTTGCTCTGATTCTGATGATCACATTTCTTCTGCTCTACTGGTCCTCAAACTATGGCCATTGCATCTCCTCTTCATTCTGTAGTTATAAGAGGGTTAAAAGTGGTTGTGATTGTGACTTAGGTTTTATTATATTGTTTATTATATTACGCAGCATCAGCACAATCACATGTTCTCATTCCTGCAGAGGAAACATATTTCAGATTTTGAACAGGTTTTCATTTGGGTGGAATGGATATTACATTTGTATGGTGTATGGGACTCTTCAGAGATAAGGTATTTGCTGGTTTTGTAATGGATTCTGGTGAAAGTAAAAGATCAATCATGTCATTACTAAGACCCTTTTAACTGGTGACCATTAGTAATTCTGTAACCATCAGTGGCATTTCCTTTACAAGGTTTTGACTAACATCCCATTGTATTTAGCAACTACATGCTGAGAAACCTTTTCACAAGCTAAGAAAAATATCTAGAAGTGTTACTACTGTTTAGCATTTTCACATGGTTGCATTTGCCTTTGTGAAAAGTTAAATATCTCATCTGTGGTGAGAAAATATGACAATATCAGTTTTGCATAATCAGAAAAGCACTGCAAATCCATCTTGTTAACTTAGCTCATCAATCTTCAGTGGCTTTTAAATCCTATCTAGTTTTATGTACATTAAATATAATCTCAACAGAAGGAGGGCTTGCTTGGTATTCCCTTCACCAAAGGGAGCTCTCAGAGTGCAGAACAAGCAGAGTTAATCTTTAGGCCTCCCAGTAGCTTTTCTCTCTATAATATATAGATTTATAGAGTCCCTTGAGGACTCTGTTTGTACCATGCCAGGCAGTATCAGTTACATTGGCCTCTGTGTTCTAACTAAAGCAACTGTTTGATGAGAGAAGCTGAGTTTGTGTTCTTGGGTAGGTGTCAAAGGGGGAGGTGACTTTTCAGCTCTGTTCTGCACGGTGACAACTGCTCCACTTTCTGTTTGGACCTGCAATGCTGACTGACATTTCATTGTTTGAATACCTGGGGGGAAGGATCCACTCAGTAGCAAGGATGATTTAGCACCTGATGCCAATACCAGTGGATCTCAAGTGTGTTCTGTTTAAAGGGTAGCTATAGGGGCTGGGGTGGTGAGGCTGAGAGGGGTGTTTACCCTAGGAAAGCTGTAGCTATCTCCTGAACTCCATGGTAAAGCAGAAAGATACAAAAACAGGGACCTTAAGTTTGATATGACTCTGAACTGCAGCTTTTTTGGCTACCACTGATCTCAGGATGATAGATACACCCATCAGCTCAACAAATAGCCTAAAGTGTGTGCCAGGTTCTGTGGCTGAGAAGGACCAAGCAGAGATTCAGTTTAAACATGTGATTATGTGACTTATGTGACACAGAACTGTGGTTTGTTCAACAGTTTTAGGTAAAATTCTTCTGCAATTAGCTTATTTCCTGCCTTTGGGTATTTATTAGATATTTTCCCTTCCCACTACTGTGGGAACAGCACCAGCATATTTAAGAGACAACTGAGAGCACACTGGGATATTTAAAGATTGCCAGAACTTGTCTGAGTAATGTGTTAGGCTGCTGTGTAAGGACTCTGATGTGTATGTGTCTACTCTGGTTAAATTGGCTCAGTATGAGGTATTTTTTATTATGTGATGATTTTAAAACTCTTGACATGCAGGGCCAAATCATGTTGTGCAGTCATTGATTTCTAATTTAATTCAGCATTTTGATGCCAGTATTCCTGTAAGAGTAAACAGTACTGGCTAGTAAAGTTATCTTGGATATTTATAGGGTGCCTATTCTTGTAGGGTCTTTCTGGCTGTCTTTATTGAGCAAGGAAGCATGGGGAAAGACTCTAAAATACAGTTTCAGTCACCAGGAACTTTTGAATTTAGTTGCAGTTTACAGATTCTGAAACAGTCACTGAATTACTCGTCCTCAGTTCTCCCCACTGAATCTGCAGTATGGAATAATACATTCTGTACAGAGGGACACAAGTCTAATATCTCACAGGTATCAAGTAGTAGGAATAAATTTATTATTGCTCAATATTTTTGCTTATTTTGCTGAGTGGGGAATGAATGAACCAGATACTGTGTTCATGCCTTTATGCAGAGGAAAGGTAACAAAGAAAACACTGTGTTACCATTGAGTGCTCATTTGAGTTAAATGTCAAGAGTATGCAGTTCTGAGTTTTATTTTTCTGTTTATTTCCCCTTGGTGCAATAAAGCCTGCAGGCAGGACATTCTGGGACTTCCCTGCCCTTCTCTGGAGGTTAATGGTCACCTTATCTTTAGCCTTGTGTTTGCAGGCACTGGAGTCAGAAGCCTTTTCCCCAGAGCTGTGCTTCCGTGATTTCCTCTGCTATTGCTTCAGTCGACAGTCACTGAGATGGTATCAGAGATGACCTTCACTTCTGAAGTTTTATTTCAGTTGCAGCTGGAATTCAGGATGTTGATGGTTTTAGGAATATTATTCCAGATGTGTGAGTCCCTGGTTCTCCTCTTGCTCATACCTGTACAAACAAATCAGAAGTAACTCTGTTGGAGAGGTGGGCCTACATTAGTGTTAAACTAATATACATGGGAAGTCATTAAACTTGATTGCTGTTCACAGCACAGGCATTAGTGGCAGTGTTGGTCTGATCTGTCTCCAAGGGAGCTTGGCAAGAGTGTTTGAAGGACATTAACTGGATCTATCCCTAGAGGGGAATTTGGGAAGAATGGCGCGTAGAAAACTCAATTCATTATTCACATCATCTCAGGATATTTGTTTAGACTCAGTAACTGTTACCTCTGATGTTCAACATTTAGAGCAGGCACTGGTCCATGTGCCTGTAGCTACATACTGTGCTCTCACATTTCTTTCCAGATGGTCTTGTGTATTGGTGCCTGCCTGGACATTGAGAAGGAAAAGTTGTGTTGTTGGAACTTAATATTCTTTAACATGGTATTTTCTTAAGTCAGAACGTGCAGAAATAGAGCTCCTTTGTTCAACTTCTGCACTAACCCCACCAGGACAAAAGAACCACAGTTTCCTAGTATATAAACTATTGACCAAGCTAGTATTTTCAGGAAATACCAACTCTTCCACTGTGTCAAAAATAATCTGTTTTTCATTCAGATTCTTTAATATCTTAGATTTTAGATTTGTGGTCCTGGATGAAGAAAGCAGAGATTTGACAGACAGCACATCCTGGTCTGTGTATACAGAGACATTGTTACTTATCTAAAAATAAATTACATATTTATATGCAAATAAATCCTTGTAGATTGTAAACTGTCAAACAAGCAATCCTATCTCCGGATCTGTGTTATTTGTTAGGCAATTGATATTTTCTGTCACTGAAGTCTGAGTTTACATCTATGATCCTGTTGCAAATCTAGGGGAAATTACCTTTCAAATGACACATGGCCTGACCTTCATCTCCAGTTAATCCAGGAAGAGTTCACATTTGGCTGTGGGGACACAAAGGATAGGTTTAGAGTGCCAGTATTTTTCTGGCCATATATTATAGAATTCCATAATGCACTGGATACACCATACCAAAGTTCTTCTTCACTTCTTCCTCAGAGAAGAAGATAGTATGTTTGTGATAAACTGAAAGAAAACAAGACTCTGAATTACCAAACACTGGAATCAAGGATATTATTATATTATTGCTGTGGTCTTTGGAATATTCTTAGTATTGAAGGAAATTGCAGGAAGTACCTCTAATAGCAAATGACAACAATAAAAATCCCCGAAATCCCACACATTGTACACAAATTATGAAAACACACATAATTCAAGCAGCATAGAGTAATTAAACTCAGAACAAGTATCATGGCAAATTCTTCTGGCATGAAGAATTTATTCATGTATATATAAATAAATGCATGAATAAAAAGCTGAAATAGTGCATAGTGCATACCTCTGACTACACTGTCTACTTTCAGTTTCAGTGATAGGCCTTGACCCTAATTTTCCTCATAATATTAATCACAGATGGATGTATAAACTCTGCAAGCAGAAATCCTCTTATCTCACTTCTTCGTTGTCTGTGTTTGTTTCAAACCCTGTTTGTTTAAAGCTCTGATAGTGCAGCTTTTAACAATGATGCATGTTTAGTTGTTTCTTTAGAACTGAAGAGTTTTCACAGAGAATTTCTAAGCCTATTTGCCAGCGTGGGAATTTCACTTGTGATGAAGCTGAATCCTTTTCTTTGTCAGCAAAGTGTTTCTTGAGAGGCACATTTATGTTGGCACACAAGTGTTGCTAGGGGTGCAAATGCAACATGCTTGTAAGGAACACACAGAATCTTCATGACGTAAAATCCAAGTGGCTCAAGGATCAGAATATGATGGCTCACCCTGTCACAATGTGACATTTACCTTGCTAAGGAGTCAATTCAGAGACATTAAAATACACCAGAAATCTGAAAGTCTATCAGTTTGGTGCAGGATTTTTACTCCCACCTCTAAATTTTAGTGAAATGCTCAAATGAAACTTTTGCCCCTTTCTGAAAATAAATTTTAAGAAATATAAACCAAACACCCCTGTTTTAAATACAGTGTGTGAAATGTGTGATTTCCTTACTGTGTGACATCTGGTCCCTTCCTGCTGCTGTGCACTGTGTCCTGATGCCATACAAAGCCAGCTTTGGATGAGCATTTTGTGAAAAGTGAAGTGTTTACAGTCAGGGAGCTGGGGAGGCCAGGATGTGGTTGGCCCTTAGAGACCCAGTGGCAAGGGGCTGCAAGGAGCACAGTAGCCCTGTCAGACATGAACCATACTCAGGATTGCTGGCTGTGTGTGTAGCTCCTCACACCTCTGCTCTCAAGCTGTTGGCATGTTCCCTGGGTGTTTGAAGTGCAAGTGTGTTTGAGTTTCCTCCATGGATTAGCAGTTGCTGTTGGTTACCCAAGTTGAAGAGGGCTTTTTCACAATGACTGGAGTGACAGTGCATGTGAAACAAATAGCTTGGTGATTTTAGGAGCTGTGTTTTGGTGCAAGGATTTCTCAATGGTTGGGTGGCTGGACCTTGCTCAGTCTTGCCTCCCTTGTTCCCTTTGGAGAAATTAAGAAACTTGTTGGGAAGTTTACCAAGTGCTGGTAGCACTGTAGGAGAGCAGCTTGCCCTGGGACTGCTGGCTTTCCCTGCAGGGGAGGCAGATTTGGATGTGCAGTGATTTGAATATGCAGTGGTGTGGATGTGCAGGGGCTGGTGCAATGCTGGGCTGTTGAGTGAAAGCTATGACAGTGAGTTTGAAGAAAGCCATGATTTTCAAATTAAAGTGGGCCCAGACTGGGCTGTTTCAACCAAGCCAAGCCACAAACTTTAGAGGAAATCCAGATCTGATTGAAATTTCAGGTGTTTAAACTTGCTGCCTTCCCTATCTTTGAAGAACCATCTTTACTTTGCCAAAGTCTGTGGTTATTTGGTGTTTGTCTACCTCCCAGCTGAAAACAGCTTCAATTAATTAATTGGCAGTAGAGCAGCCCATTGACAAGTGAGGAGCAAATGTCAGCAGCCATGTCAGGCTGTCAGAGCAGGTCCAGCACATCCCTGCTTGCTTGCACTGGTTTGCCTGTGGACATAGAGCCCTGATGTTTATCAACATCTAAGATTTCAGGGCTGTACCCAAAACTCTCAGTGTGTAGCCATTTGAAGCTGTGCTAGTGATAAAGAGGCAGAGCAGTGAATAATAAATCTGGCATGCCTTGGAGGGTGATATGAAGATAGAGAATCAAAAAGTATTAAATCCTGAGGTGGGATAATTATTTTTAATGACTGTTTACTAGTCTGTGCTTCTTAGAAAGCAAGGGGGTTTTGAGATGGTGCAATGTGTGTTGCTACACTGCTAGTTGCTGAGAACAGGACTATGTTTGACCTAAATGGAAGCCAACAGATGAAGTTTTGCATGTTCAGGTACAAAAATGCATGACAGTAAAAACAATATTGAAAGGAACCATATTCTGAAGGCAAGCCATCTGAGGAAGTTTGGAGACAGGAAATCTGCTTTATGTTAGCAAAAACACTGTTTTTTTGAAGCTTCCAGGCTGTGTTCTATGCCAGTTAAAGTGATGAAATTCTTCCAAAGTCATTAGGATTACACCCTTCCACTGGCTTTAGGGACTGTGCCTTCCCAATGGAAGGCCATTTCAACTTTCTTGATTTTAAATATAAATGTGAATTTCTCATGAGGTCTCCTTCATTTCTTACTGTAGTATAAATGTTTCTGTTGGTAGCATTTTTCTGAACAAAATACCAGGCAGATTTCAGATCCAGCCCTACATCCAAGGTTTTGTGTGTTAGGCCAGTCAGAATTTCTCCAGTAATTTCCAGGAATTCCTTCCATGTGGTGATTACCCAATGACTGAAGCCTTGATTTTGCATTTTTTTTTTTATTCCTGTGGGCTTTGTCTGATGGGTGGAGATTAATGCTCTCTAGTGATCCTTTTTCTGCTGGGATTAAGAATTCAGTGTGAAGTCATCATGACAAGCACAGTGATTCCCAACAGTGAAACTCATTCTTGTAAAACTTCAACTAGTGCAACTGTGTTTTTGCTGCTTTGTCTTTTCCCAAGAGGTAGAAACTTTATTATATCAGCTTTGATCTGCAAATGCAAATGCACTCTGTGGATGGCATTGAAGTTGGCTGTTTGTAGAGGCTTTTGCTTTCCAGCTAAGTGGGAAACTAGACCAGAGTATGATTTGTTTCCTATTTGTGATGGCCTTTGCACTTGTCATCTATTATTTGTGTGACAGCTTTCCTTTGTGTAGGGCCTTTATAGAAAACTGAGAAATTGAGTGTCCATTCACAGATGTCAAACTTCTGTACTGTTACAAAGCTGCTGAGCCACTTATGGGACTCCTCACCAGAGGTCCATTTCCTACCTACATGTGTCTCTTATGAGGAAAATATTAAAATAAAATGTTTTTTCCAAGTAGTCAAGAAGGACTTCTCCACTGTAGATCTGGTATTTCTACTAAATGTCTTTAAGAAACTCATATAAAAACACTCCCTCCTGCTGGCTTGCCAGACCCAAGTACTCAAACACTATGTACCAGCTGAGAAGTACAAATAAATGTGCTTTTCTTCTAATCTTCTAGGAATGACTGTAAATCTTTGCTTTGCTATTATGAGAGTTATGAACCTTCTACTTTTAATTATTCATGCAATTTTTAATCAGGAGCTGATATTCTTAGCAAGCCATGAGACTCCAGGAGCAGGCTCACACTGTGGCACTGGTGCTGCTGCTCCCTCCCTGTGTGCAGGCAGCACAAGCAATGTCCTGCCTCCTCTCTGCTTTTACCTCAACAGAGGCCTTTGATGGCCACGATGCAAATTCATTTCCATATGAATTTAATGCAATGTAATGCCAGAAATGTGTACAGCTGTGTTGTGCCCAGGATTGGGTCACCCCTGTGGGGTGATGCTCCTTGTGTTGCCCAGCATTTACCTGTTTCCACACCCAGTGAGTGCCTCCTCAGTTGTGACAGTAATTGTTAATATATTGTCAGAAGTCACCACCAGGCAGTAATTATGTCATGTGGGTGTGCTGGCTAATTTAAACTCTAGAGCTTTTTGCCTGACCTTGCAATATTGCAGGGATGCAGTTGTCTGGGCTTTTTTTTTTCTGTTAATGTGCAGAATAGCTTGTTAGAATAGATTGTGATTTACAGTGAGTTGGGATAATGCCTGTCTTGAAAGACTCTTGCACCCCTTTTGTGCTGGAGAGTAACTACAGCTTTTAGTCGTTGTTTCAAAGATGTTGCAAGTATTTTCCGTAGCTTTCCTCTGACTAAAAAATAACACTAACAATTAATCTCCTCAGGGCTTCTTCACATCCTAATTACAACCAAACCTCTCATTAGTCCCACAGGGAGAGGGAATCAAACGCCATATGGTATTTTACACTTGGGATGCTGTGCGTACCAATAGCTGCAAAGAGACAGGAAAAGGGGGAGTTAACAATTCATAACCATTTATGGAGCAGGCACAGCCCTCCTTGGAGCCAGTTCAGCAGAGCCTGAGTGCCTCGGATCAGGAACTTTATCTGGCTGGGAATTGCAGCGGCGTGCTGGGCTCTGGTGCCAGAATCCCTGTGCCAGAATCCCTGTGCTGGCACCCGCACTCGGGATGAATTAAATGCACACACGCCTCCCAGGAAGCGCCATGGCTGGGTTCTACGGCTGCCTGAAAAGCAAAAAGTAAGTGCCATGCTGAGCCCTCCCCTCCACCTTTCCAAAGTAGTGGATGCTTGGAAATTCTGTCTTTGTTGTATTGCAGCCTTGGGTGTGAAGTACCAGCCTGAGCACAAAAGTGCAATAAATAAGTCCTGGCTAAAATATTATTCTAGTGAAAATTGGTCATGGTCTTTTTTTTTTTTCCTCCTTTGGAGGTATAAATGTGAAATATTGAAAAAGGAATTAAGAAGCTTTTCCTTTTTAATTATAATAAGAGGAAAAATGCCCTCTTCCCTAGTGATTAGCTATGTTGTTTATATATTAACACATAAAAAGGGAGAAATACAGAAATTCACGTTTAAAAAATGTTCACCTAGAAGTCTGGCAGTAAATGCTCTTTAAGAACTTGGTGAGCTCAGTTTTTCTATAAGCAATCTGAGGTTTGTTTCTGTAATTGCTCCCTCTTGAGAGATTTGGTTGTATTTAAAAGAATTATTTTTTTATTGCTTCTCTGGCATGTTCTGTTGGAGTAGGCTATCGAGGGAAAAGAGAATGAGAGAATGCATGTTGGTATTTGTGCTTTAAAGCACCATGAAGATGCATTGTGTTTTTCCTTTGACATTCTCCCGGCTCAGGAATGGAACAAAATTTCCTGCTGCCAAACCTGAGGAGTTGTTTGATCATGTTTTGCACCAGCAGACTGCAGAGGGCTCTATTCTTGCACTGGGTGAGGGATTAGACAGGGAACATGCACAGTAGAAGACAAGTGAAACTGTCTTGAGGCTTAAGATGTGAATACTGATAGCTAAATGTGTGGGTAAGTCCTGGATAGCAGAGGGAGGAAAATAGTTCAGAAGTTGAGCTGGAATTGACTCTTTTTCCTTCTCCCAAAGGTTGTATCCCTCACACCAACAGTTTCCCTCACATTACTCTGGTGGAAATGTGCATTTTCAAAGGTGCACAACTCCTACTGGATTTCTGTTAGCATTTCCATCCCATATTGACTCCTTTCCTCCTCTGAAACTTGTTACAGGGAATTAATATTTGGCAGAGAAGTTTGCTTTAGGTGAAGGGAGAGTCTGCCATCAGAACTAGCAAAAGGGCTGTGAGTGAGTCCTGATGAAGGTAGGTGGATTGGCACGTGGATTGACAAAAAATAGTAAATTTACATTGCTTGATTTCCTCCCCCCCCAAATACTTCAGCATCTAATGCACATAAAACAAATTTGAAATTCAGCGAGAGGCTATAAAGGCTGGACAGATTAATTTTATATGCTGTTTTGGCTGTGGTTATTGGCAGTTAAAATAAGTTCAAGACATCAGTTGCAGTAATAGTGATGTTTTTAGCCTGAGATTAATTTTCAGTGGAATTTGTTTGGAGTTTAACATGAAGTATTTCTCTTTCTTGACAAACGTGTCATTGGAACAACTTCCCCAAATTCTCACGTGGTCATTTGACCTGCAGGAGTTAGTTTGTTTTCTGAATGACAGTTCTTTTGGAATGAAATTGCTTTTATGCTTTAAGCAATTGGCTTGGGTACCAGTAGAAATTTTGCCAAAGTGACTTAGAGCTCAGTACCTGCCAGGAAACCTGCCATGTACTTTGGGGAAGGGTTCCCTCCAGGGCTTGGAGCTGCTGAGTCCAGCTAAAGCACCTGAAGTGTTTTAAAAGCTGCTTTAGGAAGTGCTCTCCTGTGCTTCTGTCACATTTATCCCATTCCCCCACCTTTTACAAGAGGAGGAAAAGGCTCTGCCTTGGTACACTGCAATAATGTGTGGCTGAATCTGATCTTTGTACACATAGTCTTGTCCCTGTGCTTGGTTAATGTCCTCTTATGAAATGAAAAAAAAAAGGACCCAAAGCCTAATCCAGGTAATTCTTAATCACAGTCCAAATCTTGCCTGCTATTTCACTGAAATAAAACTTTCATATTTCTCTAACCAGCACATGGAACCTGAGTAATCTTGAATTGTTCTGCTTAGTTTACAGCTCATCACCCTTGTTGCAGAGCTCTGTTTTTTCTTGCTCCAAGCATGGTGCCAGGAAAAAAAAAATTATACCTGAATAGATATGATAAAGTTTCTTAAAGCCTGTGGAGGAATCTTTTCATATGCTCCTCAGTTTTTGGGACTAGCCAAGTATGTTGTTATGAGCTGAAAATGTGGTTGCTTGAATAGTAAGGTTCACTGATGGTCAATGCAAACTGCCAATTTCCAAAGACAAATATAGTGTGTTAGAAGCTATATAAAATATTTGACTGAAGGCTTTATGTGCCAGCTCAGACTGGTTTCTATAGCAGACTATAAGAAAATGTATTTAACTACTATATGATGTGGTCACTCAGGATTTCATGGTGCCTTTCACAAACAATCCCAGAATTATGGAAATTTCAGCTTCAATGTCTTCTGCTTTGCTAAGCTTTGCACTTCCAGTGGGGTATTGTGTTCTTTTCCTATATTCCATAATTATCAAAAAATGCTGATGTGCACTTTTATCCTGCAAAGCACTGAACTTCAAAGCAAGTTGATCAAGGAATGCATCAGTAGAATTTTAAATATATTTCTAGATTGTTTGAGATGAAAGCTATTGCCAATCTAAAATGATGTTACAACCATGAAATTGAGTAAAATGTTTTCTGGGTCAGGTGCTGTTGCTGTATTTTGTGTTGTTGCCTGTTCATATAAGTGTCAGGAAGTGATTGTGGTGATTGCTGGGTTTATTCCAAAGATGGGGCAGAGCTGTGCACCTGATGATAAGCTGTCTGTTCACTGCCCCTGCACCTTCACCCCAGCCTTCTTGTTGAAGAGGCTCATAGGGGACGGTGGAAATCCCAAAAATCCCTTTGTCCTTGAAGACAGTTACACTTTTTACAGCTTTTACATGCTTGTGTGGTCCTTTGAGCCTTTGGCTCCCCATCCACAGCAAGCAGCTGCTGTTTTAGCTTGGACAGTGACAAGTGGATTGGAAGTGGTTTAAAGCTGCACCAAGTGCTACTGGAGCAGCAGCTTGACACATGGGGGCTGGGGCAGTGTGAGCTGCTGGCTCCTCTCTGTCAGCAGCTCATTCTCCTCCCGTGGCCTCTCTCCCTTTCTTGCACAGGGGCTGAGGAGCTGCATTGCTGACTGCAGGAATGGTGCTTTGCTCCTTGGCACGGCTTTGGACATGAAACATCTCTCCAAAACTCCAGGGTGTTTAAAGCAAAACACTGAGTTCCCTGGCCATCCCTGCCTGTGGCATTCCCCAGCATCATCTCAGCTCAGCTGTGGTCCATGGGCTCAGCTGGCAGCTGTGCAGGATCAGTGCAGGATCAGTGCAGGATGAGTGCAGGCTTCCTGGGAGCTGGGGCAGAGTCACTGCCCCTGAGGTGATCTGTCTGTGTGGCTGATGAATTCAGGAGAGGTGAAATGCTTCCCATAAACTCTTTGGTATTCTGAAATATGTTTGTTTACATGTCTTTTTATTGTACATCACTTTAGCATATTATTTCACAAGAGCAAGAATCAGTCATTAACAGCTTTTCAGTGTTGGGGGATTTTGAGGTGAAAATATCTGAGTATGACAGGTGGTTTCTGCCCAGCAAAATGGGTTCACCTGTGTGGAGACAATCCTATGATGAGTTTCAAGAAACAGCTTTCATGGAAAGTGGAGAGCTCTCCCCACTAAGGCCAAACCAGAGAGTGTGAGCTGAGGTGTTGTGAGTATCTTGGAGGAATCTTTCAGTACACAGCCTATGGGCATGTTCCTCTATTTGGCAATTAGAGAGTGTTTGGACAATGTGAGCATTTTGTCTGCAGCCCACAGGAGTCATTCAGTGCTCTGCCCAGTATTAAATGTATAGAGGCTTAAGTCCTGCTTTCTTTTTCAAAAACAGCAGAGAGGGTGAACAAAAGCAGTTAGGAGGTGCCAGAGCCATGGCACTGCAGGCACTTGGGCACTGTTAGTACAATGGTGCTATATTACTAACAAAAAAATCAACTATTACTCTTTGTGTTTCATTCTGTGTTACTCATCTTTGTGCAAGAAGTTCAGTTCTGGCTTAATACACCAGTGAGTCACTCCCATCTCCTCATTCTGTTCATGCTTCTCTCTGGATGGTGTTTGTTTTAGCAGCCACAGTGGTACAGTGTGTTTGCTGGCTGTAGGCAGAGGAATTCCAAGCAGGCCTGTTTATTTGGTTTCAGCAGAACAGCCCTTTTGCTATCACCAAGGTTCTGAGTATTTGGCAGATATGCTGTCAAATTGACCTCTAATGCTGCCTGTCCTACATCACTTGCAGAGGGCAGAAGCTTGGGCTGGGACAATCTGCTGAATGTGATTCTCACTCTTCTGCATCATTCGACCATCAGATTTTTTGTCTACATAATTTTGCCAGACTGAGCCATGAAAACATCTTGTCATAATTTTCCCTTGTGTTCTCTTCTTAGGCAGAAACTTCTGCTGCAACAAGTGTCTATTTTTTTACCCCTAGAGCCAGCTGAAGAGATTTATTTGTCATTTCCTCCTTGTGCAGAGGTCTACAAAGTTTTAGGCTTTCACATCTGCTGTGATGTGAAGGCCTAGAATTGGATGTAGAAGCTGAAATCTGATTATATATGGGACAAAAATGCAGTGAGCTCAAGTTGTACTTCCAGTAGGTAACCTACCTGAGCTAGTGTAGGGCAAGTAGAGCTGATTATCAGCCAGATTTGAGAAAACCTGAGATAAGTCTGTCCAAGGGGAAACAGGAAAAAATCCCAAGGTAATTGCAAGGTTGATTCCCTTCCACCCCCCAGATTTCTCCTGCTGTAGGAAAGCAGCTGAGCACAAAGTGTTCTACACTAACGTGATTCAAGTTGATAGTTCTGCATTTCATCTGTTATTGTCTCAAGGTTGGTAAAACTATTATGGATTAAGTAGTTTTAAATATTATTTGGAATACAGCAAGTACTAATTGCAAACTCTCTTATTTTATTTTGTTTATCTTGTTATTTTATTCATTTTTTTTTTTAAGTTAGCAGGTGGCCTCTCATTCCATTGCAGGAGTCGCTGTGTAAATAAAGAAAAAAAAAAACCTCAGTCAGTTGATATCCTGTCTAATTTTGCTTGCACATGCTGAGCTGTCACTGCTCATCACTGTGCCAATAGTCAAGGTTGTGCCAGCAGCCCAAGGTTTCCAACACAATGTGTGAAAAAGGCGTGACCTGGGCTGCAGACATTATTTTTCATTTCTGTAACTGTATTCTTATACCTGTGTGTGCTGCTGCATTTGGGAAAGTCTACAGGTTCCAAGACATTCTCTGTTGTATCCTATCTCCATGCTATAGCATGTTGGTATCTTTGTGACTTTGTGCTTTAACCCCAGCAGTTAAGTCCTACAACAATCAGTCAGTCAGTCAGTCAGTCAGTCAGTCAGTCAGTCAGTCAGTCAGTCAGTCACTCACTCACTCACTCACTCACTCACTCACTCACTCACTCACTCACTCACTCACTCACTCACTCTCCCCTGGTAGGATTGGAGAGAGAATCCCAGGATAAAGGTGAGAAAACTCGTGGGTTGAGATCAAGACAATTTAATAGGTAAAGCAAAGGTCATGCACACAAGCAAAGCAAAACAAGGAATTTATTCCCCACTTCCCCAGGGCAGGCAGGTGTTTGGCATCCCCAGAACAGGTTTCCATCACATGTAATGGTGACAGGAAGACAAACACCATCCCTCCAAATGTCCCCCCTTCCTCCTTCTCCCCCAGATACATGCTGAGCATGAGGCCATATGGTCTGGGATACTCTTTGGGTCACTTGGAGTCAGCTGTCCTGGCTGTGTCCCCTCCCAGCTCCCTGTGCACCCCCAGCCTCTCGCTGCTGGGTGGGGTGAGGAGCAGAGAAGGCTCTGGGTAAGAGCTGCTTAGTGATAAAGGAAGCATCTCTGAGTTATCAGCACTGTTTCAAGCACAAATCCAAATCACTGCTCCATAGCAGCTGCTGTGATGAAAATTAACTCTACCTCAGCCCTGACCAGGGTGCTCTTTGAGGGAATTGTAGCCCTCACAGTCAGAGCAGGGAAACTTAGCTGTGCAGACCAAGCTGCCTGATCTTGCTTTCTAACCATCCATTCAGAGCCAAGACGTCATTCCAGCTTCAAAATTTTGTGGTGGTTGTTCCATTTGGCCTCTGAGATTCAAGGGTCTGGTGTTAATCAGTGAACTAAATGTTTGACTTGTATTCCTGATGAATTCATTTATGCTTACACATTCTCAGAAATAGGTAACTGTGCACTTCTGCTGGGGCTTCCAGATATCACTCATCTAACAAGGTGCTTGTGATCCACACAGTAGTGCTGATGCAAATGAGATGTACTAGCTCAGAATTAGGATGCAGACATTGTGGTAACCATCAAACTATCTGTGTACATGGGAAAATACAGACCTGACAGAGGTGTGGAGGAATTGTTTGCTGATTCACTCTAGCAGTCAAACTGCTTTCCATAATTTCAGTTTAGTGAAAATAATGTTTTTCAAAAGCTTAAATAAAATAAAATACAAATTGTCTTATTGCTTCCTTTCTTGCAGCCTTGGCCTGTGCAGATCTTACAGAATGTCTGTCCCCATCTGATTCTCTTCCCCATGTGCCTGCTTGTCACTGCCCCAACTTGAAGTTCTTGTTGTTTTGGGTGTCACACTCCTGGGTTTTTCTGCTGTCATGTACCATCTCTGCTCCCTGATGCTAATGTACCACTGCCTTCAAATACAGTTGAATTCAGCTTGATACTCCATTGGTACAAAACAGCATTAGCTCAGATAATCTTATTTTAGATGATCCTGTTTTAGAGAGGTATTTGTGTCTGGAATCCCAGAGAAGTAGGATCCCTTTTTAGTAGTTGCTCATACCAGAGCAAAAGGTCAGTAGTTGCCCTTGGGACAGAAATGGCTCAGGAACTGCTTTGAGCACAGGGATGATCTCCCTTGGCTCCAACATTCTCCATGTGCTTCAAGAACAATTGTCCTTCAGGAGCTGCCTAGCTCCAGGCTCTAGAGAGAGCAGCTGGGAGAGCAGAGCTGGGACAGCACAAAGTTTTCTTTAAAGTAGAAGGCAGGGAAAACATCAAACTTCACACACAGCTGCAGGAGAGCCCGTGTGCTGCCTCTAGCATTCCTTGTTTGGGGTCAGAATGGGCTCTGAGCTGCAGAAATACCCATGGGCAGTGGGAACTTGGGATTAGCCAGCCGGACACAGAGTGTTTCAATATAGGAAGGAGCTAGCCTTGTTTTTATTTGTTGTGTGTACAGGCAGTGGATACTGGCAGATGGGTTTTGGGACTTCACATGAAGGGAGATTTCCTGAGCTTCCTGCCAAAGGCAGCTTCTGAGACCACAAAGCCTGTGTTTTATTTGCTTCTTTATAGCCAAAAGATGGGTGACTGGTTTTATGGCATTTTGATCTTCAGAGTGAAGATTTATAACAGTTTGTCCCAAAATTTTCTGTTTGCCTCCCCACCCCTCTGCCTTTTTTTTTTTTTTTTTTCAGTGCACTTTGAATTCTTGGCCATTAAATGCTTTTATTATCTCTTGTCCTGAGAAGTTTCATCTTATCTGAAGATTGGTTTTCCCCTCCCCCCATCTTTAAGCTGCTCTTTAACCAAAAATTGAGGGATAAGAGACTGTTTTGGTAAAACCTTAAAAAAAGAGAAAGCTTTGGATATATCCTGGAGTTCCATGTTTCAGTCCTGGTGTTCGGTTCTCTATTGTTTCAGCCTCATTTCTCCTGAAATAGTCAGACAGCTTGGTAAAAATCCCTCCAAACTCTTTTCTTTCAGGCCCTAGGTGTAAGGATTCTTCCCAGTTTCTAACAATAACATATTGGAAATCACTGTGACTCAAAGATGGGGGCATGGCCTATATGCAGATTACTCTTGTGAAATTTTATGGGGTTTTTTTGTTGTTTACCTTCTGTGTGTTTCTAGCATCTGTGTCAGTCCATACAGTTCCAGCATGCTGCTGCCCTGCAGCAGAGGTGATACTTAACTCTTCCACAGGGCTCATTAAGCTTTGCAGGAGTTCAGTGTGACCATTGTGACCACAGGTAAAGCTCATGGCTGAGTGATAAATAACTTGGTTCTTGTTAGAAATCCAGTAACTTGCCCTGCTATTCAATGACAGAGCCAGGAAAACCAGTGAATTTACCCAAGCCCAATAGACTCCATCTTCTAGAATACATTTAAAAGACAAGCTTTGTCTCATAGATTTTGCTGTCTAAACTAATATTTTTCACCTTCAGAGTTTGCAGATATTGACAATTTCCATGGAGCTTTTTCAGGCTCACGGTCTTCCAAGCCTCTGTAGAGCATGTTTAAGCCAGCTGATGGCAAACCTCTTTCCTTTCCCACCTTTTGCTGATCTCTGCAAAGCAGCCCATAGACTCCCCGGGCTCTGCACACCACAGGTCTGATCCCAGTCAGCTAACTTTATATTTGAAGGCTCCAGGTGAAACAAAATTAATTAGAGGTTTGGAGAGGGGGTAAAAAGCACATTAGAACACAGTGGCTAAATATGCCCACCACCAGATCTGGGATGGAAGATTACATTTGTTGAATTTGCCACTTGGAGAGACAGAGACAGTAAGCTTGACTTCTATTCCCATGCTTGACATCTCTGACATCTTGACTCTGCTGGCATGAGGCATGTCTGCTGTTCAGTGATAGTGGGTGACATTTCCTGTTGCTTTGCCTTGAATCCATTTCCAAAGGCAGAAATGCTGGGAGGAGCTCCCTAAGTGACAAAGGCAGCCTTTGGTTACATCCCTGTTGATTTTTAAATGCATGTTCCTCCTCCTCCACAACTACTTCAGATATATCCATGTCAAGTGCATCTGAGAGTGTCTCCTACTGCTGGTTCCTTTAGTGTCGTTGCTGGAAGACTTTGCTATTCTTTTCCTTTTTTTTAAGGAAGAATGTGAGAAGATCCTCATTCCAGCTGTTTCCTGAAATTTCCCCAGTGTGTTAGTGTAAAGAAAAAGAATTACCACATGGGGAAAGCTTGGTCCTATGCTAATGCCAAATGGTGGAATTTAACTGGGTCATTTAATATCCATTTCTTTAAAATTGAGACAGTCTGGGGCCAAAATCTTGCTGTGGCTTAGATCATGGCTATGTTAGATCCAGTCTTGATTTGGGAAAATTTCTGTCACATTTCACCTGTTTGGTACTGACCTGCAAATGCTCAGTATAATCTCTGTGATAAATCATTATTAGGGATGGGCTATCAAGAACCATTTTCCTTGGCTTTTGGCTAACCTGTAGATATTTGCTCTGTTGTCTGATATTTGCTCTTGCACAGACAGCAGCTACCCAAGATCGTGCTAATAAGCACAGCAGAGTAATTAGGTGATGAGGACAGCTGGAACCATTCCAAGTTAATCTGTCTGGCGTGGATGCCAAGTGCTGCAAAGCTCTGGTACCTGGGGTTCAGTTTGGCCTCCTGAGCTGAGTACAGACCAACAGCTGCCCTGCTCAGGTACCTGCCTCAGGTTTAAGGTACAGATCAGTGCTACAGACCAGTCCCCACATGCAGGACACAGTTCTCTAGTGCTGAATCAACAAAAGGCAGGGGTGCAGGGATGGAGGGAGGGCAGTCTGGGGAGATGGGGCAGCACTGCAGGGGACAGAGGCATGGACTCAGATTCTGGACTGGTAACACAGTGCTTATGAATTTTTCCCATTTACCCTTCCCCCTTCTTATCCTCTTGGCTTCTCAACAATTACAGAATGAGTCTGTGTGACTGTATGAAAGGCATTTCCTCCTCTTACTTTTTTTTTTTAAAGTCGGTTTCAGCCCACCAGCTGCTTTCCATTAGTGTTACACACACACTCACTAGGAGGGCAGGACATAATGCTTCAAGCACTGTTGAACAGCAGAAATCCTTCAGAACTGCTGTCAGGCAGAGGCTTCTCCAAGTAGGTTATAGCTAACAGGAGTTCAGCACGCTGGGACCTGTCTGCTGGGGAGTCTTCGCAGAGGAGCCGAGGTGTGGGGACAGAGGGGGACCAGGGGCTTGGTCTGAGAGCTGGGAACAGACCTCTCCATGTGCATGGGTGTTTGCTCTGGGTGTCTTGTCAAGGTTTATTGGTATTAAGTATTTTCTAGATGCTTATCCAGACTTCCTGGTGAGTACTACTGCTGTATTTATTATTTATGTATGTATTTATTATTTATTATTTATATTATCCTTGGAAAAGGACCTTAAACTTTCTTGGACTATCACTCCTTCAGTGAAAATTAGAAGATCAATATTCATTAACTTTATAAACTCTTCCCCTCACCATTACCAGTAGAGAAAGCAGCAAGGATCCTGGGGTAAACTGTTGTTTGTGCTATTCTTTTGTACCAACATAAAACAGTCATGGGAGGGACCACACAGGAGGGACCCCATGGGAGATACCAGCTAAGGGCTGGCAAAAAAACCTGGGAATTTCATCCTAGAAACACTGCATTGTAGAGGGGCACAATGGGATGAGCTGTACAAGGTCAGATTCTGGTTCCTCCTGTCATGTTGGACTGTGCTCTGTTTCAGCAAAGCTGTTTGTTGAATCCCACACTGTTCAGCATGTTCTGTGACCATAGGCTGTGAAGTGCAGGTCATTCACCTCATGGAGAGCAAGGGGGGCTTTGGTTGCTGAGTTTCTGATATGCTCAAGGGATGTGAAAATTGAATAGAAATCTTGCTGGCTTTGCTACTGCTGTATGATTGACTCTGAAATACTGTTCTGTGGAGTTGCAGAGGGTAAACTTTACTTCACTTAGCTGTCATTGGATTAATGAGTTCATTGATAGCTTGTTGGGTTCCCAGAGAGGAATACCATCAACCACATTTTGTCAGAGCAGAGTCCTGTAATGTGCTTTAATAACGGAGAAGAAAATTTAACCTCTCAGTCACCTTTTGCTACAGAAAGTCATCTGAATATTAAATCATCCTACATTCTGTGTTTTTTGAACCTTGATTTTCAGGAGAAATAGAGGGGCTTTCTCTGAGGTCCTGCAGTAGCTTGAAGTGTGTTCTGGTGGAGGCTGACTGCAGGGTGGTGACCTGGAGGACCAGATCAGGTCCACAGGACCCATTTTCCTGTGCTGATGCATCTTACTGTGAAAAGTGTGTGTCCTGAAATCTGGACCATAAGCTTGATTTCAAGTAATTTTTGTAGCATGGAGGAAATGGTGTTCAAAAGCTCCAGGCCAAAATTTCACCTCTTTCTCTTGGCTGCTTGCCACTGTCTGTCTTCTATAGGTTATGAAGATGCTAACTGAATGCAGTGCCTTGCGTTCTTGAGGCTTTATTTCCTCAAGCATTTATTTGATAAGAAAGAGGCTGTTCAGGGTTCAACATCTCCTTTGATCTCTCTGTCATAGGCCTTCTGGAATGCTTATGCAGAGCCATGGGACTGAAGCTGAGGAAACACTGAAGGTGGGGTAGGAGCTTGCCTGCTGTGCAGTTCCCAAGTCTTCTGCTCCACTGGAGGGACAGCAAAGTGTCCCTTTTCTGAGGCTGCGCAGAAAGTGTTTGTCTTGGACCTTTGTTAAATGTAAGAAACTTGAGTCCTGTACAATGCTAACTTCCCAGGAGTCCTTAAATACACAAACCAAGCAGTGAAAGGGAATTGTCTTCTTTTTCATTTAGCATTCTCCCACCCCTCTACCCTCCATGTACATGTTAAGTCGTGTGTTCAGCTCAGCAAAGCAAATGGTCAGAACACAATCCTGGAACTTTATTTATTTTGCCCTATCACTGCCCTCCTATAGAGTACTCCAAATATTTGTCCAGTTGGTTCAGTTTGTAAAGGGGAGACAAGGACATTTCTTCTGTTCCTGGAGATTTTTTTTTTCACTTTTCAGACTCATTAGTTCCAGGAAAGAGTTGAAGAGCTCCAAGTGAATGCAGCACAGTAGGGTTATCAATGGAATTTTGTATGGGGTAGCAGAGAGCCTAGATCTAATGCACCAAACCAAGTGAGGGTAGGGGTGACCACTAAGTTCCATTGTTGGTTTTGAAGATAAAGCAAATTCTGCAACTTTGTAGGAGTTTAATTGCTTTAAAGCACACCCTAGCAATGCAAATAGGGTCTAATAGTGTCAGTACTGTTTTTGTGATTCCATCTGTATAAGAAGTCACTCTTTGTAAGTAATTAATTAAATTGTGGTAATCCAGCTTTGTGCAGGGAGAGGCAAGCACTGCTTTTGGTAAACTCTCAGTCTTTTCCATGGCCCTGCATAGGAATTGATGCAGTGGACTTACTGGCCATGGCTGAGCCTGGATTTTGAAGGGTGCAGCAGAGATTGAACATCTTGTGTGCCCTGTACCTCTGCAGCAGAGGTCTGGGCATATGCAGGAATTACAAATACTGTTTTAGAGATGATTTAGAACATATTAGAAAGCTGTAGACTGGGAAATGCACCCACTGTTCCACTTGTAGTGAGAAGCAAACAGGAGCTGTGACTTGCCAGCTCTCCTGTCTCTGCTGGCCATGTCTGTCCCTGATCCCACCCTGAGAGGTCTCCTGCATCCCTCTGTGAGCACCTTCTCCCAGCTCTCCTGTAGCATCTCAAGAGTATCAGAAATACTGCTCTAAAAGGCCATTTATTTAAACAGATATTTTTATCACTGAAAATCAATACACAGACAGTATTTGTTTAAAACTTTGTCTCTAATGGTGTAATGCTCTGGGAGAGCTCACAGGGTGTTAGTACAGCTGATTGAACTGGATGTCCATGGTATTGATACATCCTGACACTGTGTCTGTCTGCTGGTATTAAGGCTGGAAGTGGTGAATGTCTGGAGGTTCGATTGGTTAATGCCTGTGCACTCACATGTATTTGTATTGAAGGGGTTTTGTCCTCTTTTTCTCCATTACACTGACCTCCAGGCTAGGGTTTGTTGCTCAGAACATTTGCTAACTGTTCTCTGTAACTCACTGCTGCCAGAATTTGAAGTTTAAATGCCATCTAATTGCTAACTTTCCTCCAGGTATGTAATCAGGTTTTTAATAATGGGACCTCCACTTTGCTGGTGGAATAAATACATCATATATTATATGGTGTTTTTTTCCCTGTAATTCAGCTACTTCAACTCAAAGCTTGAGAAAATCTGTGATGTTCAGTTCACTGGGAAAAGATGATGAGGTATACAAAGGCACCAAACCATCAGGTCCTAAATGGGGCACCCTTGTAAGTGACACTCGAGCTCCCTGTGCCCCAGAGAACTTGGCTATAAAATTGTGTTAATACTGGGGCTGATTTGACTGTGAAGAAACTGCCTCAGAGCTGAACTGCTTTGCAGTTGTAGTTCTACTTCTATAAAAGATATACCAATTGGAAATATATGGTTGCAGTTATAATAAACACTGCAGTCAGAACATTTTCAGAGGCTGGAAGGATTCTGAGCGAGTAGCTGAAATGATTGAGTGAGTTAAATAAATGTTGAACTGATGCAAACAAAGCTGAATCTGAAAGCATCAATTTTCTCTTGCTTTGGTTTAATTGAAGGTAGGTAAAGCAGAAATTAGAGGTCTAGATGAGCCAAATGCCAGGTCCACTCACACTGTGTGAAAATAAACTCAAGTCTGGAGACTTGTCAGTTTGTCCTTGTAAATTTGTTGAATGCTTTCTGGATATTTTATTTCAAATGCATTTCCCTTCCCAAATCCTCAGAAAAATCTAACACAGTATGCATGATGTATAAAGTTGAGAGGGAAAATTGCAATCAAATTTCTTTTTAATATAAAGAAAGAATCTATAAGAAAGTCTACTGATGACTGCTTTAAGGAAAGTATGCAGGAAATGCAAACATTTTCATAAATAATTGATGAGTCAAGGGGAAAAAAGGATAAAAGTTGAATGGTTGTGATCATCCAGAAGGAAACCTAGAAAACTTCTTTTTTATTGCTTGTCAACATTGTCTGACAATTGTCTCAAGAACAACCGCAGTGCATCTCAGTTAGGAAAGGTGTAATTATTCCTCGTTGTTGCAATGACTTTTTCACTGGTTTTTAACAAGTTGAAGTGAGATTATTTGGAGCTACATTGTCTTAATGCTCCCTTGTGCCAGTGCTCACAGGGGACCTGTTTGACTGCACTTTGCTTCTCTTTTATTCCTCCCTGATTCCTCCCCACAGTTTGTGTGTGTGGCCAGTGCAGGGAACGTTTAATTCCATGGGCTCTTTTTTCACAGGATCTCTGCCTGTTTTACCTCCATGAGCTGCTCCTTTCCTTTCTCTGACAGACACCTCTGCCTCTGAGTTTGTACTTATCTTTTAAGGCTGTCTGAGGATGTGGGTTCATAGAAAGGTTCCAGTACTTTTGGGCTTGACAGATTTTAGGGTATGTGAGTGATACAGAAGAAATAGAAGAGTTTAATGATTGGCCAAATTAGTTTAGAATCAGTCTTGTTTGCTGTTGAGATACTTGACTTGGCTGTATTGTTACACCACTTAAATGTGGAAAATTGTTTGATGTGATCTATGCAGAAAAGAGAGCAGGATTTGGTTGTAAAGATTCTTACTCTTCGAGTCCTGACAGCATCTGGGAATCTCTAATTATATGAAAGTATCACTGAGCTATCTTCCATAACAAAGGACAGTATTTATGAGCTGCCCTGCTAAACTGTCACATTTCCATTGTTGCTTGACATTTGTACTGTAACTCTTGTGGTCTGCTGCTTCGTTCCTTTGTCTGTGACAGACACCCATTTGGAAAATACAAAGTGCAGCCAGTTAACACTGAATGATCTTAAATCTAGGCTGAACTTCTGTTTTCATCAGGGAGGAAGATGATGCCATCAGCTAATTTGGTTGATCAATAGCCCTGCTGGCGATAAGGTTTCAGAGCTTGTGGTTAAAAGCTGATTGCACTGGATCCAAAATTAATTTGATCTATTGGTGTCCACAAATGTAGCATAGCCTGGAATGATGTTTCAGTGCTGATGCTTAACTGGTTTTAATAATGATGACAGACTAGACTGGTGCCTGCTGTGAGGACTCTAATGCATGCACCCTGTGCAGCTGAGCACTCGCTTATGTTTTTACAGCAGTGTGGAGCTGTCACTGTCTGGCAAAGTTTCATTATTCTAAGACTGGGAAGCATGACAGTGTTTGCTGAGCAAATGTAATGACATCTTTCCTGAAAGCAAGGTTTGATTCTGGTCTCCTAACATGAGAGAGGTGCTGGCGATGATTAGACTTGTTAGGATTGTTAGTTGTGGCTGGAGAAATAAGTGTCACTGAAAAACGAAAAGTTCCATAGCCAAAGTGCAAAAAAGTGTGCAAGGCATATATGTGATAACCATTTGGGCATGTAGCTTCAGAAAGGATTCAGCTGTGCTCTTTCTTCCTGCTGGATGAGGCCATATTCTGCTGGGCTAAAATTTAAGTGATGCTTTCATCTCTGTTTCAGTGACTATATAATGGCCACGAGACCCACAGAGGTCACACCGTCACCTGAAACTGGAGACACGCTTGAAGTGTGCACAGGTAAGCACTTGTTCTCTGAATGTATAGCTGATTTGGAAGGTTTATTTTCTTCAATTAGTCAGGTCTGTAGTGACCTGATTTGCAGTGTTGTTTTTTTGGGGCTTCTTTTGTAGTGTAAAGAAAATTCTGTGTCTTTATCAGCTGTCAGTATTATGGAAAAGATGTTTTAATGTGCAATACTGGAGCAACGTAACCTGTTGGAGGATATTCCTTTTGATTCTGACTTGGATTAAAAAAGCATCAGTCAGCTTGAAGAGCTGATTGTTGTGCCTGTGTTGATAGATCCTGCAGAGGTGGGAGCTGAGCCTGTCAGCGAGCTCTGTCTGTGGGAGCTCTACCAGCCCCCCCAGCTGCCTCTTCCTTTCTCTGCTTCTGGCCACACTCAGCCATTTGTTTCTTATTCTTTAATCTGGTGGCATGGTCTGATGTAAAGAGTGTGGGGGGATGGAACAATAAAGAAAAACACCTTACTTGTGCTAGAGACTTGTTTACTTTAAAGGTTTGAATATGAGGAATAGCATCATGTCTGAAGCATTGCTGGAGAAGTGGCTGTCACACCATTTTATTTTTCTCTCTTTTCTTTGGCTAATGTTTTACAATCATCTTAAATGTTTATGTTTCAAAGGTCATCTTGCTTTATCCTTTAGAAATATATTTGCCACTATCAAAATATTGTTGGAAGAGATAAGCAAATTGCAAAGAGACTGTTAGTTGAACTCTGCCTGGCAGATGGATAGAGGTGAAGAAAGTGTAATGATAGATGCTCAGCACTCTCTGGTTTCTGAGATTTAGAAGCTAGTTTGTCACACAGTCTAGTGCTATCCCAGCAAACTGGTAAGCTTCTGTAAAGCCCATGCATGAAAATTTTGTACTCAGGTTCACCAGAGGATTCAGAAAAGAGATCAAATTCTGACCCCAGTGATAGGAAAAGCAGGAGATTGCTCATGATCTGAAGTGTTGGCTCTAAGTCCACCAGGAATATTTCTGACCCTAAATGAACAAAATTTTAAATAGTTAAAGGTTGCTGTGCTGTTGCCAAGGAGTTCAGGAGACTCTTGGCTGGACCTGGATAAAACCATTTTAGAATCTTCTGTTTACTTCCAGTGTAGTGGAGGATTGCCTCACCTCTCCCTCTTTATAATTAGCTCATGATATAAAGGCTCTAGGGGGATGGAACCCCCACCCTTCACACTCCAGTCATTTAGACTGATTTATTGAGCTTTGCCTTCTGTCTGTAGCACAAGGCTTCCAGTGCCTGCTGCTCCTCCTTTGTGGCAGGAACCAGGTTGCTGTCCAAAAACTGTCAGCACCCAATCTTAGTGCTACTGAATTCCATTATTTATTATTTTATTTTATTTTATTGCCTGTCTGCCAATATTTGATATTTTTTATGAAGCTAGAATCTTGTCTATGGGTTGGAATTTTTTTTTTCTGGTGTTTTTAATGTTGAAACTCTCTAGTCCTTGGATTTGAGGGTAAAAAAAGATAGAAAATATGTCCTGACTGTACCCTAGGAAGTCAGAGACCATAGAAGATCCCCAAATGAATGGTTAATTTAAATATGATTATTGACCTCCCAAATCAGATGTTCCCTGTGCTTTTTGCAGTTTCAATTTTTGCACTGGAAGAAGCATCCTTTTCTTTTCTGTCTTGTAGGAAGAACTGTTCAAGGAGCAGGAAGTCCTGAGTTAATTCTCTCTGTGCACAGCAGACAATGAAATAGGCAGTACATGTGCAGAAAAATTACAGAGTACACAAACTTTATAAAGAATGTAAAATTCTTATTCCTGCTTCTTTTCTATTAGACTTGGTTAAAACATAGCATAAGCAACTAATTTTTGGGAAGACTTTCCCTTTTTAGGGCAGAGATTGAGTATTTTATTTTTATTTTTAATGCCATAAAACTGAAGATAGGCAACCATAAGATTTCAAAAATCCCCAATGGATGAAGGGGAAATAGTCGTAGTTGTTTGAGCTGTGTGGTTTTGGGTTTGTTTGCTTTTATTTAACACTCTCCTGGTTCTCTGGAAATACCAGCATCTAATTGAGCTCGTCAATAATGCCTGCACTAGAATCCAGCTTGCTTTCTGTCTGTGCAAGTGGCAGTTCACCAGTGTACCTGACCAATGTGCAAGTCCTTGTTTCTCATTTAGATAGCTTTTGAGTTGCAGAGCTCTTTGCCCGTCTCAAAGTTTGCCATTTTGTTATTTAAGTAATTGGCTGTGTTAGAAGGCATTGCAGAATTGATGATTTTGGGGAACTGCTTTCATTAAACTTGTTAAACTTTTGTTTTGCCTATCTAAGATAGGCCAGACCAGCTTTGACAAGTTTCCTGGAAGAATACCATACACATTGTCTAGTTGGTGATATGAAAGACAGGAATGGTCAGGATGTGTTTCTAAAGACTCTGAAGCACTCATCATGCTTGTGTGATTTGAGAAGCTCTGTGTGCTTGCTGTGTGACCTGACTTCTCTTGCCAGTTCTTGCTGTGGCTGCAGCAGGAAACTCATTGAGCCCTGTGGGAATCTTAACAAGCCCCAAACCCTTGGGATTAGCTCTGTTGTCTGGGTCACAGCAATACAACCTGTATGTTTGCTGTGGCTGTCTCATTCATTTATTGCCTGATAAGCAGCAGTGGAAGATAAAAAGGCCTTCCACTGATAAACCCTCCCTAAGGGCAGCCACATCCCTTTGAGATGAGTGGGACTCCAGTGAGTGCTCACTTCAGATGGTTTGAAAGATGCTTTGGTCTCAGAAAGAGCCCAGGTCCCTTGGAGAGCAGTGTGCAGGCCTTTGGTGGCTCTGCACAGGGGTAGCCGTGTCACCAGGCTGTGCTGGACGCTGTGGCAGCATCCTCGTGTGTCCTGACACGTGGTGCTGGCACTGGGCTGGGGAGCAGGGAGGAGACAGGGGGAGCAGATCTCAGTGTCATTGTTCATTTCTCAAAGTGGCCACTGTCTGGTGCAGCTGTGTGGTGGCACAGTTTCAGCCCAGATAAGGCCCTTTGGCAGAGATCCCTACACGTACAGGGCACACGTTGAGACAGAGCATGGCCAACTAAATCATGGCTGGGAGAAGACAATAACTGTGTTGAAATAATGCCTTGCTTATGAAGGAATCCTCCAGCTGTGGGCATGCATTATGTCAATTGCTGTAAAGTATTAATTGAACAGTGAAGTTGGCTCAGATATGCAATGATGTTATTGCTCTGAGTATGTATTTAAGTCAATCACAGGGGTCTCAGTACAATGGTTTGGGCCAAACCACTCAAAGTGATCCCTCAGTGTAAGGGTCAGGGACAAAGTGCAGTACTTGAGTGCTGAAAGAAAATATACATAAGAATGTTGAAGTGTCTTACATCTTCTTAAAAATAAAAGATCAGTGATGTTTCATGGTGTGGTTTTTTGTTTTTCTTTTTGTATTTTCATTTCGACTATGGAAAATCTGAAACCAAATTAACAGTTTTCCAGTTGTGTTCTTAGGGCTGCTGTGTTTGGGGCTTTCGTGTCCTGCAAGACAATTAAATTAATACAAGTTTGCTTCTTTGTCCCTGAAGGAGTTGTTGCTTTTGTTTTGGGGCAGTTTTTTAATGTGGAAACAGATATTTAGGCTTTGGAGTTTATTAATTCTTTTTCCAGTTTCACTCTTTTTGTCCTCCTTAGAGCACTGAATAAAGAGTGAGAACTAAACCAAACCAAGTAAAGAACATTAATAGCTAAAGACATTAACAGCAATTTTTATTGAAAATACACCAAGTATGACCACAGTTCAGCTGTAGATAGATACATTCTCTATATAAAGTATTTTTTTGTGCAGACTAGAACCTAGGTAGGCACCACTATTGTCAGCCTAATGCCAGTGTTGCTTTATAGGAACCAAATGTAAGAATTGAAGCTTCACCTTTCACTGGACTCCAGCACTGAATTATTTAAAAAGGAGCTGACTGAAGCTGAATGGGCTGCTCTAGCTTTGAGGCTTCCTCCGGAATTTAAGAGATAACATTACCCAAGCTAAGCAATACCACCAACTTTCAAAAATTTTCTTTTTTTTTTTCATGTTGCAGGAAAGAAAAAATCCAAATTTCAGACTTTCAAGAACTTCTTTGCCAAGAAGAAAAGGAAAGAGCCTCCACCTCCCAGGGGAGAGAGTAATTTAAAACCCTGCCAGTCCAGCAGCGATGTCAGCATCGCTGTGCTCAACACTACTGCACTTCATTCACCGAGGGAGGCTGGGTAAGCTGGTGGGGAAGGAAAATAAATAAAAGTGGACCTCTCACAGCAGTAGGATGAATGCATGAGTTGGCCCCTTAGGAGCAACCCCAGTCCAAATTCGTGCAAAACAAGCCCTAATGCTGATGAAGGAATTCCAGGAATTTCCTCTTTCTTTGCTAGTGTTTGAAGAGTCAGCCTGGAAAGGAGGGGGAGGGCAGCTGGGGGCAGGGGTGATCCAACCTCTTAGTTTAAGACTGCAGATAGTCCAGATTGCTTTGATTGTTCTTAGTGTTTGAAATCTGTCTAGGAGGATCTGATCAGCAGCAATTTTACAAGAAGAGGATGATGACTGAGTGCTGCTAGTACAGAGAATGTGAAGCTGTGTGGTTATTTTTCAGCAGCAGTGATGGCCTCTGTCACGGCTGCAGTAAAGAGAAAAGTATTTCTGGGGTATTATCAGTGTGTGATCGCTTCTTTAACTTTCTTACCTAGCCCTTTAGGCACAGATAACAACTGAATGCCTCTGGTTTTGTGTCAGCCACCCCTGGAGGGCTGTACATGTAAGTGAGGTCTGCAAGTCCATAAGAGCATGTCTCAGCTCTCTGAATGGTGTTAGTCCAAAATTATGTCCTTTTCTCAGTCAGTGTAATACAAGCTGTCAGCTTGCCCTGCAAACACTGCTTCACTAATAATCTTTACACCATCAAACTACACAACACCTCTGTAGCAAATCTGTGACTGATTCTGGCCTGGAACAGCCCTCTGAGCATGGCCATGCCTCTCTGTAGGGCAGTTGTGGAATGCTATCAGGTAAGGTAACCTGTAATTTGGCTGTTCTCCAGCTCCCCACCCTCCTCATCCTCCCCTGTTAGCCAGGCCTCTCTCTGGATTGCTCTGGGCTTTGGTTGTGGGGCCAACACACACAAAGTGTGACAGAGCACTGGCTGTGTGCAGTGGTTTTGCTGGAGGAGACATTGGGTGGAGGTGACACCAGCAGAGGGCATGAGCAGGTGACTGGAGTGGCACATGCTGAAATCAACACTGCTGCCAGATGCTTTCTGTCGTCAAATGAGGCTTTTGGTGGAGCTGGACACTGCATTTCTTTGGTGGAAAACTTGTGGATCCTACTTTCCCATGAGTGCTGGTTTCTCCTTGCCCCACCTTTCTCCACTTACTCTGTGTGTTGTGGAAATGATTTGGGAATGAAACTACAATCTATTTATTTTGTTTGTTAGTGTAATAGCAACAGATTAAGTGACCACACAACCAGGCTCCTGAGGCAAGGCAAATTAAGAGTCAGCCCAGCCCAAAAAGCTTAGGAACTTCTGAGCTTGCCCCATCAGCCACAGGAGGGATCTGGCTAAAACTCAGCTCTCTGCTCCAGGAGTACTGTGGGTGAGAGTTCTTTCTCTTGCCTATAACCAAGTATTCAAGTCCAACTGCTGTTTATCTCAGTTCTATCTCCCAGTGATTACGAACTGTTTTGCAAGATCAGAGATCAGGAAGTGAGTAAAACCCTTCTTTTTTTTTTCCCCCTTAGAGATAGCATAAGGGGGACTATCCAAAAAGCTTAGGAACATGTTTGTGCTACTTGAAAACCCTGTAATATACAGACTCTCCATAAAAAAAAAACTTTGTAAGTACCTAAAGAGACTAAACTACATAATCCTTTATACAACCTGATCCTAAAAGCCACTGGAAACACAACTTTTCAGGGGTTTATAGCAGGATCCTGAGTTTTGCAATTTCTGGCATGCAGAATATAAAACCCAAAGCTAGAACAATGCTGCTGTTTGCTGTTCTTTAGGCAGAAGCACTGGTTTTCTTTTTTCTTCTTTTTTCCTTAAACCATGCATGGTGTGCTGACCCTGCTGGACACCAGGTGCCCACTAAAGCTCTGTACTCCTGTCCTCAGCTGGACATGGGAAAGAAAAGTTAATTAAAAGCTTTGTGGATCAAGATAAGGACAGGGAGAGATCACCAGTTACTGTCACTGTTTGTCCCCTTGCTTCGAACACTAATAGAGGGAATGGGGCTGCAGCAACAAGAAATGGAAGATGGAACAGGCCATGGTAGGTTTAGGAACCTTGTGGCTGCCTGTAGAGTCCCATCATTTCCTCCTGTTTGGTGGGAAGCTTGAATGTTGATATTATGGATAAATTGAGTATTTGTATGTGGAAATCAGTGTGGACATAGAGTGGATGAAACATCTGGGCTTTAATTAGTGCATCTTTAGCTTCAGCATAAATATAAATATAAGTATAAATATAAATATACATGTAAATATAAATGGCAATACAAATGTACTGCCTGGAATTACAGAGGAATGTAGACTTGTACATAAGAAACTGATCTGTACTAAAGCTGCAGTTAATTCTATATTTAATCCTATGCTTTTTTGGTGACTGCCAGAAGAAAATACAGTAATTCTCTTGCAGACACATATGATACATATGCAGAGAGAGAAAGAAAGACAGAGATACATGCTAATGCACATGTATTCTTTGCAATCAATAAAATATGCCAACTAACAGTGAATATACATTACAGTAAATAAAAGCTGCATGACTGTTCTTAATGCAGTAAAATTATGTCTTGCCCATATGGAGTAGCTCTCATGCTGAAAAGAGCTATGAAATCAAACACAAAAGGAAGGAATGGCTTCATTAATGATGCAATAAGGCAAGTGCCTTGCTTGTGTGTAGAAGTGCTGTCCTGTGGACTAACAGACATTAACCATGATGTGTAATGGGAGGAAGCACAAACTCTGACCTGTGCTGTGAGAGAAGCAGCTCTGATTGCCTTCAACACAACATAAACTTGGAGAAAATTAATTTTGCCCTACTGTGATGCTGTGTATAACTGTAGACAGACTGACTACACCCTTGGGAAGGGTTGTCCAGCAGCTAGAGGAGATGTCTCTGGAGAGGTAAAGAAGGGGGATGAAGGATGAAAAAGAGTCATTTATTTGGGCTTTTTACATAGTATTTATGGAAAAAAATGTTCAGTCTTTCACTGCTTTCTTCTAAATAAGGAGAGAATCTATGGTTAGCCAAACAGCAGAGGCTGCTTCTATTTGATTTCCTCGTGGAAGAGCTTTGACATACTGAGTTTTTCTTGTCAGAGTTGTGTTCCTAATCATCCTCTGTTCCCCAGAGTCAAACTTTCAGAGGCAAAGCATTGCCTGTGCAGCATCTGAGCCAAGGAATCCTTGTAATTTGTTAACTAACGAACTAACAAACTAACGAACTAACTAACTAACTAACTAACTGACTAACTAACTAACCTATTTGTTAGTAGTCTCATGGCCAATAACGAGAGAATATTCTGTGATGTTTTCCAGTTCAGGACTAGGATGAAATCCTGGTAGAGGGTATCCTTGTTGTCTTTTGGACAAAGTAATGCACAAATAGTACTTACCTGCGGTGATGGAACTTGGTTAATAAATTATTTGGGGCCTTCCTTGTTGTGTCACTCAAGGCAAAATTCGCTCTGCATAGCTTAATAGCCCAAACCAAATCAATCTCAGTTAATTACAACTCAATTAACAGCTGTTGTGGGATCTCATCATTGCTTCACTGGGCTGAACACCCAACGAGCACAGAAACAGAGCAGGAATATCTTACCTAGGCACTTTAACCTGGCCATTGATGGGTCTGTGATGTAGCCATGGACACTTGTCCCATCTGCATTTTAATACACTTTGGATCTGATCATATTTAGGATATGGGTGAATGCAGCTGGTTTCATTGTTGGACATGAGAGGATTTGAATCAATTTTGTTAATATATCAAAGTTAAATTTTCTGCCCACGTTTGCAAGAAGGGAAAAAACAATCCACCATCTTTGGCAGGTGTGACACACACCAGGCTGCAAAAGCTGTGTCCTGAATGTCTCATGCTAGGCACACTGCCACCACAGGAGACTCCTGCTGTCCCCTTGTGCACTGCAGACCTTTCTAGGGGTCTAACTCCTAACATCAGCCCTGCTGACACTGGAGTCCCTCTCTAGCCTGCAGACTGACCTGTGTGTTCAGTGCAGATGCTGAGTGCATTGCAAAGGGACGGCTGCATTTGATCAAGTGTGTTTCTCCTCCCTTCTGAGTATAAAAGAAGCAAACAGTGGCTATCTTAAACATGCAAGGATCTGAAGCTAAGCATGATGCATCCCACTCTGGCCTCTTTATCACCCTGCTGCCCTGGTGGTGTGGGGAATGTTCCCAGTGCACTGACCACTCATCCTTCCTCCCTTTCCAGGCCCAAGGGTAGCATGGGAAATAAAGCCTTGTCCCATGACAGCGTCTTCATTTTTGAGTCTGCACCAGGAAATGTGACAGGTGATGTCTTGTCTCAGGAAAACCTTCCTGGAAGAGTGAAAACTTTGCAGGTGAGAACATCATCCCTCATCAGTAGTGTTGCTTTTTTCAGCTGTTTCCCAGGAAAGTCTGTTGCTTGATTCCTCTGCTGTGTGCCTTAGGATTTTGCTGACTGAAGTGTCCAAGGCCAAATTTGCTGCTTTTGGATCTATTCTGCCTCTTGGAAGCTGAATTTTTGAGCAGTCCCAGTGCTTTCAGCCTTCCCCAAATCTCATAGTGTATGATGTGAATCCAGTTCATGAACTCTTGGAAACTTTCCTTATTGTGTCCTCTTCAATGGAATTTATGTTCTTTACTTCATAGCTACTGCTTTTGGGTTAAGGCCATTTATTTATACTGTAGTGTGTCTCTTACACTGCTATTCTTTAAATATTATTTGTGTTACTCTTTTTGGCAGTTCTGGCTCAGATGTTTTCACTATACATGGTAATACCAGAGGCTGTGTAAGTGTGTGGGATGATGGATATGTCAGGATGCTCTGACAGCTTTTTTTATATAATTATGTTTTTGATCTCTGCCAGCAAAATATACTGATTTCTGCTGGGTCATTTCCTTCTTCCAAGGCTATACTGAACCCTCCTTGACAGCTCCCTTATGAACTGTTGATTTTATTAATTGCATTTCATTAACTTCCCAGCTTGGAGCACTCAGATAAAAGTTTAAGGTTTTTCCAAAGGCTGAGTACAAATGGTTGATAAAGGAGCCAAAGGTCATTGAAATTCTTCCTCTGCTCAGTGTGAGCTTCATGTTGCAAAAGACAATTGAGTCACATGTTAAGTAATAGAAGATGCACAGAGGGACTTGCTCCTCTCTAAGACTGCAAAATAGGCAAAGCTATTTTTTGTGTAACTAAAGGAGTAGCAGAGGAAATCCTGTTTGTGTATTACAGAACATTGATGGAGGAAAAGCTCTTTTCATGCTGTTTGCAGTCCACTGTGCCCTCTCCTCATCCATCATCTTGCATAGTAATGTAATAGTGCCACCATTATTTTTGTAGCTCTAACAGACAGGCTTTTTTAGTGAGCTCGACTCTTGTCAGAATAAAAGCCAAGCTCTAATAAAAGCAGTTACTTTCTTAGCAATGTAAGTTAACTTCTACCAATAGGAGACAGAATGCAAATTGAGTTTCCCCCACACCACTTTGCTGTCTGCATTTAATAAATTTAATAAATCTAAGACAGGAAATTGTGAAAAGAGACCAAAGCAAAATTGACTTTCTGTCTTTTCCTTCCCTTTACACTTATGTTGTATGCCTTGTGTTGCCCGTATATCACAGTATTGCAATATATTGCCCATAAATTGCAAATTAAATCTGTTTGAACTGGGGGAATGGTGTTCCAGACATTGTGCTACCATGTGTGGCAGGTAGATCTATAGGAATTGTATTCTATAGGAACATAGGAACTACAGGAATTTGTAGGAATTGTATAAATCTTGCTGAATAAGAATTGCAGCTATTTAGGTCTATTTTACAGGGGTGTAAATGAATGCACAGACTGCAGGAAAAATGCAAAACTAGGCTTAGAATTACCCAATATGGTTTAATAAGCAAAGAAACAGAAAAAAAATAAGTCTGCATGTTTATCTTGGGAATATTTTGTTGAGATGTTTTCAGTTGAAGGACAAAGTTTGTGTTCAGACCTTGTTTCTATTCCAGCTTTGTCACAGCTGACAGACTCAAGCCAAGAATTTTAGTAATGGTGTTTCCTGAGATCTGAACATTTTTAGTTTGAGGGAACATCTGGCTGCTTGTGAGTTTGTAGACTTTGTTGTATTTCTCTAGGGTCAGGGCCTGCCAGAGCATTCTTTTGTACAATCCTGGAAAAGAATCCCCATACTCCTTTACAAAAAAAGTTGTTCCTGGCTGCTGTTACCATTCTTGCTGTAGGCATGACCAGGATGTGATGGTGGGGAAAATTAACAAGCAATTCATTAGGGTGGACCAGAAATGAAATTAATTTAGTATTGTATAAAAATTCTGACTCAGCTACCTGTGTGGGAGAGGTTTATAACAAGCTCTTAGATTTGGAAGGGCTTTGTGAGGGAAAGGTGACTGCATAAATCTGGGATTGGGATTGCTGACTGGCAATACTTTGTGTGATTAAATACATAAATTTATATGAGTAAAGAATTAAATCTAGAATTTTGATGGTTTTTAATTTAAATGTAGTTAAACTGTAATAAGTTTTCTGGAATGATGAAATTCTTGTCTTCTTTTGGTAAATTACTGATTTTGATTTTAATTTTATACCAACACCAGTTTTAGTGATGGGTCCTTGATGAACACAGCCAGATAAAATTTTATTAATGGCTCTTTTCTGTAAATGGTCTGTTACTTCAAGTTTTCCTGTTTACTAAAAGAATCTGCATATCTAATAGGAGCATCTGGGTTAAAATGTCCAGAACATTTCCTTTAAATTGTACCACTGAAAGTTTATATTCTGTATTTCAACCACAGCTTCAGCTGCAGCAGAACGTCCGACTTGGATCCCCTCCTCTTGTTATAAGTGGGAAAAAACTGGAAGATGCAGGTGCTGTTTCTGAAGATGATGGCTTACCTAGAAGCCCTCCTGATATTTCAACCCTTCATGAGGTTCTGACAGATTCGCCAAGCAAGGTATAATTGTCATTTCACCTTAGTGATCACCCATAAAGAAAAGATAAAATCTTCCTAGAGAGGGGGAAGTTCTTTGCTTGTGATAAAACATAATGGTACAGATCAGTTAGAACCAGAAGAAATTACCTAGATGGTTTGTGGACTTTTCACTGAGATATACCTAGAAATTGACCCTACAAATGCCCTTTCTGGGTACAATTTTCCATTCTTTTATGTAGAGCAGGACTCTGACCTCTACCATTAGCAAATGCATGATTTTAGACTTTCAGTGAACTTGTGAGAATTTGTAAATCTGATGATTTTAAAACAATAACCCAAAATAACTTTATAAAATATATGACCTCCTGTAGCCTTCCTGGTGTATCTCAGTGCAGGAGAAATCTCCCCTATTTCATGTTTGATGCCAGTGAAAAAATTAAAGCTGCTCTGTAAGGCAGAGACCCAGTGACCCTTCCTTTATTTTTCCTCGTGTGTTTTCTCATAATTAGCACTGGATATCCAGCCCAAGATAGTTCAGTGTGACTTCCCTTGACTTACCCTCTTCCTCATTTTATCCCACAGTCCTCCAACCCTGTTCAGCGTCATAGCTCTTTGAGTTTAGGAGGGACAGACAGTGAAGATGAACAGGTAAATAGCTCCTTTTCCTGCTAATAAACTTCCCTGAGATGGCATATGTGGAGTCTATATGGAGCCAATACAGTAATTTTATTTTTTAAAATTTATTCTGAGTACAGTGTATCCTAGGAAACAGTTCTTTAAGAGTCCAGAGTGAGGCAAATCATACTTAAGATGCACCTCTCAGGGTTTTCAATAAGAAATAAAGACAGGCAGAAATCTACTGGTAAGTGGGTTGTGTGAACAGCACAGAGGCAGCTCTGTGACACAGTATGGATCCATAAAGTTACACAAAAAATTGGACCAGGCAAAGCACTTCAATTCTGCTTCCATGTCCCAGGGCCCCATACCAAATAATCACACCTTCCCATCAGCAGTGGCTCGTGAGCAATGCCCCACATCCCTCTTATCATGGGAAATGATTGCAGGACCAACCTTTCCTGATGGCAGGTATTCCACAGGAAAGGGTGTGTTTTAATCTGCAATTTTCTTTGGATGGTAAATGACTATGAGAAGCAGCAAGTTCTGCTCTCAGAACAACACTATCCTTGACCAGATTGGAAAAATTTACAGAGGTCATATTTTTTTATGTACCTTGACAGTTTTTGTAGATGAGATGTGAAGATGTTTTCATGATCTTTAAACTTCATCAGCACATGTGTTTGAAATGCTGTGTTACATCCTAAGCTTAAACAAAACTAAACTGTGAGTGCCAGGCACGCTGTGTGTCACCCAGCTTTATGAATGAAGCTTGTTTGGCACATCTCTGACATTTTGCAAATGTTCCAGAAAGTTTGGTCTGCATTTCAAAACAGCAGCAAACCAACTCAAGCTTCATGTTTGGGGACTTTCTACAAACATTTCTGTAAACCCTTTATTTTGATTGCACAATCTGAGGTTGCTGCTGTTCAGTTCCCCAGAGCAGCATTGCTGTGAGGATGGAATGCACATTGTCTGGAAGATGGTTCTGATATACTGAGAAGTGTTTGATTTTGCTGAAAGAGAAAAGTGGCTAAGGCAGCTTTCTTAGAGATAATGAGGAGCAATAATCCATGCGACTTCTGTGGCTTTTTAATAATGTATTTCTGCACTGGGTCGCCTTACTGGGATAAAAAGGCAGCTATACAAACGGCAGCAGTGTCTCCTGCTGGTGTGTGCTTAAAGTGCAAACGTGTTTGCAGATCAGAGCTGGGGTGGGGATGAGCTGAGGCTCTCACTGAGGCAGGGACAGATATTTATTTCTGTGCTAGGCACAGCTGAACACAGAGCATCGAGTCATCTCCCTGCAGAGATGACTTTAGGCATGTGTTTTAAAATGAGGATTTATGTCCAAAACTACAGGTGTTTCAATCTTCTGAAATGGAATGAGCTAACAAAAGAAATGTTCCAGAGATGTGGGGAAGTAAAGCAAAATATGTACAGCATTGTATTTCTGTTTTACAGATACCTTCTGGAGCTTCCTCCAGGCCCATCAGTCCTTTATTCTCTGCCACTCAGGGGACCCCCATCCCACGAGGCAGCAGCTCCCTTCCTGTTGATTTTACCATCCCTGCCAGCCCCCTTGGCTGCCTGGACACCTCAGCAGCCAGGCACAGGATTGCCATCAACCCTCGGAAACAGAGAGGCTTTACCAACAAGCACCAACTGCCCCTCCAGGTAGGTGTTTCTGGAAAAGAAAGGAAATGAATGTGAGTTTTTAAGTATTATTTTAAATATTTTAATTTATTTTCTCCTTTCCTATCTGTTCATTTACTTCTTCCAGTGGAAGAAGGGAAAACACCCCTTTTGCACCAACCAACCAATCAAACAAAAAAGACTGAAAACTTCAAAGTCATGGAAATTGAAGAAAAGTGCAATTTTTGGTTTTCATTATTTAGCCAAAAATCGTGGGTTATGCTTCATTTGTAACACTTCTGGCATTTGAAAAGCTAAATGTCAGTTTTAAAGAGGCCTAAGTCTATTTTTACAAATCTGTTTCTTAACTGGAATAGTACATTACCCACAGTGTTGGTAAATTACAGGATGGAGGTTTTGTGTCTATGATTTGAATATTCATAGAAATGCATGTGTATAAAGTACAATTTTGGGGCATGATTCTTTAATTAAAGCATCTTCACTTCTTTAGGTGGAACAGCTGGAAAATGAAGCATATCTTCCTGCAACTCCAGAAAGGAAGGGAAATTCAACAGAATTACTTGAGAGTGACAAACATAAAAGTGATTGGGAAGGTAATGGAGACATAGGTATTGCTACTTTGGGTGCTTGAACTCTTCTGCTTAACACTGACAGGACCTGTTTTTATTCTAAGTCCTTCCAAACTTTTGATTCTATAACATAAAACCAATCCTGGCTGCTAAGTTGTTGTGATGGAAAAAGTCAAATACACTTAACAATGTGATGCTGAAGAGGTGAACTTTGAGGGCAGCATTAAAAAAAAACAAACATAAGGTGCAAGCACCATTTCAGAAGCACCTGTCCTACACAGCTGGCTGGATCTCAGTGAATGTGAAACAGTTCCTTGACACTCAGAAAAACCTTAACCTTGGCATTATGTGTGTGCCAAGTGACTTTGGCTTCTGTTTACTGGATTTTCCCAGTCATTGTAGATGGCTTTTCCAGGCACACACATGCAGAAATGTCTAGGGAAATCTGGCCATACCTTACAACTAAAGGTATGCACAGGAAACAACTAAACAGTAACTAACTACTGTGGTACACCTGAAACAACCAGTGACTTTCAGTCATTCCCTGGGTTAGGGATGTTCAAACTAAGACTTTATTAGTCTCTCACTTGGACAGCCCATTTCTAAATAGGCTCTGAACAGGTTTATTTATCAGTCAGCAGTGCCCAGACATGGGACATTCATGTTAAAGGACTGCACTATCTGGAATGTGTACAGTTGGTGTCTGAATTGTTACCTCTAAGTGCACACTCTTCTCCTCTCTTTAATACAGGTTTATCAGTCCAGGTGGGACACTGGGCAAAGGGAGGTGGTTTTAAGGAGACACCAGGGGTAAGAACTCCCCCTGATGCTGCCCCTCACTCCTGTGATGCCACTCTTGTGGTAGAAGAGCCCTGTGCTTTGCGGCAAGAGGATGGATGCCTGCCTGGTGTGGACCATCACTATAAAGGAGCCACACTCCTGAGGCCTGAGCCTTCCCCAGCAAACCTGGAAGAGCAGCACAGTGCTCCAGTGTTGTACTCTGCAGTTGAGCCTGCTACTGAATCAAAAGTGCATCCACAAAGTTCCAGTGCTGAAGTACCTGCACTTCCAGAATTGCAACAGCTTGAGGGAGAAGCTGTTGTGTCTCCAGACATGCCAGCAGCTGGCTTGTTTAGCTGTGGTGTGGAAACAGTGGGCATGGATATATTACCAGATGTTGCACAAAGTTCCTCAGTAAATTCTGTGGATCCAAACATTAAAGTACAGGAAAAAGGAGATCCCCTGTTTACTGGCAAAGAAGAGCTCTGCTTTGGTCCTACTGGGAGCCATTCCAGCCTTGCTGTCTCAGGTGCTGCACGGAGCACTCCACAAGTGGCAGTAGCTGACTCAGAGTCTTGCTCTGACTTCAAGACAGATGTTTTGAGATCTGAAAGGAGTTCAGTAGCAAAAAATGACAAAGAAACTTGTGAAATTATGGAATTTCAGTTATCCAAGGACAGTGTAGGAAAAAAAATAGACCCTGCTGGATCTGTCTCAGAAGTAGTTTGCGTGGTACCTTGCAGTAAATCGGAAGTATGTTTTAAAGCAGAAATTGTTCCGGTTTCAAAGGGTAACCAAGGCAGTCAACAGGCCAACACATCCGTTTCTGAAAAACTTTCCATTGGGTGTCTTGCCTCTTCAAGTTTGGCTGGCTTGAAGAGCAATATATCTTCTGATGCTGACAGTAAGGAGTACCAGATAAGCAGCACAGCATCTCACAGAAAAACAGCACAAGGCAGTCAGTCATCAGATGAAAATGTAAAAAGTCCACAGAAGACTGCTTCTGCTAAACCAGTCAGATTTACCATTGCACCAGCCTGGCAAAGGTCTCTCTCAGGGGGTTCAAATTCCAAGGAAGATTGCTATTGCAGAAGTTCTCCAACATCCCCTGTAAGACCAGAGTTCTTTGAAGGAATGACAAAGGAGCACACACGCTTTGACGCAGTTATGCAGGAATCAGCAAAAACCAACTCAGATAGATTTGATCAAGATTGTAAGGACAGAGATCTTCATTTGAGTTCTTTTATGGAGTGGGCTGAGCATGAAACACAAAACTTTGAGAACCCATTTGGGGTCAGACTAAGAAGAACGTCATCTTTACTAAAATACCAGAATGAAAGCCGTGTGGAACCCCCAAAGCTGATCCCCTCAGCTCTTCCAGTTGCTTCTTCGGCTCCAGTCAAGCAGGATCAGAAACTGATGGGCACTGGGAAGCCACCTCCAAGCCTTCCTGTCAACACCAAATCAGTTGTTAAAAAAACAGATGTCCTAGAAGACAAAAATCCTGCCAAGGCAAGATCAGAAGAAGTGGCAAAGAAGCAAAATGGTTATAAATCTTCAGGTATTTACACTGTATTTGTATCCAAACTTTGTAAAAAACAGTGGTCATGTAAAGAGCCTTGGCAGAGCAGCACAAAAAAAAAATCCTCTTGGCTAGGAACCAAATTCAGCCTTGAGTTCATCACCACTATAATGTAATTGGCTTGATGATTTGGCCAGTTAAGAGAATTCTTGGTTTATCTTAATGAAGGGTGTGTTCTGGCAAGAATAACAACAGAATAATAATAGCTTAAATGCTTCTGAAACTTTTCTGGTACGAGGTATTTGTGCATATAGTTGGAGTTTTAACACAGCTTTTTAAAACTGGCTGAAGTTTTGTAGTTTTGCTGCTGCTCAAACCTTAACTAGGAGTTGCATTAGGTGTGATTTTTTTTTTAAACAATTGTTTAATTTAAAATATTTAAAAAGTGACAAGGAAGCCTGTATTTTACTGCCTACATGAAAAAATCATTATTGTAGTACTCATTTAATCTGCAATGGAAGGATGTTGTTTCAAAGGCAAAATCCAGTTCACAATGATCTCAGTGGGACATCTGCCAATGACTTAGACAGAAGCACAGTTGGGTCAAAAACTCCAGAGGAAACAGAAAACAGTTATTGCCAAGGACAAAATCATCAGGGAAGGTAATTTTATCTCCACCATGTTCAAAGGGTATTACAGATGCTGAAGGATTTAAAACGTGAAGCACTAGCTTTAGGCTGACTTGACCTAAATCCCTTCTTTACTTCAAAAATGCTTTTTTTGTAGAAAAAGTCTCTCCATGTTTGGAAACTGCTTCCTCTGAACCAGCCTGGGTCTCCATGGCAAAGCTGAAACAAAAGGGTTTCCAGGACCATCCTCTTGCCAAAGAACATAAAGATGAAGACAAAGCTTTGACCAAAGCGGATCAAGGGGAGGTAGAGTACCAGTTAATGTTGTATGTGTGTGAGTCCTGGCCCAGGTCACCTGGGTGCTTTTGCAAACTGTTCAATATTGTCTTTGTGGGAGGTGTGTTGTGAGCACTACTCACAGAGAGCTTTGCAGGCCTGACTCTGAAACACTGAGACAGAGACCTGACACAAGTGAGCAAACACCTGTGACTGTACTGTCACAGGGATTGGTTTCAGAGCTGGATCATCCTATATGCTCCTTTGCACTGCTCCAACCTGAGCCTTTTCAGAGCTTTCTTATTGCCCAGAGCATATTTATGTAGCTGCTTTGAGTTGCATTAGCTTCCTCCCTGCCTTCTCCCTCCCTCCTACAGGGTGTTCCCAACCATCCCTGCCTGGCTTTTGCTGCATTTCCACAGCCAGGTTTGAGAGGTTGCCAGGGTGAGCATTTTGAGTGCCCATGGCTGGCAGTCACTTGCATTCTTTTCTTCTCTCCTCATGCTGCAGCAAGAGATCTGTGCTAGTGAGAATTCACTGAAGAAGAATATGCCTTCCAGCTCTCAGGACAAGAAAACACAAACAAGGACTGGTGTGTCTGCAGCTGCAGGTATTCTTTTTCTTTACATCATGGCTACAGTTTGCACCAGAAAGTGGTGTGGGTGGCAGGTGATGGGGGAAGACTTTTATAATCAGCACACTTTATATAAGCCCTATTCAGACCATGGTTTTTGAATAAGTCAACATAATAGTTTGTTCACTCAGCAGAGAAGGCAAGTGAGGAACTCTTATCTCCACTGCCAGTTCATGAAATGGTATATAAACAGTCTGGTGATTTATTACTGACCAAGATCAGTACTAAAGAATAACAACTGAAGTTGGAGAGTGTCCAGAAGAGAGCAACAAAAAAGGTCAGGTCTTCTAGTTCTCCAGTCAGCCAGGAAATACTGATAGGAGTGGAGTTGTTTAGTCTAGAAAAGACAACTAAATATTCTTCAGGGAACAAGACTAGTCTTTATGGCCAGCATGAACTTAAAATGCACCAGGGGATGTTTAGCTTAGGTGTTAGGAAATACTTTCTAACAATAAGAGCAGTGAGGGGCAGAAGAGCGTGGCTTGCATGTTCAGAGTGTGCAGTTTCCATAGTGGATGTGTTGAATAGATAAACATGTACCAAGAGTAATTTATGTAGAGTCATTTTCACCCTCAGGTGAGCACAGAGGCTGGATGGCCTCTCTCCTGAACACTTAACTGTGTGTCTCTATATTAAAGATGCAGGGGAAGAGCGTGACTCACTTGGTGACTCACATCATCTCTTCCAAGGCTTCTGCTGGGCTGCAGCTTCTCCCTCCCTGCTCACTCAGTGTGGTGCCAAACCTGAGACACATCCAGCTGGATACAGACAGGCCAGTCCTTCAGCTGGAAAAGCATATTGTGCTAGCTGTAAGCTATTTTTTTAATTTATTGATTGCAGATACTGCTTAAGTAGATAAGAAGTGCACCACTGTGTCAGACCTGTGGCTTTTCCACTGCAGATTCCTGTAGCTGGCACAGTAAAAGATGTTGTCTACAGGGAGCCCGTGCACCTGGCCCCTTTCTTTCCCTGTGTAATCCAGCAGCACCCAGAGCTGTTGTACTGAGGTATTTGAGAATAACCCTTTAGTGGTTATTGCTAGAGCTATTAACCTGAATCTACAGGTTCTACAAAATCAACTTTCTCCCTTTCTACAGTAGGTGACTGGCTTGGGGTGTTTGCACCAACACGGAGGCTCAGTTGCAACTAATTGTGTGTGTGTGTATGTTGATCAAAATACCATAACTTTTTAAAAGGATTCTGTTACAGGTCTTAGGTGCAAAGTGAGAGAGAAATATTAACAGGCCAAGATTTTGCTCAGATGAGGTCTTTCTTTGAAGGAAGGAAGGAAGGTTGGTTTTCTGGATTTCTGGATTTCTATGTACTGCATTATCCTAGCCTTGGAAGCTCAGCAGCCTTTGGTCAAAATCCAAAACTTCACAAATTGCTCTGCTACTCATTTACTAGAATTTGCAGTCTTTGTGGTGCTTACAGCAGAATTATAAGTTTTTGTGTGTTGCCTCTTCCCCAGAACTGGCCAAGTTTCCAATGACTGTTTCCTTGCCTCCAGATAAGCGTTTATAGGCATATTCTGATGTCCAACGACTTGAGCATCACAAAAAGCTCTGACTAGTGCTGATGTGTAAGGAAAACACTCCTCTTCTGCTGCTCAGAAAACCAGGCCCTGTTGTTTAGGAAATGCTCAACACAACCTACATATGAGTAAGAAATTTGGAATCACAAATGTAAACTCTTCTCTGATTTGGTTCCCATTAGCCCAACCAGGACTTTGTCCAGTTGAAAGTGCTGGTTGTGGAAAGGATGTAGAGTTAATATCCAGAGGAATTATTTGTTTGGATTGTTGTCCTTACTACAAAGAAGATTATCTCCCAAAATTTGGAAATTAATTTTAAAAATTAAAATTTCGGTAAGAATTTAATTCCTACCTCATCTTAGATACTTCTGAAAATTTCTTGTGTATGTAGAGCTGCAGCCTGTTTAATGGACAGTATTCTTCCTCCAGTGTTCTCAAGTTCAGTTTGCCTCCTGCAAGAACTACCAACCAGCCAGAACTTTTAAAAGACCGGAGACCTCCTGAGTGAAAATAGGGATCTACTTTAGCTCTGCTCATGGAGTGTGACTAATGGAGCTGATGGATATTTTCCATTGATTTTAGTGCAAGCAAGATCAAGCTTCTTGTACTTAACATGGCTTAGACATTAAATAAAAAAAAAATTCAAACAAGGTGAATGGAGCAGGCCTTTTCAAAACAGGAACTCAAAGCCATCAAACTAGCATTATCTGTGTTCCTCCATCCTTTGTGAGTGTGACAAGCATCTGTTAGGCTGCATCAAGAGGAGCACCTGGCGCCATCAGAATCCCACCATCACAGTTTACAAATGGAAGTATACAAATTAGTGGTTTGATTCCTACCTAGTATTTAATAATATTGCTGGAGCAATATTTGTGTTGGCAGTGAAGACTAAAAAAAAAATCTTTAAGTCTTCTCAGTATTGGAAAACATAAACTTTTAACTTCACAGCAAGCCTGGGGTAATCCTTATCCTGCAGCTATTTTGTTTCTGTTTTCCTGCATAATCAGGAGTCTTATTCCTAGATTCTCTTGCTCTCACAGAGCAGAATTAGCCTGTGGAACTCCTTGCTTTGCACTTTAATAGAAATCAAGAGTTTGAAAAATGAAGAAATTAATTAACCAAGAATATGAATTAGACAAATAACTGGGGCAATAGTCTTCACATGCTTCACATGAAGAATTTCGAAAAAGTTCCTTCATTTATCCAGGCTTATATACTTGCTGTTTGGACTGAGGACAAGATTTTTTTTTGGGGTACATTACTCACTGTTTAGTACCTATTTTCCTGTTGCAGTAGCTGATCCTCACCATTGCTGTAGCTGGACCACAGAGTACCAGCAATAACCAGTTAATAATTCCTTTGACTTATTGGTGAGCCACAAACATTTAGGGCTGTAAAAGAGTTTATTTTGAGAGAAGAAAATATTATTGGCAGAAATTGAGTTTTTAATTCTCTAGACTTCTGGTGACTGATATATATCTTCTCATGGGCAGGTAAAGTTGGACCAATTTCTCAGGAAGCATCTGTGGTTCCTGCTGTTGAAAAGGAAGCAAGGCACTCCTGTAACCTGCCAATGACATCCTGCAGTCCTGCTGAACCTCCCTGGCTGTCCCTGGCCAAGAAAAAAGCCAAAGCATGGAGTGAAATGCCCCAGATCGTACAATAGCAAATTACATGAGCGTCCCTCTTTGCATTGCCAATAGCTGTGTTAACTCCATTTATTCCCTTCTTTACTGTGACCATTTTATTTTCTTTTGAGAAATAAGAGCCTTAAAACTTTTGATCAGACTGTTGTATGTAAAGACATACTGAAGAAATGCCATTGTGGGCTTAATTTGATGTATTAGGAAGCTGAGCATTTCCTACTACCAAGCACTAGAAAAATTTGATTCATTTTTATATGCTTACACATCTGATGGTGATGTTCTAAGGAGACATGCTTCAGGCTTTTGAAACATTTCTCTGGTGAAATATGCTTTTAAAGTTTCTTTTAAAGAAACTTGTTCTTTTAAAAAAGACCCAACAGTATTTTGTACAGTTTGGCTTTGAGCTAAGGAATTAATGCTTTAAAATAGATACAATGCTGGGCACTGACGCACCATGAGTCATGGACATTGATGTCATCACACTTCTTTCTCTGGTGCTCTGCAATGGGCAGCCTGGCTGCTTCAGATTGTTAATGGATCTGTTTTGTGATAGCTGTAAGATCTAAACACATTGTGAGTTGGAGTGATTCTGCCCTTTGTGTGATTTGAAGTCTCAGTGCTGTTGGCCTGGTGCTTTGCTCACAGACACTGCTCACTGGAATGGGCCAGAGCTGCACACCCATTCTCTCCCATGCACTGGAAAACCACCACACTGTAGCATAAAGTCTGCTTTTAGAAATCTGGCTAAACATTCTGCTAAAAAAATCCTTCCTTTCTTTAATTATGGCAAATAGGAATGATTATTTTTTTGGGGGTGAGATTTCTCAGCCAATTGTTTCTCTTAAAGAGTGTGTTGGGGGAGAATTTGCTCCTTAGAAAGTGGTATCTTGTTTTCAAGAAATGCCACTCCCCATGTTCATAAGGATGTGTATTTAGTCAATTGTATCTAATGTTAGTCATAAAAGGGTCATCTGCTTTCCTTCTTGTCTCATCAGTCTTTAACCATTAACTCAACATCAGTCTGAGAGTGTGCAGCTGGAGCAGGATTATCTTCTCAGAGCCTGGCCTTGCAGTCACTCAAACTCATAAAAGTTTTCCTGTTGATTTTGAAGGGTGCAGATATTTGAAAATAAGCTTTGTGAAATGATGTTGGTGGCTTAAGAGACAGTGGCACTTACTGGTCCTTCCAGTTCTTGCAGAATTGCACGTTTATGTAATTTTTGTTTACAGTCAGTGCAAAATTTGACGGCTGATGGACTGTTTTTAGCTGGAAAGTTGGTCGGAATTTTTAAAGGAAAATATTATATATTCATAGGATTAACTGCAAACCAAAGAAAATTGGTTTAAGATCAGTTCAAGCAAGACTTTAATCTTCCAGTCTTGGCCTGAATTTAATATGTAGTTTCGCAATTTGAAAACAGTATTAACTAGGAGCTAGACTGAGATTTAAACTTTTTTTCATATAGGTGAAAACTTACTTACCCAGGAAGGCTCAGAATCTATAGATGCTATTTATTCTGGACTAACACCAGAAAGAACAGGAGTTTCACATTGGCTTGGTAATCGATGCCTATTTTGTAACTTGTTTTTCTGTGCTTTAGGAAGCATATCTTCCCTTACAAAGAACTGAAACATTTGTATTTCTCTGAAACTTCTGAGTACAATGTAAAAGAATACACTCAGCTTTGATTCCTGAAGTTTTTTACAGCTCTCATCCCACCACAAGCTTACTTGTAAAATACAAACCTTTCGATATTGAGCAAATTCTCTTCTCATTCTCTTAATGTGGATTGTGACTCTTCACCCAAAGTACTGCAATGGATGCTATAATCCCTCTTTCCCTGTGTTTCCTTTAGAACTTAATATTGTTCCTGTCTTTTATGTTTGGTATGTATATATGTTTTTGTAATCCTTGTCTTGAAGGAACCCCTTTTGTATTCCATTCCCTTGTTTGGTTTACTATTAAATGCTGTTGCCAGTGATGATGATATTATTTCTGGGAAAAAGAGGGATGGATGGCCCTCATTCACCAAGGAAGAAATAAAAAGAGGTCAGTATTGACTCTATACATGGATAAACTGCATAGATTTTGTTTTGAAGTGATTTTGTGTGACTTGAGACTGATCAACACATCTGGTCAGACTAAAGAACTTTTCTAAATCTAAGTTTAAAACATCATGAGGGAGCTGTTGGCTCTCCTGTTGTTCTGCAGTTATTGCTCCTTCAGTGCAGGGCTGGTTTGAAGGCAGGCACTCATGGTCTTAGGAAGCCTTGAAAACACTTTGTTTGCATGTGTTCAAAGAAGCTGCTCTAGGAGATTTTTGGAGTGCTTTAACAAAGAAGAAAAGCACTTGAGAATCATGATGTATATTTGAAATTTGCTTGCATTCTGGATTTCTGCAGTTAGTGTTTTCAAGTCTCTTTGTGCAACTAAGAGAACAAAAAGCATGTAGAGAAAACATCAAAACTGAGTCTCATGTAATCACAGGACATTAGAAGATGGAATTATAAGACAAATATTGAAATATCAGTGATTTATTGTTGCATTTACAGAAGTTGGTAACTATTAGCATGCTTTTGATTTCTTGTCATGGTGTAGTTTTTAGGTGTTCAGTGAGTAAAAATAACTAATATAATAAGCTCATTTTGGGTGATTTTTTCTAGACGCAGTCACTGTCTTTTAAAATAAACTGTATTACAGCTCTGCTGTAAGTGCAGAGTTAGTTGCAGAATGTCACAGTGAGGTTTTGTGGCTCAGAATCTGTAGTGGAGGATTTAGGAAGCTGTCTCTGGAATTCCCTGTGCCTGGGACTTGGCTGTGTGTGACAGCAGAGGGTGCTGGTGCCATCCCTGAGCAGCACAGGAGAATTTCAGTGTGTGTTTGTGCACTGCTGCAATGAGAGGAAAGCACTAAACAAAACTGCCTTCTCATGTAGAAGTTTGGATGGAGAGGGCCCACTGATGTATTATGTCTTCTTAAGGGCTGTTGTCTGTAATAAAAGATGTAATTTGTTTTGAAGTATTACAGTAGAAATTCTCAGCTCAGAAAAGCTGCAGCTCCTCAGTGTGTGCCACCTGGTCTCCTAAGTGCTTTTCAGATCAATACAGGAAAGAAATTAGCCTGTGAGGGTACTCTGTCCTTTGGAGCTGTTCCTGGAAGAGGATAGATCTGAAGGATACAGGTAATCAGAGATGTGATTAGCAGCCTAATAAAAAAGGCAAACCTTTCTCTTTGTCTTTTTCTCCGGTGTTTGTTAGCCTACCTACAATTTTGTTAGGGATTTATCCTGGTTATAAGATATGACAGATTTGTCACATCAGTCATCACCAAAATGTTAGTAATGATGATGTGGAACATCTTGGGGAATCTGAGCATTTGTTTAAGATTCTGACCTTGATCTGATTGCTGTGCTATAGAAATCTGTCTCCTCTATGCTGTCAGGAAATATTGCACCCAAAGTATCAATATTTGTTACAGTCAACAGCCTAGGGTACTTCTTGGTGCAGAGGTTCACTGAAACTCTCACTGAAAACAGCTTCTTATGTCCTTTATGGAGGTAGGCAGGTAAAGCACACTGTAAATTCTGGATTTGGAACACAAACCCATGCATCTGCCCAGAACAAAAAGGTTACTCAGGTATTTCCAGCTGAGTAGTTGAGGAGGCATGGCTTGATGATGAGTGGAAGTTCAGCTTGAGAAATGAAAGGCTTAGAGTGGGAAGCTGCAGTTCAGATTACTGTTCCACAGTGGGATGGGTCTAAGCCCAAGGAAGGGCACTGAGAGGGACCTTTAGATAGTGGCTTTTCCTGAATTTCTGCCTGCATGTAAGGGATACCAGACCTCGTCTCTTTGAACCACATGAAGCAGGTGAGCCCCATGACTGCCCTGCAAATCAAAACCTGTTGTGAGCTGCTGATCAAGTCCAGCAATGCAACTGTGACTTTAAATGGAATTGCTGTACGGTCTGTGCATTAAAAATGCAAGTTCTCAGGAGTGAGCTAAGCCAAAGTTTAGCAGCTTCCTGTGACTTGAGGGGCAGATTATTGACTATGGAAAATGTGAGATGCTATTTTTATTCTCATTGTGCTAGGAGTGATTTAAAAGGAAGCTATTTTAATAGCTGTTTATTTTTTAGAGGCAGTTCAAAGGAGAAAAATCTAGAGGCAGATTATCTAAACAGGATTATTAACTGTCGAGTCTTGGACTGATCTACAAGCCAAGTTAGTCACTAAACAAGAAGCAGGTGTAGAAATGGGTGAAGTGCAGAGTATTTCATTTATATAATTTTGAACGATGTAGAAATAGAAAGAGGAAGAAATTGATTGACATAAATTACCTACGTGGAAAAGGTTGTTTGGTACCTGGAAGCCTTGTTCCAGCCTTTCTTCTCTCTGCCTCAGAATATATCACTTCCCTCTCTAAGCATTCTCACTTTTCATTTGGGGGATCAAACCCAATTTTTACTTAACCTGTTTTGTAGTCAGTCCTGTTTTACTGAATTTGGATGAAAGGCTGACAAACACCAGATCACACACCTGTCAGTACTGGCAACCCTTGTTCAAAGTTCACCCTGATCTATGTGGTTAAGCTAATACTTCATTGCATTTGCCCTATTATACCCTTCTGACTCCAAATTCGTTTTGATTTACAGGTATTTATCCAACACAGAAGTGTGGGATTAACTGCTTTAAAATTAGAGCCTTTCCACATTACTTAGGAATAAGTTTCTATGGCATTGAGGTAACTTCCTCCAAGTTACACAATAAGTTCACTGTAACAACTGCAGTAATGTATGGAAAAAGGTCGAAGTCCTGAGGCTGTGCTGTGTTTCCATAGAGTTTAAATTCCATGCAGCAGCCTCCCCTGACGGTGTCACTGGCAGTGCTGAGAGCTGACAAAGCAGGAGGGGATGGTGCTGGGAGCTCCTCGTGGGTGACACTCAGGCTGTGCTACACGTCTGCATCACGGGTGACGTGGACAAGGAGGGTACAGTGACAGCCACTGGGCTGCAGTGAGGGCTGCCTTGCACCCCAAATATGCACATTTACCATTTGTGCCTATGGGGGAAAATAACTTCGCTGGACTTTGTGAGCTGTAGAAGTATGTTTTATTCATACAGGAGTAAATAAAGTGACATTTCTGTCACAGCTAGATGTACAAATTAGGATATATCTACATTCAACTAGAGCTGTGTTTTAAACACAAGAGGCATTTACTCAGTTTGGATTCCAAGTCATATATATTTCAAAGAGGAGGAATAAATATATGTTTTAGTACAGCATTTAATTCATAAAGGGAGTTCTGCCCAAAGATGAGTGACCTCATCTGTAGTTGTATGAAATCAGAACAGAGCCTCATTTCGTGGGGTTTTTTTCTTTCTTTGACAGAACAATTTATTACATAAGCATCCATAGTGTTATGATCCCTATTAAAAAAATATTTTTCTCCTTACTTTGCATTGTTATAAAATAAGAGCTTTGGCTGTGAAATGTACTACGTACTGTGGTAGAATAATCACAAAATAATTGCATGTAAAATGCTAGAAGAGTAAATATCAATTCTTATTTGCTAATTATTTAATAATTTAAGAACATGACTTGCTACTAAAGCCCAAATTCTACAAAATACTCCATCATGGTTCAGTGTGGGCTGGGGCTTGGACTGACCCCATGGAGCCTGTCCAAAGGTAGATTGCAGGTCTAGTCCTGCTCTTGTCTGGACACACTGCAAATTGGATTAGGCCCCTTTTAGGAGATGTTTAAGCAAAGTGGAACATAAGCTTTCAGGTGAGTGTTATTTTTTTAATATTGAACCATGTAATGAAAAATCAAACAATATAACTCAGGGATTGGTGTGGCATGGGCTGTTATGACAAAGTGTAATGTTGCAATCTAGAGTCCAACCATAGTTGGATGGGGAAAAGCTGAGTTTTACCACTTACTCCTGGGAATCTGAGCCTGGTGGTTCTGGAGCTGTGCTCAGTCCACTGTCTCTAGGACGCGTGTTTGCCTTAGACTTGCTGGGTGTGGAGGTCTTCACTTATTCCTAGGTAATGCACACCAAAATGGTATCTGAAGTGGTCAGAAGTTCCAAGCAAATGCATCTTCTCCAAAGCCACATTTGATTTCACCCCTGAGAGTCCCTGGCATCCCAATGAGCAGTAACTGCTCCGTGCAGTGCGTTTGCATCCATGCCCAGAGCTGCCCTGCACGTTTGGCTTTGCATGCACACAGCATTCCCTCCTGCCACACAGCAGAAGTGTTTGTGCAGCTTCAGTGGCCAGTGCTTACCCAGACAGCTGTGTTCCATGGCATGGTGGATTCATCTGACTCAGAGGGTTTCCTACAGTGCAGTGTCTGTATGGCTGCAAGCTCAGCTTACACACAGCACCAGTCTCCTTTGCAACTTCAGCAAAGTCTCTGGAATTGGCAGGAATTGAGTGAATGCCATTTGTTTCTGTTGGTTTATATGTTATTCCATCCTTTTCTTATGGATTTCACCTTTGAAGGCAGTGGGTCAAAAGTGAGAGTACACAGACACACTGCTCTGATGCATTTTTAGAGCACAGCACTCCTTTAGAAGGGCAGTCTGTATCTCTCAAAGCCAATGCTGCAGCAGAAGGAGCTGGGATGGAATAGTGGGATGCCTAGACCCTCTGCAGAGACTCAGAGTGTGGCAGAGCCTGTTCCCCACCCTGCTGGCTGCTGTGTGTCCCGGTGAGCAGCCTGGGAGCGCTTTGGGAGTGGTGCAGCGGGGCAGGGCTGCGGTGCCCAGCCCGGGCTCGGCTCCTACGGGCTCACAGCCGCAAAGCTCCGCGTTCATTCACCCTCCCCGACTGCTTCCCTCGTGTGCTGATGTAACCAGGCCATTGCATAATGACCTAGTGCTCAGAATTACAGTAATTTCACCAGTATAAGGTGCACCGGAGTATAAGGCGCACTTCTGGGCTGGCAGATTTCCCAACTCTGTCCGTATATCAGGCACTCTGGAGTATAAGCCGCACTTCTGGGTTTGGACCAAAATTTTAGTCAAAAGGGTGCGCCTTATATGTGTGAAATTACTGCACTTTCTGGTAGCTTGTGCCATGTGAAAGGAGGGGAGCCAGCAGTGCCGGCCGTGTCCGGAGCCAGAGCTGCTGGAACATCTGATTCCTTTGCCTGCTTGTCAGGCTTCTCACTCTGCTTAATAATGGGAATTTCAAAAGGGTGTGCACACACTTCTGTATTGACTGAGCAGATAAAACTAACAATTTTCCAGACAGAACTCATACTTTTGGTAGATTTTTGCATTTGCTTTAACGGTGTGGGTCTGTAACCTCAGTACTGCAGTAAAGATTTTTTATTTTAGAGAGTGATCTAAACAGCAACAACCTTTATGCAATTTTCCAAAGAAATGTAAAATAACAAAAAGGATTTCAGTGCTAAGTGGCACTTTGGTCTTTCTTTCAGATATGAGGAACAGCTCTGTCAGACAGGAACAAATCTGCTAAAGCCAATGGAATTAGTTTGGTCTAAATAAGATTATAATTGGGTCTTTCTGTTTCTGCATTGCTCAAAAAAAAAAAAAAATCCCAGTAAACAGCTTGAGGTCAAGTCTCCTAGCTATGCCAGAATTATGTTGAAATAGGGGGAAATTGCCCCGAATTCACACTGCCAGATAGCCTACAGCATAAAAATGGTTGAATATACATCTGTTTCCTAGGCAGCCCTTTCAGAACTTGACTCGTAATTAACAGTTCTATCTCTTACTAGAAATACTATTAAGTATTATTAATATAATATAATATAATATAATATAATATAATATAATATAATATAATATAATATAATATAATATAATATAATATAATATAATATAGTATAATAATATAATATAGTATAATATAGTATAATATAATATAATGTTGTGTTATATTATATTACACTACATAATTTTATATATATATGTTTATATATATAATATTATAGATATATTTTATTAGGTGTATTGTTGGCTTCTTTGACTTCCTCGATGCACTGCAGACATTCCTTCCCCTGAGCTGTCCCAAGGTGAGAGATTTCACAGGCTGACCACAGCTGTTGAGGTTTGTTTCTGTGTTGTAGAACTGTAATGCAGAGATGCTGCTCTGGTCCAGATTTGGATCTGAACTCCCTCAAAGCGTGGGACTATTTGGGGGATTGTTTTCATTTTTAAACCCATACAATCATCTTGTTCTTATAAACTGTGTTAATTTTGGACTCACTCTATTAATATACAGCCTGATAGCAGAATAGCTGCTACTACCAACACATAATTGTAAATATTTCTACTAATAGCCCAGGCCTGACATTCTGACTCTAATTAATCTGATCATACTTAATAATGAACTGTAGTAATGCTTTGGACATATTTTTTAACTGGTGAGGCTGCTAATCAGTTTTGCAAAAGTGGCATACACTGGGCTAGAGATTTACCTTGCTTGAAGGCAGTATTAATCCCTGGCTAAAAAGGTGACATCTTTGTGTTTCTGGAATCATCAAACTAACCTTTTTTTTTCCTTTATTGTTTGTAGTGCAGTGAGGTGCAATGAAAGAAATCAGTTTAGGGGAAACAGTCTGTCTACAGCATGGAAAACAGTTTTGGGATAGGTCTTAGTTTATTTTTGCTTTCTGAATTTTTGGTGAGTTAACAGCTGTGTGCTGTTGAGCTAAACTGAACGACCTGTGACCATTTATTGTCACAGAAGCAGTGAAGTGCCTGTGTCTAATGCAGACCTGTGTTTGGAGGCAAAATTTCTCTAGCTAGGAAGGGCTGAAAACAGGATGCTGGTTTCCATTCTGGTTTCCCAGAAGAGTGTGTGTTTTGGTTCCAAAGAAGGCAGGGAGTAGACATAGAGTTTTTACCTGTTTTCCCACTTCACTTTTGCCTAATTCCTATTTTGTGGAACATGTTCTGCCAATTTGCCTTCTAGCTCTGGTTTGCTATGGAAGCTTGTCCAGCATCTTTTATGCTGTGGTGAGACAAGGCTTTGTGAGACCTGCAGGTGCCTGCAGGACTTGTGCATGGTTGGCTTTGACCAGTGTGAAATGATGGTTTCACGTTCAGTGCCTTTGCTGAACTACCACTGATGCAAACTGCCCCCACAGAAGAAGCCCAGTGTAAACTTTTCTTAAAGGATTGAGGAAAAAAGTTGGTCTCTGGCAATGAAATGCTGTTTTTATTTTAGGCATCTCAATGTATGAGTGAGGAAGTAATCTGATTAGCACATTTGCTAGAGAAATGAACCAATGGGAAGGTGAAAATATTAATAAAAGATAGAGTTGATTTATACTCAAACTGGCCTTTAAATTTGCAATATATGCTGTAAGAACATGCTTATATAACCTCTATTTCTATTCATAAAAGTTTATGTGGGTCTATATTGAATTATGCATTTAAAATTAATCCACTGAGGCAGCCCACTGAGATGCCACTTCTCATTTAGTAACTGCATTAAGGACTTTGTGCTTCATTTAGAAACTGTGAGAAGCTTGCTTTGTGCTGTGGAGAGGAACTGGCCTGCCAGATTCAGACTGGCTATTATAGGGTCTTTAAAACAACCATGACTCTGTCTGGCTCTTTCCAAGTTCCCAGTAAAACTCTGTTCTTGACTCGTGTGATGCGACTCATGCAGCTTGGCTGAACCTGACAGACCCAACCGACTTGTGTCAGATTCTTAGAAAAGATTAATGAAGATTTTCTTCAGGGGTTGGGAACAGCTGATTCTGCCTTTGCAAGGCTCTGGGGACCCAGAATGAAGAGATGCACACATTAGGGTTTTTTACCAGCAGCTGTAATTCAGATTTATTAAGTGTTTTGTTTGTGTAGCTTTCCAGCTCCTCAGGCACTGCAAAAGGGTCAAGAGCTCTTCTAGATGTTTACATGGATTTTATTCTAAGAAATATTAAACTCTTAGTTTGTGTGATTTGCATTCTCAGAGTGCAATTATGCTGCAAAAATGGCATTGTGAGGCTCTGTTTTGAGTCTGAACTAAACTGCTTTGGCTTAAAAGCATACTTAAAAGTATATTCACACTAGGGTAAAATAAAGAGTGATATATCTACAAAGCCCATCTTCTTGATCACAGAAAATGACTTGTTGTGGCAATGAGTGCCTTTATTGACTCTGGAACCCATTGTCTTCCTATTCTGCTTTTGGTTGTTATTATCATTAAGATAGTGCTTTGTGGACTTTGTTTAAAAAACTTGTGAAATACCTGGCAAGGCTCAGTTTGTATTTCTCATTCTGGGAACTGTGCTCATACTGCTAAAATATTCAAGTGTCTTCTGAATAATTAAGAAGTTAATTCTGTGAATACTGACACTGAAGAAGTTTTCTTTCATACAGAGTTGTGTATTTTCTCTTCCATATTTCTCACTGCACTGTTCCCCTTCTATTGTCCCTTGTGTCCTCCACTCCACCTTGCATATAATTCAGAGCCACCTGGAAGTTTACCAGGTGTGCACCCTTCTGTGTGCACCTGCATGCTGGGTGATTGGCTGACAGGTTGAAATTTGAAAGGAGGTGGTAGAAATATAAAAAAAAATTGGTCAAAAGTGAACCCCCTTGTTCAAAACTAACTTCTCAGAGATGATGGACATGCAGGACATATTGTAAGTGAAGTTCTGTATAAACCCAGGCTAAAAGTATAAATATTTCTAAGAAGAACATTCTCTCATTTTTACATTGTCTTCATTTACCAAATGTGTTTTGTTTGCTGCTTTATTTTGTGTGAGAGAATTAATATGTGTGATTTACTAGAGGGAAGCTAAGTTTAAAAAATGGATTTTTATGTAAGTAGAGAAAGTGCTTATTCCCCTGATCATTTTATCTGCTACAGGATTAAATTCCATAGTCTAGATTCAGTTGCTATAAAAAATTTGTCTCTTGCATGTGTGGCTGTGCTCTAGTAGATGAAAGTTTCGCTGCTGCAGGGTGTCACACAGCCAGTCCCAGAGAGGACTTCAACTATCAGGGTAGACACTTACAGCAAAATGCAGTAGGTAAGGTAAATAACATCTATATATAATTGACATTACTTTAAAACAGTCTAACCTTTGACAGATACGTGACAAAACTGAAACTGAAATCCTGAAAGTTATTTAGGTGTCTCATTAATGCAATGGAGAACTGGATGTCTGAGTATTTAGGGACCTGAAGTTAAATCAGAAAATAATGAACGTCTTGAGAAAAGTATTATCAAAGATTAAAATAGATCAGAAACATCTTCCTTTAAGTCTCACCATTTTAAGGACTCCTTACAGATTTATTTGTGTTTAGATTAAGGGTAAATAAGATCATAAAATTAAACGTTCATTTTGATATGGGAAAAGCAACTGGTTGCATAACTGTCGAGTTATGAAACCTATATTTTTGTCCTCTGCATTCTGAACATCTGTGGCCTATATTTAATTGTAGTTTTCATCTTCAGTTTGAAGAAACAATGTTTAGCCTGAAGACAAAAGTGATCTGTGTAGTGAAATCAGCTAAATGGTGTGGCTGAGTCTCACTTGCGAATGGAAAAGGCATTTTTATACATGTTCTAACTTAGAAATTTTATTCATTTGATACTTTAAATACAGTTAAGGCTACTGTGCTGTTCTGAGCAATGTGAAGAGTGAAGGTATTAAAGACATGGAGGGATTGTACCTCAAGAGGAACAGGTGCATAAGGATGGAAACATGGGGCCATATTGCAACATCAATTTTTAAACAGAAATCTGTACTGATTCCCGTAGGAAGTAATTCTGGTAAAATATTGATGAAATGATGTGATATGACCCATGGGCAGGAAATGTGCAAAGTAAAACAAGCCAGGAGAAGCAGGGAAAATAATATGAAATTAAGCAAAAGGAATGAACAACTTCAGAAGTAATACTCCTGAAAAATTATATAGAATTATATAGAAAGAAGGTTTTACATAGGGTGGCAACATGATAATGTCACCATCTTTCCCTCAGCAGTCCATACAGCCAGATAGCTTCAGCCCAGATTTGCAGCTGTGATCTGTGTTTTGCAGTTGATCCATATAATGGACTGGATGAGGTTTCCATTTCAGTCAGCCTCCTTTCTTTGACGTGTAACTCAAATCCAAATGCTAATCTGAATTTGTGACTCAGAAATCTCTAAGTGACATCCTTACCAGAGAAAGAAAAGATGGAGCCTTCATGTAGAAATAGAAAGGTGATGTTTGAAGGATGTCTCTTAATTTTTAAAATGCAGGTAGTCAAGAACTTCTGAGATGTTTGTGTTCAGTTTGCTTCCACATTACTGTAGCTGTTAAGTTCAAGGTCTCCATAGACTTCTTAGCCCATGTCTGAGTTGCAAATCAAACTGTCTGCAAGTATACACTGCTGAAAACAAGGCAGGTTAGGAAGTTTTAATTTTAAAATAAATTCTGTTGTTAGATGTAAATCTCAGGTTTCCCAGGTGCAATCTTGAGGTAAGACTGGAGTTTTCTCTGAACACAATATGATTTATTTCCACAAGGTAAGGAATTCTAACTCCTGTTTCTGCCTGCACATCTCAGAAAATAGATAGCTGGTTTGTGTGGCCTGGGATGGGCTGTTCAATAATGAGGGCTTGTTCACAGCCGTGGCATTAAAGAGCCTTATCAGCAAGGTGTCCCAGTTAACTGAACTAAAGGTGGAAATATTCCCATCTGCTATTAAAATGTAGCTTCTCATATTCTGCCAGAGACATAATAAGCATTTTGAGAGTTTTCTAACACATTGCCATTCATTTCCCCACATTGGATCTGTAGATGGAAAAGAACACAAAAAAGGAACCCTCAAACATACGCCAATAACACATGCATATTTATGCAGCCAGCAGTTTCCTTGTTTAAGGAGAATACTCAAAGAATTAAATTTCCTAATTTTCTGAAATAGCAAGGACATTTAAAGAGCATCTGTGGATTAGTCTGAGTAAGTTTGTTCTGTGAACGGCTTGAAAAGAAAACAGGTATTGCAACAAATTGTTCCCAGCACTTCAGCTTAACACAGTAAATGAAAATTCAGAGGAAGCAGCACAATATTGGATGAACCTGCTTCAGAACATTGGCTCAGGCCACAAAGCAAGTAATTAACAAGCTGAATGAAGCATTTAAGCCCACGCCTTATCATTTATGTAACTAACCTTTGAGTTTTGGACGCACTGGTATGCTGCAGTGAAGCCTACACAGTGTTTCTTTTATGTGTGTGTATTGAGCAAATGGGAAATGCATACCCTGCCATTTGTTTTTCACATTTTCAGCACTTATCAGAGTTCTCTGGCTGAGTGATCTTATATAGCAAAAATGTACGCCTCTTGGTCCTTTTTTCTGTAGTGCAGAATGAATCTAGACAAGCCTCAGCCTTGTTGTGTGTGGGGGGATGTATTCTACTTTTAAGGGTGCTTTTGAGCTTGTTTAAAGCTTCATTAGTAGCACTAGAAAAGAATTAATTGAATGCCACTTTTCACCGAAGAAGTGAGCAACAAAAAGAGTGACGGGGATTCTGCAAAATCCTTGTTTATGGAGACAGCCTTCAAAACCAGCTTTGGATGGATTAGGAATGCTGTGAACCAAAGAGGTCTTCAAAGATGTAGTTTCCATCCTTGTCACACATCTGTTTTCTCCATCCTGAGAAATACTGGGCATGTGAGGAATGCTGAGGCTGCTGATGACATTAGTTTCCTACTGAGCTCGTGAGATAGAAGTGGAATGTAACATCACCTCTGCACTTGGGAAATGAGTCATTTTGCTTATTAATGCTCTCACTTTGTCTCTCCCTCCTGTTCTTTTCTCGATCACTTTATAACCAGACTTATTTGGAACTCTTGTGAGACAAACACCATTTCTCCTTGGCAGGAGGAAAATAAAATAGCATACTTAACATGGTTATATAACACACTGCTACGCATGCCTAAAATGAGGTCATTTTGATTAATATATTTATCTGGTGTGCAGCTGCAACAGGACATGTAATTGTGATTAAAAGACCACCGTTTTCTTTAGTCTCTTTGCAATAGCCTGTGGTTTTTGTAACTAATATCCCTGAACCTGATGGGAGTTAGTTGCTGGTTATGTCATAATTTGTGCCCTTGGGCTATGATCGGAAACCTTCCACACCTCGGAAAATCATTGTAGTGTGGAAACATAATTTTCTTCCTCTCTTCTTTTCTCTGTCAGAAGCTAGGTTAGAATTCTGCACAAAAATTATGTTTATTAGGAGTAATCCAGCAACACATGCATAGAAGAAAGAAAGAGAACAGGGCAAACTGTGGAATTCCTTAAAGTTGGAAATGTTGCTGGATGATGGAGAAAGTGAAAGGACGATAAAGCCAGTTACAGTGAGCCAGGAGAAAAAGTGGAGCAGCATGCTGCAAATGTCTCTAGTATCATCTGTGGGAAAGAGAGAACCGGTAGAATCTGCCTTTGGAATACAAGCAGATGTATTTTTCTTTTGGGATGTTGAACTGCCATTCTTCAAAGTTCTGACGCATCCGGTTCTATTTCGGTTTGATGACTCCTAACTAGACATGTTAGGCGGCTGCTGCTCAGAAGCCAGCATTTAAAAACACTGTTTTTCTGTTCGACTCTTTCTGGCAAAAAGCTCATTATTCAAGTACTTGCTCTAACCTTTAGTTACCCTGGTTGCATAACTGGAAAGCAGCATCCCACCATGCACTTCTGTGACCCAGTTGTGCCATTCCAGTAGTGACTTTATGAGTTATGAAAGGTGTGTCTGCCACATTGCTACAGAAACATTTACTCTACTGACCCTGATTTCCTAAATATTATATAGTCATTGTACAATAAGGAGTAAAAAACAATGTAAAAGCATGTGCAAAAGCCCCCTAATTCTGCCAGGCTGAAAATCCCTGTGCTATGCTCTTTAGCCTTGATAGAGTTTGGACTTCTCATTGATAAAAAAAAAACAACTTGTAGAACCAATTTTAAAATCATTAATGCTTCAGTAATCTTTCAAAATGAATTTTAGATGATACATTCAGTACTAATAGTCACAGTACAAATCATTGACTCATCCAAGGAAGAGCCTGAATAACAATTGCTTTGTTGAACTGATTTGCAGTCTAAATTGTGATGTGCAGCTTTCACGTTTTGTAGACTGTCTGAAGACTTGCTAAAATCCCTCCACATTATCAGATCATCTATTACCTTGTATTCTACTCATGATAAAACCTCCCTGTGGATGAGAATGTATTTCTAATGTCACATAGAGAAAACTGTTTATTGCTAGCATTGCTTTTACAAAATCTTTCTGTAGCTCATAGAAAATACAAAAGAGACATGTGCTCGGTTTTCTTTGCCATCACATAATACAGCATAAGTCAGTTATATAAATAAAGTCACTTACATAAATAGCTTAATTCTCCTTTCATTTATATGGAATTAAAAATCAAGAGCAGATCTACTGAAACAAAAGATGTTACACTGGCATAAAACTGATATTGACAGCGTGGGCATACTTTCATTATATAGATTCTTTCAGCCAGTGATTTTTGGGTTTTAACAACTTGAAAATCATCCTAACCTAAGAAGTAAAGTATTTAGTGCATGTCAGCTGAAGGTTGGTCTTCATAGCAAAGCTTGTTCTTTACATCAGCTTTCTAGTAGCCTCTGTATATTTTTTTTTGTATCAATATACAATTTATCTATGTAGTTAAAATATAACATTATTCCTTTCTAGTAAGCGTGATGTAAACTGTTCTTCTGTGTAGGTTTCAGAGAACTTAGTGACTGATGATAAAGGTCTGTTTGAAAATCAGAAAGACCTTTAAAAACACATCCTAGCCCTACAATAGTTTAGTAAAGCAGTTTCTAGTCTTCTTTCATCTGTACATGTGGCCAAGAGGCTGAGAGAAGGCATTCCTTACCTTGTCCTTGGTTGTGAGTAGTATGGAGCAAAGACCAGGCAATCCTTGGTTCCTACAGCATAGGCTAAAGAACTGTTGAAACCAAGAAGTCAGCAACTCTTTTGAAGATAAAACCTGTTGTCATTATACCTTTCACCCAGTCACACAGAGAGCCATGGCACATTAAGAGATGTTCCAGGATTTTGTGGCATCTGATTCCCAGAATAAAAGCAAGTTACTGGCAACATTCCAAAGCTGTGGCAGGTCACAGCCAGGAGCTGCCCCATGGGATGCTCTTTGCTTTGCCCTGTATGGCACAGGGTCCTGATCCCACACACAGCAAAGTCACCACAGGGCTTGTGTCAGGGACTTGGGGAGCAAAGGCTCACTGGAAGCAGTGGTTTTCCTTTAACTGCTTTACAGGACAGAAGTAATCCAAAATTGCTAATAATCATTTCAATATGAAGCATTATATAAGTGTAGATGACTTTAGCATATTTCAAATACCATTTGAATCAAGCTGTGTAGGTACACTGTTATAAAATGAGGACATAGTGAGAAAGTAGTTGGGAGATATTTTGCTATCCTATATTTGGGTTAAATTCTGTTTCATATTGCCTCTAAACCCCTCTTTTTTATAACCACTCTTAAAGCTTTCAAAACTAAAGTGATGACTTTAAAACAATAGTTTAAATCAACACATTCCCAATAAAAGCTCCAGTTTTGACTAATTACTATTTCCTGATGAAAATGCACTTCAACCAGAACTTCCTCTGATCAGACACAAATATATTTTTTACAGATAACAGAGGCTTTGACATAATGAGTTGTAGGCTCAGAGGCCTTAGCCTGTGCCCTGGATTCTAAAGTAAAAGCAGAGCCTGCACAATCTTACATAAGAGGCCAGCAAGGCAACCTCTGACCCCAGCAGTGGCTGGGGCTTAGGCAGCAAGTCACAAGCATACTACATCTTGCTTAAACAACAAGACAAAAAAAAGCAGCCCATACAGATGCAGCTTGCAAAAAAAATCCAAATCTTCATATTTTTTTTGTAGAATAAACTCTTAGTATTAGGTTTTCAAATAAAAGTATGCTCTAGCTTTCTCTGTGGAGTTTGCTAGACCAATAGAAATTCTTCAGCAATCATCACTGAAAGCAGTCCTTCCATCACCACAGAGACACATCTTAAATGTGGTTGGGTACATTCCTGTCTGAGATTGTAAATGAAAAGATATCCTAGGTCATAGGTTTAAATCACAGCAACCTGCAAAGAAAATAGTAATGCAGCAGAGGAACCAAAGCCCAGAGAAGTGCAGGGTAGTGCAGGAAGTCAGGCCTTCTTCAGCTCCCATTCTTTTTACTTTACCAGAGCAACAAAGGAAGAGAGGAGGGGAAATCAAACCAAGCCCTAAACCCCCCCAAAACACAGCAGCACTTGCTGTCCTCTTTTGCAACATCTGAGGTTTGAACAACTTAATTTCTACAGTTTGGTTTCTTCACTTCAAGTGTTGTTGTGTAGTGCAGGATAGAGGAGTTGTTCTTTGTTCCTTTATCTAAAACACCTACAAAAAGCAGCTCCCATGTAATATTTGTTCACCTCTGTAGTTGTTATGCAAGCCAAAGAGTAAAGAAGACAAAAATTTTAATTAGGAAACAACTCTCCACACAGACTTTGTTGGTACAACATAGTTATAAGTACATCTACAAACACATACAGGTTCTTTGGACTATGATTTTTTAAAATATATTTTATATGACAATGCAAACAAATCCGGAAAAAAACAAATTACTTCAAACTTATGTAGAGGTAGCTGAACAGTACTCTGTCCAGTGATATGAGAGTATAACTTAAGTTTCATTTCAAGTTCATTACAGTGCACAAAAGGATGTTTTACAAACAAATGGAATATACAAGTCCACAAAACTTTTTCTTTAAAATGGCTTGAGAGATATATTTCTGGCACTCTTGTAACCACATAGCTTGATGGAATTAAACTGGACAAGTATATGGTTCCAAATTAAGACATCTTGCACAGATAGTCTTTTGCTCCTCATTTTTGTACTTCTCCTGTTCCTTATCAGGGAATTATAGAAGCTGTTACATTGTTTTTGCTACACTTCTGCTCTGTAAACCTTTGTTCTGCAAACTGAATGTAAAGATTAAAACGTGCATATGTTTTATATTTATAAAATATATGGCTATGACTATTAAAAAGCTCAAGAATGGCAATAACATAATACAGGCACTTCTATGTGAGGGTTACTTTAGACCTTATGAAAATCCAACATTAGTAAGCACTTCACATGATACCTGGATGAGTAAGTCAATGTAATAGTTCAGGTTTTTATTATCCACCATTTTAATCTGGTCTAAGCAGATTAGTTTCTTCTTTCAGACAATATTTATTTAGCAAAGTGTTTCAAGAGAGTGACTTTGCTCAAACTACCATTTTGCTATTGCCATGAGACTTCCAGTGATTTACTGGGCTTTGGAAATAAACCCCAGCTCCTAAACTAGGTGCTGCACTAGTTACAGTTTCAGTTGTGAATTAAATGAGAACTAAGCAGGGGTTGAAAAGAGGGATTGTGTTCATCTGATGTAGGACTTGGGGGAAATGGGGAGCACTACCCTAAGTGCATATAGGTCCATGGGATTTTTATGCACAAAAACCCTATAGTTAATTTTCATTTTCTTTTTTAAATAAGTGTTTGTGAACATGTTCTCCATTCCTAAACATTGCATCTAAATACAACTCCTCTCATTGATTTAAACACCAGTAAAACTTCAGCACCAAGTAGAAATCATTAAAAAGAAAATTTTTCACAATGAGAACAATCAGCCATTGGAATAATTTTCCCAGGGAAGTGTTGGATTTCCCAACATTGGACACTTGTAAGATTTGGCTGGATAGCCTGCTGGACCATCTTGTCTAGACCATGCTTTTGCCAAGGACCAGCTGATCCTTGAGGTCCCTTCCAACCTGGGATTCTGTGAAAAAACCATCTAAAACAGAACTCAACTCTATGAAGCTCTTTCTCTACAGCACAGATTAAGACAGACCTGCTACATCCAAATCCACTATTTTTTTTTTTTTTAGATTAAAACAATCTTTGGATGAATCAACCCATGGTTGAGGTGTTCTATCAGTAAGCAGTCATACAGGACAGAAGGACAGGCTGAGCAGCACATCAGCCATTCAGTCTGACAGCCAGAATCTCTTATTGCTTCATTGTAATGGAAGATAGCAGCACTTCAAGGAATTACAAAAAAAAAAACCAAAGCAAGAGGAACTTTCACAACTAACGCCAGAATGTCACTTAAGACTTACCATAAAGGCCTATCACACCATTTTATCATTTCATTATTAAAACTACTGAACTACTGTCTAAGCAGCCTGTGCATTACTTATGCCCCCACAACAATTAATCAATATTTCTGACCACACAGGAAATGCAAGTTTGAATCATGATTTGGTCTGTTGGGTTTCTCATTTTTAGCAGATAAGCAAGGCTGCTTATAAAACTGGGTTTGGTGCCTAGAAAAATGTGAGCAGCTTAAATAAAATATTCCTCCAATTAGTATTTTATCTGATCAGTGATATTTCTATAATTAAACTGAAGGTATTTTTAAATCTGTTCAGCTGTTTATTCATGCCTGTGATAAATGTTGCATTTACATCCTTGTACTTATTTATGCAAGTGGAAAAAATCAGTGACAGTGTGGCATACCTAGATTTTTTTTTTGGTTTTAAACATTACTGAAATTTTACCATCTCAACTTAATGAAGGCTGAGAGTACTCCTTGTCTGGTTTTTCCTGGACGTGTTTGTGTTCTCTAGCATGCATCTTTCTCAGTATTGGTTTTCATTTCTGATGGAATTTGCAGACTTTAGCCATTAATCTAGGATGTGTGGCCATAGAGCAGTCCCAGAGAAAGTGCTACTGTACCTGCACAGAGGGAATTTTGATTTGTTGTGCACATGCAGATCACCTGTTTGCATTAAATGCAGTAAGCCAAGTGTTCCCAGGCTGCAACAAATGCACTGGCTGTTCATGATGCAGGGCATGTACACAAGTCTCTGCTTGGAAATTCTGGCAGCTTTACTCAAGGCTAACAGAAAAGACAATATCCATCTTTAAAATTAAGGATTCTTTCCATGACAGTTTCTAAAACAACAAAATAGGCAGAATGATTATGTAGAAGACAGCATGCAGGATAAAAAAACTAATTACATCAGTGAGAAAACAGTTTAAATTAGGTATTTAAGCTCCTTTTCTCACAGATAAGAGTAAAAAAAGTGGAAGCTTTTTTTCCTGTGGGAGCAATAAGAGACACTTATGCTCTGCAGTAGTACATAATGGTTTGTGGAAGAATTGCATTTAATGCAGCTTCACTTCCAAACAAGTAGAAATCACTCTGTTGTTGACTTATGAAGACAAAAAGCCATAGCAGGTGTCAGCCACCATCACTTGGTACTCTTCAGAACATGTTGGTGTTTTATATATTGTTTACAGCATGCCAAGTACCACTCATGGAGGACGTGCAGCAATCCAGCAGGATGGAAGGAAGTTACAGCATTTCCAAAGTAGCTCAATGCAAACAGGATACAGATTCTATGTGTAACACAAGGGTGAAACATGTTTGTCTTCCATTTGTTTCTTTGGTACCCTTATAAAAAATTTCTACAGAATTTAACAAAAGGGCAACAAAGGAGTTTTATGGAAATTACTTTTAACTAATAAATATTTGATGAGATAATGGAAAAAACATGCAGAAAAGTGACATTAAATTCTACTGCATTTTTTTCATAAAGGCATGAAATGGCAGAGTGCTATCCTGTACAAAAAAACCCAAAGAAATTTATAGCATTCCATAACATTCTCATTTCATTCCAGCTTTTGCCACTGAAAAGGAAAACAATAGCTTAGAATAAAAGGCCCAGTTTTGCTCACATTGAAATCAGTGAAAGTCAAAATCAGGTGGAGGTAAGATCAGTCCTAGAAAGTGGTACACTGCAAGCAATAAAAGCAGCAAAATAAGTATATGAACTCCTGATAAAAAAAAAAAATCAAAACCAAGATACTTCCTGTTCTCATTTCTGCCCTATTTTTACCTGCTTTATAGCTAGAAGTAATCACTCTAAAATTCACTTGCTTTCCTTGGGAAATCACTATTATTAGCAACACTACCCAATCTCTTAAGAGAAAAGCAATGGCTGGGTAGAGATTTGAAGCTAGCAGAAACCTGAAGATTGGGGTGAAATAAATAGCATTTATTACAACATATTCCTTCTTATGTGACACAAACTACCCTCTGAGTCCTACAGTTCAAAACTCCCCCCTCCCCCTCCCATACACACACTCCAAAGCCAAATCCCACCAAACAATTAAAAGAAATAAAACTCAATGGCAACAAGAGTTGATGGGGGGGATAAAAAAGAATCTATGTATTAACCTACAATGAAATGACACCAGTTCTTCCAGTTTTTTCTAGGATAAGCCACTTTCCATAAACTGCAGCTCTTTCTTCACAGTTCTTTGTAGCCATTGTCCATTTTTGCAAGAAAGAGTTCAGATATAAATTCAACTTCAAGTTATTCTGTTCTGTGAAATATTAGGGGATAGATCCTTCTGTCACCACTATGGTCAATTCCCACTGACATCAACCATCAATACCTGAATTTACCCAAGCACTTAAACACATGCTTAAGCAGGTGCTTGACTGTTTGGTTGTATCAGGAACCTCACCACAAGCATAGGATGAACCTTCAACAGCTGTGCTTGAATTAACTCAGACAATCTGTGTATTCAAAGACTTCAAGGCAGGATGTTTTGGGGGTGTTCTTAAGCTAGACTAGAACTGGGGATGAGTAGAAAAACATTCAAAGTATTTGAACACAAATAACTGAAAAATTATCAAAGCAGTTGCTTGTGCACTGCTAGAATCATGATTTTTGCCCCCAGTCATAAATACAGGGTAAAAACACTATAAATAGAGCAGCTCACTTTCCTTTAGTGAATGAACACATAAATAATATACATTTTGAAACAAAAAAATCATAGTGCAAAAATAAATTATCAAACAGAAGTTGTGAACATTATTTTACACAATGCTATATAAAACCTGAACCATTTGAATAAAAGACTTTGCAGTTCACTGAAATAATGCAATCTTATTATTTCTGCTTCACATTAAACTGCACAGTTTATCCTTTATCCACTAAAAAATAAAATAAATTAAAAAAACCCTTAGGATTTTTAAAAGGTTTATGGCAAACAAGATCACTTTTTGTTCTATCACATTTGTTGTTAATTTAGCAGTGCAGTGATTGAATACTCATCTCAGTTCCAAATGGAAACTATTGAAGTATCCATAAACATCCCCTGCTCTTTATAACTCATTCTCTTTGAAATTCAGGCTTGAAATACCCTGACACTCAAATCTGTAAGACATTATTGCAGTTAGATGAAGTTACAAGAGACAGTCTGCAGTCAAGGACTGTGGGAGACTGCCCAGCTCTGCTCCTCACCATCACCGCGACCTCGTGCGTGACATGAACGTAAGGACACGTCTGATGCCATTCAAGCGGTCTTTGAGGGATTTCATGGCAAGGAACGGCAGCTGAGCTCTGTTCTCCAGTGGAAGGACAGCCAGCACCCACCAGCACCAGGCTGGCCCATTAGGGTTAGCCTGCAGTCAGGGGAAAAAAAATAAATTAGAAGTCAGGATTCATACGGCTGGTAAGATTTTGTTTTGGAGGATTTAACTCTGAAAGCACAGTTTTTGATAGGAGTGTAGCAAGCAGATCATTTCATTGCCAGCCTAATGGCTTGTGGTTGGCCTGCAATAGATTATAAACAAGCAGCACCTTTCCTAAAAATATAATGTTAAAAGCATTTCTATTACTACCAACAATTTATAGGCTGGGCCTTCTGGATTTTTTTTCATCTATTTTTCCCCTATGCTATTACTGACCCAGCTCTTTAGGATTCCTGTCTTCCTTCTCCATACTTTATGATACAACTCATATTTAGCTCTTGTTGTTGTATTCTGTTATTTTAGGACCCCACCATTTGCAGTCTTTTAACAAAAGTAAAAAGCTTCCAGTTGTCTCTTTACTCTCAGTCATTTAATTGGGGAAGTAGAACAGGCAAAAAGGCAGTTCAGTCTCCTGGGACTAATGCAGCGAGATAAATAGTCTCAGAAAGTTATCAACATTAAATATGAGCTTTTTCTTTATAACTGTGCTACCACTGGTGTGTGGCAATAGAATTTAGGGGCTCAGCTTACGTGGGGTAAATGCAGAATATTCATATTTTCACCTTAAAGCACAGTGTCTGCCAGCTTATTGGATATCCCTGCTATTTCTGTCTCTAAATGTTACATAAGGCAGTGATTCTGGGTACCTGTGGGTCAGGATCCTTGGCTGGCATTGGACCAAAATGACTGAGAATTCGACTTTTGAGTGCTTGCTTGAGGGAGTTAAACCATGTATAAGCCTGATCATAGACAGAGTCATGGAGAACAAGTAATGCAGCATACTCTTGTCCTTGCACCTGGAATGAGAAATGAGGGGGGAGTTTACTGTTTGTTCAGTCTGCATATTGGGAAAGGCATAGGATTTTCAGGGTTGGGTAGGGGAAAAGAAAAAAAAAAAGCATGCCAAAAGAGTTCTGGAATAAATACTGAGCTCATTTAGTGTTTCCCCTTCTGCTGCTCCTCCCCTATCCAAATTCTTCACTTTGCCTGTATTCTAAACCGAAAACGTCTATTTGTAGAATTTGCACTTTCTGGATAGTTTAATGAAAAAACCTTCACACAAACAGAAAAAAAAGACTATGCAAAGTTAATAAAAAAATAAAATTAAAAAAATCACTAGAGCCTCAGAGTCTTCCCATCACATACCAAAAGCTCCTAAGAATTAATGCAAGCAATTTTGAAGGCTATGGTGCACCCAAATCCTGCTGCTTCTTACCTGAATGGGAATTTTCTAACTGGCTTCCATACGAATGTTGTCAGGTTTCCCCTCCACTCTCTTATAAACTGCAGTTATTCTGTCTAGAAGAGCAGTAAGAGCTCATCCTGGACTCACTTAGTCTTTTCCTCTGATAAATACCTCCAGGAAACACTCTTCAGTACATGGGCAGTGTATGTGCTTGTGCTAACTTATTATATGTCCCACCTTAACCATGAGCAGTTACTAAACACCACAAATTTGTTTTGTTAGAAACTTCTACACAAAAAAGAACTGACTGAAAACATACATGCTTAGAATTTCACAGGTAACACAATTTAAATGAAATATTTCTATATTTACCTTTTGATCCTCAATGTACTCAATATCTGCTGTGTTATATCCATCACGCTGGCTGTGCTGGATCACCTTAAATCTCCTCTTGCCAATGCTGTCTACAACAGAGCGACCATCAGCAAAGAATTCAACATTTCTTATCTCCAGAATGCAGCCATAATCTGCAAACCTATTGAAATCAGAACAAAAGCAAGTAAACAAGTCTTATTCTCTCCACCCTGAGTTCCACAGAGCTGCCATACAGTCAGTCCCTACCACAAAGGTATTTACCAATGTCAGCTCATTTCTATTGTTCATAGCACTGACCTGCTGTAGTTCAAATTATTCCACAATTGTTTGCAAAACTATCAGGAAGATTCAGACTGTCTAATCTGATTAATGCTAACTGGATGTTTTGGAATACAGGGAACACCTTATGAAACTGGAAGATATACAGATCAGAAGCAAACTTTGTCCATAATCCTAATATGTTCAATTTGTACAGAAGGACAAGTGCAATTCTGAATATTAGTATTATGGAAGGACTAGCAAATCTATGAAGAAAAAAGTTTTTGCATAATTTCAGCAGATTTTACTTTGCAGGTGGGTATTTTCTGCAAACTGTACTTTTCACAGACTATACATACCCAGTAGGTTTATAACATAAAAAGAAGGGAGAAAAGCTAAATAGAGAGTCAAACATTGAAGTCAAATTACCTAAGACTGACTGTAAATGGCTCAATGTAAATGCTCAGCCAGTCCTTATGAAGGTCCTGCTATACCTCTGCAGCCTCCACTATATTCAGAACAGTGAGGATTAATTTAAGGAATCCCATAATTTAAGGAAGTTCAGCCCAAGAACACACCTTACTGGCATTTCAATTTCTTGTGCCAAAACATTTAGCAGATTTGAAAGCAGGAGAAAAAAACCACTTTATTTTCATGTATTAGAGGAGGTCTGCAGCTCAATCACATGTTCCACACATTGAGTTACGAGAGTTTTGAGAGAACAGACCAACATATTAGTCAGAATCTAAGTGCTCAAGAGAAAAACTTATATCTCCTCAATGTCTTTAACCTGCATGACTAGGAAGAAACTTTCTCTAATGGAAAACTACCACAGATATTAGAGCCATGGACCTTTCTGCACCTCTCCACTGGCTCCAGACTAAGTGGGTACCTCACAGGGTGCAAGCTCTTCACTCACCCCTTGACAGGGTCGCTGATGCACATCCCAAACTGTTTGGTGCCAGTCTCCATGCAGCGCCGGATCATCAGCCGGTAACACGGCTCAAAGATGTGCAAAGGACAAGGGACTGTAGGATAAGCCATTGTGCACACAAATATGGGAACATTCTTATTTAGGCTGTAAGAAAGAAAGGAAAAATCAGATATGATGCTTTACCAAACTACTGACACATAAGTCTCGCATTCTTTAAAATTGTGACATCTTTAAATAGAAATTATAACATCTTTAGAATAAAATTCTTAATGGAATAAAGAAAGCTAGATTATGGGCAAAAGCTTAATTCCATTCTTAATGGAATGCTAAAAGCTAAAATTATTTTCCCTTTAACTAAGTAAATACTCTAGAAAATTATATACCAGTTAATAGACAAATTTTTCATTAAGCTTTCTGGATCTGGTAGTGAAAGCATTATGGGAATGCTAGTATTGCTTTTATTTCCCTTAATCCCATTTCTTCCCTATCCAGTGTATTCCAAACCCCATCCTGTCAGATCACTTCCATCTACTGTCTCACTCTGTGCCTTTCATAGAGGTCCACTGAAAGCCAACACACTGCCTTGCACTTTGTTTATAAAGTAACCCTCTGGATTTCTTCTACTTCTTTTTATTTAATTTATTTTTTAGCACAGTGCCTAGTTTTTATGCTCACTTAGGCAGTTTCACCTGGACCCTGTTCTCTGAAATCACATGATACAGAGAAAGAAGCTCCATCAGCATCTCAGCTCGTGTTCCACAGCAGCCAGAGCCATTCACAGCTAACAGCAGCAGAATTAGAGATGGGATTTTACATAAATGGATTACATACTTGGAAAGCTCTGCTATTTCCTCTTCATAAATCTTTCTCCTTTCAGTGAGTTCTTCTGGAAGATATCTGGCTATTAGCTCCTCCATTAGCACTGTTTTACAGTATTTCCTCATAGCCAAGCACTGCAGTCAGAACACACACAGGCAATTAGAGAGAACTTCCACCACTTCACAGTGATTGGTGCCTGTGCAAAGGACATCACCCATTACCCCCACTTTCTGATGTTTGTGATTCTATCATAATCTCTTAAACTTGCTACTGAAGAGCTGTTTTTTGAACTATCCCCTGTGTTACAGACATTTACTTAGGAAATCTGGAAAGTAAAAATCACCTACAGATTTTCTAAATATAGGCCTGGTCCTAAGGTTTGAACAGAGACTAGCCATGCTTGGCAACTCCCAAGAGCAAATTAAAAATCACATTCTTCCTGAGTTATGTATTATTTCTTTTGTGTTGGGAAATATCAAGGCTATCTGAAGGTGAAGTTGTTCCTATCATTTGCACCTGAACTTATGCTGAAAAAATCCAAGGATTACCTCTGAGAGCCCTTCCTTGCACAGGGGACATTTTGGGTTGTGATCCAGGCATCTCTCCAGACATTTGAGGCAGAAGGTGTGTCCACAAGGTGTAGTGACAGGTTCATAGAAGAGCCTGGATTGGAAAATCCAAGAGCAAAAAGACAACAATATCGTGTACTAAAGTAAAAGAAAAAAGTTGCTACCAAAAAAAGCTGAATTCATTCACTAACTTAACTACTGACTACTACAGGGATAAAGTTGTTTCTTGCTTTTAATATCTTCAACCAACTCTTGTATGTATTCAGCTTAGAGATTTTTTTTTTATTGCCACCCAACATGAAAGGCAGCCCATGAACTCTGACTTCAGTGAATGTGAGGGACAATACTGTCATGAACTTCCAACAAGCCAGCATTTAATTTTCCTCTGTGTGAGCAATAAACAGCACCAGAAGTTGGACCATCTGACTTCACTAATGAAATTCAGCAATACTTGCAGAACTATTATTACTGATATTTTGTGATTACTTGTATGTGTAGAGCTAAGCACAAAATACCTATTTGCAGCAAAAGCCCACATCAGGGACTTGGCAGCTCTGGATTAAATGGTGGAACTCAAAGATCCTGGAGGTCTTTTCAAACCTAAACTATTTTATGAGTCTGTCATTGCCAGCTCTAATGGGTGTTTTTATTTATTTATTATTTTTTTGAATAGAGTTTTTAATATTCAAGTGACTTTTTCTGGAAAATGAGTGGCAGGAGGTTCATGTTTCATCTGGAAGAATATTTAAATATATAGTCAGGTCTTCAAAGTATCATGGTGTCTATTCTTTACCCATTTCAAGGACCTCTACGACACTTATTTTCACGTAAAGATTTTTTTCCTTACTATGATAATGTGATATTGCAAAGTCATGTTTCCTTGTCAATAAAGACCTTAAGGAGATGTAAATAATACAGAAGTTTGGGGTTTTTTTCAATAGAATCAATTCAAATCTAGAAACTAAATTGTCTGGAATATACTGTATTTTACAACATACTGTCTAAGCATTTTAAGGTCTTAAATACTAGTCTCATTATAATTTAAGTGAATAAATAATTCTTCCCTTAAGTATTAGTTTATCAAAGCAGTACACTATGTTCTATTAAACATGTGGAAATTACAATACATAAACCCACATTTATTAGCATCTTTCACAAGATGAGTGTATTTAAGAATGCAATTGGCTTTTAACAAGACTGGCATAGAGAGCTCATTAAATGTCATTAGTGCTAAAAACATTGACATTTAAGCAATGGAACACATGAAATAGTAGCTAAAATGCCACACCTATCTTATTGCAACTTGACTAATTGAAAACACTTGTTAACTGTTTCATGGACAGAAACTCCAAACTATGTGAAGCACTGAATCGAACCCCATGTCCCAGTAAGCACTGCACTGTATATGTAACAGCTTGGTAGGCACTGACTTCATCTGAAATGCAGCATAAAGAAAAGATACTCCTGCTAAGATTCCCCAGTCTGCCCTAACTCTCAAGACCCAGCTGCAGCTTTTCCTAACAACTCTAAGAAGACCTGGACAAGCTCCATGACTTGCAGAAAGAAACGCTACACACCAAAACTTCTCATGATGTTATTTTGAGCTACTGTAACAGCAGAAACTAAATTGCTACAGAATAATGCTCCTTTTCTCACCAGTATGTTGCTTTGACTACTTTGTATTTTCTGCTTGCTGCTGGAGCTAAGGTGGATCAATAACATTTTGGCCACTCCATCAGACAAACAGGTTAATAACAGCTCCTGCAGTTAATTGTGAACAGGTCAGTAGGTTACTGGGTAATTAGACCAAAGTATCTCAGGAACCAAATCCTCAAAACACTTCTGAAGAACATAGCAGGAAATAATTATAATTAGTCTACATAAATAACAAGAAAGATCTTAGGAGAGCTTTCCTGAGCACAAGCCTTCCTTGTGCAGTGATGTTACAAAGCTAACATCCTTCTGAAGGCAAGGCCTGTATTTGGGGCTACAATTCCCAGCACCTATACCATCCTCTATATGTTAGGGAAACAGCAATCCTTGGACTAATTCCTTCACAAATGCATTGCAGTCTGGCTGTTCCTGATTTAACATAGAGGATGAGAAAGTAGGATTAATTGATTTTTTTTTAAACATCTGGAAAATGCTTAGTGGACACAATAGACAAGCAGAATCACTAAACCATCTAAGAATAATTGTGTGGGTTTCTGTTAGAGGAAAGTTTTGCTCTTTGTGCTATTGATTGTTTTGACAGCTGCATAAACTTTTGGAACATATTTCAGCTGTAGACAGGGAGAGGAAGAGATCTGATTTATTCCAAGCAGAAGCAAATCAGACAATACAGCAGTTGGTCCTCAAGGCTTCCAGTTTGTCTGAAACAAATTGAAGTCTCCTCCTCTGCATACAAACATCAAACCCCAGATTTCTCTAAACAGAGGCCTTCAGATATAAATCCCTAAAGAGGCTATCTGCTATTTAAGAATTAAAAATATTGTGCAAAACTAAACCCCAACATGAATAAATCTGGGCAATTAAAAAAACCAAACAACCTAAGCAACACTCACTGCAGCAAGTGAAACACCTTCCCAATATTTCTAAGTCACTAAAAATAACAATCTTATTTGCCAAAGTTAAAATATTTTGTACAAAACAAGTAGTAAAATAGATGCAGTTGGAAACTCCTACTTGACCAAGCCATTGCTGTTACCAAGACTGTTGTTTAACTGGAAAAAGAAATCTTCAAGCAAATGGAGTGACTGCCTCAGTAAAGTGAGGAACACATCTCTTAAGCAAGAGTTAAAACATACTCTTGTTTACTTGCAAGATCCTCCTATTGCAATAGCAGCAGCACTGTACTTCACATGCAAACTCAGAATATTCATTGGATGTGGTCTCTAGGTATTTTGTGATTTTCATGACAAACAGCTCTACAAATTCCCAGATGACAAATTCTGGGTTTGTGCACTGTGTCAGTGGTGAGAGCAAATCTTTCAGACACCTTCACTAACACACTTAACCCTCACGTGATTTGTGTGCCCTTTCCAAAGCAATCACCACCCAGAGAAGATCACAGAGCTCCCATTCATCAGCAATGCTCAGAACCAAAGGTCTAAAAATGCATCACTGAAGCAACAATCACAGTAAAAGCTAATTTCTTGTCACAGGCAAAAACAAGTACCAAGTAAGCAAGAAAATCTCTAGGTGGTAAAAGGGAGGAAAATACAGCTGGAAAGCTATAGGTATCTGTGAGAAAAGAACACACCTCATACACAGGGAGCAGTCCAAATCTGATGGATCCACAACTTCAAACGGAATATGCTGTCCAGTACTATTTTCCCTAGTGTCACCTATATCTATCAACAAGAAAAAAAGAAAGTAATTGAACAGAACTATGCAAGTACAATACTATCTCATGTACTTGCACTAGCATCTGGTATTTAAATGTGTGTTGTATATATTTGCAACTTACTGAACCACAAAGCATCATTACAGTAATTTCTATGCAAAGTTTCAAATTCAGCCTTGGCACAAATCTGCACATCTCCCCTTAATTTTGGTCACATTATACCCACCTACAGAGGGTTCAATCTGGCCTTGCATAAGCAATCAATGTCAAAACACTTTTTGTCAGTGCTTAAAGTCTAAAGTGAGACAAATTATTCTCATACCATTGTAAACATATCCCACAGCTTGAGAACAAGGCCAGATATCAGGAACAAGTAGAGTTTGTACTTTAAAACTGTTTAAATTGTTATAGAAAGTGCTAAGACCGTGTGCAACACCAATGTTCTTTAAAAGATTCAGAGCTCTGCTGAGAAGAGCATGGCCCAACCTTCTTTGCCCCTTTTTAGACTTTTTTCTCTCTACACACAGGAAAGATTCCACAACATGCATGCCTTGATTAGGCAAAAGAGAAAATATAAAAGGCAAAGTATAATTTGGTCTCTCTTTGTCTGAATCTTACAAAAGAAAGGTTTCCCCAGGTTGCATGCCATGGAACCTGTCCTATGTGTAATTAAACCTACCTTTCTTCATCAGTTTGCAGGGCACCTCAGCATTTTGCATCTCCTCTGAGCAGCACTTCCTTTTCAGGAGGCTGCATTTCTCAGAGATGAGAAAAGTAGACTCTGGCATGGAGGTGAATTTCTTCTCCTCCTCTGAGCAGTCCTTTTTGCTCTCTGTAATTTGTACAGATTTCCTCAAACTACCAGAAGTAGTTACATTTGGTTCCTCTTGAATGGAAAAACCCTTTTTCTGTTCCACGTTGACCTGTGTGAAGAGAGGACTGACTTTAGACCAACCTTCCAACAAATTGATAAAGAAAAAACTCACCATGTCAAAAATCTTAAATATTATAGATCACCAGGAAGGATTTTGTAGGTTAAGAAGAAAGAGCTTGCTAATCCTGATTAAAAAACCCAAAAAGCAAGCAACCAACAAAATTTATTTCCCCTCTCCACCATTGAGTATTTTCAGCCCTTTTGTGTGGCTTTAAAGCTTGAAGGCTGTGAAACTGGATTCCAGAAAAAAGTGGCTAGATCTGTTAAATATGTTAAATATAAAGTATAAAATATACATATAAAATAATATGTTAAACATAGTGTTACCACTAAACCTATGGGAAAATGCATATTGTTTATATCATAGTGATGGTATCAGCCAACAGAAAAACCAAAACATCAGCTCATTCTAAGGAAGCAGTAAAAACACGCAAAATTTATAGTAGAAAAAATTCCCAGAGTTCCTCTTGCAAGGCAGATTCCTTTCTCAGAAGATAAACTGTTCAGAGTTTATCCCTTTATGGCCACAGGACACCCTGTGAGCAGCCACTGCACAGGACATCACCTGCCAGCCTTGTACCATCACCTCCCTGGATGGACCTGAAAACAGACACCATGGATTGTGATGTGTAACGTGCACAAAGATGAGTGAACTGTGCCTTGAATGGCTTTGTGAGAGAGTCATGCAAAAGGGTTTCTTGTCAGAAACATTCTAAAAGCCTTTGCATGGGGCAATGTCACTGTTTGTTTCTTATCAGCCTCAACAAGGCAGCTCAAAACCTACCACTTCTGTTTGTAAGGACTAGGCAAGTTCTCTCCTAAATATACAATGTATGCAAGCCCCATCCCAAAGTTCAGGCTCCAGTGAAGCAGAAGTGATCCATACAAACCTGTGAACGTAAACCTCTGCAGCCATTTACAAAACTACAGCTGCAAAACCAGAGTTATGAAGTAGCTAATACATTTTATATAGCTCTAAAATAACCTCCGAGTATCGTACAGAGTACAGAATGACTTCATTACTGGCATCACCTGGTATAGCTCAAGTTTGAGCTCTAGATTTTAGCATTTCACAGCTTTTGAGGGTACCTAAATTCAATCTACAGAGGCCCTCTTCCACTACCAACTACTTGAAAGACCAAAAGACAGTTACAGGAGTAGATCCCACTAATTCTGACAAAATTTATCAGAACAACAGAGGACTTCTATTAAAGGAAAAAAGTCAAATATGGAGACTTCAGTAAGTTAACACTCAGTAAAAATTTGAAAAATGTATCCTCCTCTCAGAGGCAAAAAGGAGAGAAGGCTTCCCAATGCGAACACAAAACACACAACAAATTAAGAACCACACATCAGACTTGATCTTTACCTTGAGCAACCTTTGTAGGTTATGGCTGGTGCCTCCAGATCCCACTGAATTTAGGAGATTCCCCTTTAATCTAGAGTGATGTGACAACAGCTGCAGGATATCGGGTAAGTGTTCCTGAGCATTTCCCGGGATGAGTGAAAACAAACTAAGTAGAAGCTGTGATATAAAACAGAACACTTCACTGCTTAGTTCCTTCCTTGCAACCTCTGAATGACAAAGCAAGTAAGGGAATAGCTGAAAGAAGCATCCAGGATTTTGTTAAAATCATTTAAAGAGCCCTTTAAACTAGGATAGGAACAAAAAGTGCAAGAGCTAATGCAATACATGCCAAACAGACAGCAAGAAACATTTTCACAGTTAAACAAGCCCACAGAGTTATTAACCATTCTCTGTGATGTGACACATACATGCCTTTGTCCTCTTTGTTCTGCAGTTCAGGGCTCACCAGAAATTATTGACACCTTTCTGAAATGTTTTTGGGTGTTGTTTTTTTTTTTCTGCGCATCATCTTTCTCTGGAGTTTACTAGTATAGAAAGCACTCATCTCACAGGCTTAATCCAAGATCAGCTGGGTAAATGTGTCTGATATTGTAAAATGCAGCTATTTTTAATTCACTTATGTGAGAATACAAAAAAGGTAGGCAGTAGAAAAAGGCTATTTTTTTCATTTGCTATGAGAAAATGAGGGAATCTGTTTCAAGTAGCAGCTTGAAGCCCCTTGTATGACATAGATTATCAGATGAATATTTAAGGAAAGAAACAGACCTGAATAGAAGATTCACACTCCAAAAACTAATTTCAGCATACTACTGAGGTGATCCTGCTGATGCCTGAGGAAGCCACATGACAGCTGAGATTTCTATTTAAAGCCAAAAAGGATTTCACAGGATCACACTATGTCCAGGCAGACAGTTAATACAAGCAGAACATCACATCTGCACCCAAAGAATTTGGTAAAACGTAGTATGTCATTGTTATGTGAACAGCCTTGGAAATGACCCAGTAAAATATTGCATCATGGATGAACTCTGTCTGATGAGCGCACGACTAATTCTTTCAGTCATAAGAAGCCTAGTTTTTCTCAGAACCCCACTGCTCAGAAATTAAATGGCTTGGAAATGACTATTTGGGGTCAGAATTTAGAAACATATCTGTTTGTTTCTGGTCTTGTTGCTCTAGTGCACAGAAAGTCTTCCAGCATGACTGTGAGCACAAATCATGATATAATGACAATGAAAGACTGCATGGAACCCACTGGGGGAAAAAGCAAACAAAACCCTCAAACATCAGTGACAAAAAATCCTCAGAGGCTGAAATCTCAACCACACACAAAATGAGATAGACATTTGATTTCACTACAACCATTCAGGTTATACTCTGCTACCTTCAGGAATATAGTTTTACTATAAGAATTCCACCGTGCTTTTAGAAAGCCTTCTGTGCTACAGCACATAGAAACCTTAATGTTCCCATCCCACCAGTGATTGAGAATGGCATAAATACACTTCCATAAAAGAAAATTAAACTATTATATTTTTATTGCCACAAGTAATCACTGCAACACTGAGACTTAACTATAAAACAACCAAAAAAATTCAAATATTAAAATACTGATTTACAGGATACCAGAGGCTTGAGGGGTGAGTAAAACAGAAGTATTCACAACAGCCATATAAGAATTCACACACATTGTAGCTTGCAACTGAAAAAAGCTTCACTGTGGACCCATTTTTTTGCTAATTTAGCATTAATTATTAGCAATCCTAAAAAACTAATTTAAAACCACACTTCCTTTGTTGTCTGCTTCCTCTTTCACACCTCCTGCACACACTGACACTTGGGCAGCATGACTGGCAGTAGGAAGAAGGCTGCTGCTCCCAAGTGGAGTTTGGTGAGTGCTGCGTGTTGTGTTCTGCCAGTCATTGCCCTGATACATCATTCAACAGCAACTCCCCCTCTTCTGCACTCCATCATTGGTAATAGATTGCCAGGCTAGGAATCAGATCAGAAATTTGAGACTCACAATAGTCTGTGGGTGGCAATTATTAACAATTCAGTTTTCCTTCAAATTTGTTGATGCTAACACTGTAACTGTTTCCACTGAATGACTGCTGAGTATATTTTCTTGCTACCTTCCCACCTTCAGATCAGCAATACACAACTCAGATACGAGGAGCAGTCTGGATGTGTACTTCCATCCAGCTCTCTAAGCAATGAGAGAGGGGAAAAGAAAAAAATCTCATCCTCCTTTATGAGAGGCCATTGAAAACAATTGTGCAGTTCCAGATGATTTAGGGAACTCACCTTTTGTGCCTCAGACTTGGCTGTCTTGTTCCCAGTATCTAGAGCAAGGCAGAATAGAAACTCCCTTAAAGCTTCTTCTGTTTTCCCCAGATTAGCTAATGCTTGTCCTTTCCTTAGGTGACCCTGCAAGGAAACACACCCACAGCTGCAGCTTTTGTCAATAGAATATGCAATAAAACCACAGTCAAAGTACAAAAGATCTTTCTGAAGAAGGAAAAGTTAGACAGGAAAAATCACTATAACCTTGTCTTACACCTAGACCACCAGTGTCTGGGTTTCTAAACACAACAGAAAACTACAAGCATAAACCAGATATTCTTTCACTCATGCAATTATGATTGTCACGGCACCTGAGTCCAGCTGATATTGGAAACATCTACTTTCCCTATATTCACCTTCTAAAATAGTAATTTTGTCCCTAGCATTCAATTTTTAGAGTGCTCACAAAATTTATATTCATCCAAGTCAAAGATAATAGCATTAGCTCCTTCTCCAGGACTAGCATTCTCTCCCTTCACCCCAGGAAGCTCAGGAATATAATGGTTGAATGTCTGTAGATTGCAGGAGTCCAAGAAGTTACAGGACTTAAAGCCTCCCTCAGATTCCACTGTCTGACCATTCTAACCATTTCCTATCAGGGCAGTATCAAGGCTTTAAAAAAAGTACAACCAGAGTCAGAACTTACTTTCAACCAGTATGGCTGGAGCCTGCATGCTGTTTCTGCATCATGCAATGCATCTTCACAAGCTTTCAATGTAGAGTTAATCTGGGACCGGTTGCTATATAGTAAGTGGTCATTTGGAGCTGCAGGAAATAGAAAAAGTGGCTGATTAGGTAAAAAGAAATTAGTTACATAAGCTTCATCCCTTGATTTATTTTTTTTAAACACATGTTGGTCTTCCAAGTTGCACAAACCCATGAAATATCCAGTTTTAAAGTAACTATGTACTAAATTAAATCTGGGAACCTCTTTGGGCAACTCCAGACAAAACGCCAGCTATGTATTATATAACTGCAGAGAACATTGCATAAATAAATGCTGAGACACTCACACAATAAATTACCAGCACTGACTGAGGATCAGATAGTTGGTAGAGACACACAGGAGACATTGAAGACAGCAGGAGGAATGCTGTTGTACTGTAGGGAGGAGTTTCAAAATTGGTAGCATTAAAGTTTTTAAATGACAAATAAGGGTCTTTCCATGCCGGAGTTCAAAACACAGGAAAAAGGACAATGTGAACAATCAGGCAGCGCCACAATGATCACCGAGTTACACACACTGTAACATCGAGACACAGCGTGTGCTGGGGAAGGCTGGACACTATTCAGGGGAACACTCCCATTTAAGTGAAACGCTTCCCCATAACACCTCGCCTTTAACTTCTACTTAGTACTTGCAGCGTGAGTCACTTTTCCTCAAACTGCACGGAAAGGACCGCATCCAAAGCTCTCCCTGCACAGCCCCGCAGGCGCTCCCGGGGATGGGGAGCAGAGCGGGGCCGGGCCGCCCGGCAGTGCGGGACACGCGGGGCTGCTCGGCGGGGATGCCCCGCGCCCAGAGCCCGTCCCGGGCCCGGCGGGACGCGCCCCCCCGGCTCCGCCGGTTACACAACGGCGCCGGCCGGGGGGAGCCCAGCCGGACCGCAGGCTCGGGCTTACGCAACCGCTGCTCTCCTGACCCAGTTTCACCGCGGGCCGAAGAGCCGAGACCCCTCCCTGGGGCTCCCCTCCGGGGCTCTCCCGACAGCCGCCCCAGGAGCCGGCCCGAGGAGCCGGCGAGAGCTCGGGCTGGCCCGTCCCGGATCCCGGGGCATCCCCGGCGGGACGAGAGGCGGCAGAGCGGCCGTCAGCGAGCCCCGGCCGGGAGAAAGTTATCTCCTTCGGCACGGAGCGGCAGCGGGGAGGGGGAGCCCTTACCCAGGCTGACCGCTTCGTTGTACTTCTGCAGGGCGGCTTGGAGCTTCTTCTCTTTGTAGAGGAGGTTCCCTTCGTGCCGGAGCTGCGAAGCCTTCACTTGGCAGGGGAACCACTTGGTCAGCAGGTTGCTGAGGATGACATTGACCCGCAGGAGCTGCCCGGCCGCCGCGCCGCCCGCCTCCTTGCACAGGACGCAGCGGGACTCGGGCGCCCGGTCCCTCTCCAGGCACTTTTTGCAGAACGTGTGTCCGCAAGGCAAGGAAACGGGCTCGAAGAGGAAGCCCTGGCATTTGCGGCACCTGAAGACGTCCCCCTCGCGGGGTGCCGCGGGCTGCCCGCCGCCGGGCAGCCCCTCTTTGATCCGGACGCTCTGCGCCAGGCACTCCACCAGCTTGTCCAGCTGCTCGGCGCGCAGCTGCTGGTGGCGGGACGCCAGCTGGTACAGCGGCAGCGCCTCGTGCAGCCGCCCGCCGAAGGCCAGCGCGTCCGCCCGCCCGAGCAGCACCTGCCACTCGGGCCCCAGGCCGCCGCCCGGCGCCTCCAAGTTCTGCGCCTGCAGAGCCCCGGCGGCCAGCTGCAGCACCAGCTGGGGCTCGGGGCGCGGCGGCAGGTGCGAGCCCATGGCGGCGGCTCTAGCGCGGCGGGCGGCGCGGGACGCCGTGAGGCGCGGGCGCGGCGCGGCGCCGCCGGCCCATGGTGCTGCTGCCGCCCCGCGCCGGGAGCGCCCCGCGCCGCCGCCGCCGCTTATATAAAGGCGGGCACGTGACGGCGGCGGCGGCGCTCATTGGGCAGCGCCCGCAGGTTGTTACAAAACCAGGCGGTTTTGTAACGCGCCGGGCCCGGCCCGCGCCGGGAGGGGCCGCCCCGCTCCGGCCCCGGGGCCCGCCGCTCCCCGGGACGGCTCCTCCGCCCCTCGGACACCCCGTCCCGGCAGCGCTTCCCCCGGCGCGGGGCGTTGGAGCCGTGCGGAGAGCGGAGGCGCCGGGCTGGGAGCGCTGCCCACCGGGCGCACCGTGCGCCGAGTTCAGTGTGACCCGCTGGGCTGCACGGGCGCCTCGCAGACACGCGGAATGCGCGCTCGTGTTCTGGTACCCACGGTAGTGCGAAAGAAACGTCGGCTCGAGGTGATTTTGAAAAGCGAGAATGCCATTTCCTGCTAGAACTGGGATCGCGAAGCTTTGTAGCTGCACGGTTAATCATTGTCTTTAAGGGAATCTACGTAGTAGTGAAGCTATTTAAATGTCAGGTACTCCTGGTTTTAGAATAACTAAGGAAAACATTAGAAGCAAAACGTTGTGTTTATTTAGTTTTGCAGTGTGGCATGTTGCACAGCTCTACCTGCCCGTGCCAGATTCTCCATAAAAAGCACATGCCTTCTGATGTATCTGTTTCATTTAAGAGCAGCTCTGCTGACCGTCTCCATCTGTATGTTCCCACCAATTCTCGTTAGATGAGAGAGTTGCACGAGTTGTGTAACTGTCTGTGCTAAATGTAGTCTAGGGAGAAAATCACCTGTGCTACTACAGAAAAGCTGTTCTAAAAGAAGTTGTGTAATGCTTTTTGTTTGCAGCTTTATGCATATTTACAGTTACCAGAAATGTCCACGTTATGTATACATACACTTACATTCTAAAAATACGGAGCACTTTTCACGCTGTCTTAAAATCCACTGCAGAATTTGAATTTCCTGATGATATCCTATTACTGCTATAATCAGCCTCCTCATGAAGCTCAAGAGAGGGGATGAAGGAATTAATTTCCATTTTCCAATTTCCAGAAGTGTCTGGATTCCCCAGTTTAGGCTGCGTGAGCTAAGCAGGTATTAAGGAACAAGTGCTGCCTGTGGGGTCTGAATGGACAGAAGAAAAGATGATGTTTGTGTCCACATGTAGGCAACATTCTGCTTACGCAGAGAAATCAGATATGTTCCTGGAAACAGAAGCCAGTCATCAGACCCTTCAATTGTCTTTTGATTCCTTTGATGTGAAGACATTTAGCATCTGCCAAAAATTTGGCCCTTTTCGCTAGGATTCTTGAATCTTAAAAAAAAAAAGAAAAAAAAAATTTACCATCTAGCTGCTGTTCCCAAGCAAGTCCTTTAATTAGAAAAAGAATTGAATTAGCACTGGTTTCAGTATGTGTTTCTGCCATCACTAAAATCAGACAATAATCCAAAGTATGGCACAGCCTGCCGGCAAATAATGCAAAGAAAGGTGGGACAACCGAAGCACTTAAAATTTCAGTTAAGCAGTGCTTCAGAGGAGTTAGAAAGAATGAGCATTTGTGCTCAGGGGTGTGGGGTTTTCCCTCCAGGCTCCAGCTTGCTAACACAGACTTCTTGTATTCCAAACTTCCATGCAAGAAAATCTCATGGTATAAAAGAACCAAACCCTTAGGAAAAAGAAGAAAAATGCTTTATTGTAGCCTTGAGGTCGGCAGTTGTCTCTGTTGCAAAACTATAGTCTCGGCAACCCTTCAGTGTGTTATTTTATAACCATTGTCCTGAAAACCACTATGAGTCAAAGCCTATTCAAGCGAGGGAAAGTGACATAACCACTGGTTACCAGTAGCAATGCAGTGACAATCTCTATCGGAGAAACGCCACCAGTATTTACATAGTTACGTAGCAGACACTTAAAGAGATAAGTCATGGTATGAAGGGAGGGTTTCTAGCAGCACATGAATTCAAGATAGGGAAGGGGCATGGATTTATCATGGGACATGCAATCAGCATTTGTGTGCTGCTAGGAATTTCCACAGTTCCTATTCTCGATGTATGAAAGCATCTGCAGAGCTGGTTGAGTGCTCTGGACTGAAAGGAGTCTCAAAAAGGCACTGGGAAATGCATTTCTGGGAATTCTCTTCTACCAGCAGGACACGGCTGAAACATTTTAGAGAGAAAAGAGCAGCTGTGCTTGTGAACTGCTCCCTGTGGTGGGAAGCTGTGTGCTTAGGAGGGTTCAGAACACAGAGCATTATCCCAAGCCTGCAAATAGTTAAGACCTTATGACAGATGGCCCATGAGCAACAACTCAGTGACTTTTTAGGGAAGAAACAAGCTGGTTCTGCCTCTCCTAGTTCCTGGTATGTGTGGTGTTTGGTAAATGTTAGTACTTGGTGGGGTGTGACAGGTACAGAGTGAGCTGTACAGCCACTAACAGGAAAATTCTTTAAAGCCAAAATACTAATTTACTGTTCACTAGAAGTCAAACAACTACTAAATATTTGATTCTGACATCAGGCCTGGCTCTGCAAAGACTTTTCTGGCAAAAAACAGCTGTGTGAATTGATCATACATAATCTAGATATGCCGGGGTGTTTTTATATAACACATACTGAAAGCATGGAGTTTTCATACATTCATACATATATTCATGGATTTGGAGCAGCAGTAGGTCATGAGGTGTACTTGATTAGAAGGCAAAACAAAAAAAGAAAAAGGCAAAAATCGCCCTCCTGCCTACCTGCATTGTTCATGAGATCAAGAACGGATTTATCCTTTACTTAAACAGAAAAAGTTGAAGTGAGGAGGTGACTCACTCTGTAAAAGCACATCTCCCTTGTATGATTTTTCTGCAAAGAGAGGTTTATTTTCTTCCTTTCAATGACAATGAGCACAATACTGATCTTCTTCCAGCAGTTAATGGCTGGGATAACATAACAGGCAGCATGAGAGCATGACTACATTCTTCAGCCTTCTTCTGGATCTATAATCTGCATCAGGCTTCGAGTCCACAAAAGCCACCAACACACCTGCATCTTTCCCCTCTCAAACACAACTAGCAAGCGTGAAAATCCAAAACATCAGTCATGCTGGAGGAGGAGAAGGAGAGCTCCTTCTCTAGTGGAAGAAGGATGTGAAAGTCCCATCACAAATACAGTCACAGACGGCTTTTTATTTCCATGTGCTCTGCATGTGCTGTAATTGTCCACAGCAAGGACAGATTTGGACTGATGGCCCATACAGTTGAGGCAATTTCAAAAAAGCACCAACAGGAGCCTGACCATTATACCAGGAAGCTGCTCTAACTTATGCATAGGGAACAAGATGTGAAGACGTGCACTCTTCTGTGTTATTTTGCCACTGAACCTCTGAATGACTTTTGACAACTATCTTTACCTCTTCTTTTGCATTCTGCCTATGGTGACTATTCCTTCATATACTGAGCATCCTTGCTATCATACACACGATTTACATTGAGAAACTTTCAAGTCCAAGTTTTTTACTTTAAATCTGTTTAAAATAATTAATCTTGAAAGAAAAGATAATGTTTTGTCCTCTATAAAGGAAGCTAAAGAAGAAATTAAATAGGAAAGTTTATGTTCATATGCCATGCTTAGAAAATCACTACGATTAAGACACAACTACATGATCCAGTTTAAATAAATGCAATGTACCAATAGAGAGAACAACACTATCAAGGGGTGTTGTTTCTCAGGGAAAAATACCAACAGAGCCTGCAAAAGGCTCTTATTACCTACTGGTTCATGAACTGTGTAATAAGAAAAAAGCCCAGCACCCCTTCCACACAAACCCCTGCCTGCCTAATTGATGACTGACTAGTGATCAGCTTGACAAGACCTCAGGACCAACAAAGCAAACATCCCACTCAGCCTGAATCTCTCACTGCATGATACTGAAAGGGGGATTCACAATGTGCCTTCGAAGCGTAACCAAGCCTAGAGTGACTTGGGTAAAAGAAATTCTGTTCAGCCATATCCAGGTTCTTAGAAGGTGACTTTTCTTCTGCGCTGGAATGGAAGTGCTACAGCCAGAAAATCAGTGACATTCAAATTCGAGGGTATTTTAGTTGTGAAGGAAGAAGATATTTCAGCATTGAACAAATATTTAACAAGTAATTGACTATGAATTCTGAAAAAAACCTAACAATGTTTGGAAGACTCTTATTTCAGCAAACCTGAGGAACTATCCACTATGCACTTCCAGTAGCCATTTTGGTGACAACTTCTGCTTTACTAATCTCTCAGGAGGAAAGACCAAATTAATTCTTGAGTACAGAGGAATGAACACCCTAGGTTTCAAGCACCCATCAGTACTCATGGTAACCCTCCAACTACAATAAACTGCTGCTTAATATGTGGCGAGACAAACTCAAGACTAAGCAGTCCAGAGAACATGACAAACCTGATCAAGAAGCCTTTCCATTTATGGAGAACATGAGCAATTGTTGTCACAGAACCATCAAATGAATATATTCTCTCTAGGAGTTCATGGATTCCTCTGCTCTGACCAGTAAGAAACGACTTTGCAAATGCCTTGAGCAACAGGCCGTTGTACCTCCATACAGCAGAATTCTCTTTGTCTGAAAGGATTTAACTTATGCTCAGCTAAGATACATTTCCAGTTTGAAACAAACAGTAAACCTAAACAGTCAAAAGGGAAATGTTGTAACAAGGAACACAAGGATTTATGCTTTGTTTCTCAGCCTGTGGTAATATAGAAGGAAGATGAGCAAGATTCATAGAAGAATTAATGCAGTCTACAGTTCACTTGGAAGTCAAAACACACAGATGCAGTATGGATCAAGGCTGGAAGTTATTGATGAGTCTGCTACAAAGCAAATGGAACAGGAAGCTTTTGAACAATTTGAAATCCTGCCTGATGGTTTATTTGAAACTGCAGGGCACATTATTGCACAGGTTTTAAAAGCTTTCTTGACCACAGCTATCCAGCTATCTTTAGATTGGTATGGACTGCTGTCAAAGAAGTCTCTCCTCTTTAGAAGTATGACAAATAAATCTTACTGTGCTTACTGTGATTTTTTAAAGCCAAAAGGCAAGTCATCCTATCCTACACAAACATCTGTGGGAGTGTAAAAGGCCTCCTTAATCCACAATTTTAATTTCAGTAGTTTCCTGCAGGGGATGAGGAAGATAAAGGCAAGTTCTACAATCATAAAACATGAAAGAGACAAGTATGGGTGGTATTACTGTGACAGAAACCCTGCAATTAGCTGGAATAAGCCAATGTTTAACAATAGCAGTGGCATGTGCTCTCTAAAGTACATCTGACTTCTGACAAACTGAGTTCTAGAGCCACAGCCTGCTGTCTTTGGGCAATTGCTCACAGCCTCCCTGTCTTTGCTGCTGGGGAAAATTCATTCAGGCAAGGAGTGAGGAATGATTCCAGTTTTGGCAAAGCTCTTAGAGACATACATGTGGTCCCACAGCATTTAAATGAGACTTTAAACATGTTTCTTTTTAAGGGAGTCCTTCCAAGGTAAACTCATGGGCCAAAGGAGTAACAGAAGAGACTATTCCAGTACAAAATGAGGGACTTACAGTGATCATCCAGTCCAACTGCCTGAGCAACTCAGGAAACTTCAGCCTGTGCTTAACTGCTTTCTCAGCCTGGGGGCTTGGATATCCTCAAACCTGTGACTTCCATCCCAGAGGCTGCAGGCAGCCCCTTCACCTGGGGTCAGGCCTGCACCACTGTTGAGCTGTAGTGGGTTACAAAATCACTGCCTCTTGTTGCTTATCACCACTGCAGGACAGAGGTTTCTGCCTCATCATGTCAGCTGATTTCATGGAATCAAACACACAGGCAACACATGAAACAAGAGGCAGACATTTCCAGTTACAAAATGACGAGATTACTGCTATTTAGGCCATTCTGATCAACCAAATAAAGAAACAGATTTCACCTTTCCACTGCTGTAATTCCATGGAATTAGTCCTGGAAGCCCAGGTGATACTTCTTTCTCAATCTGCAGATTTCCAATTTTCGTCCAAATTAGCCTTTAAATACCCATAGCTAAACTTTACTAACTTACTAAGAAATGAGGCAATGATTTTATGCAAAACTCAAGATCACATTTGTCATACTAGAAAGCAGGAGTGGGTTTGTTATTTTATTTTTTATTTGAAATATTGCAGAGCTTTCTTATGATACATACACAGTGATAGGGCTTCCAGTAGCATAAAGAAATGAGTTATGAATCATAATCAGAAATGACTCTTACATCTATTAAGACAGTTATTTAAAAAACCGTTTTGATGAATCATGCAAAAATGTTCACAAACAGTATTATACTTTTCAATAGATAAATGTTTTGTTTTTCCTAAGTCTTACAAAAAGAGCTTGTGCTTTTAACACTTGTATTGAAAGAAAAAATATTTACAGCAGACATCATAAATGCCACATTGAAGTTCATAGAGGCAAAGTGGTGATGGTCCCCTGTTTTGCATTCACAAAACATGCTGAGGGTTTCAAATCTTATCCATAAACTCCCAATGTAAAAGTATTCAGTCTTGGATCTTCAGTACGCTCCTCTTCTCCAAATCATTCATTTCCTTCAGTATGAGGGCAACATTGTATCTCAGTTCTTGAAACTTTGCAACTGGCACCTGAAACAGAGTACTCAAGTTAGAAAACACAAGACATCCCAGCAACCTTGACTAGGATGGATATGGATACAGAACATTCTGCAGGGTATGGCCAATCTCTCTTAAAACACTTATTTCTTCAGACTTAAGACAAAGGACTTAAAGTTCACAAAATTCAGTTAATTCATCTAAATCCACGTGGAAAAGGAGAGTGGGGAAAAACAGAAATAACATATACATGGCACATTTTCTGTACTGCCTGATGAGAGAAAGGAAAAACTCAAGGATGTAAACTGAGAGTTGCTTTGGTGATATAAAAGTCATGGACTGGAAGGAAAGACATCTGGAAGGTGGTGGAGACTACAGAAATCTCAAGCAACAAATTCAAGAAATTCTGCTTGTCCAAACTCGCAAGAAAAAGAATTGAGACTTGAGTCAAGAGACTTGGAAGCAACCTCAAGAGCAAATGGCACTGGGCACTACATATGGAAGACAAAAGATTTAAGGTTAAACACACAAAGCATTTTCAACTGTGCAGGAGGCTCATGGGCTCTCCTTTACCATTTCAAGCCCCAGAAGCCCAGGGGATGGAAATCTTATTTATGGAGACAGAGACCCCCAGCCGAGTGCAGGCCCAGACCGGTGGCCAGGCTGGTGACAGCGGTGCAGCGCACAAACACGTGCTCAATGAGTGCCCAGGGCAGTCTGCACAGCACTGCCTCATTTCCTCTTTGCACTGAAGACAGTAGTTCTTTTGGCAGAGACCCTTGTCATCCCTCTGCCCACTGCAGCACAGGTACCAGTTATATGAGAGGAATCCAACACCTGCATTTTCCACATACATCAGAAATGCATAGAAAGGCACACTTCTGATGTATATACAACAAGATTCAAAATGCTGCAATTTCCACTGCTTTAAAAAACCAAAAAACTTCAGTCAGAAGTCACACTGTGATTAAAATACCAAATAGAGACCAAAGAATGTAACTTCTCCCTGTGCTACACACATTTTAAAACTGCTCACAACAGAATTATTTTCTGGACTTACCATCTTACATAAGCCCTGCAGGGCATTCTGAACGTGTTCAAATAAAGGAAAACTGAAGATCTGAGGACTGTATTTTCTTGCATATGGTACCTTGAACCAAAACACAAGTTTATCCCATAGAGCTACTAACTGTGGGAAGACCCCCATCAGATAGAAATCCTGTTTGCAGTCACACCCTTGGCATTCAGATCCAAGCAGCAGCAATAGCAAAGAGCTGATTCTAAGAGGAGCACTATTTGTTATCAGATATCTGTACTCCTGCATGTGCTACACAAACATATCTCCACTGCAGAATAACAAAGGGTCTTCCACAGACTAACAATGACAAAAAAAACCCCAAACCAAACAAACTCTAAAATCAAACCAAAACAGTCAGAAACAGTGGAATCAAGACCAGCACTTGACATTATATGCCAGGAAATAAAGTGGGAATAGAGTATGAACTAGATTTTTTTCTCACAGGTGAATCTTACGCTGTTGTAAAGGGTTAACCTGAAGTCCATGGCATGATTTAAGTTCCATGGAAGTCCTCAAATACAGTGTATGGGATGCTCTGAGCTGGACTGTCCAGTGGGATAAATTTGATCTCCTGTGAAGTGACACCCTCAACAGTTTGCAATGTAGCACAGAACTTATGCCTTCCTCAACAGATGCTTTCTTGCAAAACAATTTACCAGTAAAATCAGTCCACCTCTTTCAACCCCAGGGCTTTGGTGCTTCTTCCAGACTACTACTAATGAGAGAACTGAAGCCAAAATCTGTACAGAGTTCAAATGTAACAATGCCTGCTGTGCATTGAATTCCTGTACGCACCACCATGTTATTTATAGAACAAATAGCATTCCATTTCAAAGGTTAAAATTATGGAAGAGTTTATGCCATCTTCTGGCAAGCCTTTAGGTACAGTGTCATAAATAAAAACTGCCACTGACTAATCCTGTAACAAGCAAAGAGGTTTTTAGGGATTTTTTTACTTTCTAACAGCCAGAACAGTTCTAAAGAAAAAGAATAAAACTACCTCTGCCACAGAAAATAATGTTACCATTTTCTGTCAAATACAGAAGGTTTAGAAGTGTATCATACATTATATAAACTACCCCAGTAATTTCCTTGCCCTCAAGAGCCACCATCAGGGCTGAAGGTTACAGTTCATAGCAACCCCATAAGTTTTACTCAAACTAGATATTACATAATAGTGCTTTCCAATAATTAATATTCTTCTAATAAATTACAGTTCAGCAGAACATGTGTAGGAACAAGGTATGAAATTATTTTGATTGGCACTTCATCAAATATTTTATGTGGCTACACTGAACGTGAAGGATTCTAAACCACACCAAACAATGGTAACACATCATTTACAAAAGCTTTAGTGTTTTAAGGAATAATTCAACTTTCTAAATAAAACCAGAACTGGTTTCCTTACTTTTTATTATGGCAATCAGACTTACTTCAAAGCGATGAGCTGTCCCATCTGAAAGCTTCATCATCATCAGAATGGAAGGCTGCAGTGCACGGGCCAGTGAACTGAAATTATTTACATCATTAGTATTACAGCAGTAGAGATCAGCAGTGTGATGAGTACAGCATTGCACATTAACAATTTTAGATGTTCATGTAGGTTTTACACAGAACATGAGTAATTTCAGTCGCAGTGTCTGGCTGGAAACTCATGAACACAACAGTTCTGTCCAATTTACCTCAGTATTTAGACTTAACATTTTGTTAATCTTTTAGGAACTGCAAGTTTAGGAGCATTTTCATTTTTATGTAATTGGTTTAGTGGAACTATGATAGGGATAAGAGGTGACCAAGTAATGCTAATAATAATGCACAGTTTTCTTATGCAATTTACCATGTTGCATTAATCATTTCCATCCCTTCATATGTTCAACTGCCACCTCATTTGGGGATTTAACCTCTTCCAGGCTTCATCCTAAATTTGTGAGTTATTTTATTTGATGACCCAAAGAAGGGAAATGAGTCATTCTTGTGCAGCTTCCACCAACTGACGTTGCCAAAGCCTGCTCAGGTACAGACAGGCACTACAGCCCAAAGCTGCCATACCTCCCTGCAGAGGCTGTTGCTGGATGATAAACAAGGAATCCCAGGGGGAAGATTACTGAAAACAAAACTAAAAGGAAGGAAAACAAAAACTGGTAATGTATTGCTCCTATGTTGTTTGGAAAACAAATCATAGGATTTGCTTTCAGCTTGCAAGCACTGTGCCTGAGGATGTTTATCTGGACGTTTTGCTCTCTTATCAGTATAGATTCTTTCTCTACAGTGATACTTATGTGGTGCTTACAGCACTGTCCATCAGAAAGTCACCTGAACTAGTAGCTTGTGGCCATTCCAATTTTCTCTTAGGAGCCTTTTTCTGGATTTCAGGAAGACAATGCCTGATCAGCCAAGGGCCTCTATGGCAGCAAAGACAGCACTCTCTCCCAGATGCAGGCATTCAGACATGCAACAGTAGTCATTCATGCTAACAATTTACACTGCTAACAAAGACTGGATCATCTAATTTCTATCAGCTTGGCCTGTCTTGCTTACAATCAAACAGCACAGACAACAGGTTTCTGCTTCCTTCTGGCACTAGCCAAAGATCCATCCCCCACATGCCTCTGCTGTGGCAGATGGTGAGAAGCTGTTCACTGCAGGCACAGGGAGGGTGATCTCAAAGGCTTTCTGTTGTGAAAGAAACTAGGAGGTAGTTCAGTGACCAGTTACATAATTATGGCAGTGTAAAGGTGCTGTCCTGAAACCTCTTTGTAGAAGCAGAGTGCATGAGATAGAAAGTCATTTAACATGTGCCACAAATGATGGTCTACTTGAGAAGTTGAATAGATTAATACCCTCCCCTGTTCCAGTAAAACTAAGAGCTTGCTTAGCTGCTTGAGGCTCAATCTAATTTATGCCATCATCACCAGGATTTGTGGATTTGTATCACTTCTATTAAGTTTTAAAATAAGAGACTCAAACTTTGAGCAAACCAGCAGTAAAGTGCATATATACTGACTTTTACACTGTTCAGAAAATTCCACCTTACTGTTTAATGCTACCTGCCAATCCCTAATAGCAAGGCACATTTTGTCCCCACTAAAATGTTTAAGCAGCATAAGAAATCAGTTTGACATTAGGTAATTCCAGGGATGTGCATGATTTTCTTTTATACCTTGTGGATATAGCTACATCCACTCTCCACTTGAAGTCCTGGATACTTGGTAGCCGACTTCTTTGTATCAGAGCTGTGCCTTCCGAAGTGGGACGCCTGAAGAGTGAAACAGAAATAAGAGACTGGAATGTAAATTCATAAAATAAGAAACAAAGAGAAAATAGGATTCCTCAGTACAAACCTGTCTGGAATTTGTTTCTCTCCCACATCTGTGCTCACTTAAAGAGGTCTGAAGAAGCTGAGTTTTTTGTAGATTTAAGACAGCTATGCTGAGATTATCCCCTTTTCTATGCTTAACTATGTATGGTCTATGTTGAAAAAAGAGACCAAGAGACTGTGACATGCTAGTAAACTGATCTCACCATAAAGTTTAGTAAGAGTTATTGTGGTGGCTGGCATACCTATTATTTCAATTATATGGAACTGTGAAGCACAGAAAGGGACATGCAAATATATGTTTACCTTCATGCAAATCCAACAGGAACAAGCAAGCAGAGACAAGACAGATGACTTAGGCAAAAGAGTTGCATAAGGTCACTGCTCTCCTTCAGTAAAAACCATCAAGTATTGGCAAGCAGCAACGTTTTAAAACATAATAATATTAGTGTATTGAGTGTATTTTGAAGCATACTTAAAAAATCCCACAGAGGTTCTTGTTGATCCAGTATAATTTACAAACTTTAAGTTCCTTACATAATGTTCACTTCCAACCCCAGCATAGCCTTCAAGATTTTTGCCTAGTCTAATGCATAAGAAGCCAAGCATTTAATTTGTTACTCATATTGCAGGAAGAATCAGGTTGATTAAGCCCTAGCTTAGTTCTGGGCAGAAATACAGTTAACAGCAATTAAACTTCAGATGGCTGACAATCTAAAAAAATTTAACAGTGTCCTAAGTTCTAGATAACTAAATGACAAATCTGATATGACCAATCTGATACAAATATATAATAACCATTGATTTTTAGATATATACACAGAAATAGTTTCAGAATGAGGTCACTGAGCTGGTCCATTCAGGAGCTGGACTTCTAGACTTTGTGTTACTTTTTTTTTCCCCCCTCTAAGCATCCCATGTCCCTGGAATTTATTTACAGCACATTTCAAGGCTACTCCAGTACTTCCACTAAGGGCAGGATAAGGAACATTACATCCATGGCACTAATCTAATTACAGACTTTGCATCAGAAAGGAATCCTCTCTGAACTAATCAAGCACTGTAGGAATGGCAGTCTAACATCACCGCTCAGATTCTTGTGTGCAAGCTAGCTGGGCCCTTAGAAACTGCCCAGAAAGATTAATGATCTGATAAGGTACACGGGACTCACAGGCTGAGATCCTCCAAGTGTCCTGCATTTTGCAAAGCTGATATAAGAAAGAATTTATCTTTTTGGTGAGGAGGGGGTTGGGTGGTGTCAGAAGTGACACACATTCCTAATAGCATGGTAAAGGAATGAGCAAAAAAAGTAGATCAGGTGGCTCTTACTCACTGTCAGCTCCTGGATAGGAAGTAGGTCACCACAGCTGGGTGCAGACATGAGGAGCCAAAGTCTAGAACACTCATTAGCAGGATTAAACAGTAAGAACAGGCCTTTCCCTCAGTGAAGAGCTGCTGCCAGAGTATTGCTTACGTTGGAGAGCCCCTAAAAATAGCCACACTGCTAATGTTTCCTTAAAACATGTTAACTCCCATCAATGGAAGTCAGACCATTCAGTGCAGCACCAGCACTCTGGGGGAAGAAAAGAGTTTTAAAAACAAAAAGATATTTACTTAGCAGTAGTGGGAAAGTCAGAAATGGTGACTTCCCAAACAGAAGGGAAGCTTCTCAATATTGTTGAGAGATGGCATTTCTGTGGTCAAACACAAAGCTTTACTTCTGGTCAGGACTGCACTTCTGTACCATTCTCCCAGAAAGAGTCACAGCTTCTACAGCTTAGTTTAAGCTTCTGTCAGGACCTTCCCAGCTTGGACAACACCACAATGGGAACTGCAAGAATCCTGTAAAGATGATGGAATGGGCATAGTGGCCAACATGCATATATAAATTACACAGGCTGCTAATCAAGCACCATTCCATTGATTTCTGAGAGGAATAGCAATATGGAGCAGAAAAGACCCAATGAATCTTACATCCAAAATCTATAGCCTATAATTAAATTTTGTAAACACCCCGTGCCAGCAGCTGCAATACACTGTCAGCACATTGTGCAGAAGGCAGAAGTTAGAACAAGTAAAAGACCATGGATCAGGTAGAAACCATCCTAGAGACCATCCAAGCTATGGTGGGAAGGATGACACATCTGGTGACAGGAACATCACCTGCTAAAGGATGCAACTTGAAAATGAAAGATTAGAGAATTTGGAGCAGCAGGTGATTTACCAGTACCAAAACTAAAGACAAGTTCTGGATGGTTCCCTATGCACATAACAAGACATGCCTGGCAGGCCACTGAACTGGAAGGCTGAATGAACTTGGACATGTGAAATGCTGACAAATGGCACACAGAATGCACTCTCCTGGTAGAAACTCAAGCTACACCATTAGGAAAAAAAAAAGCAGTATATTTATTATAAATGTTCAGAGGGGAGGAAATTAGTATCACCCTTTCCCTTAAAAAAAGTTTTAATTTCATGTAGTTATTTGATGGTATCAATGTGGCAAGTTTTTCTTTCAGTCTACATAGCTTGGTGGAACTGTGGGGACACAAATACAAATGCCAAATACTTCAGAGCTGTTGTTTAGTGAAAAGAACTCCAAAAATAAGATAAGATGCCAGGAAAAGTATTAAAAGTGGATTTTTCTGGGTTATCTAGCTCATACTGAATTACTGAATTTTTGCATCTCTTACCATCACAAACACATATATTTACAACTCAATATGCATATGTATGAGTCAGAGTTACATTTAAGATTGTAGAAGGAGATCTGTCTAAAAATCAAACCTGAGGTGTTCTTCTCTGGTCTCAAAACACAGAGCAAGATTACACTGGATAATCACAGCTTTCAAAACGAGAAAAAGCTAAATTTTCCAGCATCGTGATTTCACAGTAGAAAACAGACAATCATGCATGCTTCAAATTACATCTAAATTTATCTTCCTTCCCTACTGCAAACAATATTTCCACTTTGTAACCATGAATTTTACATTCTTAGCACCTATAATTCAAAGAGAAGAGCAAAGAAAAGATGAGAAGACTGAATTTATTTTTACTCCAAGAACCTTTAGCTGTAAGCCAAGATCTTAATCAAAGAAATGAAACATATTTTTAGCTTTGGTAGCAGCATTCAGACCCTTGAGGGTAACTGAAAAACCACAACTATGATTACTGGGATTCCATGCAGAGAATCTGGAGCAGCATTGTGTTAGTGATGTCACGTGCTGAGTGACCTCAAGTTTCAAGAAGGAATATTGGAATCACAGAGTATCCTGAGTTGCAAGGGGACAACAATGATAATCAGAGTCCAACTCCTGGCCCTGCACAAGTTTGCATATTCAAAATGTTCAAGATTTTGAATTTCTAGATGTAGAATAGGTTAAATATGATTGAGCAGAGAAACTTCTAGAAAAAGGGAACCCCAAGAATGGACAAAAGAGATAGGCTGTTCAAAAAGCTCTCGATTTAGAACTGCCTCTAGAGTTACTGAGGAATGTTACTTAAAAAGTGAATTACAGCAGGCAGAGCACTTGATATCTCATATGTGTTGTCATCAAGTCATTCAGTGTGAATTCCCAACTGAACTGTACGTTAAGAGTTGAGAAATGTTATCTGAGAAAGCTGCCATGAACTAGAGCATGTAAGAGGGCTTATGTAGCCTGCCTCTTTTGCTATAACTTGCAGTGATAATTATGGCAAAAATGAGTAATTCTGCACTGCATTTCTCATTTGAAGGTATTGATCCACCTCACAGTCTATAGAACATTATAAAAAGTGATGAACACAAAAAACCTGAAAATTGGCAAGAAAGCTACTTAATGCATGTATTGCCATGCATGATGGACATCATACTGTGATGAATCAAAATAATGGGACAAGTCTGTTCTCATTAATTTGGAAAATACTGCAGTTCCTTCAATACACCAAGGGTTTGTGTCAGCAGAGCTCTGTGCAGCCCTGCTGTCTGCACAATGAAGACACTAACCTGTTACCAAAGACTACACTGGAAAAGTCCACAATGAAATCTTCTGGTATTCTGAAAGAGAAGAGCAAGACAAAACAGTCAGGGATTTTTGTAACCACTGTTATGCAGCCTTATCTGAAAAAACCCTAAAGCTATAACAGAACACAAAAAATGTGTCAACATTTTCCGTCTTCCACTGCTTAAAATTGCCAGCTCTTACGTAAGCACTTCAGTATTGATTCAGTCAGGGCTCTCAAAAGGACAACCTATGTTTATATATCAAGAACCCTAAAACTGTACTACATCTTCCCATCCTACCTTGTATAGCAACAGCATATTTCAAAAGAACCCAGTATTTGCTTAACTTCTCTCAGTAAAGTCAAGAAAAATTTTACTGACGGCTCTGACAAGTGTAGAAGGCAGGCCAGCAATGCATGCCTTCAAAAATCCCAAACTTAACACCTTTCATTTCACTTTCACCTCAAGTGTAATGAAGAAGAAGGAATTGCCCCCTCAGAATTCAAACAGAGGCCCTTGTAGCCAAGGCTACTCACAAAAGGAGCACACGTGGGGACTGGCTGAAGACACTAACACACTCCATCTACCCTACACCTCTCCACTCCTTCAGCATTCCTCTGACACTGCTGTTGCCTTACAAACAAGCTACTGTTGATTTTCTGTTCAATAGATCAGGCTGTGAGTTGCAAAGACCACAGAGCAAACACTGTCTGCTCAGCTGCCTTTGTCACAGGGACAGTAACCTCCTACAGAGAGCCAGGTTGGTCAAGAGGGAGAAGTCACTACTGCTGCTGCCACAGTTAAATCCTGAACTCACCATGAATCAGTGCCCAGAGACATTACTCACCAGTGGCTTGAGACACACAGCAGTTTATCAAAGAAAAATCAAAGCAAACAAGGAAGTTATCTGTCCTAAAGAGCTTACAGTGTCTAATGACCAGAGAAAAAACAATTCATCAACTCACACAGTGGGAAGATGAAACAGCAGTTACTACAAGCTCTTCATAAAGGAAGAAATGGTGTCAAACCACATTTTAAAACAGTGCTTGGATAAAAAGAAATTCATTTTAGAAAGCACTAGAACAGTGCTTTTTTGGCTGCAAGAGTCTGTCTTTCAGAAAACACAAGGCTATTTCTGCAAACATTACTTATACTTTCCTGCAAGTGTATCATTTAGCCCATCCTGACACTTACTGGATATCCTGACTATGCAGTGGAACAGCTGGAGACTGTAATAGGGGGCTGTAATATGATTATGATGATACCTACCACAACACTTGCTTGACCCAAGAACATTACTAGAACAGCAGCATTAATGCTACCTTTGAGTTTGCATTATTTTTGCTGTGCAGCCAATGATTTGCTGAAAATTCTGTTCCTGGCTCAAGCAGCACATATGAGGCCAGTCACACATGAGACAGATAAGACAGAACGTGGCACAGTTCAGCCTGAACTACACATGGCAATCATTTGTCAGTGGAACATTCTGAGAAAGGGACTCACAGGGCAAGGAATGTGTGAAGATGTTTTAATCCCATGTTATTTGCCCAAGTCATAAAGTTACTAAATAATCTGTGAGGGAAGGGGGAAAAAAGCACCCACAATTTAGTGTGAATTTATTCCCACTGTCTCAGCAACTCAGGCTAAGAAATAGGGAATTGCAACTCTTTTAAACTAGTAACATTGATCTAGTTAATCAGAGTGGGCCTTCCAGCCTCTCTCTTCATCAAAACTAGAAGCCAAGATCAGGTACCTCACCAGAAGATTGAGAATTACAAGATACTATATGGGCAGAATTAGCCCAAGCTCCAGATTCACTGAAAGAAACAAAACAGAATGCAAGAAATGAAAAATAAAAAAGGTTACATGGTACAGAGTTCAAACCTTTTGAGATGACAGAACAAAAAAGAGGGCTATGGGCCCTTTCTCTGCCTTAAAAGGCAAAATACCTGCCCAAACACTGGATACCAATAATGCCAAGACATCACTGTTCAATGTCATGTTCTTTGTGCACTTGATCACTGCAGCATGCTAAGTGTCTGAATGTAATTAGTGTTTTGAATACAAGCATTTCATCTCCAAACCCAAGCCCAATGGGAAACAGAAAATTATGTTTCTCAGAGGAACTGAAGGTACTAAAGATGCCACCAAATTTCTAAACATCATCACAGCTTAAGAGTAGAATAAGCTATTTAGTCTTCTAAAAGTTTAGCCACAAGGTAAAGAGGGCTACTCACAGAAAGTAAGACTGTCAGAGATGGAAGTTAGGAGGAGTCCCAATACTGTGAGAATAATGGGAGCATAGCAGCAACTAGCAGCACATAAAACACAAGAGTCTGCAAGCAGCACAAATGCAGTTACCTAACTATTGCTGCTGCATCAGCCATATTAATCAGAGCAATAAAATACAAACATGTATCAAGAAATAAAAGATACAAAAAAGATCATCCAGACTGAAAAGTGCCTAATTAAAATGTATGAATAAACCATTAAGTGAGAAAAAACAAAACAAAACAAACACAACTACTACAGTGTAAATGATTAAAGTGTGGTGAAATGAGAAGGACAGGGACCTGGGAGTCTGCATTTCTAGACAAGCCAGCCCAGACAGTGACTTCTGACACTCCTATGCCAACTTTCTCCACTGCTCAGAAGAGGAATATTCACCCATCCTCAGAGAATTTGGCATGGAGCTTTTGGTATTCTTCGTTATTCCGTGATCAAACATGGCACACTTGGTATGCACCTCAGGCAACACCAGCTCCCAGTGGGTCAAAAGCAATTCCTCAGTTTCTCACTGACCTACTTTAACCTGGGTGTGAACTTCATGATGTGGCAGAGGCACCAGCTTGCATTTGAGCTCTCAAGACAAAAGGCAGGCTGAACTCCTGAGCTGCAGACAAAACTGTATCAACTTGCAAGGCACCTTTCACTATGACCCAAATGACACCTTTCATTGATTAAACCCCAATTACATCTGCAGTTTTAATTTGCCTGAAATCGCTCATAAAGTAAATCATGCTTGTGACTTAACTGCTTATGAGGAGAAAGCCAATGTTAACAGACAAATAAGGATGAAAAAAGACAGAATTAGAAACATCTATTTCTCTTAGGTAGCAATCAGAATGTTAAAGAAATTTGCAAAAATACTGTTTTAAAATAATTAAGCCTTGGTGATGATGTTTCACTACAGAAGAAAATGTCAAATGCTGTTACTCTCTCATTGCTACTGAATATAGAAATAAGGGACAACCCGTGCATATTACTAGCATCTGATATCTAGCTTTAAGGATATGATCCCTTCAGAGATACTCGTGGAAGACTGATACAGATTTTGGCAAAGGCTGTAACAAAGGTCATGATTTCTTGGGTAATGGGCAGGAGAAATCATAGCTGAACACAGTGGTAGGGTTTCATGAGTGTTATATCATTGACCTTTCAAAGAAGGAAAGAAGTAGGGCAGTTCTTAGCTTCTGAAATGCTACCACTGTCTTACCAAACACTTTAAAAAATATTGCAGGGCAAGATGAGGATGGCAGAGAGAAGGTCATTCATATTTGCATAACCTACATAACAGACTAAATCAGACCATTCTCTCCAGCAGGTGAAATAAAACTGCTCATGCTCAGTGCTAAATCAAGTCTTACACAACACCTGTTTTTTTCCCTCTGGCTTTACATGATGTTTGGCAATGTATGCATTATGAGAGATTTACAGGTAATTGTTATACCAATTTTTTTGTGTAAAAAAGTTAATTTGGGGAAGCAGTTACATAAAAGCCATGAAAAAACAAACATTAAAAGAATTGGTGCAAACAGGCATACCTGAGCTCCTTAAGGTCTTCTTTAAAAACCTAAAAAGAGAGGGAAGATGAAATTTTACATGATATAGTCTTAAATGATCACTTCTTACCTACAGAAACAACAGTGGTTACTTATTTATTGTCTCTCCCCAAAAATTTTACACTTGAGGGCCAGTGGTTTTGAAATGACTAGCAATATATTGAAAAGAATTTTCAGAAGTGTTCAATCAAGTTGTGATTTAAAGACCTAAATATCTTGGAAGCCTTTATTTTTCAAAACAACATCTCTGCCACTTTTATGTAGCTATTCACTTTTAATTTAGAGTAACTACGCACCCTTATTCTCAAATATAGTTTGTAGTAACTTGTCTAAACTATGACAAGAAAAAAGGAAATGGCAAAAGATAAGGTCTGAATATTAAAAGCATACTCCCACTACATTTCTTGCAATATGGGAGCTTTCCCAGTATGCCTGGGTAAATATGAAGCCATATCTTAAACAAGAGGTACTGGAAACCCAGAAGAGTTTCACTCACATAAAAATGAGATAAAATTGTAAGGTAAAGGAACATGAAAAATGAAGAAAACAGCCATGAAGAAGGGATAGGGGTTGGGAACATGGCAGGTGTGTACTGATTCACACCAAACATCCACAGCATAAGTTGAAATGGCATTTTCTTCCAAATTCCAGAATATTGTCCTGGCCATAAGACCTTCCTTCCTCTATGGCAGGAATATGAACAAAGGAGGCAAACAAATATGAGTGGTATGTGTGAACACCCTGTTAGAGTAAGAGGGAGTGTTGATGCTTATGAAATAACATTTTGCTATGATTTCTTAGGCAGTTTTAATTTATGAGTGAAAGCAAACATGCAGGGTAAACAAGATGCTGAAACAGAAATAGATACAGGAAACTTCTTTCTAAAGCTTAATTTTTAAAAATTTTTTATTTTTCAAAAAGCTCACTTTAAACCTACCCAACAAGTGAAAGAATAAGGTCCAGATTTTTAACAGTTTCTTCCAACAGCTTTAATTTGGAAAATCATTTTTATGTGCAGCTTCCACCCAGGCAAATGAGATTTAGACGGTGACTTGTGTCTGACGAAGCTTTTACCTTATCAGGGTTCCAAGTACTCCCAGAACTTACTTCTTGTTTGAAAGTTGATAAGGGGAGTCTCAATGCTTCTCGGAGGAGGGTGTACATGCCAGAAATGAGGAAAGCAAGTTGCTCTTCTGAGAGATTAGCACTTTCTGCAATCAGCCTGACAGATTCCTTGCAGTCTTTTCCTTCTAATGCGTTAACAGTGACTGTGAATAAGAAAGTAAAGCAAGATCTTTAATTTACTCAAATGTGTAGCTCTTGATTTTGATGGTCAAAGGTGCATCGAGAAAACTTTCACCACAGGGAGAAGCCGCACAGACAAAAATGAAATCAGTCATTGAGACAGTGTAGCAGAGCCTGCAATAACACTGGCTGGATAACCCTCAGATACTGTTGCATGCAGTTTTTACATCTGAACTGACCAGGCATATGAATTTACCATTTTTTACATTAGTCTTTGTTTAGCAATAGAGTAACAACAACAGCCTCGAAAAACAAACTTGGTGCAAGAGCAATATAGATATATGATGTTGAAATCCATCGCATATTCAAAGATTACAAAACCTTCAGAGGAAAAACTGCAACCCTGCAAACTGTGAGTCACAGGCCAGCAAAAGCAGACAGTGATGGGGGATTTGTGCCAGCTCTGCATAACTGCAGGGAGGCTGTGCCCACCCACTCCAGGGGCATCTGCTCCGGGGTCACTGCTCAGCTCCAAATTTGAAGGACTGCCTGCCCCTGCTATGGCAGGAAGCATTTACTGCACACCCAAAAGCAGGTGATAATTTACACCAAAATTAAACTCAGACAGTCAGGCTTCCTGGCACTGATAAGACTTTTCATCTCTAGTCCCTGCACTAGACAGCAGATATGGTTCAACACGGGTATTTACTTCTGTCCAAACATCTCTGCCTGTACACAGCTTTATTATTTCAAGTTTTACAAGCCACCCCTAAATACATTGCTCATTCTGCTTCTGTGTAGCAACACTTTCAGAGACAAACCAGCTACTAGATGAGGTGTTTTGAATCCTCCAAATCAAAGCGAAAATCTCTGACAAGATGTTAGCTGGGAGAATGTGCCAGGGTCACACCATGCTGGGCAGCAGCTACCCTCCAGGAAGCTGTGCTTTTGCTCCACTAATCAACTATTCCATTATTCCATGATTGTTTTACATACCCTAATTTATTCAACTGTGTAGCTCTTGATTTTGATGGTCAAAAGTGCCTTGAGAAAATTCTCACCACAGGGAGAAGCCTCACAGACAAAAATGAAATCAATCATTGCCAATACTACAGCCTCAACCTCAACAGGACACCTGCACCTTGGGGTTGCTGTATCGACTCCTGCATGCTCTGTAGGTACCCACGGGGTCTCTGACTGCCACACACAACCTGACAGTGACTGGGCTGCTGGCTCTGGGACACAGGGATGAGAGAGGAATGACTTAAACAGCACTCAGCTGACTTTGGGGGCCATCCACAGCTGCAGAATTCCGCTTCTCTTTATCACAGATTTCACACAATTGTAGAATACAATGAATCAAGCCCCTCATTTTATTTAAAGCTCAGCTGTAGCTTCCTGTCGGGAAAAGCAGTGGGAAGTGCCCCAAGAAGCTGCAGCCTTCCAGCATTCACAGAATCACAGAATGTTCTGAGCTGTACCGGACCCAGAAGGATCATCGAGTCCAGCTCAGCCCTGCACAGACACCCCAAGAATCCACCGAGTGCCTGAGAGAATTGTCCAGCACTCCCTGAGCTCTGCCAGGCTGCTCCTGTAACCATTCTCCTGCGGAGCCTATTCCAGTGCCCAGCACTTTCTAGAGAAAGAATCTGTTCCTGTTACCGAAGCTGGAGTGCCCTGACACAGCACTGTGCCGTTCCCTCGTGTCCTGTCAGCGCTCAGACACCGTCAGTGTCCGTCTGTCCGTCCGCAGCCTCTCGTGAGGAAGCTGTAGCGAGCTTGAGATCTCCCTCCAGTCCCCTCCAGGCCGAATCAAGTGACCCCAGTCCGTTTGGCTTCCCCGCTAGGGTCTTTCACCCTATTATTTGTTCTCCTTCGGAAGCTCTCTATCAGCTGTCCGTGCCTCCCGTGAGGATCCACGGGGAACGCGGCTCCCGCCCATGGGCTCTGCCTGGGAAACCCGCACGTCCCTGCCGGGGGCAGGGCCCCGCACGGGCCCTACCTTTGAGGAGCCGCCGGAAGGTCTCCTTGCCCACGTCCTGCACGCTCCGGGCCATGGCCTCCACCTCGGCCGGCACGCGCGGGCCCAGGAAGCCGCGGCCGCCGCCGCCCTCGCCGAGCCCCTGCACCGCCCCGGCCGCCATGGCCGCGCCGCCCGCCCGCCGCGCGCCCTCCCCGCGCCAGGGGGCGCTGTGGGGCCGCGCCGCCGGAAGGAGCCGCCGCGAGCGCGCGGCGCGTCCCGGCACCGGCCGCTGATGGCGGCGCCGCCGACGCCGTGTGCCCGAGGCGCTCCCGCCGCTGCCTGAGGCGTGCCCGCCGCCCCCGTGCCCGCCGCCATGACCGAGGAGCCGTACGAGAAGTTCCTGACCCCCGAGGAGCCGTGCCCACTGCTCTCGCACCAGCACCCGCCGCGGGGCGGCAGCTTGAGCCTGAGCGAGGAGGGCTGCCTGGACGTCAGCGATTTCGGCTGCCAGCTCTCCTCCTGCCACCGCACCGACCCTCTGCATCGCTTCCACTCCAACAGGTCCGCTCAGCGCGCCGGGGCGGACGGGCCGGGGGTGCTGAGGGGCCGGGCCGGGCAGCGCGGGGGTCGCGGCGGGGTCGGGGCCGCCCCGCCAGGGCCGCGCATCCTCCCGTGCTCCGGCCGGGCATGGCCGGGCTGGGCTGCAGCCGTGTGTCCGCCGGGCCACCCTTCCCTTCGGCTTGCTCTGGGCTCGGCTCGCCACGTTACAGTTGACAGTGTGAGCTGGGTCGGGGTTTAAGATGTGTTTTTTTCATAGAGTCACAGAATGGTTTCGGTTGGAAGGAACCCTAAAGGTAATCTAGTTCCAGCTCCCCTGCCCTGGGCAGGCGCATCTTCCACTAGGATCAGGTTGCTCCTAGCCTTATTCCGAGTTTCTTAATTTTTGAGATTTTGAACTTTTAAAGACTGTAGGCAGCTACATAGTGGTGTATTTATAAGACTTAAAGGCAGGCCTCGCATGGACACCAGGCGGGGATTCACAGTGAGGCGACTTGGTGTCTGCACTGACTCCTGCAGAAACATTTCCACCCCACGCTACTAATTAAGGGCAAATTATTCTGCCTGTAATTTGTAGAAAAGGTCTATTCTAGAAGTGCAAATGCAGCTCTGTGTTCATAAAATCAAAACCACGGTCCTGCTTTCCTAAGAACTAATTCTGCTAATGCGTAGTATTAAGCTTAAACATAGCAATAACTTTCTTTGAGAATAATCTGAGATTTCAGTCTTCAACATAGGAGTGTCCAACATTCCTGTTCCAGACTTGCAAGATTATTTTATGAGTTATTAGTATTTCTGAGACACAATTATGAAGAGTGAATTTGTATGAAGTCATGGAAATTGCACTTTAAAAGTGTCATTCACAAGGGCAAACTCTTAATTATACATTCTTAAATGATTCAGCATGAAGAGTCTTGATCAAGCGTGATACACTTTCATAATATAGTTAAGTCATAAGACATGAGCAGTAAGATATATTCTTAGAATATCTGTAAATAAATGTGTGATAGTCACCAAATTTGCATTTTCTTAATTTTCTACATTTCTCTTTGTGTTGCCTTCCCAAGTGTGTTGCTCAGGTTTGCTCATTTTACAAGCCTGGCTTGTAACCCTGGCACATGGGGTTGTTTGACTTCTCTGGAAAAGGACATGCTCTGTCTTGCACTGATTAGGCCAATGCACTGATTAAGCCTGGCATTCACATAAGGATTTCTATTTTCTTAAAGTTAGGAGCAATTTTAATGTAGCTCCCCTTTGTTGTTAATCCAGTTCACCCCAGGGAGCAGAGCAGCTGCCCAGCTATGGGAAGGCCAGGCTGAGTGCCTCCAGTACCTGGAGTATCTGTGTAGTTTGCTGGTGCTCACCCTTGTTGTGATATGTGTGGGAGCTTTGTCCATCTGTCTTTCCTTTCATCATTATTTCATGGATTCTGAAGCTTGTATTCATGTTGAGTAATGTGCTGTGGCACCAGTGTCTTGTTCTGCTCATTGCCAGTGGATTGTCCTGCCCACAAGAGTCTGTACCAGCAAGGCATTGCACATCTCTAAGGGATGCAGAAAGGGAGGCAGGGCAAGAACTCCTGAATCTGCTACAAGGAAAGTTTTGGGAATGTCTTTAACATTGGGTGAATTCACATCTGGCCAAGTAGATGTGACTCCATCACAAACATATTTAGCTGACCTGGTATGCAGCTTAATGAGATTGAGGACCAGCCTTTCTGGTGACAGGATTGCTCAGAAGAGTGTTTTTCTAGTGGACAGGCTGATGGAACAGGAGTTGATTGTGTGGGTTTGTGTGGTGCATTTTAGAAGTGCTTTTCAAATTGTTTTGGCCATATTGCGCTGCTGTGCTGACTCATATTTGTCTCGACCTACTTTTCTCCAATATGTAAAATAAATCCAGATATGGAGCCTGATTTCATGAGCTTGTTACATTCTGGCTTACTCTCATTAGAGTAAAAAATCTGTTCTGTGAAAATTGAGTTCTCAATAGCTTTCCTTTAGCAGCAACTTCAACTAGCTTTGTAATGAGGTGAAAAAAGTGTTTAGTTTTGGCATGGTATCATTTTCACACAGGTCACTTCCCCCTCCTGCACTGTCTCATTCCAATAGCATGTCCAATGTTTTTGACATTTAGAGTTGTGAATAACAGATCCATAATGTGTTTCCTTATTAAACCTTAATTTTATGGGGGACTATCAACCTGAAATTTCTTTTTGACTTCTATTTGTTCTGAAGTCAAATTGATTAATTACTTAGTTGTGTTTATTCCAGCTTATGTGGAAGTTCAAATATCCCAGTATATCGAAAATTTTATTTTTAGATCAGTGTGTTTTAAAAACCCAACCAGCAGGAGAAAAAGGACAATTTCCATACTACAGGAGTCATAGCTCTGGGGTAGAAACTGATAATATATCAAAATAAAGATGTAATTATATTAACTGTGTATGGGTTTTTGCCTTGATATTTGTAACACTGTGTTCCCTTTGGTGTTGTCCATGTACTTTGAAAATATTTTAAAATATAATACTTCAATTTACATAATTATAACTTCAATAATCAGTGTATAATATTACTGACTAGCAAAGTGGAGATAGTTTTACAAGGCTTAAAGGAATTTCTTAGGACACATGGTGCCAAGGTTTGCTGCTCTCTAATTGTGTTGTCCTGTTTTGCAGGTGGAACCTGACATCTTGTGGGACGAGCGTGGCCAGCTCGGAGTGCAGCGAGGAGCTGTTCTCATCAGTGTCTGTGGGGGATCAGGATGATTGCTACTCTCTGCTGGATGACCAGGAGTTCACCTCTTTTGATCTGTTCCCTGAGGGCAGCGTCTGCAGTGATGTCTCCTCTTCTATCAGCACGTACTGGGATTGGTCAGACAGCGAGTTTGAGTGGCAGGTAAACTGGTTCCACTGGAACTGTAAAATTGTGTGTAGTCTATTGCATGCTGGATTTAGCTGTAATTTAAAAGTAATAGAATAGAATATTGTGAGTTGGAAGGAACCCTCAAGGATCACTGAAGTCCAGCTCCTGGTCCTGCACAGGACAAGCCCAGGAATTACACCCTGTGTCTGAGAGCATTGCCCAAACACTCCTTGATCTCTGTCAGGCTTGGTGCTGTGACCACTGCCCTGGGGAGCCTGTTCTGGTTCCTGACCAGCCTCTGGGGGATGAAGAACCTTTTCCTGATACCTCACCTTAACTTCCCCTGACCTGGCATTCCGCTGTTCCCTTGTGTCCTGTCACTGTTCACCAGAGGAATCAGTTCCTCCCCCTCCTCTTCCCCTCTTGAGCAAGCTGTAGACAGCTGTGAAGTCTCCCCTCAGTCTCCTCTTCTGATCAAACCAAGTGACCTCAGCACTTGTCTCTTTGTAATTACTGAAGCACGTATCTGAATCTTGAACTATAGAAAAAAATGTTTTGTTTAATTTTATTCCAAACTCCTTAATCAGGAGGAGAGACTGAAAGTCAACTCTCCAAAGAAGGATGTGACATATTATGGTCGGTAGGTTTTAGGGACCAGCATGTGTTTGTTGTAGCCATGAGCTGAGACCCTTATTACTGAGGATCTGCCCTGCTAGTGAAATCTGGTTATAGATATCTGGTCCTACTGACCTTTCTAGGTAAAGTGTACAAACTCTGTCATAGCTAATTTCTGTCCTGTTTTTTTCTATGCCAGTAAGAGTACAGAGCTCATTTTGTCTCACCAGAATAGGAAGATGAATCACATCCTTTTCCCTAGACTGTGCTGGATGCAGTCCTTGTTGGGTATTTCTAGTTTGTGATAGTCTTCCCTCTTCATCAGTTTTTCAAATGTGATATGCATTTTTAATATATTAAGACCTAAATTGACTTTTTATATTAAAGACTTAAATCAACTGTGAATGTTTATATAACTTTGAAATAGGCGACATAGGGCTTCAAAATTTATTGAGGAATACTTTAAAATTTTGTCATAAAGCTTAGTCAGAGCATGTAGAGTCTTTAAGGACAGTACAAGAACTGAAAACTGGTTTCAAGAAAGCTCCAATGCTGTTCCAGATGCAAGTGAACTTGAGACATGTACTGAGATCAGCTTTGAATTTCTGCCTGATTTAGTCCAACTACTGGTCTGAATTTGTATTTTATCACTGAAGTTACAAGTGTGTGTGTACAGTGCAGCCTGCAGGAACAGCTAAGGTTGGATCCCAAAGATTTAGAGCTTCACTGAATTGTGAAATTTCAATTACCCGATAAACTTGGCAATTGTTCTGAAAATAAGCCATTTCCTATGCCTTAGCTAACTGACAGTATGTTTGATTGGTAACTAGCTTTTTTATTACTCTTTGTTTTTTAAAACAAGGTTTCCTAAGAGACTTACTTGACTGGATTCGTAGGATTTTGGAAAGACTTTTTGTAGCTCTTTATGGTCTTACCTGACAGAATCCGAGCACAAGTAATCCAACTGTCCCACTTTAACTGGAAGTGCATTCAGCAGTCACATATCAGGAGTATAAATGAAACTAGCTGAAGTTCTCAGTTGCTTCCAGGCAAATGACAGTGATTTTAATTGAATTGTCTTGTGTAATTATGGAGTTTGTTAGGAATTACAGACCTACTTTAAAATTATCTTCCTTAAACTAGACTTATGTTCCAAAATGGGCAGTTTAGATTTAGGTTTGGATTGCAAAGGATAATTTCCACTGATGGAGAAGGGAAATAGTTGAAATGTGACTTCAAGCTGCTGTTTTCTTAAACACAAATTCTTAAAAAGAGGATTGATAAGTACAGAATACTGTGAATTGAATTGCTGCACTTGTTGTTTGTGGGAAGATTCAAGGGAGTATTGCAGGTTTATGAGTAATTAGAAAGAGTTTGTTAAGGTACAGAGATAATCAATGCTTTGCTAATTTGATTGTATGTTTTGAATTTTAATAGGGTTACAATGATTTACAATCCGCCTGCTGTATTCTAAAGCTTTGTTCTTCCTTTTGCATGTTACAAGTTGCCTGGCAGCGACATTACAAGTGGGAGTGATGTGCTTTCTGATGTTATACCAAGTATTCCAAGCTCTCCCTGTCTGCTTCCCAAAAAGAAAAACAAGCACAGGAATCTTGATGAACTTCCATGGAGTGCAATGACGAATGATGAACAGGTGACTTTTTTCCTATGTGAGAACTGCAATGTACAGAAGAACTTCCAATTAAAAGACACAACTTAGAGGCCATCCTGTTTGCTGTAGGGGTAAATGCAGACCTGTGCAGTACTCTTTGATTCATAAAACTAAACCTTGTCCTTTGGATCTACAGGAGGCAGTTCAATGCCTACTCAAGTTTTCACCCTAAGTTTTTAAGGATGCTCAAGGCTAGAAACCATGAGCTAGAACACATACTTGTGCGTGTTTTATTCTGTCAGTTCTTCCTTTTTTCTGTCTTTCATTTAGAACCAATAATACTTCAAAATGACTTGCTTTTCTTTGGGTCCTAGGTTGAATATATTGAATATTTGAGTCGCAAAGTCAGTACAGAGATGGGTCTCCGAGAGCAACTTGATATTATCAAAATTATCGATCCTACTGCTCAGATCTCACCCACAGATAGTGAATTCATTATTGAATTGAACTGTCTCACAGATGAAAAACTGAAACAGGTGAGTTGAGGTTTGTACATTTGACTTGAAGGTTTCAGCATCCGATTATATCTTGCAAAATCTTACCAATTGCAAAAATTGTGATCAATTTTTATGCACAATCATTAGATTAGTAGAGAGAGACACTAGAGCACAATGCTGTCAGTGACGGAAAATAGAGGTCAGAAGCATATTTGTATGTATTAAACCTTGACATAAAAGAAGACTGGTTAAATATTCTCACTATGTGTTAAGCAAGAGCTGGTGAGTGTGTAGGGAGTTATGTTGTGGACCTGGTGCTGCTTATGGCCCTGTACTCCATTTCATGACCATCAACTAGCTGAGGGTCTTCATTTGCTCACTGAATGTAAACTAGCATTTAAAATTCCAAAAGATTGGAATTCCCTGGGGGAGACCATGAATTTCATTTCTACCAGAAAGGGATAGAGAATAATACATTTTAAAGATGTTACAAGATGCCAGTTATAACCAAGAAGGGTGCCTGGCTGATAGGATAGATACATCCTACTGTCTTCTCAGTCATTGAATTATTGAGATGTGTTGGTGGGAAGAGATGCAGTGTCCAAACAAGCTGATCTCCTAAATGTTGCACTGATAATAATGAAGATAAAGTTGAAGATGGAAAACATCCACTGCTTTTATGGGCTTGGTCCATTTCATATTTCAAGCATTTTTTAAGTGTCATATTAAAGTAGAAAAGTGCTTCTTTATTTGCACCCACTTTTGTTTGAGTATACCTAGGCAAATAAAGGGATTTGATACATTAAGTAAACAACTTAGTTCAGTTAAACTTGTCTGATATTTCAGTTTGATGTTAAAAGAAGACCATATTGTTACATAGTCACAAAGCTGACAGGCAGAAGAGACAAGAGCCCCCCCAGCCCTTGCTGCTTTTTTTGCTTCCTTCCATAGTGAAATTTCACAAATGTTAACTTAGTTAAATTCTCTGTGTGACTCCAGATGTCTTCGGATTTAAGCAGCCCCAGGATAATGTTTTGAAAGCCTAACTGAGCTGACCCAATAACTTCATCATTATTAGTAGGCAGATTGTGGTTTTTCCATGATAAGGAGCATCTCAGTGCAGCAATTATCAGGCTATAGTAATTTTGCTACCTCTGTTCTAAAGGTGAGAAACTATATCAAGGAACACGGACCTCGCCAGCGCTCTGCAAGGGAGAGCTGGAAGAGGAGCAGCTACAGCTGTGCAAGTACCAGTGGTGTGAGTGGTGCCAGTGCCAGCAGCAGCAGTGCCAGCATGGTCAGCTCAGCAAGCAGCAGTGGCTCCAGCGTTGCCAACTCCGCTTCCAACTCCAGTGCCAACATGAGTCGAGCGCACAGCGACAGCAATTTGTCCACAAGTGCTGCAGAAAGAATCCGGGATTCAAAAGTAAAGTTTCTAGTTATGTGTATCTGTATGAATTAAGCTGTCTTAACTCCTGAAGCTTGCTCATGGGATCTTACCTGGGATGTTTGTCCTGAAGGAGTTATCTAGCTAAACCAATGATCCAAAGGAGTTTAAACTTGTGCTCTTCCCATCACTTCTAACCAAAAACCTGATGTTTGTATGTAGTAGATATTTCAATTCCTTTTGTTTAGGATAAGTTGAGTGGGATTGAATAAGGGCTTATGCATGTAACTGAAGAAAAAAATTGTTTAAGAGTGATCACTCTAATCTAAGCATCATTTCTGGACAGTACAGACACCCTTAATTGTTTTTGGTTTTTTTCTCAACTAGAAGTTTCATCAGACTTTTTGAATCTTATTTATTCTTTGAGCCTGTCTCATGAGATTTCTTGGTGAGAAGATCCCTCTGAAGTGTTACATTTAAAGTAGTACTGTGGCACTCCTGTCCCCATAATTTTAATTTCAAGTTTGAAGGAGAGCGACGGTTCTTTCTTGCTCTTGGGTTTGTTAATGTAAGACTGTAACATTTCTAAATAAAGACAGGGTTTAGCAATAAAGATTCCTCCAATCAAAGACTGGACTATGCAACATCACAGGGTTATGTGCCTCATAATTCAGTTGTGGTAAATGGTCTTGATATTTTGATATTAGGTATGATTTTGGATGAATTTTTTTACACCACCTCTGAGAATTCATATTTGATATTTTTCAGAGCAGATGTTATTTTAGCGGTTAATTTATATTTGCCAGCTTTGGAGATGTTTCTTCTAATTTACAGAACAAAATCTTATGTTTTGTCTCTTCTGTATTTTGACAGAAACGTTCCAAGCAACGGAAACTCCAGCAAAAGGCCTTACGGAAGAGACAGCTGAAAGAACAAAGACAAGCTCGAAAGGAAAGACTGAGTGGATTATTTCTTAATGAAGAAGTGCTGTCTTTAAAAGTGACTGAGGAGGACCATGAAGGAGATGTGGATGTTTTAATGTGACAGGGGTGAATTTATCAGTGTTCTTTCTAAGCCTTAAATGTATTATCCTTATTGTTTACATATATTTCTTGACCAAATTTTGATTGGTATTAACAATACAAACTGGATCTTTTCTCAAGTGTAATTTTGCTAAGAAGGTCTAAGTATTGAGTAACTTCAGCTTTTTGAGACTAATTTTGCAACAAAGAATTCAGAAACTTACCTGTCTTCTGATCAGCTGCTGAATAGATATGATTTTAAGGGAATTTGAACTTGGCTAACATGCTAACTTACTTGCACGTAAGTCTAGGGGTGCTTTTGGATGACACAAAGCATGCATTACTATGCTTCAGCTTTTTTAGGTTTTTTTTCAACTTAGATTTAGTATTACACTTGACTTTTTCTGTCTTCCTTTCCCATTATTAGGAAGATTGTTTAGCATGAAGAAAAATCTTTTGCTCTATGGGGCTTACTTCAGCCTTGCTCTTGATTTTTTTCAAAATCAAAGTACTGTTGATACTTTTCTAAAAGTTGTGATTTAACTCAAAACTACACAGAAAACAAGAAGCAGGACATCTAATGCAGAGGATCTGTAATACAAATGCTACCTAATAATGTAGTTCTTAGGAACCAACTAAAATTTAAAAAAACCCCTCAAAATAATTGCAAGCTTAGTCTTCAGAAGGTTATTTTGCTGCTCAATATCTTATGATCATTTCTAATGGATCACCAGTACATCCCTAGTATTTCTGTGAAAAAAATTCCAGTAAGAACACATTTATGTATTGAAAATACATTAACCTGCAATTAAGTTTTCTAGGAAACTACTTAAAATATTTAAAAACACTACTGGAAACAGAAGTGCAAACAAGTGGCACACAACTTCAGTGGTTTTCTTCCCCAGAAGCATGTCTAAATAGTTTCATATTGTTGACAGGAGAACTTAATTAATGCAACTGTACTTTTAAAATTGTATGTTTAGCTGAGATTGCCTTCTGTGTGAGTTGTTACACCATGACATGATCAGAATTCTCCTTTTGTTGTCTATCAGCATTTGAAATTTCTCATTATAAGAAAATTATGTAAAATTTTGGCTTTCAGGTAGGCAAATAGTAGTAGTTTCAACCTTTTTCTTAATTCTGACAATCTTTAAGCTGATTTTAGTCTTTTTCTTGGAACTACTTTTATAGAACTCCTTCCCCCCATGGCTGAGATAAAAATGGTAGTTTCTAAATTTTAATGTGAAATTTAAAAAATTATAAAAGTATTTTTGAGTTCTGAATTTAGGAAATAATTTTTTATTATGTTGATCCTTCATTACATTAATTTTGCTCTTAAATTAAGGAACTTAACAGTTTAGTGTGGCCACAGGTGTCTGTAATTGCAGGATATAGCTCAATCCTGCAGAATGCATGATCAGCTTTAGGACTACTGACATTAATGTTCCATGTCCTGCACAGACTTATTAGCCCTTGCAGTTGAAGTATTTTTCTTTCAAAAGTAGCATTCCTTTTAGCCTCAAAATAAACTGACTGGTAAAATACCTGAACAATGACCTCTGAAAAGGTTTTGGTAAGAAATAAATGAGGTCCATACTCAAACTAATATGTTTGAACTTACTGCTGCTCTACAGCAGGTCCCCAAACTTGGCCATTCACTGACTGAAATCCAGGTAATGCCATTTTAAGCTCATATTAGCTGTCCCACTAACCAAAAGTGTCTGAGACCTGTCAGTATTTGCTTGTACTGTGCTGGTTGATGCCTCCCTCCTGTATAATCAATACTGAAAACTTCTTAACACTATACACTTTACTGAGAAATACAATTGACTTAAATCTGGAGCTGCTTTTAAATAGTTTGTATGGAAGATAAAATTGAATTTCTATCAATTTGGTTAGTTGTTAAACTCTTCCATGGTAATAGATGAATTCATCATTAAATACTTCACCATGTGTACACTGTCACAGTTCAGTACAACTTTTATTTTCTGCAGTGACATTGAAATGTGATTGAATATTTTTCTGAAGAAAAATGCACACTTTTTACTGTAGAGAATTGAAACTCTGAATTGTAAGAAAGGTGCAATATCTCAGTGTGGTGGAGCATGAAAGTGTGTCACTTTATTCTGTTTCAGCAGTTTTTCAGAGTTCAAAATGCCTCAGGGTTTTGTTGAGAGAAGACCCCATCATTTTGATGAGGTACATTTCATTCTGCTCACCTGTCTGCTAGCTTCCAGAGATCATGAATTGAGGGAGGATAGTATTTCCATCATAGTGTGAGCATGTAAGTATAAATTATTCTAAGTGATTAGATGAGTCCAGTTGCTCATTTGTTACATTGGACAGAAAGGTCCTGGGTGCCAGAATAGCTGATTGTGCTGTGTTGTCTCCAGCACTTCAGTCATGTGTGTGACAGTTAAAATGGTAGAAGAGAGTGGATTTCCAGGGATTCCATGCTAGTAATTTATAACTCTGTGATCTCATAGATCCAGGATGCTCATAAGAATACAAAGAATACAAAACTCTGAATGTTCTGGTAAGAGTGCAGAATAACATCTTGCTTACCTTGAATGTTCTTTGCCAAGTACTCAGAGACATAATGCTGTCTTTTCCTGATCTCAGAGGATCAGGCCTGAAGTGACTCTGGGATTCCAGAGTTCTCACACACTTCTACACATTTTTTTTTTTCTTTTTGCCTTCTCATCCTCTGCAGTTCCAGTGACATACTCATTTTGTGGTGGAGGGAGTTTTATTTGTCAGATTCATGTTTTTCCCTGCAGCATGCTCAGTGCTTACTCAGGAAGATCCCATCCATGCAGTTTTAAGAGATGTGGAAATGTGGCACTTTGACACGATTTTGTGATGGGCTTGGGGGTGTTAGATTTAGGGTTGGAGTTGATGATCTTTAAAGGACTTTTCCAATCTAAATCTATGAATTTTTGTGAAATGCCTCTGGAGTTAGTCAAACAGTTGGAATTTCAGTGGAATCTGGTTTTGCTGATTCTTTTTGGCCATTGTGGCTAAAGGTGTAACTACTGGGTTCTGATGAAGAATAACAGACTGCTAAAATAATGCATCCTTATTATGTTTATTTTTTCTTAAAAAATAAATCAAACTCTTGCTTTTTATTAATAGAGAAAACATATCAAGCTTAAAAGCAACACAGAGACACACAGGAAAAAGCTCATAGTTACATGGCTTCATGGTACTGAAACTGTAGGAACTTTGTACCCACTGCAATGTGAATATAATCAATTTACACCTGTAACAATTACAGTTTGCTTCCAAGGTAACTTTTTCTCTACAAAGGCTTAGAAGGAGCACTGAAAGTCTGATTGCAATAGGACTGTAAACAAAAGGGAGCATTATTTTCTAATATGATTTTTAAATATGAGGAAGAAAGCTGCCTCACAAACTTGGCTGATTTCTGTGTATAAAATGTCATAATTTGTTATTTTTTTTTTAATCTGGGAAGCTGATAAAAAGATGGTTACAATGTGCTCAGTATGGGGTGCTTACTGGGAAGAGCAGGAAAAGTCTTTGCAAGACTTTCTTGGGCTCAAATTTTAGTTCTCTTATTGTGGTTTGAAACCTGTGAAGATCATTCTCTGGGGAGAAAACAAACCAACCAACCTGCTTGAACTTACTTATATGCATTTGCATCAGAGTGCATCTACAACAGAGAAAGATAAAAATGGCAATATTTACTGTTCATCTATGCTGAATGGCCTGAAGCCATTTCTTTTCTCCTAACACTTTTCAGCTTTGAAATCTGTTGATGCATTGGTCTATAAATATTAATAAACTTGACTGTTTTGGGAGCTTTTAAAGTTCATTAATATAAGCCAGATTTTTATGGCAAGTGTTGTTAGATTTATTGGTTTAATGTTCTTAAGCTTACTGATCTTGCAATTCTTGGGCACAGAAAAGTCAACAGTTGTCCATTTAAGGATTGCAAAGATTAGTTTATTAATTTATCAAGGGCAAATCTAAGTAATATTCAAAGTTTGTCTATTTTGACTGTTAACTCTGATGAATCATATTTGCATTATCTCTCATCTGGCTAACTTTAAAACATTTCCAAAAGACAAATAAATTCTTCAATGTAAAAAAAATAACTGTAATATTGAAGCCTTGAATATAGTTAATAACCAAAGCAAGGGGAAGGTGGGGGGGTTGATTTTTTTTTTTTTTTCTTTCTTTTTGTTTGGGGAGAGATGAAGATATAGACTAGAGTATATGGTATTGCTTAAATTGAAGGGGTTTTTCCTCCAGGTTCTCTGCTAATTGTATTGCTAAAATGCACTTTTGTATAGAAAACCATTCTCTGTACATTCTGTATCTACACAATGTTTATAGAGATTTTTCTGAAGTTGTCAAGGATATACTGAAAGCTCTGATGCTGTTGAATTCAAGTTTTCATTGTATTTGAAAATAGTTGTGTGCATATTGAAATACAGGTTGGAATTAAAATTAATATAGCAAAGATACTCTTATGAAACAATGTGCTATCTTCTTCAGAGCAGGGGATTCGTACACAGGACCTGTGGAGTCACTCTTCAGGCAGAAAATACAAATAAAGTGGCACATCTTAACTGTTCTTCATGGCAGAAAGCAAACTGTTCCCCCTTAGCTAAAGGGGTTTGTTGACCACAAAATCTGACAAGAATTGTTTCATAGGGAAGCAATTAATTGTTGTGAATTGTATAACCCAAGGTCATGTACTTAAAGCTGTCTGCCCTTTGTTTTGATTCCTGTGCCAGAGGTATTTTTATATATATGCTCAGCACCAGCAAGGACACAGCAGTCTTTGCATAGGCAAGAGTGAGGACACTTGCCAGCTTATATAAGTTGTCTCCCTGAACAAAATTTGCCTTCTGCAATACTGAAGTTTGAATTGTAATATTGCAAAAACTCCTTTTTCCCCTTGGAATCCAATAAAAATTCTGAAAACCTGAGAAGAGGATAGCTGGCATAGGGATGTGTTCCTCAGCATGCAGAAAGTTTCCTGCAGCATCTCAGGGATCTAAAACTGCCTTGTTTGTCTTGATAAGGTTGATCAAATTCTTCTGGGAGTTGATTCTCATCAAACACTGACAGAAGTTAAAACTGACCAAGTGTTGCTATCCCAGTTTCTGTAGGTGTCATGGGATGGAGAAGGACAGGGTGAAAAATGCTGCATATTAACAAGACACAGCAAGTCTTGTCAAACTGTGAAAGATCTTTAATTGTTGTGGACAGAACTGTGGAAGCTCTTGCTCTTGTGGCAGCAGCCTGCTTGTGTGTTTATTCCATTTTCACCCGAAGGTGAGTGACAGTGTGGAATGTTCTGCAACAAAATCCAAACTGAAATGTTTCTGAGGACCTTTGCCCATTGGGATGTTCGCGTGTAAGGGCTGATGTTTCCTTGGAAGCACCCAGAAGCTGCAGGGAAGCTGATGATTACATTTCTGATTCCCAGCAACTTTCCCAGGCTGTCCTTTTGCAGCAGTTTGTTATCAAGCAACTGGCTGCACGTGTGAGTCTGTTCTGCTGACAAACAGCTGCCTGTCACCAGGGTTACATGGGCACAACCAATGGGGTTATGATTCTCTTATTAGCCATCCTTAAGCATTTCTGCATTTCTCTCTCAAGTGTAGCCAGTTTCACTGCATTAAGGAAGTCTCATTTGATGGCCAAAAACTATTGAGGCACAAGCTGAATGAAGATTTCCACACCTGGAAAACTGATTGATAAGCTTGCTTTACTTAATTGACAGAGAAACTGTTATTGGTTATGGGCTTGCTGTCCTAAACCCACTCTTACTATATGAGCCTGAACTGTACACCTCATCCAAACATTTCCCAGTGCAAAACTAGTTACAGATTGGTTTCCTGAGACCCTTTATATGTGTTCCTAGAGATTCTGTGCTCTACAGGGTAGAAAACATTTTTTCATCTCCTTCTAGAACATTCATCCATTGAAAATTGTTTCTCTAGTGCTGAAATCAAATTAAAATTTAAATTTCCTCCATGCTGCAGTGGCTTACACCTGACAGCATCACTGGTGTAAAAACTTATTTCTGATAATGCAGAACACATTCCTGAAGCTGAAGCATGATAGTTCATCGTGGCGTTAGAGTCTTCCTGATCCTACTTCAGCGGAAGCGACTGCACTGTTGCTACCAAGTTTCTCTGAGGATTTATTGCAGTAGGTGCTGCTGGAGTGTGCAGCGCTGTGCTGATTCTCACTGGTACCTCGGCCCGTCTGTTGTCACCAGGGGGAGCACTGTGGTCATTTACCAGATTTTGAACTACACCTGCTAAAGTTGCTTTGCTACAAACGCTTTTCTTTATTGGGTCCTGTCCTGTTACAAGATGTTAGGGGGATTTGCTTCTCCTCTTATGTTGTTTTTGAAGTAGGGATCTGTCTGTTAAGGATTAGTTTTACAATAATAACATTTCCAGTGACTAAGGGAAAAGTTAGCTTTTTCTGTTCATGGTGATTGCTAATTCGTGCCTGTTCCTGCTTTGTGCAACTCAGAGGTGGAAGTACACTCCAGTTTAGTGCTATGTATGCACTGTGTTGCTGTTTAAATTTCCTGATTTCTGTTTTGAATTCAGACTTCCTCACTGGGGGCTGAGAATTTTAGAGTTGAAAATATTAGGTGATGATAGAAAACGAGCAGCCTGCTTATAATGTGCTGAGTCTCATATTGTACATAGCTGTCTGTCCCTGGGAGGCAGTGCAGAAAAGATGTAGCTTGACTAGCTTTATTTTTTTAAAAAATAATAACCTCTGGATTGGGCTTCCTTTGGATCAAAGGAAAGTACTGCTTCAAAGGGAGCTGTTCTTTTTCTGTCTTTGCTTGTCTGATTGTTATTGCTAACTTTCAAAAACAGTACTAACTGCAGAGAACATGTGAGGAGTTCTCCCTGGTTTCTTGGGTTCATTCTTGGAAGTCAAGCTTTTAATGGTTCTGTGAAGAACTAAGAAGGCTTTGAGCACTTCTGTGAGATTGCAGAGCCATCCTCTTTTGTGTCAGTAGCTGTCATAAAAACAGTAGCAGATTCTAAAGCCTTCAACTGTAGGATATTTCCCCTAGGGAAAATGTGTGTCCAAATACTTTTGAAAGGAGAGAATAAAGTTGTAAATTATAATCACAGAGTAAAGAGATTTAAAATGTGGCATATAGCTGTTTATATCTACAAAGCTTGTTTTTCTTGACACCTAGTTCCTGTCTGTACTTCCTGAGAACAGTAAAATGTGAGTACAACATGGCAGGTCATTGCAGGAGTTGCTGAAAACATAGTTTTAATTCATTATAGGCCATCCTTCTTATTTAGGTTATTCTCATTTCATGGTATTTGTTTCCTTTCTTAGTTGTTTAAAAGTTGATTTAGTCCTTGCTTTCTTTGTTCAGTGTAGAAATAAATAATTAGTCACAGGGTTTTTTTTTTACTTCCTGTTGTGCCTAGTAGAAGCAAAGGAAGAGCTGAAATTAATTCATTTTAATAGCTGGTCGATTTTCAGGTATGAACAGGATCTAAACATAGTTTAGATTATTTTTTTGGTTTCATGTCTCCTGCGTTCCAGAGGTACTTAAAGATGAAATGCACCAGTTATGATCTTGAGGAGCACTGGAAGTATAGAAGAACTCTGATGATGGGCATATGCTTTGAGCAATAAATGCTCCTCATGCAGGGCAGGTCTGTGCATGTCCAGAGATTTTGTTTTTGATCTTGCTCCAAAACCAGAGCACAGTGGTGTGTTCACTTCCTGGCTGGTGCTTTCTGGCAGGAGCAGTGTCAGCTGCTTAGCAGTTACTATAAATTCTTTTTGCTTAGGATCTCACAACTCCTGGGTGGTTCTACTTGGCAACTCTTCCCTGCTCTTCTAGGACACAGACCAGTTTGGGACCTCTGTATCCCATCTCTGTTACTGCTGAACAAAGCAGAAACATTGTGTGTTAGGAAGGTCTAAAAACTTGTGATTATGGTGCTAGGTGACTTTTACCACACACTCAGAAGTATATTTATTATATTCAACTAATTACTAAGGAAGTAATTTGATTCATAAAATTGTCATGTATTTATTTAATGTTCTTTAAATCACGTTTGATATGCAGCCAGCTCTGCTTTAGAATAGTCCCTCTCAGGTAGTACAGGGGACCAGGGCCTGTCATGCCTAGGATTGGTACAACCTTTTACTCTTGGTAGATGGAAATGATCACTTTAGTGACAATTTATATTGACTAGTTCTGTAGGCAGATAAAAAATGCATGAGTTTATATCAGTATTTAATTTTATTAAATTAAAGGTGAGGGAAAAAGCACTATGGTGCTGCAAGCCTTTATGAAGTAATAGAGAATATTTTTTATGCGTAATTTTTAAATAAGGTGAGTTTATTTACCAAATAGAAAGTATTCACAGTGTGTGTTTGACTTATAAACATGTTGCATGCACTTCCTCCTGAAACAATTTAGGTCATAAAACTGTTTGTAGAAGTTACAAATGTTAGCCAAGCAAAAATGAAGCAGTCTAAAATCTTAGCACAAACCCATTTGTGGACTGATAAACCCATTTGTAGACTGATAAAATGAGTGTAATTTATGGTTGAGATACCTTATTGGCATATGTATTAAAGTTTGGGGATATGTCTATTTTTCTTAGTATTGCATTAGATGTAATTTCTATGTAATGCTTCAATTCATTTATATATTTGCACAACAGACTGTCAGATAAAAAAGTGCCAAAATGTGTATAAGGAGGTCATCACTTTAGCTTAATTGCACACAAATTTCCTGCAGACTCTGATGCTTAAGACCAATAATGAGACTGCTACAGCTAGAATAAACGCATTAGCCTATAAATTTAGAGCTTCTACCTGCTTTGTCAAGGGAGAATCATCTCTAAATGAGCCTAGTAACATGGATTTGTGATTAATCATTTTACTTGGTGACTCATCTATGATCACAGTACAACAAAAATGTCATGTTTGCTTAGTGGCATTAGCACAATTTATCTTCTCTACATTCAGAGAATTGCCTTGTTGTCAATGTGGGACTGGGAATACAGCTGAGGAGTACTCTTGTTAAAGGACTTCTGATGTCACTTTACCTAAAGCAGAGTATAAACAAACAAACAAATATTTTATGACTGTTCCCTTCCTTGAAATTTAATTATTCTACTTGGTCAGGCCAAACCATTTGCACTAATGATCTTGAATCTGTAAAACAAAACTAATTTAACCTTGAAAACTGGTGTTATTCAGGTTGTCTCTGAGTTTTTATTTTTAAGGCCATCCCTACAAGTTGGCTCTGTTTTTGAGACCATTTTGCTCTCCTTGTTGCAGAGTAAACCCTGCTCATTACTAGAATGCTCAGGGCTCATGGACTTCTGGATGTCATGTTTGCATAGGTGTTCTCTAACCCACTCTTTCCTGACCAAGGAAAAGTCTTCCTTTCAACATTCCTCCACCCTGGCTTCCTGAGTCTGAGATTTCTGAGGGTTGGTCTTGTCAGTGAAGACAATATGAAGATGATAAAATTATTCACTTTGAATGTCAAAACTGAGAAAGAGGAAAGTCAACCCAACACCCTCAGAGGAAATTTTGGTTTAAAGAGCAAAATGTACAACTAGAAGCTTTGGTGAGAATGAAGAATTCACACCTGCCCTGTATTGCCTGCTCAGTGTCTAAAAGGTCCAAGTTAAATCTCTGCACTGGGAGTTAGGTTAAAAAAGGTCATTAATACTTGCTTGTATGCATAAATATGGCTGGTTTCTGATTATGCATTTGCAGGTTCAGGGTTTTTTGTGGCTGTGGAAGCTGAAAGTTATCTCTAAAGGAAGAGACACAGTCCTGCAATTTCATAACTGCATCAGTGAAGCTTTAATAAAAGCACTACCTACAGTGAATGCTTGCAAGCTTGGATAATACATCTGGAGAAGGCATATCCATATGATAAAACCTGAATTTAAAGAAGAGCCAGGGGCTACTCCCTTGATAGTGTTGGTTTTTTCCTTCACCTTTACAACTGAGCCTGCTGCCTCTGTGCTGTTTAGTGGTGATCGATGTGAACATGCTGGAACTGTTTACATGAAGTGAGCTGAATCATTCAACCTAATATTCATTTGTTTGACTAAAGCCTCTTTAGAGCCACTTGTGATCTGATGACTAACGTGGCACAAAGATGCTAATGCTCAGTGTATACATAAATCATTAACTACTTAATTTGGATTTGGAAACCTGAGGCAACAGAATGCTCCATGGAGAAGCAGCTATATTTATCTCTCTCCATCCTGAACCACCTGTCTCCAGAGACCTGGAATGCATTAGAAAAATTAATGTAGTGACTGAAGTAAATCTAGATCCTCTGTTCCAGAAGAAAGCAGCATTTTTTGCAACTAGAAAAGCATGGAAATCTAGAATCTATTCTGCTGAGAGAACAAAAATTAACTTGAGCAGTACTGCCAGAAAAAAGTAAGAATTGAGAAGAATCTGAGCCTGGCTATAATTTTTTTAAAAAAATATTTTTGGAGGTGGTCTAGGTAAGAGTGTTAGTGTAAGAGAAAAAGGAGTTTTGGTCCCTCTTTAACTCTACAGCCTAGAATTTGAAGTCTCACTTTAAAATGAGACCTGAAAGTCCCACTTCAGCAGTATTTCAGCCCATTCCTGAAGGCATATTTAACTACATTTCTTTAGTGAAGTGTTTTGGCACTGATGGGGAAAGTGTATCTTCCAAACTGATAAACTCACTTGCTGGATGCATGTGATGTGAACAATCTTCTGCCATTGAGGTTCCTCTTCTTGTCACTCTTGTCTTGTTCCTTCCCCCTGCTTAATGAGCCGTGTCCCCTGACTAAAGTACCATAAAGAATATTATTGATAATGGAGCCTAATGGAACATGTGACTATGCTGCTGCAAACTTCATGAAGGCAAATTTTGAGGCTGGTTATATTTTTATAAATTGCCAATGAGATTTCATAATGGTGACAGTGAAAGAATTCCATTCTCTGAAGCTTTTCTTTATCTTGTGTTACTTAAACAGGTTAGATGCTTGTATCTAAGTATGCATGGAGCAGCAAGTTGATCCTGTGTTCATTCCTGTAGTCTAAGATGTGTTACTGCCCAGTTCTTAGAGAGGAAAACACAATGCTCTGAGCTAACCTGGATTCTGACATATTCTGAAAGGGAAGCAGGACCTTCCAATATTCTTCCTGACTTAATACTTTTGCTCCTTCTTTAATACTACTCCACTGCCAGATTGGACCTGTTTTCTTCATTTGAGTTGTTAATTTGATCCTCTTGTATGAGAATCTGCTGGCATGTTGGTTTATTTTGAATTTAAGCCATGTTGTCACTGTGTGTTGTTAATGATGAGTGTGAGTGTTTTCAGGAACAAGGATTTTGTTTGCTATTTCAGTGGAATGTTGTTTACCTGAATGGAAAACTCAGCCCACCAAATCTGAATGTTAGACACACTTTTTATGTAGTAAAGCAGGCATTAAAAAAATTATTTTGCTTTTAACATCAGGTGGCCTCATTTATTCCTAGAGAATAATTTCTTAAATATTTTAGGCAGATTCTCTCAAAGGGTTTGATATGTCCTAGATAAAATGTTTGCTTCAATTTTAAATAGATAACATCTAAACTCTACTCCTCTAGAATTTATGGTACTATAAATTTGGAAAAGTGTTATGTAAATAAAAAAGTGTTGGAGGGCAAACAGGAATTATCACATGCTGCAGAGAAATCAAAAAATCACTTCAATTTAAGGATTTTACCAGTATGCTTTTATTTAGCTTGAAAGGTGGAAAGTCAACTTTAAGGGGAAAGTCAATATTCTCACAAGAACTTGCTTTTCTTTATTATATAAGACTTGGAGATTACTTGTCAGCTACATTAGTTTATAAAGTCTGCTTTTACAGTGAGTGATATGTACACTTTTGAAGAAATAGTTATTTTCCAGAGATAGCATTTTAATTTTATTTCAAATATTGAATGAAGAAAGCTCCAAAGAATGTGCAACAGTAAAATAAACCTTTGCTGTGTTCAAGACTGTAATATAAGGGGTGGGTTCTTTTGTTTTTAGAGTTGCTAATAGCAACTTATGTGGCGAACATAAGTACAGCAATTTAAAAGGACACTGTGGTAATGTGAATTTCTTCAAGTAGTTAAATACTAATGTCTTTCACCACATCAATGTCAGCTCTGCTCCCAGTCAAAAGCTAAGGACAAATGAACTTACCATTTCCATTTGCTTTTCTGAATTGAAAGGTTTTCAGAAAGCTGACAATAGCCAGTCTAGTCTGTAATTTTAACTTGATTTATTTGAATTAGTGAAATCTTCAGTAAATACATCTGGGTACACTTCTTAAATATTTCCCCAGAAAGATTAAACATCTGTTTACTTTAACTCCACTAGTGCTCACAGACTTAATTGCAGTGCCTGACAAACTCTTCAAGAAAGGAGAAGTGAAGAAAGAGGAAGAGAAGGTCACTCCTGTAGAGAGCTGTTGCCCTGAGTGGGAGCACTGCTCCACCTGCTCACCTGAATGCCAGGCAAGTGTATCTGTGGGAAGTGTAGCTGAATAATTTACACTTGATTGATCAGTGATCAGGAGGAGTATTTGTGTTCTTCTGAAGAACTTGCCTTTCTGTGTGGTGTTCCTAGCCACATGCTGCATCTATGTGCACCTAAGAGTGGCTGACACTCATGTCCTCCACCTTAATCTGCATTTGGGGTGACTGGTTAACAGAAAAATAGTTAAAGCAAATTTTAAATGGGAGTCCCATGTGTAGTGTCAACGCAGAGCAGACCTGTCAGAAGAGCTTGGCAATAAAATTGAGTAATTGCAATGTACATCCTTGAGGTGGAGTTCTACCCATGTTAAAATCAATGTCAAGAGTTTAGTTGATTTTAGCCTTGGGTTTATTTGCTCTTTGCTGCTGGTAACCATGGTATGGCATGCATGGCTCTTAAAGAAGAATATGCACTGTTGTCTTAGCTTGAGACCTTATTACAAAGGCTGTGGAAGTTGACAGCAGGATTTTTCCTACCCACAGCAAGGTCTGGACTTGGTGATGTTGAAATGGAAATAAAAGGCCTGTGCTCTGTCCTCCTTCATCTCTGTAGAATCCCCCACTAGCTCTCTCTAAGCCATCCTGCTTGAAATGGCAGAGACAAGTGCAAGTAATCTCCCCCACCACTGGCACTGCTGCCCTCTCAAAGATAATTCCACAGGCCAAATGTCTTGGGTTGACCCAGAGGTATTTTTCAGAGTCCACCTTTAATTCTCTGTTTCCTGCCATTGCTGCTTGTTTTGTCCCAGGAATTCTCCCTTTAAAGAAGTAATACCCTGTCTGCCTGTTCCCTGGTAAACTCAGCAACACAAGTAAAGAACGTGAGACACACAAAAGATGCCTTTTGAAACAGAAACAAATTGCTTAAGAAAGAATTCTTGCAGACTGGAGGCTTCTCTGTCAATGTCTCGTGCAGTGCTTTCTCTCTGGCTTTGGGAGGCACATTTACAGACTGGATTCAAGGAGTGAGGAGCTGGCCTTGCCGATTCAGTGCACCATTGTAATTGTCCTTGAGACTTTGCTTGGCTGCCTTAGGCTCAGAATTGCCTTCATGGGCCCTTTCAGTGTTTCTAAACAAATCTAAGCTTAACTGAGAATATAATTCCCTACCCTGGTAAAGTTTCTGGGAACTTTACAAAGGAGAAGGTATGGTCAGTATTTTGAAAGATGTATGAATTTTCTGCTATAATTAGATGGAATATGGATATAGCATTAGAAGTTCAATTAAAAGCATGTCGATAAAAGGCAGTTGTGTGCTACATAAAAGATTCTTTTGTTGAAAACTGGCCTGAGTTACGACTGTTTTATACACATTAATTTGCTTTGTACATACAGAATGGAGCTGATTGAACAGCATGATTGTCTGATGAGAGCTGAAAAGCAGCACTTGCTGTAGGTAATTTAAATTGAGCCCTATTATCATTTACGGATTTATTCTGCTTAGAATCAATAAGATGAAAAAGGGTCTGAAAGCTTTACACTAATGCTAATCACTTCTGGGTCAGTAACTCCTTGTGTTTAAGTTATGCATTTCTTCTCTGTATTCACAGAGCTACTTGGAAAGTGAAATATTATAAATATCTTCCACTGAAGAGAATCTTCCCACTTGTACTTCACAGAGCATTCAGCATTGATAAATATTTTGTTGTACTGAGAAAGTTCCCTGAGAGGGAAGTGACACCAGCCAAATGAACAAAAGAGATGCTCTGGAAAAAAGCTCAGCACAGAATGCCCTGAGAAATTTGTTATAAAGCAGCATTCTTGGTGGCTGGAGATTCAACTTGACCCTAGGATGCAGAGCAAAGCTGGGTTTGGGTAGCTGCAGTCATTTCACTTTCATGACACATTTCATTTCACCTTTCATGTAGGACCAATTTTATTCCTGGATAATTTTTCTTTTTAGAGAGGTATCACTACACCCAAGACAAAAGAGAAAAGCCAAGAGAGGCCAGAACGAAGATGATTTTGGTAAATATATGCAGTTAAGAGGGAATACAATTAAAGGAATGTATGTGTATAAAGCAGAAAAAAGGTAAAATAACCCTGAAAAATCAACTTGACAAATTCATTTGTCCAGTAAGACCTTGGTTACCCCCTTTGGGGCTGTGCTGGAGCGTTGTGTTTGGCACTTCTCTGTGCTGTGCAAAGCAGCAGGGTGAGTGGTGCTCTTCTCTCTGAGGACATTTTGCTTTGCAGACAGGACAGAGTGTGGCAAATGGAGAAGTGTCTTGCCTAAGACACATGGAGGTGCAGGGGCAGAGTCAGAAGTGGAATTCGTCCCAGTTGAGTGTCCCAGGCTCTGAACCCTGCTGCATCTCTGTTCAGGTACAGGAAGGTTAGTTCTGCATGGTTAAACCAGTGGGGCTATAATAGCTGTAGACCATATTCACCACTGTTGAAGCTTGTAGCAGTGAGACATGGACCGTCTTGTTCTTGTTCTGAAGAGAATAATTTATTGCAAAAATCCAGGCCATTTCATGCTGTACTCAGATGCTAAGTTTTTAAGTATTTACATTCTTGTGACAAGATAACAATATGCCCTGGCTGCCTGCCATTGCAGGTGTTGCTGATGCCTACTTCCAACCAATCAGCTTTCTGATCCTGCAGTGTTCACCTGTAACCTTGACCAGTCTGAACCCAAAACAGGAGGTGACCATACTTATACAACTGTCGTGGTTTGACACTCGCTAAAAGCCAGGCACCCACAAAAAAAACATTCACTCATTCTCCTCTGCTATAGTTGAGCAGAGGAGGGGGAAAGAAGAACTGAAGGGCTCATGAGTTAAGCATTAGGAGAAAACACTAAAGGCAAAGCAAGCTTAAATTTAAAAGGTAGAAAGAAAAAAAATTATTGACAGAATTAAAAGAGGATAATAAGAACTTAAATAAACCTTTAGAACGCCTTTCCTCCCCCTCCAGACCCTCCTCTGACAGCGCAGGATGTGAGAGTTTTGGTCAGTTTTCCACTCAAAATCTTTCTTCAGTTCACTTCATTTTCTTCTGCTATGCCATGGGAGACAGTTCTTTGTGGACTTTTCCAGCGTGGTTCTAATTTTCATGAGTAGCAGTCCTGCCCGACCTGCTGTAACGTGAGTCCCTCCCACAGGCAACACAGTCTTCCCAAAACTGCATGATGTGGGTCATTTTAGTTCATGGGGTGCAGACTTTTAAGGATAAGCTGCTCTAGTTTGGAAACAAGGGCTCTCTATCTCTGGAAACAAGAGTCTTCTCTCTCTGTTTGTGTTTCCCACTAGATTACAGTTTTTCAGCATCCACCCGCTCCAACATGAGCACCTTTTCTTACAGGCTGTGAGTGGATCTCTGCATCCCCCATGCATTTTATGAATTACAAGGGAACAGTTTGTTGTATTATTGTCCTCATCAGGGCTTGCAGAAGAATCAGCTCCAATATTTGGAGGACCTGCTCCCCCTCCTTCCTTTCATTTCCTTAGTGTCGCCATGTTGTTCTCCTCAGGTGTCCTCTGACTCAGAAGAAAATGGTTGTCCATAGGTTCTTTTGTTCTCAAGTTCTATGAATTGAAAAGTTCTTCTGGGTTTTGCAGGTTGGTTTTGATTTCATTCGAGCTCTGTATCAGGGAATCATTTGCCATGCCATGGGATGGCCGCGGCGCCTCCCCACCCCTCGGAAGAACTGGCTGTGATTCTTTTCTTTTACTTTCTTAAATTTGTCATCACAGAGGTGTGGCCAGCTTCTCTAATTGGGCCAGCAGCATGTCCATCTTCAGAGCCATCAAAGATTGGCTCTGCTGGACACGGTGGAAGCTTCAAGCAGCTTCTCTCAGAAGCCACCTCTGTGGCTTCCCCTGCTCCCACCAAAAAACCAGGCTATGTTAAACCAACACATCAGCTTCTTTTCTAGGTTATGTAACTTGTTTTTTACTATTCTCTTAGCAAACCTTTCCCAGAGTTCTTCTCAGTGAACAAAAGTGACAGAAAGGAGCAGAAGTGATCAGAGGCCTGTAAGGCCATTATTTGCTAAGATTTTTCTTATCCACTACAGGAGCTAGTTGCCAAGTCTTTGTTATTTCATCAACTAAGTGGCTTTCCCTTCTCATGCTGAGTTTCCCCAAATACCTGAGAGTACTACTTTACAGGTTTAACTTTTTTTTTTAAAGTGTTTTAGAAAACACATGGTAAACTTTATATTAAAATGGGCTGGAGCAGCTAATACAATCTCTTGCAGTAAATAGCTATAAAAACATCAAAGGTTTTGGTAACTGTTAGCCATATATTTTGTAATGCCTATTGTATTTCCATTTTGTTAGTTCTATTTAAAGAGCAGTATTATCATGCCCCATTTCCTGTAAGATAGTTCTATTTGTCTGCTCTACAGGAGGTAGGAGATTTTAGGTCCAAAAGAAATTATCTCTCAGTAAATTACTCCTAACTCCATTACGGAATACTAAGTACTTTCCCCTTACTGTGCGAGCAGCTTGAAGAGATAACACTGCAATTTATTTATTTGTTTTGTCCCACATATATAGGTGACACACGAACTCATCTGAGCAGAGACAGTGATAACTGACAGGTACATTAGATCAGACACATATAGCAAAGTTTACTTTGATTATGTAGTAAGTGTCAAGATGTACAGTAGCTGATGTCAGTTTGATCTCCCTTATAGCATATAATGGCTTGTCTTCTTCATGGTTGAATGGACACTAATTTTTGTCTAATAAGTAAGCTATCACTTGAGTGTTTTAGAGAGTAGACAGAGTTTTTTATCCTTCTGAAAGGGAAACCATTCGTGAAATTATTTTAAAATTTGTTTGGATTGCTTGTTGTATTCATTTCTCTCCTTCTAAAGTCGCCTGTTTACTCAAAGGTACTAAAGGTACAATATTTTCTAAAGACCTGCTGTGAATCTGTTGCATTGTGTATGAGACCTTTCCATATTGAAATAGTAGCAGAGAACAGAGTATTTTTCTGTCTGTTAGTTTAGCTGCCAAACTGCAAAGTCTATATGTAACACCTTCAAATTTTAAAGGAAGACAACAGTATTCTGACAGTACAACTCCCATGGTTCTCCCCTGTAGATAATGCAGGAATTATCTAAGACTGTAATTTTGTAGGTTTGTTTTATTATTACCATGCAGCCATGATTTCAGTTGAGATGTGTTTACAAAAATAACTTTTAAATATGTGTTTTGCAAGGCATAATAACTGATTAATAATGGACTTAAACAAACCTAAAAAAACCCCAGACCCTCAAAATAACACTGGCAAACTCTGGAAGTGAAGAGTAATATTCTGGGGTGTCTAACATGGCTTATCTTCCTGGCACGAGGCCAGTTCCAGGGGAAAAAGATATTTACAACAAAAAAAAAAAAATTCTAAATTTTGGGGAAAATGCCAATTAAAACCCCAACTTTCTGGCTACTAAAAGCATAATAGTAATTATTAACATCTCTAAACCCTGTGCTGTTCACAGTATATATCAGTGGGACCAGAAGATCTCAGTTCAGCATGGTTAGATCTCATTGAGCTGGTTTAGCTCTAATACAAGTAATCTATGGCTCTCATTCCACAGGCTGCTGAGGCCTTTTTTGCCTTGTATGTTGGAGCTAGGTATTTTCTTGTTCTTCTTGTTCATTTGTTTGTTTTTCAGTCTACAACTAGATCTTTTTTTAGGTCATTCCTAATGTACAGGAATGTTCTGTGAGAAGCAGTGGTGTGGATACCTGGAAGATTTAACAGTGAACAGAGATCAAGTCAGAAGTGGGGTGTGAATAATGAGTTTCTGAGTAGTAACAGCGGGGATTTGAGAGTGCTTGTAGATTTGCTACAATAATCAAAGTTTCTTTCATTGTCAAATATGTTCTTCCTAGATATGCATGCCTAAGAAACACTGGGGTTTTTGAATGGCCTTCCCTGATTTTTATTTCTCCAGTCAAAGTGCTTTTCCACAAGCAAAATGCTGAACACTTCAGTGTTAAGTCTGTAGTTAATTTCGAATATTTGACTGCAGCATAGCCATGCATTTTTGTCTTAAGAACAGTTATTCTTGAAAATATTTGAAATGGCACCTTCATAAGGTAGAATTCTGTAAGAGTCAATAGTAGTGGCCATGCCTGTGCTGGAAATAATAAATGAGGTTCTGTCCTGCCTTCTCTGAGACTTGGGATGAGAAATTGAAATGCAGGTTGGGTTCTTTTTAAACTAAGAATTTTGTGAATGCTCTAGTAATGCTGCTTTTTATTTTTTTGTCTTCAAGGCTGTGTCTTGGCAGTCCTTAGTACTTGCCATCCACCCTGCTTGGGGAAGGTTATTTGTTTTACAGCCAGGGCTGAGCTCAGAGCTCACCAGAGTCCCAAAGCAGAAACCCTGCTGTTGAGCTGGGAAGCAAGTAAGAATCTCTCCCATTTGCTCCCATGTTCTCCAAACATAGCCCCCTCACTGCTTTGCTTTCTCTTTGCACAGCTCTGTACAAAGAAGCTGAATGTACACAATGCCAAACATCACCTGAAAACTTTATTGCTGCTGTCAGCAATTTCTCTACTAGTTCAGTTTGAGAGAGCACAAAAAGAGAGGGGTAAGACTGAGATGTTCTGATAACTTACTGATGAGAGTGTCTCATACATTAACATTTCAGCCTGCTTCACTTCTCTTCCTATATTCACTTTGGGATATATAGAAAATATGGCTATAATAATGCTGTCCTTTCTTGTCTTCTTTCACAAACATTAATCCCACGATTTTTTATCAGTACAAAATAACCCTGGAGATAGGGCAGTCTGTGGATCAGCTTCCATGAAACTAGAAAACTGAAATTATTGTGTTTAATTGCGTGTGAAAGTCAACTTTTGTCAAAATCTCTAGCTGTGACTGGGTACTTACAAAATGCAATGTATTCTTTTCTTTAGCAGATCCCCTAAATACATTTCACTAGCAACCCTTTTGAACCAGATGAAACTGTAATTCAAGCTGTCTTGTCTGCTTCTGCTTTAGTTCACAATAATGTCACTATGCTGCTCACACCAAAGGCTGAAGTTTTTATCTGTAACATCAGGTATTTTGTCCCAGTTTTTGTGCAGGTCATTTCTGATAAGGTAGTTTTTATAAAATAAAGAAACTCAACCAACAACTCAACCAGACCCAAACAACAGACCTTCATTCAGTTATATATTTTTAATGTAAAAGTTTTGTTACTCAACCAGTGTGACTTTGCAGGCTCATCTCAATCTTACAGTGGCTTCTCACCAGCCAGCACAGAGCAATTCTCCAGCTGGAATATAGAAAACATTACTGCAGCCAACAAATAAAGTTAATGGAGAATACAATGTTCTTTCCAGGTTTTTCTCACATTTTTTGTAAACTCAGTATGTTAATTGGTAAGGGCAGTGTGATCAGGGGCTGAGGAGAAGACAAGCAGCTGGCAGAGCTGCAGTGAGGACAGCCCTGTTCTCAGCCTGGATGGGGCAGGAGGGATAGCCAGAATCAGGGCAGACTGTGACACCGCCCAATAGCTCGATTTCTTAAGACTCCACATGTAGAACTGCAGGACTCTAAGGTCTACAGAAGTGCCCTGTCCTTAACTGCCTTTTCTGCCTTTTGGGTGGCAGTGCAGCTGAAGTAAGTGAGGCACAGGTGTGAATATATTAGTACAGTGTTGTTCCTGCATGTGTTCTTCATGCAGCTTCCTGGGAAGCTGTAAGTCAGACATTTGCTGTTAGGTAATTATATTGTTAGGGACACACTGTGTACAATCTCTCTCACCCTCCCTTCCTTTCTTTCCTTTTGGCAGTGTAAGTTTTATCTGGTGATCCATGGTGTTTTATGACAACAATAGCAAAAAGGGGGAAAGAAAGTTCTACTTTGAAGAAAAATGTCTGAAGTTTGGGGATCTTTCTCCGTTATGTTCCTTTTTCTTTGATTTCAGCATCTTTTGCAGGATGAACATGCAGAGCAAAATTTCTGTCTGGCTGGAGGAGAGAAATCCTTATTTACCTGATTTAGCTTAAAGTCAGCATATCTCTGTTTCCAAATGGCAGTGCATTGGATTTATTGCTCAAAATAAGGAAAAAAGGAACATCCCACTCTATGGTTGGCAAATTTGCAGCAAGGACCCCATTGAAAGCTGGTGGCTTACATCTCATATAACTTGAAATAAAGGAGTCACTCACACATTCATAATCAATACAATTACTTCTACTTTACATGAATTAAGTAATTTGTATGGCATTACTGTTTGGGGCATTTGTATCCCTATTCAGAGCACTTCTTCAGTATTTCAGTCCCACTGATGGTAAAGGCAGGTGCATGCCAGTTACCCACAAAACCAAGGCAAAGCTCTATGGGGAAAGTCTTTTATGTCCATCTAGATTTGAATTTGTAGTCCCTTTCCAATTACTGTGCTAATTGTTTAAGAGATTGCTAGACTAAAAAAGTTTTTAATCACTAATCTGTTTTTGAAAGGAACTTATGGGCTCAAAACCTGAACTACATACTTCTTAAATTAATTTTCTTCGTGAATACTTCTTTCTCAATACAGATTTGTGAGTCAGAACACCCTACTGTGCTTGTTTCTTTGTCTTTTCTTCAAACACCTGGCCTATTATTCTCCTTTTTTTTTCTTTACCCAACAAAATCGCTCACTCTTTGTAGGCAGGGTTCTGATGATATTTTGTCACTGGAAATACGGAAATTTATCCAACATCCTATGGCACCAGAATTGAACTTGAACCAGAGAACAAACTGAATAAAACTGACAATTTAGCCAAATGTGAGTCCTCCAATAAAAATATTTATCAATGTTTTCTGAAGAGTTACTAATATGCTTTCAGGATCTTCCAGCAAAACACCTCAAAAATTGTGATATGGAGGGTAAAGTGAAGAGATTTAATTTGAAAATAAGAGGTTTTTTCCTCAGTAGTTGTAGAAGATGAATGTGGTGGGATTGTATTCAGATTTCTCAGTGACTTTGTATATCCTCCCATATATTTTTGCTTTCAGGAAAATCAGATAAACCCAACAAAACAACCAGGGCTTCAGGCCTGCTTCAGTTGAAATCTGTGCCAGGAAACAATCTTGATGTCACCCAGAGAAGATTTTGGCTGCAACCCTTCTTTATTCAGAAGAGAGGCATCAGGACAAATCCTGCAGTCTCAATCCAGATCAGTGAGTGCAGGCTTTGCCTAAATTAGGACTAAATAATTTATTGCACAATGCAAGATAAAATGTCAGGAAATAATTGCAATGTTCAATGTGAATGTAAAATGTAAAATGGCTGACTTGTTTAGGATATGGGAGGTGTAGACCCCATTGCCCTGAGAAAAGCTAGGAAAGCAAATGTCCCTGCTTGATTAATAGCAAAGTTGTTGACCCCATGTACAGCTACAAAACTAGGCTGAAGGTTTTTCAGTTAGTTGCTCTCCAACATTTTTAAAAATGCAATTTTAGTACTATATTCATAAAAGCTGGTAATTAAGATCTTTGTTTAAAATTTAAACAGACTGAATAAGTAAACCTTCTTCCCTTGCTGCAATATTTCATTGTAAGGTAGTAATAATTAACATGTAAAACTTGCTGAGTTTTGGTTGTGAGCGCTCTGTGGTTCCTAAGCTGATTTGTGAAGTGTTGCCCTGCATATTTATTTTCATAATACCATTAGCTCTCACAGCTGGATTTCAAGTCAGATGGAAGAATGGAAATTTCTTGGAAGGACTCATTAAAGCAGAAAGAATGAAATCACCTCGGATGAAAAACTCTCTTCATTTCAAAGTAAATCCAGATGAAACATCAGGAAGCTATGTTCTCTACCTGTACCCATTGGGAACTGCAGATGATTGCAGACCCTGCCTCCTGCCCAGATGGCACAGGGATGACAGCTTCTCCTTCACCAGGAACAAAACAGGCAATGTTCTTACCTTTGCTATTCTGCCATGTATCAAATCGGGCACAGTAGCTTGAAGCTGCAGAGCCATGCAGAAGTGTGCCCAAAGGAGACAGTCCTGGCCTCAGTGTGACACTGGGAAGAGTTCACAGCTGGCAGGGGAGTGGCACCCAGCAGGGGCTTGGCTGTGGTCTCAGTGAGGGAGGAGGATGTCTTGGAGAAGCCTGCCCTGTTTTAAGGAGAGTTAGGACAGAGCAGCACTCAGACTGGCAAGGCTTTAGGAGCCAACCCTGCTGTCCAACCCTGCAATTCCCACAGTGGTGCTGAAGTGGCTGTGTGTGCTGGGTGGAGGGAGCATCTCCCAGCTCTGCCAGGAGCTGTCATGCACATAAGTGAAGTCACTTGTCTCTGTGTGCTTAATTGCTGTCCCTGAAATTATTTCTAACCATAGCTATTGGAAAAACTTTGTTGATAGGTAAATGTTATCTCTTATGTAACTGCTGAAATTTAGCTTGTGAATTTGATTCCCCCATCCCTGAGTGAGATATCTGTGGCCCTCTGGTCAGTGATGAAGACTTTGGTCATAACACAGAACCTACTATTTCATGCAATATATTACACTAGCCTTTATCTCTTATTTTTCACATGCTGCTTCTGGTGAACTTGTCTAGGAATATAATTTGGCAAAAATACTCAGGTTTTATTATTTATGCAGAGTTCTTAATGGCTCACGGCAAATGCAGGACAGTTTCTGCTACTTTAAATGAAATAGTGAGTCTCCTTTCCTGCAGAACCTCTCTGCATTGCAAGAGAGAGACACTGGTGGCAAGGAAAGATACCACAGAGGCTTGTACAGAACAGGAGTTGTGTAATGACAGTTTTCAAGCCATTAACCTACTTAAAAGGTTTATTTGGAACAAACTCAACACTTGAGTGGATACCGTGTTGTGCTGCCAGTTGGCAGCCTGGGCCATGAGAGTGGACTGGTGGAAGCAAATAGCTGTTGTGGAAGAAACACACTCAAACTTTGTGTGAGAGGTCCTGCTTACTTCACTTCCCCAGTCTCCTGCTGCTTGACACACAGTGCAGCCTTGCTGTAACTCAGGTAGGGTGCTGCCCTTTCCTATCAGCTGAAATACCACCACCTTCTCCTACCTGTGCTACCAGTGAGGTCTCGGAACCCAAACAGAAACACTTCCACTCCTGTGGGAAGTGAGGTGTATTTGTATGATCCTTTTCTGCCCTGGAGCTAAGTACAAGCTAGGTGCACTCTCCAGAAGCAACAACAACAGCAATGGAGCTGGAGCTCTTCACCTCAAACTCTAGCTGAGAACACAACTGTGTAGTCTTCAGAGTAGGCCCAGAGCTGCCTTGAGAAAGAAATTCTAAAATACACGAAATATTTTCAGTGTAAATGTGTTTGAGGACAGTTTTGAGAAAACAGGCAGCATCAGTGGAGGAGTTCCATGCTGTCAACCACAGGAACAGAGTTTGCTTGGACCTCTGTTACAGGTGTGGGAAAGGTGATCTCCATGGGCAGCCAACTGTTGGCCTTTCTTTTGTTGCTGTGAAGCAAAAATTAGCACTTGTATAACTCTGCCATTTGCACACTGTCGTGTTTGTTTAATGAGTCCTCACAACAGCCCTGTGAGGTAGGCAGTGAGCTGCAAAAATGACCCATCCTCACTTTTCACTGAAGCACCAGGAGGATACTACACATCCTCACTTTACACTAAAGCATCAGACCTGTGGAGAGTTGTTCTCAGTCCCATGTCCTGGATGGGGAAATTCAGCAAAGACTTAAAAATGACCTGTCTTGGAGTCCAGGATTGTGAGGGACTGTAGACTCCTGTTCAGTAAGGCCTCTGTTTTCACTCATTTCAGCATTGGTCCAAGGAAGAATTTCACACTTCACATTAAGTATTCATTTAAATTATGAAACTACTCAAGGCATGAAATGTCTAAAAATATACAAGTAATCTGTTAACTGGTCTGGTAAGGTGTGCCAGAAATCTTGCTAAAAGTGTTCAGCAACCTCGTATACAAGCTACTGATTGACATGTATATACATAGACAGAGAACTACACACAATTTACTGCACACTGCTAACCTACTTTCACAGGATACAGTTCATGTACAGAGGTTAAACTTTCTTAGTTAAGACTCTGCTACCCTGAATATAAAGCAAACCTTTTTTTTTAATTTGAAACAAGGTACACTTTACATAAACCTCGTTTTGAATCAAAAGTCGATACTGAAAATAGTTCACATCTCATTCCTGCTAAGTCTGTCTAGAATGCAATATTTCACTGGCATTTGCACTTCAACATGAAGCATGGTCTCCAAGTTAATAACTGTGTACTGATTCTCAAGTACTGTATGTATGAGTTCCTCCTCAGAAGTTAAAATTGCTTAGAAAGGGGGTATTCCTACAAAGAATTTGGAGCCTTTGGACTAGCTTCTGGTGAGTTCGGTGATTTAAAGCTTCAGATACACATTAGCCTGATTTACAAAGATGAGATAGTTCCTGCTTCTGTTTCTGCAGTGCAAGAAATGATACAAGCCAATTTACTACCTGATTTCATGTTGTAATGAAGGAAAACAAAGTTTAGCAGGTTTATTTCCTTTCAGTCTGTTACTGAAGCTGCAGGAAATACAGCTCTGTGTGTGTGTGTGTGTTTTCTTTTCTTAAATGTGTCTCTCTAATGAGAGCTACTTATTGGAGAAGGCATTCACTTTCCCCTCCGTGGCTGTAGTCTGTGGGAGAGCTCCTAACAAAGTTCTTTGTTAGTGTTTGTAAGACTGGAGATGAGGTTTAATTGAGGGATTTGTGCTGAATGTTCTTTCGCTTTGAGTCTTAGTGCTGCAATGCTTGACGTTTTCCTTTCAGCTGCTGCTGGATCAGTGAAGGCAGTGAGAACAGGGTCTGACGGGGGTCCAGGAGCTTTCATTAGTACTGAAGCTGTTGTCACGAGAGGATTTAAAGCATTGAGAAACCTGTATTTGAAAGAAGTCAATATTACCCAAATTAAGACTTGTTTTGGAGAACAAATACTTACTGAGTTGCAGCTTCCCCCCACCAAAGTATTAGAAAAAAAGTTCCAAAATTTCCATTTTCTTCCAAATGTACATTTTTTAGCTTTATTTTTTAATATAGTGTTTTGCCCTTAAAAAAAAACCCAAACAAACAATCCAAAAAACAAACAAGCAGAAAACTCCACTCTAAATAAAAACCCAAACCACTTTTAAATAAGATCAAGAGATGATCAGACATTGCATAGAGCTATCTAAACCAGCAACCATTTGTTTAACCCCTCATGCTAAATCCTTTCTAAACAAACCTTGGATGCTGTAGATCAGCCTGTTCTGTGAAGGCAATAAACCACCTCATAAAAAGGTCAATTTATATAGCTGTTTATGCAGACAATTTGTTCAGATCAATTGATTCCATGTGAAAAGCATTTGTTTGTCTGTCAATGCAGACAAGATACAAGCTCTAATTTCAGCAAGAGTCCTATCTTCTATTTTTAAAGTATTTTTATATACTTATATATAATATGTAATATATAATGTATTTATGTATTTTATATATAATGTATTTATAGTTGAGAGAGGGCAAGAGAGAAGGATGGAGCTGCAGCCACACAGGTCACAGCAGTCTGTATGAAGACTAGAGTTCAGTGAGACCAAAATTGCAGTAAGTATGCATGCACAATTTGTCTTCAAAAAGCAATTACACATTAAGATTTTATTAGCATGATTTAACCCAGATCTTGCTGTTCTTATCAAGTGGTCCTACACAAGAGCTAACCCATTTTAGTAAGTTTATTGAGAACATGCAAGTAGCAAAATAATGTAAATGCAGCATTTTTAACAATTTTGAGATTCATAAAAAAGAAAATTATTCTGTACCTTCCAAAATGTGGATTTAATATAGGATTTCTGAAGAGAGAAGTCCAGGTAAGACTGCTGAGGCCAAATGGCCCTAAGGTTGAAGGATTAAAAGCTGGGGACATGGATGGCACAGCCAATGTTGAAAGAGGCATTGACCTCCACGTGTGATCTAGGAGGGGAGAGTGACTCAGTGGAACATCCAGAAACAGACCGAGGGGGTGCGTTAAGGAGATTCCCGGAACAGTCCCCAGAATTTCATTTTTTTCACGTTTCCTCCACTTTGCCCTTCTGTTTTGGAACCAGACCTTCAATAAGAAATTATAAAGGCATTAGCTGAACTTGCTCTGCAATTTGTCTTACCAGATACTATAGCACATATTGATATGGATGGCAAAATAATTACTGGTAAAGCAAACCCCACTTCTTTAATATAAAAGATCTTTTCATAAATGCCTTAGTGGGTTTATTACAAAATACATCACTTTTAAATATTGTAAATTTGACTACTCTCTGACTGAAGAGTCACATATGTTTTAAAGCCATTAACCTATCACCTGAAACACAAAAGCAATTATTAAAAATGATCACTCTTCCTTTCATAACCTATTTATTGAAAGTTAAATTTCAACCTAGCCATTCAGGAGGTAGCAATTAAAATACAGTACAAAGATTGTTTTCTAAGAGTTTTAAATAGCATATACAGTATTTAAAAATCAGGTTTTGGGGGACCCAGCTTGGTTTACCTCAGCCATGCCCTATGACCATTTCCAGCAGTGTAACTTACTTTCAGGTGCTTAAATGACACAAATGTGTTTGGGGGAAAAGCCCTCCACACACTGGGGTGCTGATGCCCAAACAAGGCTGCAGCATGCCCCAGCCTTGCTGTCCTGAGTTGTTTGTCAGTAACAATTGACTCTTTCAAAGCACTTGCTCTGGGGTTCTCAGGATCCAGCTGAAGAAGTACTATGTTAGACCTTTCATTGCATGCTGTATATTTACACCAGAAAGTTGCTGTTCTCCTGGAAGAGGGATTTTTATCCCTTAGGTTCCGTGTGCAACACAGAACTGTCTCACTCACAGGCAGTCAGCACAGGGAGGTGTGCTCAGCAGAAAATCAGAACGTCAAAATTTTGAATTTGGTACTTGAAATTCTTGAGTGTTAAGGCTCATTCTTTGGTCTTTCCTCCAGTAACCATCAGCTTTCAATAGATGTCTCACAAAGGAATATCTGAACCTGTGAAATGCCAGACAGCTATGCTTGCATGGCAGTGAGGACTAGATATTCCATTAGTGTTAGTCCAAGATAGGGGTCTGGTAAGGAAAACTCCATTACTGGGATCAGATGATTTTCAATCACTGTTAACCAGTAATCCTAAATATTTGTAAGTGGAGCTTAGGTAAGATCTCACAGGAGACCACCAACTCAAAGGTGTTAGTGTTTTCTATGAAAAAAAGCCCAGCTGAAAAGGCAATAACTGTCTCACACTGCAGATATGCAGATACTGCCTTTCCTAAGGAGGATAAATGCTGCAAGGGTTTTCATGTCCTTACTCAATCTTAGCACTGTTCTTCAATCTGCTCTTCATAAAGAAGCCTAACACAAAATCAAATATCTGCTTTTCTGCTTTCTCTGTCCTAAAGCAAATCTACTTGATCACTCACACATGCCCTTTGCCTACATAATAATTTTTTTAATGTTACAGGTAATTTTGAGCTTAACCTCAAAATAAAATAAATCTCTCAGATTTTGTATTTCTCAAACTGGAAGGAAATACCAGCATAGATATCTAACAATTACTGCTAGAAAAAAGCTGGCTTTCCATTCCTGTTGGTACAAACTCATCAGTTCAAGTAATAACAGGGTAGACCAATGCCTCATACCTTAGATTGACATGAGAAACAGCTTTCAAAATTTACTGCACACATTATAGTCATTAACATTCAGATTAATCATCTTGAACCTTTTGTTAAGCAGTTTTCCTTTGCTTCCAATAAAAGGCTTAAATTGCCTTTATTCTATTTTCAGACACATCTGAACTGACAAACTAACCATAACAGAAACTGCTACAAGTCTTAAGATTTTTATGACTGTAATATCAATGGCAAAATACTCTAGAAAAAAGTATTACTTAATACTCAAAAATGAGTTTTAAACCATCAAGTTTTGAATTGCATGCTAAATATTACTGAGATTATATTTGCAATTACTAGCATCATGCATATCTGACAAGAGATTCAGGTCTTTTATGAAGGAAAATATAAGCATGTAAAATTTGATTGCTTTCTTGCTGTAATTTTCTTTAAAAATATATCCTATTTAATTGATGTAATACCTAATGATGCTAAAAGATACATGGATGTGCATAACTGTATCGTGTTTCTGTTGTAAGTGAATAAGAGGATTGTAATGAGAAAATATTGCAAGGATGTCTAGATCAGTTATATCTGTAAGCCAGTGTTTTAAAACTGATGCAGTTTATGGCAGTGAAATACCCATGAAACCTTTTACCCCTCATGGTAACAAGATGAAAGATTCCTTTAATTTTTTCTTATTTTCTTCCCATCCTAACAATATGTATAATGGGAAACATGAATGGCAGCAACAGCTGCAAATGCTATTGAAGAGCACTCCCAACATGGCTCCAGGCTAGGAAAGGGTTTTGCAGACTGTCTGACTGCCTCTTTCCCAAGGTAAGGAATGCACCCTCTCCCTTACTCTAGAAAGGTAAATAAAGGGGGCATTGGGTGAGGGGCATCTCTTTGAAATTAGGATGGAATGAGCCTTTTTTTTTTCTTATTTGTTCATTCTCATGTAAGACTCAAAAGGCAAGAGGAGGAGCAGTGCAGTGGCTGGTACCCATTTCAGCTGATCGACAGAGGGTTCTCCCCAGAGAAGCAAACCTCCATTTGTAAAATACACTGAGGTGAAGAAACGGTCTGACTGCATTGGGTAAGAGTAATTTCTCGAGTTGACACTTGTCTAAGTAAAGATATGCCACTTTCCATGTCAGCTGATTTATCCAGGTATCATGGGAGAGGATTGGAAGTCTTAATTTCACACAGGATGCCTTACAGAGCAACTGAGATCATGGGCATATGTGGCAAATATTTGGTGATTACAGTAGTTTAAGAACATCACTGTTATTCCTTCACATTCCCTTCCCTCCAGCTGAGCCCAGTTTCCCACAGGATAGGAACTGGGGCTTGGCTCTGTGCACTAAACAACTGTGCTGATTCCATGCTTCATGCTCAGGAGACTTGTGTTAAGATCTAACATATTAAGGAGGCAAAGAGGTACCAGGAACAGCTCTTTGCTGTTCCTTCCATCCACTGGGGATGCAACAACTCTATTATTTTACTTGTTAATTCCTTTTTGGCTCCATCAAACACAAATGTTTCCATTTGTTTTTTTTTTTAGATGAGTCATTAGGAGAAGAGTTCCTCTCTGCCAGGTACCACTGCACCATTCCTTCACAGGGTCTACAGAGTATGTACAGCACAAAGGGAATTTGACAGTAACAGTTAAAGTAACAGCTTTTCACCCATGTCTTTTTCATTGTTAGATGCCACGTGCAATTGTCAGAGACTGGGACACGTCAGTGACTGGAGGTTTTAGTCATTGTTGGTGTTAGGCAGGGTGGAGGGTACATAATTTCCTCCATGTCCACAAAAGAGATCTGAAAAGCTCATCTAGGTATTCTTGAGTCAATTATAAAGTACCATTCATACTTCTAATGCCTTTTCCGAGGATGGTGCATATTAAAATCAAAAGCTAAAAAAAGTTACAGTTTTACAGATTGTAACTGTGGTGTGAACCATCGCAGATCCAGTGACTGGAGTAATGACAAGTCTACAAACAATGATCTGGCATAAACAGTATCAAAGCTACGCAGTAGTAAGCAGGACTGTCACACTGAGCAGCTGTACGAGTTCTACTCTTTCACAAATAGGCGCATACCCAGAGTTGTACTGGAACAGTCAATATCTGATCTACAGCACAAGCCAAATTTAGTATAATTGTCATTTACAGTTCATAAATGCTTGAAAGCCTTCACACCTTTTTCTTTTATTTTATAAGGCTATAATTTCAGTATAAAAAGGGGATTTCTAGGTTGTCAAGAGATGAATCTAAAGAAAAGGGTTTTTAAGGGATATTGTTAAGCAGGAGTGCATAGAGTCAGGAAAAGTTACTAGGGGTCGTTTGTAGTTTAAGCAAACTGCAGCCTTCAAGTAATTAATGTTTGTCTAAGTATGCTGAAGTCCTACAGGCTTTGCTGCAATCACCGCCCAACTGGGCATAAAATTCTCCTGAACAGGACCTGGTTGTCATATATGATGGTCAAATTAATCTTTCATTTGTTTTAACTGGTCATTTAGAAGCGTGACTGTTTTATTGAGCTAAGCAAGACCAAAAGAAGGATGTTAACTCTGCCTCGGTAAATAACTTTGGATGCCTCACGGAACACTTCATTTTTTTGTAAGTAACATAATTAATTCTTTTAAAATCCTATTTTAAAACTCAGGAGCCAGTACCTGCCTTTCGACCCATGCAGGCGGCAGCACAAGCGGGAGTGAAGGGCAGCCTGGCCATGTCCCCGAGCCGGAGAGCGCGCCCCTTCCCCGTTCCTTCAGCACCACCCGCCGCGGACAGGACGCGTGCCCGGCACCGCCGCTCTTCCCTTGTCGCCTGGCCCGGCAAGAGGGAAAACCCGCTGTGTTCCACCCTCTGTCACCCCTCGTCCCCTCCGGCACTCACCTGCACCCGGGCTTCCGTCAGGTCAAGGCGCAGGGCCAGCTCCTCTCTGCGGGAGGAACACGCGGTTAGAGCCGGAGCTTGCCCGCCGCCCCGGCCCGGCCCGCCCGCCCCTCCGCCGCTACCTGGTGAACACGTCGGGGTAGTGGGACTTGCAGAAGGCGCGCTCCAGCTCCTCCAGCTGGAAGGTGCTGAACGTGGTGCGGTACCGCCGCTGCTTCCTCTTGGCGGGACCCGGCGCCTCGGAGCCGGCCGGGCGCTCCTGGCGCTCCTCCGCCTGCGGCTCCTCCGCTCGGCCGGGCCGCGGCGTCTCCGCGCGTTCCGCGCCTGCGGGAGAAACCGCGGAGTTACTGGGGTGGGCGGGCGTGGAGCGACCCCGCTGCCCCTCACCGGGCCGCCCCTCACCGTGCCGGCCCGCGGCGGGGCCCCGGCCCAGGATGCTGTCGATGAAGTAGGAGGTGAGGAGGTGCAGGGCCGGCGGGGCGGCGGGGGCCGCGCTCTGCATGGCTGCGGGTACGGTCCCCGCACCGCGCCGCGCCGCGTTTTATGGGCGCGGGCAGCGCCCGGCTCCGCGCCCCGGCATTAGCATTTCATTAACGCGTGGCGTCAAGGCCGGGGGTGGGACGCGCCGGGCCCCGCTCGCCGCGCAGGAGCCGGGCCACCTCCCCCGGGCGGGCACAGAGAGCCGCCCCGGCGGGGCTGCCCCGCGGCCGTGCTGCCCTCGGGCCGTGGTGCCCGCTAGCTGCCCTCGGGCCGTGCCGCTCGCTGCCCTGGGGCCGTGCTGTCGCTCGCTGCCCTGGGGCCGTGGTGCCCGCTAGCTGCCCTGGGGCCGTGCTGTCGCTCGCTGCCCTCGGGCCGTGCCGCTCGCTGCCCTCGGGCCGTGCCGCTCGCTGCCCTCGGGCCGTGGTGCCCGCTCGCTGCCCTCGGGCCGTGGTGCCCGCTCGCTGCCCTCGGGCCGTGGTGCCCGCTCGCTGCCCTCGGGCCGTGGTGCCCGCTCGCTGCCCTCGGGCCGTGGTGCCCGCTCGCTGCCCTCGGGCCGTGCCCCCGCCCGCTCCGCTCCCGCAGGTGCCGGTAACTTTTCCAAGCCTCGTGCGGGGCACGGGGCGGCTGCGGTGAAGCTGTGGCGGTGCCCCCGCGGGGCGGGAGAGCCGTGCCCGGCTCCTCGAGAGCTGCGGTCGGGTCCGCAGCGAGGGCCGAGAAACCCCGGCTGGGACCCAACAATGAGGGAGAAGAGTCGCTAGTGTTTACATTTATTGCCCCTGATGACCTTACACTTGTTGAATTCAGCTTTTTAAGGCTGACCTTGCGAAGTACCGTGTGCCAGCTGGTGAAGGGAAAGTGCACAAACCCATGCAGGACAGAGTCCTTTATCCTGGAGATCTCTAATTCCATTCCTGCTATAATTCTGTTGTCAGCCCTGTTACAGCAATGGTTCCTCAACAGGAGGCCTGGAAACGATTTCCTGCACCGGGAGACTTCCAGCAGTTACGGGATTTTACTGTGGTGTACTGATAGGGACTGTCATAAAATAGATGACAAAATTACTTGAACTTGAGATCTTGATTTTGGGGGATGAGAATGAGATACTACTTTCTAGAGAGTCTTACAGAGAGTACAGCAGAAAAGGGCTAAGAACCCCCAAACCCCAGAACTAGTGGCTGGAAGCTGAAGCCAGACAAATTTAAGTTAGAAATGAGGCAAAGATCTAAAAATCTGTGTGTCTGTATCTAAGTTTTGAAACAGAAGTGTTGGAGTTTGGTGTTCTGTGTCTTCATATCAAGGCTGGATTAGTTTGCATTCTAGCTAAAGACATAGAGGCTGACAGTGCAGAAAAGCTTCCTGACTCTGTGACCTGTCAAAAATCTTTTGGTTACTCCTGGCATTGCAGCCCATAGCAAATTTTTTCGTTCTCTCCTCTCACTTCATTGGGGCTGTGTGACTGCTTTAGTGCTTGTACCTTTGTACTGACAGAACTCCTTGCTGTCTCTCTGTTCTGCTGCAGAACTCTGACTCAGACCTTGACTTCATTCCTTTCACTACCACAATTTGGTTTGGCCAAAGCAATACCTTTGTGATCCTGTTCCTGTGGCATCCTCTGAGAACGTTTGGGACAGCACTTTGTAATACAAACTCTTGAAAAAGTTAAGGTGCCTGTGTGAAAGATGACTCTGGATAACATTTACAAAAAGTGAGGTTTTTTACATGGGATTTTCTTGACATTTCCTAATTTATTGCCCTGTTCATATTTGTTGGAAAAACAAATGACACATTTGTGTTGGGAAAAACAATTATTCTCTGCATGCTATGGACCAAATGCTGTCAATTCCAGGAAAGAAGACTTGAGCAATCTAATTTCCTCTGATGAAAGAAGCTGTCAGAACTTCATAAGGAATGTCCTGGATGTGAAATAACCAGTGATACGCTTGTTTTCTAGTTACACATGTTACAGTCACACATGTGTCTATGGTCAAAGAGGAGCCCCTGCATCTTGGAGAGCATGCCTTAGGAATTCCAATTGGATTCTTGGTGCTGGTAGCACCTCTGGGACAACAGAATTAAGAAGAGGAAAAACCCTGCACAATAGTAACTGCAACCAGAGGGAGGAGTGAGAATATGAGAGGAACAGCTGTGCAGACCCCCAGGTCAGTGAAGAGGAAGGGCAGGAGGTTCTCCAGGCGCCAGAGCAGAGATTCCCCTGCTGCCTGTGGAACAAGGCCATGGTGAGGCAGCTGTGCCCCAAGAGCCCATGGGGATCCGTGGTGGAGCAGAGATACACCTGCAGCCCAGGGAGAAGCTGGAGCAGGTGGATGGATGTACCCTGCATGTACCACAGGAGTTTATGACCCCTTGGGGGCCAGTGCAGGAACAGGTTTGCTGGCAGAATTGTGATCGCATGTGGCACCCACTTAGGAACAGTCTGTTCCTGAAGGACTGCAGCCTGTTGTGGAAGAGACCCATAGTGGAGAAGAGCCAGGACAGCTGACCCCACTTGACCAAAGGGATATTCCAGACCATATGATGTCTGCTCAGCAATAAAGGCTAAGAGAAAAGAGTGTTGGGTATTTATTATTATGGAATTTGTCTTCTAGAACAGTTACTACATGGGCGGAAGCCCTACTTCCCCAAAAGTAGCTGGACATTGTCTGCTAATGGGAAATAGACAAAAAATATTTTGTCTTCCTTTGCTTCTGTGTCTGGCCTCTATCTTTGCATTATTAAACTGTCTTTATTTTTATCCATGGTTATTTTCGTCCTATTTTCTCCCATCTCTGTCAAGGAGGGGAGACAGCAGCTTGGTGGCAACTTGTGTTTAGCCAAAGTAAACCCACAACAGGTTTGTATTTTTCAGATGTCCTCAGGCAGGTCACATTTATACTGCTGACTGATGTTTGAGTTGTTGTTTTGGATTTGTATTGTGTCTTGTCATGAGCTGAGCAACCTATGACATAGTTGCTGCATAATGCCGTTAAAAAACACCCTAAAAGAGTGTGATTTAAATACATTTTCATTACTTTGTGCTTAACCAACCTTGTTGCTACTTATTTCTTGGTTTTCTTTGACTCCCATACAAAGTAAAAAGTGACAGATGAATCATAAAGCTCACCTTGTCCATGGAGTGTTTGGAAGTTGAAGCATATGCATGTTTGTGGATGACAGCAGAGTTGCAATTGCAGGAGGGGCACTGGTGTTTGCTGTGCTTTTTTGCATGTTGATACTGTATTTCAGCATTCTTTATACTGCCTTAAGTACATTAATAGATGTTAATTAAGTTTAATATTTAGGCTTAGAAAACAATCCTGTCCGTTTCTACATAGAAAAAATGTTCTGAGATGAAATATGGATGAAGTTAACAGGAAAAATTTCTTGAAGAATGCCCAAGGAATTGGTTTGATAGCTTAGCATGGATCTTTATTGGCTTGAAGACAGAAAACAGCTACTAACTTGAGAATTAAGTGCAAAACTTGGGTAAAGCAGAAGCGATGAGAGCTCTGCATTGACTGTGGCTGATGTTCTGTGAAGCAGATGAAAAGTGCTGAACACCTTTAATGCCAATATACCTCTTCAGATTGTTAATATTCTTATTAACACAACTGGTTTCTTATTCTATTTCTGTTTTACAGAGAGGCCTGAAGATCTGCATGAACTTGGGGATCAGCACCTCTCTTTCATTTTATGGGATTAGATCTAGGTTACGTGTGGCAATCCTGTAAATGCTGGGGAAATGCGAGACTGAATGTTGTGGTACAGCCTTAGTTGGTCTCTCTCGAGCCAATTGATACTTATTATACCAGCTGCACCAGAGTGCAGTAACTCTTTTGTAATGGAATCACAGTAAGCTGGTTTCCCATTTCAGTTAATAACTTGTGAAAAGAATGTAAGTGCTTTTTGCTGATTAGGCATACTTGACTGCTTGGGAAAAAAATATGTGTGCAGTACATGGCAATTCAGCTTCCCTCTCCGTGCTGCATATTCAAAAGCACAATAAAATATTAGTTGAAAGAAGAGTAAGATAAGAATTGGAATGTTGCTGACTATGGAGAAGGCATTGTGTTGAGATGGCAGACACTGCTGTCACTGTGCTCATTCTCACCAATCCACCTGGAGCAGATGCCCCTCTGTTGTGTCCCCATCCAAATCTCTTGGCAGTCTCACTTTCAGATCCCTTCCTTCTCCCACTGCAGACCTTTGATTTTATGCAGACAAATAAACTGAGAGCCTCAGTCTTCTCTGTGCATTTGGTTCCTGAAGGAGATAGATTGTTCATGAAAGGCTGGCATGTAAGAGGTTCCTGTTGAAGTGATATAAATGTATTTTGAGATACCTAGAATGACCTAAACATACTGCTCTGAGTGTTCTCTCAGCAGCTGCTGGAATGCACTATTTCTCAAACCCTTTAGGTGTTTGTTAGGTGTTAGAGCTCTTTGGTGCACAGGTACCTCTAGCAGTGCCATTATGATAAATTAATATTTACTGGATGTGCTAAAGCTACCCCTTTGGAGTCACAACAAAATGAAGCTCCCGCCTCTTCTAAAAGGTAAAAAAAAAAGTATGTTTTAACGTGGCAAAGTTTCTAGACTCTGCATTTATGGAGCAAAAAACTGGTAGAACCTAGGGTCTCAGAAGCCCAAGAATAAATAGAAAGGATGCAGTATTCATTTGTCTTTTTTTTTAGAGTGCTAGATAATATACTAAAAAACCATTTTTTATCTCTGTTTAAGGGTTCATATTTTACCATTTCTGAGGGGTGTCAGTCCTCTATCATGTTTGCATATTCCTAGAATGAAAATTACATTTTTTCAATTTCCTTGATTTAGGGGCTGACTATGAATGTTGGACTAGACTTAGAGGACCACATTCCTTCTTCCTTTGCTGGCCTTTGACAACAAATTCACACTTCTATGTGCATCATTTATTCGTATGTGAAGTTGGAATGGTCACACACTCTTTGCTACTAAACTATCTCTGGGAAGCTGGGTCTGTTTAGAATAATTCACAGCTGATGTTTACCCATTTACAATTTTAAAATGTGTTGTAGCCATAAAATGCATGCTACACATGTTCCCTTTTTAAGCCCTAAATACAACCTTGTGTTAGCTTCAAAATGACCACTGGAAAATCTATTTCTGATTACTTTTTTCTGTATTGCCATGATTATTTTAGAAACAAATCATTACTGGGTGTGTTCTTCAATATTGTTTGAGGTCCTCTGGTGTTCATTTATGCAGTTATGGAGATATCCAGTTCTTCCTAAACACTCTGGGTACTATGACCAATTCCAACTCACTTTACAGACAGGGACTGAAGTCAGGAAACTTCAAAGTGTTGGGAACTGTCCAGTAATGTGCAAGGGAGGTTCTGCTGTAATCTCTTTGTTATCTGTGTTTCAATCTTCCACAAATGTAGTAAGTAATTGTTGTTTCATCCTAGTATTTATAACAATTTTGCTACTACCATTAAGGAGATTTGAGGCATGGAGAGGTGGAATGGTGAAGGAAATTTGGGCAGTTTTCGGTATATAAAGAGGTTGAAAATGTTCAGCCTTATTGACTGAACTATTCCCTTTAATATACCCTCTTTACTACGCTGTAAATTTTATAGGAGGCATAACTGTAGAAATCCACAGCATCTGGACCTGTTCCTGTAACAGAAGTGTAAGTGAAATAGCCAGTCAATATATCAGAGTCTGTTGAGGTGCAGTTCTTTTAGTGTGTCCATGTGCTCACAGCTATTCAGTAATACTCTGGATGTTTAGCACAAAACAAATGTGACTGTAGTGAGGTTCCCTCACTGTTTGCTGGCTCTTGTCTTTTTAAAGATCAGAAAGCCCTGTATTTGGTAATAGAGTGATTTGGAAACTCCTTTGGTGGATTTATTGAGGTACAGAATGTGAGCATGTGGGATTATAGCACAGGTTTTTGACCACAGCAGTTCTGCTGTTTGTTCATGACTGCAAGCACAATGAGAATCAGGCCTGGATTGTGTTCAGCTCTAAAGGTCATAGAATGCTTTGAGTTGGAAGGGACTTTAAAGATCATCTCATCCCAACTTCTCTGCTGGGCAGAACCACCATCCACTAGATCAGGTTGCTCCAATCCCCATCCGACCTGGCCCTGAAGATTTCCAGGGATGGGACAGCCTCAGCTTCTCTGTGCAGTGCCATGGCACCCTAACAGGGAAGAATTTCTTCCAAATATTTGACATCAACCTCTTCTCTCCCAGTTAAAATCAATTTGCCTGTGTCTTAACCCTGTATGTCCATGTGACAAATCTCTCAATCTTTCTTGAAATCTCCTTTCAGGTACTGGAAGGCTGCCCTGAAGGTCACTCTGAAGCCTTCTCCTGAAGCCCCAGGCTGAACAATCCCAATTCTCTCAGCCTTTCCTCACAGAGAGGGGTTCCATCTCTCTAACCACGTGTCGTTCTGAGCTGTGGCACTCTTAGTAGCTGCAAGCACCTGGAGTCTATCAGGGGTGGTGTTTGTGACAGCTGTTGACAATAACAGAGGGAAGTAACTGTTATCTACAGCTCAGCTGACCTCTCAGGACTCCACAGGGATATTAGAGAAAAAAGTAAACGTGCTTGTTTTAAATTGTGAAGAGTTAATAGCTTGGTTCCACAGGTTGAAAGCCTGGAAGATGTATTTGTGTTAGTCGCTTGTTTTTTTTGTTTTATGAACCAGTTCTGACCAGCAAACACTGTATAAAATTATTCTGTAATTAGCTTTTTGGAATTGAAATGGGATGAATCATTAAAGGGAAACAACTAAGCAGTGAAGACCGGAACTGAGCAAACCCCTCAGCCTCATGTTGGAAACCAGTTGTGAAGCGGGGTGCAAATACAGCCTGGATTTGAGTCATGTAACGTCAGCCCAGTGACTATCCAAGAAGAAGGTGAGTGTGAGCAGAGAGTTTTCTTTTCCTCCGTCTCCATGGAAGTTTGTTTCCATCTTTATGAACCAATGTTTAAGGATATGCAGGTTGCTGTGTTTGATAGGAGTGGTAACTGGCATAGTGTAGCTGCTACAGATTGGAAGTCAGTGTGCTTAAGCATCTGCTGGATTGCTCTGCTGGAATAGGATATTAACTGGTGCTGTTAATAGCAGTTTTGTAATATTTGAGCAGCCACCTGTGTCTAGGTGGATGTAAGATTTATGTATAATTATTATAACTCTTCAGTTTTGTAATGTGAGATTTGATGACTGTAGGAGAAGGTAGGTGGGGTGAGGGTGGAGAAAGAAGGAAGAAATGACCAGGGAGACCTTCCTGTACTGCAAGCTTTTCCCTCTTTTTTGTCATGTGTGCTGCAGAAGAGGAGATTCAGGGTTTTTTAGGGAGCTATTTTCTGATAGTGTTTTAATGAGAAATCACAGTACTCTGCCACTAAAAGCAGTGTGTGCAGTCAGAGGGTGTGTTTTCCTCATCTGTCCCTGCTCCCACATGTATATCTGATATGCCAGGAAAGGCTTATCACTTTCTTCCAAATATCCTGTTCACATAGCTTTGATGAGCCTGCAGGCTTCTTCCCATCAGGATTGCCTTGCTTTCCCCTGCTGTGGCACCAGCCTGTGTGTGTCCTTCAGGTGAGATCTGCAGCTTCGGCTGTCTTTGAAGAGAGCAATGCAACCCTGTCAGTGTGAGGTGACACCTTTCTCAAAGAAGCAGCCTTTTTATCGTTTGAGCACCGGTGTGCTGTATAAAACCACTCTAAACTCCCAACCTGACTTTGGGCAGAGTTTATGACTACAGCAGTTTATCTCTTCTTTGGCAGAGCTTAAGGAAGGTGAACTCTGCGCTCCCTCTTGTGGTACATGCGGAAATGTGAAAAAAGTTTGGGGAAAAACTGCCTGTAATAGTGAGGGAAGTTGAATGTGTTCATTTTACTTAGCTTCCTGTGACAGAGTAAAGTAAGATTTCTGATGTTACCCGAAGTGGTGTGAAAGCAAAATGTTTTCTTAGGTCAAAAACCAGACCCGAAGAAAATAGCTTTCTAAAGCAAGGCTAAATGATTTTATTGTAGCTTTCCAATAGTCAGGTAATACAGAATTGTGAAATACAGTTAGGTATGTGCTCTCTTGATTGATTTTTACATATGCACGTGAATGGACAGCTTAGGAATACTTACCTAACTCTAGTTAAATTTTTATATCGCTTCCTGCAGACCTTTGTGTCATTTGGTGTATTTTTCCCTTCCTATTACTTCTGCTTCAGGTTTGTGATCCAATAGCAGAAAATGCATTCATTTTGTGATCCATTAGCCTGCTTGGCCCTAGATTTTACAGAACATCTACAGTAATTTCACGATTATAAGCCGCACCATTTTGACTAAAATTTTGGTCTGAACCCAAAGTGCGGCTTATAATCAGGTGTGGCTGATACATGGACAAAGAAGGAAAAGTTTCTGTTTTAGTTTGGAGGACAGGTGTCTGCTGAGAAAGGCAGGAGCTTCTCTTTGAAATGGAGAATGTAAATCCCCTCCCTCCAAATTATTATAATTACCTCCTCTTACCCTTTTGCTTCACACACATCTCCTCCCTGTGGAGACTGAGAAACATCACCCCAGCAGGGCAGGGGAAGCATGAAATCACTCCCACATCTCTCTTCTCTTTCTTTCACAGGACCTACAAGACACTGTGAAGCTTGAAAATGAATGTCAACCACACAAAAATCCCTGGCTTAAAATTTTGCAGGCATTTAAATTTTGTAGTATTAAAATTTTGCAGGGAGTATTATCTGATGGAGGTTGGCAATAGAGGAGGGGACCAAACTGGAGCCAGGTACCATCAGAATCTTCCTGGTGGCTAAAAGTTTTGGCCCTGCCTGTCATTTCAGGTGCTATTTCCTTTTCTCCTTGCTTTATGCTGTCCATCAGCATTGTCTGACAGCATGATGTGGTTCATTAAAAAAGGGAGGGATCAGGTGCAAGATGAATTTTCCAAAAGATCTTCCAAATGACCGTGTGTAGAGGCACAGAACAGCTTTCTGAAACAGAGTTAATAATTCCAGTTGTTAATAATGCTCCACTCACAGCTGATGCTGTTCCCAGCACCCACAGCCAAGCTGTGCAGATCCCACTTGTTTGCAGACAGGTTGGGAAGGAGAGAGAAGTGATTCTGAATAATATTTCATGTGACATTTGGCATTTAAGAATGTTATGGCATTGTTTTAAAACACTTCATGATTTCTAAGCAATCCTGCCAGAGATTGCATGTACGAAAATGTGCTTATTTGTTTCTATAGGTTGACTTTGCACATGTGATCTCCTCAGCTTTTCAGAGCACTTTTTTTGAGCATTGGGACACACCACAGACTTCCCCAAATTAATTGTGCAAAGTGCACAATGTTTTGAAAACCAGTTCCTAAATAGATACTCGGTATTGAGCAAGAAAGGTAAGCGATTGGGAAAGCACATGAGTTGCTATTTACAGGAGCTGGATTTCAAAAAGTTTTAGCAAGTTACAAGCCCTCTTGAAAACAAGCAGGAAATATTCCACAATATTCCTTCAATTCAATTGTCATTATTAAGTTGGGCTTTTAGCAGCTCAGACCACCTGAAGTGGACCTCCTGCTCACTGCCCTGGCCAGCAGGGCTGCAGAAACATGGCATGAAGGATGATCAGGGCTCAGGGAGCTTCAGGGATGTGCTTCAAAGGGCTTTTTTATTACTCTGCTCATCATCTTCAGGGCTCTGGGCACTGTGTCAGGCTCTCAGCAAGTGTGGAACGGTGGGAAAAAAAAACAAACAAGGACAAGAAAGAGGAAGATTGTGTCTGTAATTGCTCACCTGTAATCATCTGCCACTGTGCATTCTGTTCCTGCTTCTCATTAGCATAGAACCAGGAAAGTATTTAATTGCAACATGGCTCTGTCCATGGCATTATCTGCAAGCAGAGCAGATCAGCTCAGCCTTGTGGGGCTGAGGGAGAGATGAACTGCTCTGATGGAGATCAGGAGGGGCAGCAGGGCACAGCTGCTGGATCAAGAGGCAGAATACAAATCACAGGGCACCAGTCTGGGATTAAACAAGTGCTGTTCTCTTTTTTTCTACTGATCACTTGGTGGTGGCAGAGTCCCACATCCCAGCGAGCATCCCAACATGTTCTGCACTGTGAGGCTGATTTTCCAAAGCATGCACAGCTGGCTGGGGGGACAGGGAGCTGCAGGAACCTGGATTTGGGATTGGATTTCCTGGCTGTGCCTCGCTATCCTGTCCTGTGCATGGGGCATTACACAGTGGCACTGCAATTCAGTCCTGGGGTTGCACAATGGCAGCAGCTGCGTGGAGAGGAGAGGAACAGAGCTGTGCTCTTGGGAGTTGTGTGAGGAGGAGTGAGGCTGAAGAATGCACTGAAATCAAGTCATGACTTGCAGCAAAAGAGGCTCTGTAGCAGTGAGATGTACCTGGCACGATTCTGTGGATGCACATGATGGGGGATGATGTGAATTTGAGCTGCTCAAATTCAGAAGCGGAGGGAAAATGATCCAGACTTGACCTGCAGTGTGAGCTGAGCACAGGGAGAGATGCTGAAGCTGTCCCCTCCTCAGTCCCTGCTCCTGTCCCCTGGCTGGAGCCCAGCTCAGGCCCATTCCCAGGTGCAGGCTGCCCCTGGCACCGGCTGTGGGTGAGTGCAGTGTGAGCCTGCAGATCTGGCTCTGTGCTGTGGGCACTCACCTGGGTACCAAGGAATTTCAGAGCTCTCTGGCAGCACTTTTGTGCCACAAAGTGAGGAGTGGGGTTTCAAACCAATGCTCTCTGCTCTCAGCTGTTCTCTTCCCTGCAGGAAAAGGAGTTTTTATACAGCCTGGCTGGATCTGTGCTCACGAGCTGATCTGACCAGTGAGGAGGATAAAATCAACGCTCTGTGGTGTGTTAGCCAGAACATCCAAGTCACCACACAGCTCTGCAGCCACCTCATCTCCTGCTCCCACTCCCACAGCCTCTGTGCTGGTGCCCTGAAACACTGCCACCAGCATTAGACACAACAGCAGGCTTAATTAGAGTGTGGCAGCCTGCCAGCATCCAAGGGGCAGAGCTGAGCTGGCTGCACTGCTTTCAAAGGGGCATTAAAACCCCAAAAACAATACACTGGGAAACAGCAGGGCAAGCTTTGTCGCCCTGATGCTGCTGTGGGTCAAGCACCTGTTTTGCCTCAGGTTCATCCCCTGGGAAGAAGAGTTGAGCAGGGGCTCTGTGGTCCCTGACCCCACTCCCAGGATGCTCCCAGGGGTGCCCAGTGTGGTGTTGAGTCACATCTCCACCCTGCCCTGCTGGAGGGAGATGGAAAAGTGGGATTCCATCCCCACCATCCCTGCAGGCTGGGGTGGAGCTCAGGAATTTATTCCCTTCTGTGACAAAATGAGATGACACAATGTATTTCCATGGTTATCACAGCAGCACATCAAGGCTCCTGGGGCAATGGATTGCCAGACAGTCTGGGGGTTTCAATGGACCATTATCAGAAAATGACTCTCTGGAGGAAGGATGGGTTGTGAAAAGACAAGGAACAATGCCCTGCCTGGTTTCAATGGATGGCTCATTAGCAGAATATCTGCCGTTGAGATAAGGATCACTGCCCCCACCCTCAACAGATGGTGATAGAACAGATACCTTTTATCACACTCTGTATTTTAACGTGCAGCTTATAATCAGGTGCGGCTTATGTATGGACAAAGAATGAAAAGTTGCTGGCACCCGGAAGTGCGACTTATACTCAGTGCGGCTTATAATTGTGAAATTACTGTACATTAGATGTGCAAAGATACTTATCCCATAGGTGGAAATTATGTGCACTCTAGAGATGGGAAAAAGAGCAGCAACGGAGAACTACATCCCAGATTACTGCAGGTTGCTCTAACTCTGTAAAGATGCTGTGTTTTCTTGGACTCCATAATGCCACTTGTGATAATGTGTTTTTCTGGAAATATTTGTTTTCTCAGAAAATAATTTTTAAAAACTTTATAGTGAAGCATTATGCAAAGTCATCCACAGGGTGAAGAGCCTGGTTTGAAGGGGACTTCACTATTTGCATGTTTAGCTTCATGTCTCTGCCATGGGCTGCAGTGTTATTGCATGCACACATGGGAGTGCCCAGAGCCTCCAGGACCCCTTCAGTAGTTCACTACCCTGCAGTAGTGAACTGGTACAAAGTCTGATCTTGGAGTTAAGTGAGACTTAACTTGACAGGTGAGTGAGGAATATCAGACAGGTGAGTAGCTGTTAAAGATGTAACTGGTGTTACCCAGTTACAGGAAAAGAGAAACTGGTTTAGCTCAATTGTACAGAACTAATGCAACAGAATGACTGTGGTTTTGGCCCAATAATAGTTTTAAGGAATGATGGTATCACTGTCTCAACAGGCTAATAATATTCTGTAGATTATATCATGACTTCCCTTCTCTGTTGACCATCATTGAATCCATTAAATGTCTGCAGCCTCCAACATCATCCAATATCACTAATTGTCTTGTGGATGGTATCAGCCATTCATGTTGGTTAGATACAGTGGGATTTTGAGAAGGTGGGATAGAGTTAATTTTCTCTACAGTAGTTGTTTTGGACCTGTGGTTTGGATTTGTGCTGGAAGCAGCGCTGATAGCTCACAGATGTTTTTGTTACTACTGAGCAGGGTTTACCCCGAGCCAGAGCCTTCTCTGCTCCTCACCCCACCCCGCAGCGAGAGGCTGGGGGTGCACAGGGAGCTGGGAGGGGTCACAGCCAGGACAGCTGACCCCAACGGAGCCGAGGGATTCCCGGAGCGCATGGCCTCATGCTCAGCGTGTATCTGGGGGAGAAGGAGGAAGAGGGAACGCTTGGAATGATGGTGTTTGTCTTCCTGAGTCACTGTATATGTAATGGAGCCCTGCTGTCCTGGGGGATGCTGAGAACCTGCATGCCTTGGGGAAGTGGGAAATGAACTCCTTGTTTTGATTTGCTTGTGTGTACAGCTTTTGCTTTCCTATGAAACTGTCTTTTTCTCAACAGAGTATTCTCACATTTACTTCCTCTTTTCCCCATCCCACTGGGTGGCTGTGTGGTGCTTAGTTGCTGTGTGGGATTAAACCACAACAGTGGTGAAAAATTCTAACATTAATGAAAGGTTCTGTTTTTGATGTGGCTCACTTGGCAGCTCCAAGCAAAATTGCTTTGCATTTCTCTTTGCTGCAATTTAAAGAATTTGATTTTGCTGCAGAATGCTTATGTAGATATTTGTAGTTTTACTGCTGGGTAGAGGAAAAACCACACAAAGAAATCAATTACCTTATCTGGATTAGAAGCTGGGCTTTAGCCCTAAAGTGCTCTAAGCAATGCAAGCATTGAGTGAGCCACTGGGAATTATTTTCAGGCAGTACAAACTGTTGTAAATGTGGGACACCCTGGATTACCGTGATTTTAAAAGTTACTTAGGAACATCATGCAGGTAGGTGTCTCATATTTTTCCAAGATGTGGCTGTCATGAAGCTGGGGATTGGCAGAGATACAGAAGTAAATATTTCAGTGTGGTGAAGTTTGGCTTAATGATGGGACATGTTTCAAAACCCACATGAGAACTACTGAAGTATTCACTGCCCAGGTAACCCCCTTAAACCCTTTCATTGTATGAGCAGTAGAAGATGGATGCTTAAGCAAAGAAGTGGATTACCTATAGAAGTGGATGCAGGGAATTGGAGGAACAAAACACAACAAAAGATGTTCTGCTTAATTAAAAAAAAAAAGTCAGTGAACCAGATTAAATTTAAATTGTTTCTGTGAAAAACCTATCTCATGGGTGTTAGAGGTGTGAGCTGCTGTTTGCCATTGTGGTGCAGTTGTTTCAGCTACTGTCAGCTTTGGAATGTGTTAGCTACAATTTGAAGTCTAAGGGACAAATCTGTTTCTTTCTTTTCATCCTTAAATGCCTCAATGATGCTATCCCCAGGCATTTACACCTCAGAGGGAAGAACCCAAACAATTGAAAGAGTGGCCTGTAGAACCCTGAGGTTAAAATAAATAACTGGTGCCATGAACTCATGCTTCAATACTCTCTGTCTTGGAGCTGTTCAGGAAACACCTTTGTCTACTGCTCCCAGTACCTGCAAGTAATAAGTCTCTTTTTCCTCTTGAAAATGAAAACCTGAGCTTCTGATGGGATCATGTGAGTGTAGTAATTGGATCTTTAAAACAGACCCATGAAATAGTGCAGCACTTGTGATGAGTTATGGGAGCACTGACAATGCTTTAAACAAAGGCTCTGTCATAATTCTTGCTGCCCATTGCCTGGTGAACACGGACACGTGCTGCTCTCCTTCCTAGCATGGAGGCAAGGGTGTTACAATTATTGAGAAATGAAGCAGATTTATTTTTACATTTACCAGCTACATAAATATCTTTTATACAGTTCAGCTGATTCACAGGCCTCATTAATGGATTAAACTTGGTAGTTTGTCTCTTTATCATGTTGATAGACCTGTTAAATGAAACCCTGAGAGATCAGACAGTTCAGTCCTGTGGCCAATGGCAGCTTTTCACAGCAAAGATTTCTGACTGGGTTGTACGTGCCAAATGTTCAGGCAGCTTGTGCTTATCAGCATCCATTATACTTTTTGTTGACTTGGACCATTAATAACCTGTCAGATTAGGTAATTAGGCTGTCTCAAGTAGCCAGGGAAAATTGTTTTTCCTAACTGATGGTATGGGTTGTGCAGTTGTGCAGATAAGCACTTGGTCAAACGGCAGTTCAGGCAATTTTTAACTGGCCTTGCTGATGAATGCAAAAGTAGTGCTGAGACATGAGGGCCAGATAACAACAGAGGGACAGGCACAAAATAAAATTATCTGCCACTTTCGAAATTATCTCCAAATAAGACACTGCTTACTGTTCTGGTTCTGAAAATCTGCATGTAGGAGCAACCGTGTTAATTTCTATGCTGTGATGGTTTTACAAGCATTGTTCTGTTCTTCTGAATTAAAACTCAGCCCAGACTTGGGGTGAATCAGAGGGATTCTCTCAAGAAGGTGTCATTTTACCCCTGTAGTAAAGCTGGCTGCTGGTAGTACCCATTACTCTTCTGAGATTCTCTTTGTTCAGTGACCTTCTTTCTTTGGCACTGATGGAGTCTGTTGTGCCCAGGAAATGCTTCAGCAGTTAGTAGGTGCAGGAAATGTCTGTTTATTCTGTTGAAGCTGGGATCCCAGCTCTTGGGGGAAGGACATTTACCTATTTCTAGAACCAACCTTCATTGTGAAAAGGCTGAGTGTTTTGGCAACATCCATCAAATAGTTTGAGTTATGTGAAGCCTTTCTGCTGAAACAGAAAATTAATTTTCCTGGAAAGCCATTTGGGTTTTCCATGATTAAGGGCTTATGTTCTTGACTCTTGCTTTATTTGGGCTAACTTATGTTATAAGAGTCATAGGGGCAACTTTGTTCTGTAAGATTGGTAAGATGAATGAATACATGCACAGAAAGGTCTTTTAAGATAGAATTTAATATACTCGTTTCTCTGACTTGGAATGACATTTGGGAGGCAAGAAAACCAGCACAGTGATTATCCAGACCTGATTGTACTGATGCTGGCAGATTCCCACAATGGGTTGAGATGGTGGCAGCAAAACATGCTCAGCTGCCCTGTCGTATTGACTCACAGGGACATGGAGAAAATGAGTTGTGCTTGTGTGAAGGAGGGAGATGGATGCAGCGGCAGGGGGCTGGAACAACCTTTACACTTGTAGATCTACAGTGAGCATCTTGGAAGACATGACTTGTGGCTGGCACCACATGCATGCTCATCTTGCAGCCCAGGTAAGTGCAGTGGATCTGCACCCTGGCTGCCTCTGCTGAGCCTTGTTCCTTAAGTCCAGGCTCTTGACAGAGACTCGTAGCTGTCTGCCATCCTTTGCCAGCTGAGAGACCACTGAGATTTATGTGGCATAAGCTTAATCACCTCAGAGTAAAAATACTTCCTGACAGCCAACCCTGCCCAGGATATGTAACAGAGGAGACTGAAAGTTCCTTCCTCCAGGGAGAGGTCACTGAAAATGGTGTGATTTCCTCATTCCCTGATGCCTGCTTAGTAGATATGCACAGGGCTGGTCCTTGCCTTGCAGAAACAGTATAGGGACCCTAAGAAGAGCTAAGTGTTCCCTGCTGGCACATGTCCAGGGAATTGTATGCTTTTGCACTTTTTGCCAGAGCCTGATGGGATGATGAAGATTTTTAAATGTCACTGAAGAAATTGTGATGAACTTCTGGCTGATAAAAATATATGTTTTTAATTGGTCTCATTTACTGTCTGAGGTTCAGTGTTGTGGGCTTCAATGCAGCATTAGGCATTTAGAGTGGGTTCAAAGTTAGGAGATAGTTGGTATGTGGACAACAAGCCATTAGAAGCCAGCTTTATCCAGCACTGAGATGGTTTAAACCATGGCTGGTTTATGGAAGTGAATGGATTGGGTCTGTTGAACTTTCCACTTAAAACAGGATGAAAATCCCTTTGCTTTGAAGTTCAGCAACTGGACTTTGAATCCAGTAGTTCGCCTCTTTTATTTTCAGGATGGACTTCACTCATCAATGTGGTTTTTCCTTAACACAGCTCCAGGATTTGAGTGACTAGCTCATTCATACAGAACCTGCACTCCAGCTTCTTTAGCCTTCTCTCTTTTCCCCATGCGGAGGAAGTCTCTGCCCATGGCACAGGGGTGGAACGAGATGATCCCTAAGATCCTTCCCAACCCAAACCATTCTGTGATTATGAGTTGCTTTGTGGCTTTCCCATGACCTGTCCCCGGGAGCTGGGGGAGCCCGAGCCCTGCCCGCTGCCTTTGATGGGGGGTGGCCGCGGTGTCCCGGCGGTGGCCGCGGTGTCCCGGGGGGTGGCCGCGGTGTCCCGGCGGTGGCCGCGGTGTCCCGCTCTGTCACTGGCGCTCGGCACCGCGCGGTGTCGCCGCAGGCCACTGTCGTGGGGAGGTGTCGCCGCTGTCGGAACCGTCGCTGCCAGCCCCGGCTTCCATCGAGCCCCGGGGCTCCCCAGCTTTGAGTGCTCCACCTGTGGTTTTATGTTTTAAATCGCTGCTGCTGCTTTTTGTGATCGCTGGAGCTTTAATCGTGTCCCAAAACTTTGCTGCAGCGTTCCAGGAAAGCAACTGAAATCTTGTTTTGGGCACCAAATAGTGTAATAACTAAGAAAAAAACTGAAAGCAAATGGACACGGGGCAAGAAGGGAGCTGCTGTGTCTTTCCTTACCTGAACTTCTTGTTCAAGTCCCTATGAAAACTATGCTGTACTTAGTTTCTACGGAAAGTCCAAGGAGGAAAAAGGTAAAAAAAAAAAAAAAAAAAAAGGTTTAGTACAATCTAGAGGTGAATCTTACATAAAATGTAACAGGTTATAAAGGTTGCTGTGGTTTAATCCCATCCACTAACTAACATAGAGCTAGGATGGGGAGGAGAATTGGGGAAAGGTAAAACATGAATTGGGATAAGAAAAGTGTAAGTTTTGAACAGTTCTGGTCAGGAATAAACAAAGGGAGAATTATTTTAGTACAATGAAGAAAAAATCGTCCCCTATAGCTTGGAGGATAGGAAAAAATCCACAAAGTGTAGTCACAGGCTCCAAAATCTCATGCTCAGAGGTAACAGAAAATGCTTGTCTGGATCATTGACATTTCAGGTCTGTACTTACACCAGAGGAAAATGTACTGACTCCAGTGTGTATCAGGAGTTTGAAGGAGGAGGAAGGTATAGAAATCTCTAAAAAGAGATGATTCCACAGTAAGGTAAGGAAAAAAACCACCCTTAAACTGCATAATGGATACATAAATCACTCCAATGCAAAAGGATCATTCAGGGATGAAGAAAGTGCAACAAGAGCTGGGGCATAATACCAGAACATCAATGTTATTTTTGTTTTAAAAGATGTTGGGAAATAAGAAATTAAAATTCTACTGCAGAGAGATATTAGTCACCCTGGGATCCAGAGCATCCTGTGAGATCAACAAAGCTTTGCATGCTCCTATCTACTGCAGATGGTACCAAGATATCATGCTCAGGGAAGTGAGGTGTCTCTTGTTCTCAAAGAGTAAGGAGACTGAATTTTGGACTAGAAAAGAAATAGAATAGAAGAATAGAAATTCAGAGCTGGGCCAATCAGTGGTTTCAGAATGGCAATATGTACAGGACAGGTTGTGCTGGGGAGAAGAGCTGATCAATGCTTCTTCATTCTCTGGCACTTGATGTCGAATACTGCAGGATGCTCCTAAATGCATGCATTAAGTGCCACAGCTTCTCAGTAAAAAGCCAAAAAGAAGCAGAATCCTTGTGTAACCTGTTGTTTTGTCAATGATTCTTGTCTCTGGCATCCATTCCTGTTGGTGTGCTAACAGTTGCTTTGTGGTGAAATAACTCTCTAAAAACACACACTGACAAATCCTGCTCCCAGTATTCCCCTCCAGCTCTGTCTTGTGGCTGAGGCAGTGGAAGAAATCATAGTACTGCAAAATGGTTTGGGTTGGAAAGGACCTTGAAGATCATCTAGTATCAACCCCCAGTGATGGGCAGGGATTAGACCAGGGAGCTCAGGGGCCCCTCCAGCCTGGACTTCCACACTTTCAGGGATGGGGCATCCACAATCTCTCTGGGAAAGCTCTGCAAGGGCCTTTCTCCTTTCTAAGGAAAGAATTTCTTCCTAACTAAGTAATGTATCTCCTCTTTAAATTTAAAACCATTGCATATTGTCTTATCACTATTTACCAGTGTAAAAAGTCACTCTCCCCCTTTATTTTAGACTGTTGTGGTTCTGAAAGATATTCTAATATCAGAGATTCAAGTTCCTTTGTGAAGCTTGTAAGAAGTTCAGTTTCTGCAAAGCTAAAAGAACATCTATAAAATGTCAACAGGAAAGAAAATTGCCCTTGTCTTGAATAACCTCTAGCTTAGTTAGAGCATTTCCTGTGGGATTCCATGCACATCTCTGTGGCTTGGTTTGCAGTTCTCATTCCTCATCAGACTCACACACATGCTGCTTTAGAGGCATAGAATGAAGCATAACAGGAAAGGATTTACATCTAAGTTTAGAAAGAGATTTATCCTAGTTTATTTATATGAAATTAAATTGAATTATCTCTCTCTTCTTTTTTGATTACCTTTTTTGAGCATCTGAAGTGAACAATTGCCATGGTCATCCAGCTCACTGAAACGAGGCAATTTAAGCAGCCTCATTGAATCTCTTTTGCTTAAATATATTAATGGCATTTTCCACCTTATCTGTTTTTCCTGATCTTCCATTTTTCTATCTCTGGGTAGCTGCCAGCCTGCATTGTGTGTGATGATAACATTGTGAAATGTCATTTTGAATACTGGAGGCAGAGAATGTACAGCTGACAAATGAATTGGTCAGACTTGTGCAGAGGAACAGACAATTTCAGAATTAGTTTCCAAGTTTATTGCAATTTTCCTAGTTTACTGCAAGTGTGTTATCTCTTCTTCAAAATTTATCTGCCTGTGTGGTTAAACAGCTGTTGATAAGGTTTGCCACTTTTAATGGTCCTAAATAATACCACACCATGCAATCTTTTTGTATACATGTCACAGTATCCAAAAGACTTTCTGTGTTTATGGAAAGTTAACCAACAGTAATGCCAAATGTATATCAGGTCTTGTTTTAATGGTTTTTATCTCAAGTTTTGATCATGATTGTAGTTCTTAAAATCTGGAAAAATGCAACAAAGAGTTTTGCATTTTGCTTTTTCATGGGTTAATGTGTCCCTCTCTATTAATCAAAATGAATTTTCACCCCAATTTTAGCTCTAGTGAGTTGATGATAATTATGTAAGTCCTCTGTCTTACACTGAGATGCATTCAGGAAGTCAGCAATGCCTCCACTGAAAAGGCAGAAAACAAGAGCACAACAGGCTACACCTTGCTTGTGAAAGGTCAGAACTTTCCACTGTTAATTTCACATGACTTTGGAAAAGGCTTCTGATCATTTTTCTTGTGAACAACAGTGTGTGTTAATACCTGATGTTTTTCTTGCACCTTATCTATACTTTTATAACTGTGAACTGGGAGTGTTGAACTAACACCAAAGAAAAAGGAGAATTCTTTGGAAGAATTTCTCAGTCACTTTGAGCAGGCAGAAATGAAGATATGAGGGATGTGGCAAAGGAGAGGCAGACCTAGAAATCTTCTTCAGCTTCATGAAAATGATCAGACAGAGCCTTCCCCATCACAGAGCACAGCTGGCCTGCCATTGGTGTGTTCTCTGTATTCATCCTCTGAAGGCTTTACCCTGGGCAGCAAGAAGCACCGCAGGGATATATGTGCCTCAGCCCTAGCATTGCTGTTAGTTCCCCTCCTTGTCACCCTGAGAATTATAGGACATGTCATTTTCTGTCAGCTTCTTTTCTCCTTCTGGGGTGCTGAGGCAAATAATTAATTTATCTTGTTTTAGAGAACGTCATTTTGCCATCTCGATAAATTTCCCTGGCTGCTGCATCCCTTCAAGCCATTCAGGCTGCTTCACCACTAGCACCCCATGTACCTTCTGGCCTTGAATTTTTTCTTTATTTGTCTGACTATCTTACATTATCTTTTATTTATTTTACCCCTTTGCTTTTCATTTGTTCACAGCTGATAGGCTTTAAACTTGCTAGTCATCAGCATCTGATGTTTTAGTGTCCATATGCCTCTAGAACTTAATATAGACTGATACAAAACTATAAAGTCCTTCCCAATGTGCCCAGGGAAAGCTCACAGTGTATCCTGTCCTTAACATTGAGCCCAAAACAGTCCTTGCACTCCACAGAACCTGCAAGCCACTTTTCTCTGTCTGCCCTGAGGGTCTTTTCCATGCAATTTGTTCAGTTCTCTGTGGCTTGGGAGTCTTCTCATCTTAGCAATATGAGGATCTTGAGTCCCATGAAATCATAATGTCATGTTCAGAATATCCCACTGATCCCTTAGTGTTGCAAAAATGCCCAGTCCAAGTTTTGACATTCCTCAAAAGGAAAAAGAGCAAAATTTTTGCATGAAGATCCATGAAAATTTTGTACACTTGCTGCTTTCCCATAGTTTTGTTTAATGACTTGAAAGACAGTGGAGTGGGGAGTGCTGTGAAACAGATGGAAGATGACATGCAAGGGATAAGGGAGAGAAGAGAAAGAAGGCTGAGGTAGTGGTAGGCATCAGCTATGGAAACCAGAGAGCAGCTTGTCTACAGACAGCTTCCAACAGCACCTCTGGGTTTGGTAACATCACTGCAAGGGAAGAAAATGGATGTGGTTAGGAAGAGTGTTAGGATTTGAGAGTCACTGGGTGAAAGGGAAGGTTCAGTGAATTTGCAGCACGATGCCTTTGGTTAATGTGTCTCTGCTGTTTGCAGTGCATCTGTTCCCTGTGCCTATGGAATCAGATCTGATGGCTTTAGTGATGCCCTCAGTTTGGGTTGGATTTTGGCCCTGCTATTCCTGTGAGCAAGGTTAGAGAACAGTGGTATCTTTTCTGTTTAAAATGCTGTCTTCCTCCTGCAGAGCACTTTGAGGAACAGAGAATGGCAGCCAAACTTCTGAGCTGTCAGAAACTTTGCTGCATTTGGTTCTCTTCCCCCCACTCCTCTTTTGAACTGAACGTGTCTGATCTGGAGTCACTTAAAGACAATGGGCATAGAATCCTATGAAAGACTTCATGTCACATTTCAAAGTAGAACCCTAAGCCTGTAAAAGACCAAAGTGTGAGTAAAGGATTGAGAAGGCAGAGTGCAAGGTAACTATATTGGGGGAAGTGATGGCAGGTGAGGGTTATGTGGGAGGAAGAGAATGAATTCACATTTAAAGTTCCCTCTGACGCTTCGTGCCCTGACCTGTGGTGGGTCTAAGTTTAGAGAATAAAAGTTAGATCTTAGGAGAGGGGAAACAGATAAAAGAACAAAGCACACAGAGAATGGGCTACCCTGGAGGTCCTAATTCAGTAGTATGGAGCAGTGGTGCAGCCAGCAGCTATGACAGTTTAAAGGAAATCCCTTAAAGGGATCTGAGTGAGTTTTCCCCAGAGCAGCTACTCATTAGTGTCACCAGAGAGACAGAATTATGTAAGTCTGTGTTTCAGGTGAAAGAAATGTTAACTTCCAGCAAGGAAGGACTGTGCTGACAAAGAATTTCAGTTGTAAAAGCTCTGCTGTGGACTTAAATTAGCTGCTATCCAGGCTCAGCAATTATGGGCATCTTTCTGGGACGTGACTATTTTTACATGTAAGGTAGTGGTGAGAGCAGGGCCAGCACCAGCCTGGTTCTGCAGCAACCAAGAGAGCTCTCCCTTGTCCCATTTATGCACAGAGGATTTTAGGCTCTGTTCCCAGCAGGAGCAGAAGCTGTTCTGTCCCTAGGCAGTGAGGATAAAAGAGCTACGAGGAGCACAGGGTGCTGGATCCCTGGCCCACCATCCTAGCACAGCAATGACGTTCTTGGCTGGGAGGTACCCACAGGAGGCAGGAGGGATCACTCCCTTCTCTAGTATTGCTTCCTCAGCCAGGGTTGCAGTAGTCTTGATTCCCTGTCTTACATTAAAAGGAGTAGCTGCTTTCTAATTCTCCCTTTCTAAGTACTTCCATCCCTGAAGCATCCCTGTGAACAGCCTTGACGAGGGTACTAGTCCTCACAACTTTACTGTTTTGAGGGAAACTTGGGCTTTTACACTGTGAGCCCAAGGTAAATTCTACTGAAAATTAAGGTGTTGCAGTTTTAATATGCACTAGTGGTCTGGATACATCTTTATCTCTGCCACAGTCTTTAACCCAACTGCCCAGGCCCGTGCATTAGAGCCTGTATTAGCAGCCTTGAGCAGCTTATCTGTGGTGTAACAGTATTTAAAGATTTTGACAAGAGGTATGAAGAAGGTAGCCACTCATAAGAGCTGTATCCTACCTCTCTCTGATTTCTTACCTTGTCTCTTAGTGGGCTGGGAGAAGTTATGGTGCTTGCACACTCACGGGCAAGGCAAGATAAATCTATCTGCTACAGAAAGATGTACTGTTATACAAGAATTTTCTGAGATTTTCTCAGCAGAGAGCGTATGACATTTCCCAGTTATTTTCTTACACTGTGTTTTGGTAGGATATGGAATGGGCTAAAAATAGAATTCAGAATTTAGTGGAAACCTCCTTTCTTGTGTTGCAGCTTTTATTGATACGTGCAGTTTTGAAGGAAAAAAATAATGTGAACAGTGAAAATTCTGTGTAGTCAGCATCATAAATCAAGAAGTGACTGGTAAGAAAGAACCAATACAGAAGATTCCTCCTTATCTGAATCCTGTGATTCTGCTTTAGTCAGATAGAATGACATATCCAGCATAGGAAATGTTCTTTACAACCTTCTGTGTGAAAAAAGTAAGGGCTCTTGTACAGAGTGAAATACAGTGCCTGACTATGCCTGACTATGTGACAGGACAGAAGGCTTAAATTCATGGACTCATTTCTGAGCTGTTCCTCACCAGGTAGATCCAGAGTGTCATATGCTCAGAATAGATGGAGATATCTTGGCTTTCAGTGAGACAAGATTTAGGCCAATATATGCTTGTTCTTTGGTCTATGAGCACTTGGCACAGAATATGTTGCAGTACTCTGACCTATCCAATGTAATGGGATTTCCATAAATTTTTTAAATGTAGAGTTCATAAATTCAGTGTTTGGCCCATGCAACAAATGGATCTGACTTTCCCAAAGTTAAGAGCTTGAGGGTGAGCAAACAGATCATTTGTGGCTGCTGTAGCATCACACAGGGACTATACAGAACTAAGAGCAGTAAGAAGAAGACAAAAGTCGTGCTGAAATGAGGAGTGAAGGAACTGGAAAATAATAAAAAATCCCAGTGTACAAATCCAGACCATTTGGCTCTGATCCTACACAATAAGATTTTATTAAAGGACTGTGTTTAATGCTTAATAATGATGAGGCAAAGTATAGCAGAAAAACAGGGGACATGAGAAAATTGGGTGCACAACCACTCGTGCCTGTGTGCCAGACTGACCCCTCCAAATGACTGCTGGTGCTGTATTTTCTCCAGCTTCCTTTGCTCCACATCTGCCTGGAGGTAGGAGTGGCCTGCCCAGTGTAGATTGGTAGCATGAACAGGCTGTTTTTGTCAGTAGGGGAAAAGGGACATATTTAGTGATCAAGCAAAATTGATGAGAATGTCTAAAGAGCTACTGAAACTTTATAACCAGGCTCAGACATTTGTTTTCTCAGGAGATTTATTGACTGGCATTATTATAACATCTTGCCTGAGCAGATGCAAAAATTATTTCATGATGGTGGTGAGTTAGATCTTTTTTTTGGATGACCTGAGACTTCAATGATAAATATCATTGCTTTGAGAACACTGCAGTGCAAGAACACACACACTGGTAGTTTTTCTTCTGATTACATGGATTGCTTTGCATTAATGTGGATTTTCTAATTTCATGTAAGCAATTTTAATTATGAACAACTTGTGCTCCATGGATCTTCATCTTTCCTCAATGAATGTAAGCAACAATGGGAATTTGGCTAAATTACTTGCTACAGCATCTTTTTCTGCTTGATAATAATCCTCCATTGATCACTGCCAAAAATAAGCTTAAGAGATAGCTGACTACCCCAATGTGCATGTGAAGTTTGTCAGCTCTTCATTACCTAGGTTATGTACATAATAGGAATTTGTTAAGGTACCCAGCCAGAGAGAGGATTTTATAGCAAGCATAAGGATAGAAACACAGGAGACTGGAGTGTGTAGGATCAGGATACACCCAAGTGTTATGCCAGTATGTAAGTCACTAATTTGACATTACTTAACACAAAACCTGAAAATATGTTTGATTTATATAAGAGAGATCTGTGAGTTTGTTCTGAGGAGGAAGGGTATTTTATTGAAAACTCAGAATTTGTATATAAGCATTAGGTTGCCTTTGGGGAGGCCAACAACATCTGTACTGTGGTTAGGCTCTAAGGCTGGAGATGTTTTTGAATATAGAATTTTAATAATTAAAAACTGCTAAGTATGTAATGAGTAATACCTGCTGTGGCTTTTGGGGGAATTTTCACTGACTCTATTATAGAAATACAAACAGTTATGGTTAAAACATGACAAATGAAAAAATAAAGATTAGACATGACTGGTTTTGATACTGTAATGAAGCTGATGTTGTCTTAATTGAAGTGAACTAAAGTCCACAGCAGAAGTAGAGGAGCTGGATGGAAAGTGGACTCATTTCTAACTCTGTTGAAATGACAGTGTAGTTACAGGAAATAGAGATTATTCCCAAAGAAGGACCACAGGAGGAGTCAAGGGAAGCCATCAGGATGCTACCTCTGGAGAGGAGTGTCTGGGTGATTAGGTTAGCAGTAGAAACAGCCTAACTGGAAGGAACTGCTGAACACTCTGTTTCCTTTTTTCCCACTGGTCTTCCTTCCTATGGGAAAGTCTCATGGAGAGGTAAGATGATGATGAAAGTAGCTTTGCTAAAGAAGGAACACAACAAAAAGGAATAAGCAGGGAGTGTGCCCACCCCATTCACCCTCACTGACATATTGTGATTAAGACTGTGGGATGGAGAGATGCCTCACAACTGCTTCTTCCCTTCTGCTTGGCTCAGAACACCAGGAGCAGTCAGAAGCACTTGTTTCTCTCATCCTGCTGGCTGCTCCTGGATTGATTAAATTAGTCCTTCTTGAGCTGAGACTGAACTACAAAAAGCAGTTTGTAGCCCATAGTTCTAGGTCTCATTGACATGCGTATTAATGAGGCCAGATGTTGCCTTAAAGCTGTTTCTTTCCAGCTAAGAAAATCTTTATATTAACTTAGTTTTTTACAAGTATTTCTTGTAAAATACTTGACAGAACTTTGCACATAGAAATGTTCTTGCATCACGAGTCTCTCATTTTAGTCTTTCCCTTCTAAGTCTCCTGTTCTGTGGTAGGTGAATCAGATTTGGAGTGATGGCAGATATTTTAACATAACCTGAACATAATGATATTGAGCAACCTAACAAACTGCCAGTAAAACCCAAAAAATCAGAGTGGAATCCCAGAAGAGTAAATGCTGTCCAGCTCAAAAGGAAATCTTGGCCTTCTTGGCTGTCCTTGTCCTGCTCCATAGCTGTTCAGTCACTCATGTGACTCCCCTCATTTCCTCTTGTGCCAGAATATTCTACAAGCTCATGTCAAGTTAAAAAATGTTGCATTCAGATTTGTGTACTTGCAACACAAACAGCTTTTCTTTGTGGCCTTTTATTTTGAAGTCAAATAGAGCTGCCAATAATTTAGGCATGTTCTTAGACTTGTTGGAGTAGGCTAGGCAGTGCCTAAGAAGAGCTTCTTGGATATGGAATGATGTAGGAAACAGGAGAAATTCTTTGAAATCAGAGCCACACACAGCAAAGCTAACTTCTGATGAGCTCAGAGAAAAGGTCTGTGTTTTATAAATAGACCTAGTCTATTTAGTCTAAGATTTCAATCTCAATTGCTTCGGATTTTCGGCTCTTGTAGAACTGTGTGGTTTTACTCTGCATGTGATACCTGATTATTCACACATATCACAGTACTTGTCATAACAGCATCATTTGCCTGTGAGAGTTTGATTCTTCATGACCCTAATCTGGTGAAAAGCAGCTTCCTTTTTCTACAGGGATGCAGGCATATGCAAAACATAGGTATTAAGTACAATGAGAGCAGAAATGCTTTCAATTTTATTGTTATTCCCATGTGATTTAATGACTCATAATGGACATGTTAATCTCTTTTTATGAAAAGTATTTGTATTGCCCCTATAGAATATATATCTTAGTACATTTACTTCCCAACAGAGGCTTAGTAACACTTTTTAAAAGATCAGTACAAAAGGTACAGATATAAATATGTCTTTAAAAATAATAGAAATTTTTAAATGGTATTAACACTTAGGTCAATTTAGTGCATAATGTCAAAGGACATGTATTATATACCAAGAGATGTACTCAGGTTACAGAAATAAATTTTTCATTTGAAGTTATGAGATCAATGAGCATTATCTGTTTTCCCAGTTTTAGTCAGAGGTGGTAATAGCTTAATTTACATTTTGGGAAATCATTAAAGTCTTCCTCAAGCAAATCTGTTTTTGTGTAGTCACTAGAATTTCTGTGTAAGGGGAGAGAATCAGAATTAACAACGTATGGGAGCTGCTGTTAAAATTTTAGAATCTCTTCTAACAGGCCATGGGGTGTCAGCTCTCCCTTGAAGACAGGATGTTTTTCTCTGCAATTGGGTGAGTCCATGTAAATGCTTTGATAGATAAGAGCCATCTGTGAAGGTGGTCAAAGAAAGAGTGGAGAGCAGAAAGACTTTGTGGAAGTAGTTTTTTCAATGGTGGGGGAAAGTGCTTCTCTATTTTTGTCAATGTTTTGAAAAATGTCATCAGCTCTCAAGGACTGTCAGCAGGTTTTTGAAGCTGGCACATGGGAGAGTGATAGAAAGAGAGCATTTGGCCTGTTCTTCTCACCTAGAAACCCTGCTCCTCTCGCCAACCCCTGACAGCTGAGATTTTACTTCTTCACAAGCCTGTGGGCAAGGAGGAGCAAAACCAGACGTGGAAGGGGATGCTGATGCCTGCCCCTGGCATGGGCTCATGCTCAGGGAACAAGGGGGCAGCAGAACCACCCTGCCTCTTCTGCTGCTCCAGATCCTGATGGACACCAGCCCTTCCAGCCCCAAGCAGCAACGGAGCCCCTCCCAAAATCTCCAGAGCCCGTGGTCTGGGTTACAGCTCACCTGGCCTTCTCACATAACACCAGGAGGAAAGAATTCTCTTTAACAGAGATCCTCTGCAAGGCCTGACAGATTTAATGCCATGAGAAAAGAGAGTAATTAGACATTTCTCATGGGGCAGGCACACAGGTGTCTGAGATGCGTGGATGTTCAGAGATTTGGTCACTCTTGAGGTTAAGGCTTCCCTAAAGCCAGGACTTGAGTGTGCTGGGCACAGCTTAGCACAGGGCTCAGTGTCCTTCAGAGGAAGATGTGGATGTGCAAGGGGTGGGGTGGAGTCTTTGAGCAGCTGAAATCCAGACGTAAAATATAGCTATTCCTGTTGAAAAGATGGCATGTGTGATGTGCTGGACAAGCATCTGTTATGAATTCAAGGGGCTGTTGTTGATTTAAACTGAAGCTTAATCTCCTGAGTGGATTTTCCACAGTACAGGTTTTCAGGAACATCATTGTGAAACAAGGGAGACTCCAGCAAAACATGCAAGAAGAGAATTCTCTTGCTCAGATTTATTAAGCTAATAAGACCCTGTAGGACAGCTCAATGACCCAAGGGACAGGGGAGGAAGGAAACAAAAAGCAGGTTTAAGCTGTAGCCAAGGCAAAAAAACCATGATAAATGAGGTGGAAGTACAATTGTATTGCTTTGGCTGCTGCAAGGTGAAAGAATTGCAGAACAAGGTATCCCAGCTGGGGAGGATGAGGAAGGAACAGACTTGTGAGAGAGGTATGGAGACCAAGTTATTAGGTGTAGCAGCAAAAGTTTCTCTCTTGGATTGTTAAAGCCTTTACAGTGCTGATTGATGACTGGGTGAGAATTTGAACTTTTAGAAAGACTTGGGGGAAAGGCAAGGTGTTTGTGAGGGTATTGCTGCCACTAGGAGACAGATTTTTAACTTCTAAGGTAGGAGGGCCTCAAGGACATGGTCACAGAGCTGTTTGGGTCCATTTTCCATGAAATTACTTTTCTGAACCCAGATCTGGTTGGGATATAGATGCACCCTTTTTGCAGGCAAGTAAATGGGATCCTAAACACTGTCAGGCAATGTGTATTCTCAGGCTCCATGGACATGAATTCTCACTGTTTTGGGCTTTTAAGATCAGAGAATGAAACTTTTAATATGGAAGTTATCTTTTCTAGGGGGAGTTCTTGGGTGGGACTGCTCATCAGTTGAGTATAAAAAAACCTGCGACCAAATTTCACAAGGAACCTTTTAGAGACATCTCCCAAATTTATGCCTGGCTCCTGATAAAATCAGTGAAGTGGAAAAGTAACCTATGCAGCTGTCCTCAGACTTGTGCCAAGGTTACTGTATTTTGCATATGGTTTTAAAAAAATTCTGTTAAACAAAAGCAGGGCATTTATTCCACCTTGTCAATGCTGGATTCTTCTGGGGTGATACAAGTGTGTTGAGCTCTCTGGATATTGAGTTAATCACGTACTCACTGTCACTCCACTGAAGTAATCAGAAATGAAGTTACCCTTTAATTATGGAAAGAGATGTACCTTTTCAATGCTTCATTGAGCATCACATTGCTGACATTGGCCCTTTAGGCAGTAGGGAATGTCTTATTCAGAATGCCTTGGGGAAAGATTCTGGTTATTTTTATAAATACCCTTCATTTCTCATACTTTTGAAAGATTTTCTATTACAAAATACACCCTCTTTGTAAAAAAAACACCAAGTGGCACACCAACAAAATTTTCAGTGGTTTACATTTTCTAGAAAATGTGGTTAGTGTATTAGTGCCTAGGGGAGTGCCACAGGGGAGTGAGGCTGGTGTGGCAATTGCTGACCATGTGGAAGACTGAGGGTGATGGCTTGAAAAAATATTAACAGGAGATTGCTGCTTACAGCCATCCAAATTTCCTCTCCTTTGCATCTTGGTAATGAGCAATAAAGATTTTCATTGCAGCTTTCTGTGCACTGTACCAGGGTTAACCTTTTCTTCTGCCTTCTTATGGGGTCTTGAAGTGTTCAGGTAGTTGCTGCCAGTTTTGCTGCCTTGGAGTGTTTGGAGAAGCCTGTTAAATCATAGTGTTTCTGCAGAAGAGCTGAAGCAGTGTCATGAGGCTGTCATAAGATCTAGGAGAAGGAGACTGACTTTATGGTATTAGTATGCACTGGAGTGTAGAGCTAAACTCCCATCTATGGCCCTGCACAACAGGCTTGTGATCCTGATTCTGGATAAAGATGGAGACTCCTTTGTTTGTCCTGCAGCAAATCTATGTACAGTGATGGCAGTGGAACCATTTAAAAAGGCTGGGATTTATGCAAAGATACTTTACTTTGAATTAAGTTAAATTTAACTGCAGGGAGTTTTCAAGCTGGTTAGAATTAAGCACAGTTTTTCCAAGTCTGTTTTTCACTTTAGCTATGGCAAAATACCTTGGATGGCTCCTGCATGCCATGTGAGCACTTGAATCTCTACAAAGTCACTGTACACCTTGCCTAAGAGATGTGTCAATATTTCTTAAAGAAAAGAATAACTGCAGTAGGAGATTGCATGTAATCGTGCATAGAATGCCTGATTTTTGTTTAAGAACAATTTTTTAGAGTTCAGAACAAAGTTCGGTGTTGATTACAAAGTTAACTAATTTCTACAGAACTGAATTGGTGAAGAGAGAGCTTGGTGCTTGGAAAACGATTCTGACAGACAGATGTGAAAGCCTCTTTAAAGCTGAGAAGGAAAAGGATGTGTTTTCAGATTTTTCTTCTCTTCCTAGCTTTTTCTCCCTCTAGATGAGTTAGAAGATATGATATCTTGCTGCTCTTGTGATATTGTACAACAAGAAACTTCTGGTTTTCTCTTATTTGGAGAGGGAGACAAAACTACTTTGGGTTGAAATTAATAGTTCAAGCCAAAATAAACTGTTAATTTGTACTGAATGTATATACACAAGCACATTTATATATATGTAAAAAAAATATATATACTTTTTAAAAATAAATTGCATCCAGTCTATCTGAAGCACTTATTTCCCTTTCCCCACTGAACCATTGATCTAAAAATTCCATTATTTGCACTTCTCTATTGATAAGGGACGTGTGTCAGATCCTCAGGTTTGTGATGAAATTACATTATATTACAGTAACTTCTCCTCAGCAATTCCTCTTTTGGGCTTTTCTTTACCAGTTGTCTTAGAAATCTGATTTTTTAAATGTAAGGATGCTGTGTTATCAATTTCACCCTGGATAAAAACTTTATTACATAGTTTAGCAAAATCTTAGATTCCAGAAAGTATCTTAAGGCAGCTGTCTGGCTTTCCCTTTAGGCATGTTTGGCTTTTCCTCCTCAAGTCAGAATGAGGGAAATAATTTCCTCTTCACTCTGTTTTAGTAACCTTTTCATCAAACACGAGGAATTACATATCTTTGGTCTTCAGATAGCGTTCTCCTTAGGCAACAAGGAGAAAAATGTGGTTCTGCCTTGAAAATCTTATTACCTTGCTTTCAGACTCTTCACTATTTTGTATTTGCCTATCTGTGAATACTTTGTGACTGAGCATGTACTGTAGCAATATTATTTATGTAAAGTACAGGAAAGAGCTGTAGGGTTCAGAGGTAGATAGAAATTCAAGATAAATCAGGCATTTATTTTCAGCTGCTATAAAAAAATGAAAATGAAACAATAATTTTGAAAAATAGAATAATGTTTGTATTTTAGATATTGACTTTGCTTTGTTTTTAAACCTTAAAAATACACTTAAACAAACATGGCTGTTAGGAAGTGTTTTTTTAAATGTGTGGATCCAGTTAGTTTTCTCTAAAGAGGATACAGACTTGTGTATTGGGGCCTCAGTGGGGAAAAACAGGTTCGGAACTCTTGCAGTACCTGAGACCTGTTCAGGCCCTAAGTAATGGAACAGTCTTTACTTGACTGCAGCTGGCTGGAGAGTCAGTCAGACTTGAGTGGCTTGAATGGAAACAATATTTACATTTCCTCTCCAATACACCCTCTAAAAAGGTTTTCCTCCACTGCTTGGGTCTGTCTGGCCTCCTGCACAATCTGCACTTGTGATGGTGTCCTGGTTTGGAGCACAGGTGTCTGCTAGGAAAGGCAGGAGCCTCTCTTTGAAATGGAGAATGCAAACCCCCTCCCTCCAAATTATTATAATTTTGAAATTAAGGGGCTCTCAGGCAAAGATATAGGAAATGGGAATAACACTTCTTTACTAGGAAAATTAAAATAGAAGTACAGTATTACAAAGAACAAACCCAAAGCGCTGACACCCGTCAGGCAGGGTGTTGGTAGTGGTCCCATTAAATGGTGGCTGAATCCTGCAGTGACAGACGTGGCTCAGTTGGAGCAGTGCTCCTGTACAAGGTGCAGTTTCCCTCTGAAGGTCCAGTGATGATATGGAAAGGGCTGGCTTTCCTCTGGAATCCAGCAGAAAAAGGGCTGCCTTGGTATTCCAAATCCCAGTTTTTATCTAGGTAGGAAATGCTTGGCTCCTCCCTCTGGCTGGAGCATCTCCCAATGGGATGATGAAATTTTATCAGTCATGCAGTGGGACTTAATGGCCATTAACAGGAGAGATCTCCCTGTGGGAAAGATAAAGTACACTGCCCCACATGGTTTCAGCAGATGGTGATAGAATACAGACTTTTGGTCACATCCTGTATTGCAACCCAAGACAGGTGAGAAGCCTTCCCTGACAGTGGCCAGAAGTTGCACATCTCTTGCTGTTCCTCTGAATTTTGCCTGTTGGCTGATGCTGAGGGGCAATTTGTTTCTCCAAAACAGAAGAAAAATTTCCTCTTAGTAGGCACTAGGCAGGGATCCACAGTACCTGGCAATGCCTCACTACCGTGTGTCTTAAATTTGGGTATCTTCTGATACAGCTTTAGCACATTACAGGGGAAGGTGACAACTGAGTACATTCTGTACCTGGATTGTCATCACTTCTTGCCCCCAAATGAAGGCCTTGTGCCTGTGAATTTCAGAGCAATACTGAAATAAGAAATCATTTAGAACTGAGAATCTCCTGCTGCCTCTGTTTCAGCATTCCTGTCCCAAAAGAAGAGTTATCCATGAAGTGTGTGATGGTACCATAAAATATTGAATTGGGGAGGCAGTTTTAATACTCCACCAGGTGCTGTAAGGACCACAGCAAAGTGATTAATGAGACCTAGCCTTACCTATGTCAAACCAGATCTGTTGGGCTGCACAGTTTCTTCTTTTTTGGAATATTCTGCTCAGCAGCATGTTGCAATACAGAATCATCAGCAAATGAGTAGCAGATGGAGCAGCGACACATTTTATCTTGCAGCAGCAGGGACATTTTAAGTGCTGTGAGAATTCAGAGAAGTAAGTTTCATGCAAGTAGGTGATGAAAGAAAAGCTGCCAATAGCTTTTCGTTCTCTGCAGAATTGCAGATGGACAAACAAAGAGGAAAGTGGTTTTCTCAAGCAAGGCAGTAACAAAGAATGAAATGTTCAAGAAGTTAAAATTAAACCCCTGCTATGGCAAAGGTATGCAACTCTGCCCCCTGTGCCCAGCTGTCACACCATGCCTTTGTTTTTTGCTTCACAGGGTGTTCCTTCCATCAAGACTTTAGGAATGGATAGACAGAGCTACTGTACTTGAGAAGTCAGATGTTACTGTCATCAATAGCAGTTAGCCCATACCCGGGGCTTGGTATAAATTTATTCCTCCACCCCTGATTTTTATAAATATTGTAAAAGAAAACCTGAAAAGTACTACAAGCTGAGGCTTTTTCAGGATTGTTTGGTTTCTGTGTTCTGCTCACATCTGCCTTTTTCTCCTCTCAGCTCCATGTACCATAATGTTTACTAGAACACTTAGACTGGAAGTTGCTGATTGTGAAGTTGAAGCCTGAGGCTGCATCCTGAAGCTAACTAGACTGTGAGAAAGAGTGAAGCAGACATTACAAATCTGGGTCTGTGTTTGTCCATATAACATCTAACTAAAATGCAATCGTTGTCTGAGGTTTCACTTATGCCAGGCCTTGCAGTAAGATATCTTTTTTCCTCTATTAGCAGACATGTTTGGGGGGTGATTTTGGCCTGGTTTGTGTGGGTAGTGCCTCCCTTCCATCTTCCCCCTGACATTCATGTTGCATCCAGGGATCTGGCAGGTATTTTTTCCCAATGACTATTGATCTGTATGGAGAAAGCATATGCAGTTGGCAGCATGCTGTGTGCCTTGCTGTTTACCAGGCACAAGGCTCATCCATAGCTGTCAATTTGCTGTGCAGTGCTGTGAGTAGTGGTGTGTTTGGGCCAATGAACCCCCAAAATATCTCAGCCCTCCCAGGTCTGCTTATCTTGAGATAGAGCTTGTTCAGATGAAGAGACACCTGATAATAGCAGCAGGGAATGTGTCACCATAATCCAACTGTCCCTTTTAATCCTATATCCCAGTCCTTGCTCTGTCTTCTTCTAGAATTAATATCCTCTTTCAGTGCATGACATAAGTCATAATTAAATAGTGTATTCTCCTTGCCTGCCCCATCCTATGACATCCTTGATGCACAAAAAGCTGTGACTTTTAACAATAGATGTATTGGGAACCATGTGCTGGTGTGCAAGCTATGTCATGCTGTGCAGAGAGGGAGATGCTGGCAGCTAAAGCCAGGCCTGGCACTTCCTGGATGTAAAGGTGTGACTGCATTGCATCACCAGAGGCTCTTTGAGGCCTGTAGTGTGAAACATGGTGACTTACCAGGAGGGGACAGAAGGCAGCAGGAGAGGGAGTGCATGCCAGCTCCAAGGATTCTCAGACAGTAAGGATGCCATGGGGAGAAAGTGCTTATCTCTCTCCAGCCCAGAGTCACAAATACTGGCCAGAGCAAATTCCCAATCCCATTTGGGACAGAGGATCCTTAGCAATACCTCGATGATCTTTGTGCTGATTGTGGTCTAGTAACAAATAGTTGGATGCTATTCAAAGTTCAGTAATTTGTTAAAGCACACAGAATGTTAGCCAAAGTACCTGCCAGACACACAACACTGTGCTTATAACCATGAAACTTCAGAGTCCTGCTACAGCTAAGCAGAGTGTAAACAGATGCTTTTCAAAAATGCCTGCTCTTAGAAGCAAATAGCAGAGACTTTGCTAGTGATGGAGTCTTGAGTGCTGGGATCTGATAAATTCTTATAGAAATAGTTGGTGGAAAGGAAGAGACAGCTCTTTTCATCCACAGAAGAATGAAAAAATGATAGCACATAGAACTGTTACATCAGAGTAAGGATGGTATGGGGCAAAAGCTTAAACTTCCCTCTAAATTACCTAGCATATTTTGAGAAGACATTTCTGAGGTTTTATTCTGACACAAACAGTGTGTGTGATCAGGGAAGGTCTCACTCACTCTCATCAGTAGCTGGCCCTTTCTGAGGATGGATGATTGATACAGAGCCTCAAAGAGCATGACAGTGTGCCCAGAGTTTCCATAATGCTTGGTAGTGGATTAATTCCTGCTTCCTGCTTTACAGGTAGAGAATGAAAGTATTGAACAGCAGCAAGGTGCTTTTCCTTGTCATCAGCACAGTAAAGATTGCTGGCAGCACTGCTAAGCAGTTCAGTTCAGATCAGTTCTGAGTGCAGGTGATGCTCTCAGGGTTCCCCTGTGCTGGAATGTGAGGCTGCCCACAACCATCCTCAGTTTTCAGAGCAGACAAGGCAGGCTCCTGGCTGCTGCCAGGAACTCTCCTGCATTAACACAGAGAGCCCTTGGCCTCTCATCTTTTGTGAGTTACAACTGGAAGGACAACCACTGGAAACCCTTTTTTGATCAGTGTCCTATGTGCAAATCCTTAATCAGACACAACTCTCACAAAAAATCTTCCTTCTCTTTCTTTGTGCAGCTGTCCCACCGTCTGCTGGGGAAAGAAAAGTTGGTAACTGATTTAAAAAAAAAATTTAAGAGATCCCTTTCTATGCTTTGTAACTCTCCTTCTGTGTGGTGGTGACTGGAATCCTCTGCAAAACTAACTCCTAACATTGTCATTAGTGTCTCTGGCACAGTTGGGAGGAATGAAGGATGAGCTTTAGCTGAACATTAATCTCAGAGTAGTCTGGTTTAGTGAGAAAAAAAAAAGGCAATTGTACAATTTCTGAAAACCAAAGGGAGACAGAAAACTATTAATTTAGCTGCAAATCACTTTAAAGTGCTTGCCCTGGTTTGGAATTTAGTTGGTGTGAAATTTATCAGTGTACAAATGAGGGAGGAGAGGAAGGGGAGGGCACAGAGTGTTATTGCAGGACTGCTTTCAGAACTCCCATAATCTTGTATATTTAGAACAAAGTGAAATCTTGCTTTGTGGTACAACTGAAGTTTTCTCTAAAGGAAGAGGAAGGAATGTTTGCCTTCCAGTGCTTTCTTTGCAATTCGGAGCTTATTAGAACCCTGAATCAATATTCAGTGCAATTTCATTACCAGTTGAGTGAATTTGGATTTTTTATTCAAAGTGATTATTTCCCTCCCTCTAGGATTCAGCCAGATTCTTAAATACCCTTTTCCTCCAGAGTGATCAAAATATTAGTAGAGATTTGTGAAGTTTGGACCTGCTGCTTGGCACCAGATTTGTTAATCTTTTGGATTTCTGACAGATGTTAACCAAAAGAGGCTGCATGTTAAAACACCTCTATGGTGATAAACACATAAAAGTATTAGGAATGGGGAGAAATAACATAGAATATATTATGTGCTGTGAATGTGTAACTGAAATAGATAAAACAACTAGGAAATAAAATATGAAACTGCAGCTTGAGAAGATTTGTTTCAATTTTTGAAGAGTATCTAACAGTTTATTTTTAAAAATTATTATTAGGGCTTTTTTCTGAATTTTTAAAATAAATATGCAGAGATAATACAAAGTTTAGTGTTTTATATACAAGCCTGAAATTAATTTGTACTAAATTTCTCAAATAGAAATAGATTTCTTTTATACTCCAGGTATAGATGCTGCTGATTCTTTTGAAATTTCCACAGTTACCAAGAAAAATTGTGTCTATTATGAGACAAGTCTAACAGGTCATAGAGTTAGTTAAACCTGCAGGAAACTCATTTATTGGGGTTTAATCTGTACTATCAAGCAATCAAAGGGAATTTGCTAATTAAGCATAAATCATTGTCAGTCATGATCTCTAAAAAGCAATGCATGCTCACTGTGCTCTTTCAGTGTTCACTGCAGTGAAACTTAAGCTCTAGATATGAGTGGGTTTGAAGTGAAGCTGCTTGGGAGCACTGTCAGTGCCCTGCTCCCTTTTGGGGAGTTTCTCAGCTGCAGAAAGGCTGGGCCCTAAGGCAGCACATGGGGTCAGGGGGAGAGTGCTGTGCTGTGGCTGCAGTGATCCCACAGAGGATGCTCCTGCACAGCTCAGCTCTTTGGGAATGCTGCAGTGTATCCCACAGAGGATGCTCCTGCACAGCTCAGCTCTTTGGGAATGCTGCAGTGTATCCCACAGAGGATGCTCCTGCACAGCTCAGCTCTTTGGAGATGCTGCAGTGGATCCCACAGAGGATGCTCCTGCACATCTCAGCTCTTTGGAGATGCTGCAGTGGATCCCACAGAGGGATTCTACTACACATCTCAGCTCTTTGGAGATGCTGCAGTGATCACACAGAGGATGCTCCTGCACAGCTCAGCTCTTTGGAGATGCTGCAGTGGTGTGATGCCTGTCCATGCAGGGGTGGGCACACCACAGCCCACCTGGAATGTGCCCCCAGCAATGACCAAACACTCTTTGTCATTGTCCCTTGATCAGTGTGACAGTGGGCACTGGCAGTCAGACAGTGAAAGGTGGGCTTTTGGCCATCTGTTATGGGCTGGGGGGAAGGTGCAGTTGTGAACCCTCTAAATACTGAAGTTCAACCTCTGGACCAGGGAGTCAGGGCTGGCCTCACAAGGTGTTCTATCTGTTCATCAGCCCTACAGCAGAGCTCCTCACAGTTTTTGTGCTTCAGGCCTCATTCTGCATTATAAAGTCATTATTTCATTATTGGAAGGCTAGGGCCTTATTTCCATGAGATTTTTTGGCTATAAATAACCAGTAATTTTCAATCTGTGTTTTAATGAAGTAATTTATGTCTTAATAAGTGATTTCTTTGTAGGCATACAGAACTCTGGTCTGCCTGTACTTCTGCATGTTGTAAGGAAGAAGAGATTTAAGTTTGGGTATGAAAAAGGGTTTACAAGAGCAAGGAACTGGGCAGAACCAAGCAGTAAGTGGCAGTGTGAACTAAGGACAAAATGCTTTGACCAGTGTGTCTTTTTTGACAGCCTTATTGGCATGAGTTGGATGCTATTTGACAGCTGTCAAGGGCAGCATAACAGGGAAAAGCCTTAAAATTCTGCTTGGGAACAAGCAGAAATCTTCAAGAGATTCAATACATGAATATGTTGCTGCTGGCCTGTCCTGAAGGATGGAAATTGGCGTTTATGTAATGGCATTCAAACAACACCCTGAGTAATGTTTGAGTTCTGTTCCTCAGACATGTTATAAAATCAGAGGACCATAGAATTTTTTAAGTAGGAAAAGATCTCTAAGGTGATAAAGTGCAGCCATTACCACAGCACTGCCAAGCCCACCACTAAACCACGTCTGCAGGTGCCACATCTACACATCCCTTCAACACCTCCAGGGATGGTGACTCGGTCACTGCTTTGGGCAGCCTGTTTCAGTGCTTGACCTACCTTCCAGTGATGGAATTTTTCCTAATATCCAACCCAAACCTCCTCTTTTTGCAACTTGGGACCGTTTCCTCTTGTCTTATATCTTGTTACCTGGGATGAGAGACTGGCCCCTCCTGGCTGCACCCTTTTGTCAGGGAGTTTTGGAGGGCCATGAAGTCCCCTTGAGTCTCTTTTTGCCAGGCAGAATGCCCCCAGTTCTTTCAGTCTCCCCTCATCAAACCTGTGCTCCAGCCCCTTCCCCAGCTCCCTTGCCCTTCTCTGGACACACTCCAGCCCCTCAATGTCTTTGTTGTGGGGAAAGTCCCAATGCTAAACCCAGGATCTGAGGTGAGCCCAACACTAGGGACGGTCACTGCCCTGCTCCTTTAGCTCTCCACATTCTCTTTCCAGCCCTTCTTGGAGATGGGCAAAACATTTACCAACCTGTACTCAGCTGGGAGCTCCTTGGTTAACCAGGGCTGCTGGTGTTTGAAGGAAAGTGGCCAGGACAGCTCAGCTACCAGGTCCCTCAGTACCCCTGGGTGGATTCCACATAAGTCATTCTTCTGATGGCATTTTGATTTCATCCTCGTTTGTTTTAATACACTCTGAATTCAACTCTCAATTGCACTAAAGTATTTTCCCCTTCTTTGACAGCATGTCAGAGGCTGCAAAGCATGATCATATTAAGTGCTCTTAGTGCTGTCAGAATGACATGAAATGTCTTAGGTTGAGTGAGGAGAAGTTCTTTTCTTGGGGGCAATTTGGTGCTCAGGATTCCACAGAAATGAAGTCTGTTGAAATAAATGTTTCTTTTCAACAGTGTCTGGAAAATAAATATATAGTGTGATCATTTGACTGTGGCTGTAATTCACATTTAATTCTCCCACAAGATCTGGGGAATCAGAGACAGAGACCAAAAAGACTAATCTGCAATCTTTCATCCACAGTCTTTTCATTGACTAATAGAAGGATCAAAATCAGTCTGTTATTCCTCCCCTCTCTATTTCCTTCACTTTTATTAAATCTTTTAGATGGCTTTGAGCAGAAAGAATATAATTTTTTAAAATAAAAAAGAGTGATTCAGAGTTAGAAAGTATAACACTATGTAATGTTAAAAATGGATGCAGACTCCTGTGTTAGTCTTGTTTCTGGTTCAAAATTGTGCTTCTACTCTTGCATCTCTCAGAAGAAACCCTTGGTTTAGCATGGTAGGGATGTAATATATTGACATCAGTGGCATGAGCATAACTGAGATGAATTTTATTCTTCTCCTCACACAACTTCTTTCTACAATCTGTATTTCACTTGAGAAACTTGATTTGATGTCAGGCAGTGTTGCATGTGGTTAGGAGTTCTGGCATTTTATTACTCCTGCCTAGATGATATTACTAATGTTTCAAGGAGTGCTGTAAGGCATGAAAGCAAGACATAAATCTCTAAAAGTAGCCTAGCTGCTGAAAAAAACAAATATCAACCATTTGAGTGTCTTGCAATGATGTTAGAAAATAACTTGACTAATTGACTGCTAATTCTGCTGATTGAAAATGGGATCAGAGCCATATTAGCCTGATGAAATCTAACAGACTTGTTCTTACAGTTGTGCAATGCAACAAGAGAAACACAGAAGGAAGAAACATGTCCTTAGTTTTTTGAGTTGACACTGGGCTATCAGTTGGAGCTGCCAAAAGGCAGATTTCCCATGTTGTAAAACAACTTTTTTTTAATTGTATTTTGTGTCAGTTTGATTCAGACTGCTACTAAATATTTTGACACTTCCTATGAACTGGAGATCCTGGCAAAATATCATTCTGTAAATGCTGAAGCATGTCATTGTAAATTTACTCCCCTTGGCCCACGCTGCTTTTGGGCAAAACACGTTCTTCTTTCTCAGCATCAACGCTGCTGACACAAACTGTGAGACAGGCAGGAGTAGCTGGGGGCTGCTCATGCAGTGCTTGTTCCATGGAATGTGCTGGGAGCCCTGGCAGGCTCCTGGGTATCAGCCAGACAGGTGTCAAGGCAGTGCCACTGCTGGCTGAGCCTGCTCCATCTCCTCCTGGGCCTCCCTTCCTCCCTCCTTTACTCCCTTTGCTGCTTTTGCTGGCTCTGATCTTTGCCAGTTTGTCACTCAGGGATCTTTTCTGAGATAAGGAGTCCTGCATTGCTGATTGTGGGGCTGTCCCTGCCTGCACCCTGGGTGTCACCCTGGCTTGCAGTGGCCCTTGGCTTCTTTGGCCAGTCCAGCCTAGGTTTTGCCACTGGACCTTTTCTTGGGGCTGTTTAAAGTCAACCAAACCTGATTTGAAAAAGGCATTTTTTCATTGATGGAGAGTATTTTAGGTAACTTTTTTTTTCTACAGAATGTTTCTGTCTACATCGTGTGCCATTTCTAGGAGTTGTGTTAGATTAGTGTTGCATCAAACCCACTCTACTCTTGGGAAACTTTCTTTCCCATGGACATTGTTCCTTGAATCCCATCTCAGCCTCAGGTTCATCTTCTGTGCTTTGTATTGTTCATTCACATGTTTCCAGTGACATTTTAGGCTCTGTCAAGAGTGAAGGGTTGTGGAACATTTAGGTGTTTTCATTAATGCAGGTACATTATTGCCTTGACCATGCTGGTGAACTGCAGAGTCTGATTTCCATGATATTATCATCTCCATTTATGCTCATTTGCATTGTGCAGTCTGGCCCATTGCAGCTGGAGCTAAAGGGATGGTCAGGACCCTGCAATTGAGACTAAAATATCTGACAGGCAGTGCTGCACTTCACTTTGACTGGTTCAAGACAGCGGGATTGCTTCCTGACTTTCCTGAGTATGCTTGCCCAGCTAACTAAAAAAAAAATAATAATAAAAAAAAATCCAAACAAAAATCAAACACCAAACCAATAGAAAAAAGCCAGAAACATCCTGAAGTGATGCTTGATTACTTTTGGCTCATGCAATGTTAATTACTTCAGGTACTTGGTTTGGAATATAAAAATTATTATCTTCAGTCTTTGATAAGAAACATCCTGTCAATGACAAAAAGCAGAGAAACTGTTCACAGGGTGGCAGATGATGGCACATTCACTTAAATTCTCATAAGTTAAATTCTCATGAAGGATTCCTGTCCCTTCCTCAAGTCATGCTTCCAATCCCTGACTGCCACCGCACACCATCAGCTACCTGACCTGCAGTGCAGGCCAGAGGCACAGAAAAAAAAAAAAATTGAAAGGGATTTATAAGATATTATTTTGCAAATTATTCTGTTTTCCTTTTCCATTTTGTTGTATCATAGAACATGTTGCCTGACACATTACTAATAGTAAATGTTAATGTTTCACTGATTGTGGCAGTCCTCTTCCCAGGAGGAGACATTGTAATCTTGACAAGGTGATTCAAAATTGCTGTTGATAATTTAGGATTTGAAACCAAAATATTTCATTTACTATAGTATGACACCTCATATTTTGGAAATGATGGCTTTGTGAGCACTGTAAATTATATTAAACAGGGAATAAATATTTCCAGATAAAAAGGGAGATTTTTTCAATTTTTGTTTAGCTTGCTCCACCTGCAGTGATTGCTGTATTCTCTAAAAGCTAATTTCCCCAGCAGGTTTGGCTGAAAATATTAAAAAATAGTACAAATTGCTATGATCACAGTCTGCTAGGACATACCTAAACTTTGGCTCAGGTCTGACCTGAAGGTAGGAGCAGGAGGCAGCAGAGCTAAGGATGCTTCAGAGCAGATGGATCTCACTTGTCATTTCCAATAAAGATTAGTACAGCTGCTAAGAGAGGAGAACACTTAAGACTGCTGGACAAAGCTGCCATTGGGTGATACAATGCAAAGGCCAACAACAGCTATTTTGTTTATGCTAGCTAATGAGCTGTACTCAAAATGGCACAGAGAAAAGGGGAAATTAAATGTATTCAACCAAGACAATGCAACTGATTGCACACTGAATCTTTGATGTGGCAGAAAATGGAGCAGGCTGAAGGATTTCCATTAGTGGGAAGTGGGAAGGTATAAGTGGAAAAGGGATATGGGACAAGACCTGAAGACAAAGTGTGCCTTTCTAGCTAGTGTGTCCTTCCACAAGAGGAAAAAATAAGTGATTCCAGTGTGGGAGAAGTGTGGGTCTGTGACCCACTTGGCATTTTACACAGGGAAGTGCTATTTCATAGCATTCCATGCCAGATTTGACCTAAGCTTTTTTCCCTTTATTATTGGTAAAGCACTTTTAATTTTCCTGCTAGGCTTTAATCCAACTGTAGCACTTTTTACAAAAGTGCTAGATATAGAACACTGATGTGGACAGAAAAGTTCCACTAAAGCAATATTTGTTCATGGGATAGTTTGGGATAGTTTGTTGTGTGTAAGGTTAGCTGTACCCTCAGGACATGTTGGGAATCTGGATCACAGGGGGTCCAATATGGGCAGTGTTAAAATGACTGAGAAGCAGGGCAGTGATTTTGCCTGGCAGGTGATGCACTGGCTTGGCAGCAAGGAAACTCCCCTCTGCTTTTCATCAGTGCCATGCTGGAGATTGGGAGTTTGTCACCCTTTGTATTATTCTCCCTCTCTCCTTGTTTTGTCTGGTCACAAGGCAAGGGAGTGTTCATTGATGCACAACAAAACCGTGACCTTCACTGCCATCACGGTGTGATCCCTCTGGTATAAATAATGCACACAGTTTGTAACAGCCCTGCCTACAGCAGTCAGCAAAGACAGGCACTTTTTAAAACCCAAAGCATGTTAAGATACCTCCCCTTGGATGGGAAGCTTTTCAGAGCAAGAAGTTGATGTGCTTCTGGAGTAGGCTGCCCTTAAGAAGTAAAAGTTGATCCATATGAATTATTTAAGAGCCATAATAGGACATTGTAACTCTGTATCTGCTGCTTTGAATTTGAGCCCAGGGTCATTACATGGGGCTCTGTCATAAAATCCCCACAAAGAATGGCATGTATAGTATTGATTTGAGTAACAAACCTGTATCGTGGTTTTTTTACCTTGGTGACTTCGCCAAGAACTGTTGAAAGAGAGCTGTCAGTTTTCTTCAAGATTAAAACGAATTCCTTTAGGAGTGTGAGTCAGTGTATGCACACACATGTATTTATATACATATATGAAAGGCAGAAATCTCATGGGTCAAGAAATACAGAGAATAAAACCTTACTCATATCCACTCAGCAGCCAAACTGGGAAACCAACCTGTCTTTCCTAATACATTCCAGAGCCATATTTGGTTATTTCTGTTGCAAACTTTATTTTCAACAAAAGGTCAAGGGCAGTTTTCAGAGTGCCTGCACCTTCAGAAGTTTGTGCTTCAGTCTTTGGGCTGGTTCTTCAGCAGCTGGAGGAGTTAACATATAGCAATTGATCCTTTAATTAAACTTTGTGGGGCTTCATATCTTTGTGATTCAGAGGCAACTTGGCTGCCATTAAAGGGAAACACTGATTTTTAAATATGCGTTCATTCCATCAAAAGACTGGAGGAACTTTTTAATATTTATGGTGCAATAATTGATCTTTTACCACTGTCAAAAGCTGTTAAAGAATTATCATCTTGCTATTTCAGCACCATATGTTCTACACAAGTTTCTCACCATGTGTCTTTCCTGCACTTTAGAGGAGGAACATTTGTTGGACTATTAAAACAGACAATTGCCTCTTCAAACTATGGTGTCTATGTGGAACTTCATCATAAACCTTCATTTGTATCGTGACCCCTTGAGTCATGGAGAAGTCAGGGCATGTACTCTTGGGTCGATTTTAGTAGTGTGGCAATAGTATTTAATCAGAAAAGGATTTTATTTGGATTCTCTTTAATGTTGGCTACAATAACTTAAGGCCATGCTGTTGAGAGGGTTCTGAACTGCAGCCCTGGAGCAAAGCAAACACTTTTTACTGGCATATTCATCTCATTTATCTTCTATTGTCACTGCTTCAGTCTTCATCTTGCATGTTGTTTCCACACTTTCTGGAGTTTTATCTTCCTCTTGCCTATTATAAAGTGTTGTGTGATGGTGGGAGTTGGGGGCCCATGGGGCAGTAAGAAACAAGGTTTTCACAGACCACTGAATCCACCTGAAAGAAATCCTTTACTTCTTGTCCTGCTGCGTGCAGATTGATACCCAGAGTAAGGGATAAATATGAAAAATTACATACTAGGTTAAGTCTTCAGAAGTGTTTGCACTTCTGTAGAGCTCAGCCATGAGGTTTAACTTGACCAGTCAGAAACCTCTGGTAAGGAGAACTCGTGTGGCACATCACCTACAGAAGCTCAGTGGGGAATTTGTGCTCTGAAGGTCTCAGCCTGGAAATATGTGGAGCATATAGGTGTCTGCATTGCATTTTTGACTTTTAAAAGAGTGAGAGAGGAAAAAAGTGAGAAAGAAGAAATTGTGAAGAGGGAAGAAGAGTTAATTAAAATCAATTTCTACTTATTTTACTGTACAGTGAATTTCTAGAGAAAGAGGGATGGAATGAGTTTCTGTAGTTCATTAACATCCTGCCTAAAGGGTCAACCATATTGTAGTCAGTAAAGAGAGGAATAAAATGAGTATTTGGTGAGTCTTATGTCTGGTCCTAGAACAATCATGATCTTTCTAGAAACCTTAAACTATTGAAGAATTACAGGACTCCTTCAGTTGTGGCCCTGTGGCACATCTCACCTGAGAGTCTGGGCTGTGTGCATTTTTTAAGGGCAATGATTTTGCTTTTGACTAAGACTTGTGAACTCTGGGGCAGAAGAAAATGTCTGTGGACTTTCAGAGCACCCACCACCAGCAGAGTCCTTGGAGGATTTAGACCAAGACACAGTTTGTTGGGGCTCTTCATAGACTAAGACGAGATGAACCTACCAGGGCTGGCTAATTGAATTCCTGCCCCAAAGAAAGCTGGGATCACTCAGCCCCTGTTGCTTTTTATCTGTGTGATTTGGTCCCCTTCCTGTTTCAAGCTCCCATGAAAAATCCCTGCCATAACATTTCAGAAGGAGATACTGTGGCAATCTTACTCTTGGTTTCTTGCTGTGTTGCAGATATCCTTGTGCATTATTATGAGACAATCTTTGAAGATTGTGGAGCTTTTACAAATCTGCTCATTCTCCACAGGGAAGAAGAGTTCTGATGGGTGGTAGTGTCTGCTCCGGCAGCCCCATCAAATTCAGAGCTCTCCTTTTAAGTGAAATTATAGCCCTCCTTCATTCTGCTGATCTTTCATCAGGTTTCTTTCCTCTCCCTACCCTCTCAGTGACCTATTCTCTCAGAGAGCATCTAAGAGCATAGATAGACCTCCTGTAACTCAGCAGAGCCTTTAAAGACTAGGATGTTAAACTCTGATTTCTTTTCCCTGCTGTTTTTCCTCTTAACCTTCCTCTCTGATTTTAGCCATGTTCTCTGTGTGCTGGTTTCCTCTTATGCACAGCCAGCTGTCAGAGACAAGAGACACTTTGGAATCAGCTTGGAAGTAGAAGTTAGGATAAGGTTCCTGACAACAGCGTGCTGGTTGATTTTTCAGTCATGTTTTACTGTAAGGACTCTTGAACAAAATTAGATTATCTGAGTGTGAAACAATCTAGCACGAGCCTTGATGGATAGCCCAATGCTGTGAGTGATAGAAGAGATGGAACACTACCCAGAACTGTTTTGCATCTATGGTTTTATATTCACCTGTAAATAGTTGGTGTTTATTTACATGCAGGAAAAGAAAAAAATGCAAAAGCTCTGAGAAAAGGCACAAATAGAAAAGCACTAGTGTTTGTGGTCTGCTTCCTAACACAACTGGCAAGGCCAAAAAAAGTACAGAAATCCAGGAGGAATTACACTTTAATGTAAGTTGAGGTAACACCTGACATGAAGACTGGGGCCACAAACTGCAGCATCTGTGTGTCTGATGTGCTGTAAGGATAGGACTGGGAGCCAGGACACCTGGTTCTGTACCCAGCTTCTCTACTGCAACCCTAAGGATATTATTCACCCTTGTGCTGTTATTTGTCCTCAGAGTCTTGGCTGCTACATCTGCTGGGACTGCTGACCTCCCCCTGCAGATGCTGCCCTGCACCTGACACAGTGGGACTTTGCTTCCTAATGAAAGATCCTGAAGTTCAGTAATGACATCTGATGCTGAAGAAATGCCACCCTTGAGTCACTTTGCTTTGGGAATGAGTCAATCTTTGTAACATTCCATAGGGTCACAGCAAAGCAGTTGGTCCCATCCATGTGCAGTGGAAGGAGTTTGGGAAAACAGAATGTTGTCAGGCACCACATTGTGGATCTAATGGCCTGCTTTTGGCACATGAATAGGTCTTCAGATTTCTTACAGATGCTTGGATTATTTAGAACCACTGCATGATTATGGAAGTCCATTCCTGAGCAGTCAGTGGCTCTGTGATGCTTGATGTGAAGGTGGCAGGTTCAGGTCTGAATCCCTGCTGTGGTGGACTTCAGGATGAGTTCCTGGTGCTTCAAGCAGCATCTTGGATGCTGAACTGTCTCCTGGTTTTCATAGCAAAAGGCAGAATCATGGAGCAACTGCTGTGTAGGCACACTGTGTGTGTAGGGGAAATATAACTCACTCACTCCTGGTTGATGGCTGGGATCATTTCCCACCTGTCTTTAGAGGCTTATTTCCCTTTTCTCTTTCAGAGAACGGAGATTGAAGACAAAAAGGACTTGGGAAGACAGATAACATCAGCAAAAATAGTCCAGTGATGCTTTTAATCATATTTCAGTGAAGTCTGAGCTCATGGTTTGGATTTCTCACACTCAGTTGTGGTATGATGTGATTGAAATCCTACAGGCAAAGGCAGTGCTCCCTTGATCTTGCTTCCCTTATGGAGGTCCAACACCTTTTAATGTCACAGGGAGATCTGGAAGTCTGTGAGAATTGCAGGATTGAGCCTTATGTCACCACAAGTCCTTTCTGCTAATGATTTAAAATGTCAGGCAGCTGCATATTTATGTAGGTAATAAATCAATACATGCTTCAATAACACAGTAATTTTACTGAACACTAGCACTGCCAAGGGGGCACCAGCTCTGTGTCCTTTCATTAGCTTTGTTTCCTCATCAGGCTACACATTTTTTACAGTATTTGACGATTTTTTTCTCCAGAAATGAAGAAAGTTTTGACAAATCTGTGAAAGTGCATTGAAATTAGGAGGTGCTACACAAAAGTCAGAGATCACAAACTTAATTAGCTGGCACTTTTGAATAACTTCATTGATTGAAAGCCTCATTCATCAGGCAGACCTGGAGAAGGTTTGTGCAGTGCAGACACTGCAGACATAGAGGCACAAATAAACTCAGCTCCTATGGAAATGACCAAGAGACATCTTAACTTCTCACTTGGTCGTTGATTTTGGAATTGCTGGCTGAAGTCAAGGCTCATTCAGGGACACAGCAGCACAGAGCAAGGAGAAGCCATGCACTTTTGGCATGTGCATTTCTAGGGGCAGAAAAAGGTTTGTGACACTGCCTTGATCAGGTCATTACTCTAGGTTATAAATTTGAGAGCATGAATGTTTTTTAACTTGCATTTTCTTATTTTTTACCAGGTACAAAGATGACCATAGTGAGGAAATGGAAATGATTGTGTAGAATTGACTGTTAATCTGAATTACATTAACCAATAGAGATCAGCCTAGGACAGGAAGAGGAATATGAGAGGGCTTGCCCCCCCAATATATTCTACTCTCTAATTAAAGTTTCCTTCTCTTTTTTCTTTGTTTACCTTAGTCTGACTGTGTCTTAGATACCTTTATGTTTGCTGAACTTGTAGGAACTCAGTATCTTTTCAAATTACATTTTTTTCTTCTGAATTTAAATAAAACTGGTCGTAAAAGTCAGTAATTCCTGGGTTTGTGTGGACAGAGACCACAAAGAGAGCCTGCCTCTTCTTAAGAGATGAGGCTAGTAAAAAAGTCATGTTTTATTTCCTGCTCTCAATTAATAATGTTCCTCATAAAATAAAATCTACTTAGAAGTATTATTTTAGAATTTAGAGCACATGGCAAGTGACTCCCTAAGGGAATTGTTTTCTTCTTACAAGATCTTAAATATATTTTCCTATGTTTGAACTAAAATGAAGTAGAGAATTTACTCTAGACAAGTTATTAGATGATGTGCATAACATAATTACTATGGAAATTGCTATAACCAGTACAGCTAAATATAAAGCTTGTTTCTTGCCTTTGGTAATGTAAATTTTTTTCCCACTAGATTTTATGATTCTGACTTAGAAGAATGAGATTCAGTTGAACAAAAAATGAAACAACAATCTCAAACCCCCACCCCAAACCTAACTGTATGCAGCTCTTTAAGGAAAAAAAAAATATTTTTTTTTTTTCTTAAAGGAGCTCTGTCATATATGCTCAGTCTCGTAATATTTTTCAAAACTGCTAATCCTGTAAAGCCAGTCTGAGTTTTAAAAAAAAAGAAGGTGCTGTGCTCCTGTACCCAAAACATCATATTTAACTAGGAAAAACTAGTGGAAGTTTCAAGAAGTAGAATGTTGGCCCTATCTCGTGCTTCCAGCACTGAAAACATGGGGTTTTTTTTGTTTGTTTGGTTGGTTTTTTTGGTTTTTTTTCCTTAGAGCCCCACCTTTTTTCCTGGGCCAAATTCTAATAATTTGTTTGTTTGGAAAATAATATGACCAAGATTTGGTACCAGATACATCCTGAGCCCTGGTGAAAGCTGTGGAGTGAGTCTCAGGAGTGACAGGAAGCTTTTTCCTCATTCTTTCTCCTGAGTGCAAGAGTAGGTCCAGTTTCATCCAAAGTCTCTGGAGCCCATGGGAATGTCACTGATAGGGAGTGAAAATTGCTCTGGCATTGTATCAGTAACTCTGCTGTGAGCAGGTTTACATCAGTATTAAATTTCTACTGATTGTCAAACCCAGTGTATTAATTTTCATTTATTCAGTACATAGTCAAAGGCTTTCTTGGAACTAGTGGTGAATTTATTAAGACTTGTAGCTGGCCTTTGTTTTTGCACCTGTATTCTAATTCCTAAAAATATTGGCTTTGTCTTTTGATTGCAGAAAAGATTTATTTTAAAGGTTGGCAACTGATAAAATCTGTTGTAGAGGAGAAAATGATATTCCTATCATTGCTTTGGGGGATAATTTGAGTTAAAGTTGCCTGCTTTCTGTTGGGGAGCAGCAATTAGATTTATGGCATTTATTTTTGCTCACTGCATCTTTCAGATATCCTGTTTAAAGCCTTCTCTGTTTAGACATCTGGCTTTGTCTCACTAACTTGATGAGTTTTGGTGCTCCATTCATCCATTTCTCCCATAAACAGCTCAGTGTCTCATTTTACTGCTGTCTCCTATTCATAGCACATACATCTTTATCTTTAAATTCTACTCCTTCTTACTTTAAATCTCACATGAAAATTAATTTAGGACTGCCCACAGTAAGAAAGTAGTAACAATCTTTGTCTTAGCTCTGCCCTTAATTTCCTCCTTTTATTTTGGACTAGATTCTCAACAGAGGAGGTCTAAGGATGGAAATGTTACTGTGTGGGAGAATCAGGAATGGGAGAGAGGCAATGGGGGAGCCATGGAAAGGCACTGTGGGGTGCAAACACCTGGGCTGGCCTGAGCTGAGATGCTCCAGGAGAGGATGGAGGGGAGGGTGAGGTTGCCCAGAGATACCATCCCCCATCCTCCTGGGGCACTCAGGGAATGAGGTCCCATGGCTTTGCCAGATGTTACTCTAGAGATGAACATTCACCTCACAACATCTGCTGGACACAAAGCAGAGATCTGTCTGTGGTCTCCACAAGATGTGCTGCTTTAACTGAGCCCTTTGTGCCAAGTCAGACCTGGAAGTCTCCTCCTTTTGATTTTTATTGATGTTAAGTCATGCACAAGGGAGATGTAAATCACATCAAGAAAAGCTCTGGGCTGAATTCTTCCGATGGCCTATCACTGCTAAATGATAAATCTGTTACATAAGCAGGAAAGCCCTGAGGGACAGAGGATGTTCAATGAAATTTGTACAGATAATCCATAAACACTCTCCTGCTGGGAAACAGAACAGAAAACACTGCTGCTTTGGCAGAGAAAGATCTGAGAAGAACACACCAAATCCTGTAATTAAATGGCTTTTAGTGGTCCTAAATGTTATTCTTCATCTAGACTTCTTAAATAGAATTAACTAGAAGCCAATTAAAAAAGCCTCCTGCTTTCTTACAGTGCATCTGTCTGGTACTGACTGTAGAGAGTTTATCTATTCACAGAACAGCATGAATCACTCCCCTGTTTAAGAAAAAAATTGATTGCTGTTCTAATACTTATTGAACACCTATAACAGATGTTTAAATCTCTACAAGCTTGAGATAATTAAAATAATAAATCTCTCCCCATTTGACAAGACTGCTAGCAGAAATCAAAGATATAAATAATCTGGTGGAGCCATGAGACATTATTCTGCCAAATATTATGATCATGTTCTCATGGAAATTTCAAGTCTGATTCTAGCATCCTTATTTAGGTAATACTCCCATCAGGTCATGAATAGGGCAGTGCTCAGAAAAGATGCCAGAATTGGGGCTCAGGACAGGATAAAAGCAAGGACCTCAAGAGCCTGGCCTTCCCCCACAGGATTAATCCCTCAGCACTTAGCTGTCCTCATCTGTATCTTCAAGAACTGGTCACAGATCTTTTTTATCCTTTTCTTAGAGTTTTTTTTTGCTTCAGTGAATTAACTGTAGTAGTATGTGGGCACCTGGATTTGTGCTTTGCAGTGCTTGGGTGCCTGACAGGCTGGGAAATGTCAGCTTACCCCTGGCCCAGGGGCAGAGATGTGAGAAAGGACTCAGCTTCCATCTCCCTCCCTTCCTCTGCAGCAGCAAACACACACCTCCTGTTTCTGCAAAAACTCCTGTGGTCTCCAGCCCTCCAGGAGGGGCTGGCACAGCCCCAAGCTGTGCTTCTGTGCAGAAGAATTCAGGACTCACTGAGTCCCAGAGGAAAAGATGACACTCCTAAAGCAGGACAGGGCAGTTGTGTGCCCTGACCCAAGGTTTTTGCATCATTGGCTGTTTTGTGACCAATGTCTGAATGGTTCTTAAAACACAAACTGAAACCATCTCTTGCTTCTTCCAGCTGAGTACCTGAAGGAGACCCCAAACCAAGGGGTTCTACAGGGATTCTGAAAGTTCTTGGTTATGGTGAGGATGTAATTGCATCTCCATGCTATCCAGTGCTCTGGAATTACTTTTTCTGAAACGAGTTTCTGAAAAGGAGCTAGGTGCCAAGGTCAGCAAAAAATACCAATAGGTTATCCATGGCCATGGGTGAATCAGGGGGATCACTCTGACACGGCCTGGGCTTGGCTGGCTGCTGGGGCAGCAGTAGTGGAGAGATGTGCCATGGTTCATTCCCCAGTGCCTTTACCAGAGGGATATCAATCACTGTCCTTGCACCAACAAAATCAGTGAGTTGTCCTGCTGGGCACTGGCAATGAGAGCACAAATGGGGCAGAGCACTGCAAAGGCAGGGGGACACTGTTTGGCACATCTGTGTGAGTGGAGAGGAGTTCCCCCTGCTGCTTCTCTACCCAGGGCTGGTTTCGAAAGTTTTGTGTGAAGCCCATGAAGACAGCAGGGTAATACAAATTATTCTTCCATGCACTCAACCCCTGATTATTGAGCACATCAAACAGAGCTGTCAAAGGCTGGGAGAAATGTACATTCATAGGGAAAATGAAAAAATGAAGAGTGATTTTCATCCAAGAGAAGCCTATAAAACTGCAACACTGTCTTTTTATGAAAGAGCTGCAGCACTAGAGATCTGGATTCACATAGCAGGACTCATATGACAATAACTAGACAAGAAAACACCAGAAAACCCCAGCATCTAAAGAAAAATCAGTGTTTGTTTTCATCTCACAACAGTGGCAGCCTTGTAATTAGTTGTGGCATTCTCTCATTCTCAGAGTAATGAGTATGTAAAACTGTGTTTTGTACATAATTTCTGGGCACCGTATCAGCTTCTTAAGATCACTTGAAAGGGAGATCAGTGGGAAGGATGCCACAGCAGAGATTGGAAAATAACTTTGCAAGTCTTCCTTGTTTTCCCTCTCCTTCAGCTTTTGCTCACTCCCTCCAGAATCCAGGCTGGCAGAGGAGACTCAGCTTTGTTAAACTGGAGGCAAATCCAGCCTGAGTGGTGTGAGGTGCTCACCTCAGAGCCCAGTCTCTGGCAGCACCTCTGTGGTTCTGTGGCTCTTTGCTTTGCTGTAGTCTTTGTGCTTTCAGGTGCTCTAGTAACACTGCAACTTGTGGTTTGTTTTTTAATTCTCCCTTCCACTGTAGGTCTGTTAGCAAAAGAAAGCTACCAGCCTTTTGTTCATCACTTTGTTTTTCCTTCCATGGCAAATATTTATAAGTAAACCAATCAGTCATTGTCAAGGGAACTCTAATGGTATGCTCCTATGTGGGTAATTATTACTTCCTTGTCAGCAAAAGGTTATAAAATTTTTTCTTTTGGGAAAATGCAGTAGAGACGTTTTTTCCTGGCAGGCAAATATTGTACAAATGCTTTTCTCTGGATAATACAGCTGAAAAGCTCCTTGTAGGATTACCTGACATAAATGCTTCTGTTAGGCCAATTTCTGTGTCACTGAAACACTGTTGACTCTTTTCCTACGAGGAAAAAGAACTTTCTATGGTTTCTTCCTACTGGGAAAACATTTTACAGGCACCTGGTTCTGTCAGAAAAATACAAATTAAAAACACCCCTCCTTTTTTCTTTTAGATACATCAGAATTTTGGTTCAGAAAAGCTGTTAAATACATTATTAAATCTGTGTTTCCAGGGACTGATTCTTGCCTGCTCATCAAGGATTGCTCACCTAACCAGGTTCTCTAGTGCTGCAAGTACAAGCTTTTGAGTGAAGCTGAGTGGAATGATTTGCTGCCAAAGCCATGATTCCTCTGACACTGGCAGCACTTCCAAATGCCTTGGCTAGATGGACTTTCTCCTGTCTTGCATTGAGTCATCCCAGCCAAATTATCTGACAGAAACATAGAATCACAGAGTTGTTTAGGTTGGAAAAGACTTTAAAGATCATTGACTATAGCCAGTGAAAAAACACTGCCAAGCCCAGCACCAAACCATATCCACAGGTGCCACATCTGGACATCTTTCAAATACCTCCAGGGGTGGTGATGCAACCACTGCCTGGGCAGCCTGTTCCAGTGCTTGACCACCCTTTCAGCAAAGAAACATTTTTCTACTATCCAAACTAAATCTCTCCTGGCACAGCTTGAGGCCATTTCCTCCTGTCCTGTTGTTTGTTATTTGGGAGAAGAGCCCAACCCTCACCTGGCTCCTTTCAGGGAACTGAGAGTGACAAGGTCTGGACATGAAGGATACTCAGATATCTTGAGTCAGGTACCAGTGGCAGCCAGGCAATGAGGGCCCAGAAAGGTGTGTTGGTCCAGGGCAGTGTCCCTGTGCATGCTGTCTCTGATACTTGTTTCTTGGTCTGGTTTTGTCTAAATTTATAGAAATTGATTTTAGAAGGTGAGATTTTTTTTTTGTTTTTTTTTTTCCTTCTTTCTTTTTAATTCTTCCCTTTTTTGCCAATGATGGTGGGGAATGTTTCTGCCATTTCAGATATTTTTGACTATCAGCCGTCTAAGGAAAGTGCTTGAGAATAAAGGGCAGGCTTTCACTGCTGACATCAATCAATGAGTGGTACATGATGTATGTACAGGAGAAAGAGACTGACACACTCTGGAAAATTATTGCTTTTCACCCTCTTAATTACTGCTGCTCTGAGGTCTGGGCTGATGTCTAAGTGCTGTTCCTCAGCTGCTTTATGTCCAAGACAGAGTGATATGGTTCTGAGAATTAAGAGGAAATGGAAAATGATTTGTGGTTCAGACAGGTCTAATTCAGTCTGATTCCTTTCTGTCAGCCTGTCCCCTCCTGGTGCACCACACACACAGATGGTGGTGGCATCTCTGTGCTCCCAGCAGAGCTGAGCAGCAGGGGCTGCTCTGGGGAGATTACGGCACATTTACAGTCTCCAAACTTCACATTGACAAAATCTTGGGTGGCACTTGGTGAAAACTGCAGTCAAAGGTGCTCTGCTGCAGTCTCATCCTGGTGCTCAGCAAAGGTAGGGGCTGTCCCAGAGGAAGGTTAAACTTGCTGCTTGCTCTCTTCACCAAAAAGAAAGAACAGTGTGATGGAATTAGGCGAGTGTTAAAACCAGGGGTGCTCACCTAGGGCAAAAGTAACACACCCACTAGCTGAGCAATTACCTGGAAATGCAGAAAAAACAAAGCTTGTTCAACAGAATTGGACACTCATGTAATGCACATATTTCTGTCCTTGCATTCAATTTTTTGTTAGTTGGTTCAGAGAAAGGCAGGAAGTGCTGGAATGGTGATCTTGGAGCTGAACCTTGAGCAGGGGTGAAGCATGCACAATTAGAGGACATTTGGCTGAGCAGAGCCAGCAGGATTCCTGAGGCTGCTCAGCACATGCAGTGAGGACAATTCATATGCTTGAAAATTAAGTGGAATAATTAGCCTTTAAAGAAGCAGCACACTAGGGAGAGTGAGGAAGGTTGATGGAGTCATGTTGCTCTCCTATGATTACAACAAAATAAAATTCCCAGAGGCACTGGTGCTGCAGGGACTGAGAGGCTGCTGAAGAAAGTATTTTTGAGAGAAAATACACTGTTGGTACAAAACATTAGCATGGCTTTCAAAGTGACCATGAGATCAAAATATAGCACAAGGACACCTCATGGGCAGAGAGACTGGGAAAGGGACGCTGGAATTCCTGTTGGTGGATTCTTGCTCTATCCCCAAAACTTAGAATGAACATAAACTTGTTCCAGACTCTTCAGTTTTTCCCCTTTTAGGAGTTGTCCCCTCTCTCTGACTTTCTCACTAGAAATATCTGCCTGCAAACCAGTATCATGTTTGAATCCCTGACAAAGTTACATCTTTGCTGGGTTAACCTCCCCCTGCCAGCAGGGACATGTATGAACACATTTGAGTAGTTATAAATGAGTAAGGCTGAACTTGGAGGAGGGAGAAAAACACAGTACATTTCAAGCAAATGGGGAATCCAAAGTAAAATATTTTCTCAGGGTTTAAGCCTTTATTCTGTTGATGGCAAATGTCTGTGTGTCACAACAGCCTGACAAACTGCAGGGTCACATTGCCCTTGCTTGTGTGTGACAGCTCCCCATTTCGAGCTAAGCTGCCACCTGAAATAAACTTCTTCAAGGTACTTGCAGGTCCTAACTTACTTTTGGAAGAGGCTTTCAGTTTTCACATATTTCTTTCCAGCAGCAGATGGCAGCAATTTTCTTAGTCCTAATCTGGTAAGATATGTGTGCTAATTACTATAAATGTAAAAGTAAATGACTATATTTCAATAGGTAAAGTCTTCAGCTGCCCTTTTCAGCTGACATTTTTAAGTCCTCCAGTCAGTGCAGTGCTGGGCAGGAGCAGCACCAGTGTGTGCCAGGGTGATCTATGTGAAGAGGCAGTGTGGGACCAGTGTGGGACCAGTCTGTGCCCAGGCTCTCACCAGCAATGATGGTAGATCAGCCTCAGCCATCTCTGGGGTTATTCTTTGGGGGTAAAAGAGATACAGGAAAATGTGGGCCCACATCCTCACCTTCATCTGGGAGAGGAAGTGAAAAGCTTGGCAAAGAATGAAGTGCAAAAATGTTTTAATGATTGACTAGTTAAAGTTTGAAGAAAATGAAAAAATCAGAGATGGTCTGGCTCAGAAATAATCAATCTGTGCTCTAAGCTGAATTTTTCTCTTCATACATTTATTTCCAGAGAAGGGTCATTAGGACTCGCTTTTAAATGAAATGTTTGTGATCAGTATAAAGGTTTGCAACAGAAGATAGAAAGTGTGAGAAATAAATTGAGCAACATTATTATATGAAGCTAAAATATAATGACATCTGTTATGTGAGCATAGAATAATGTTGAAATTAGGGAAGCTTCATCAACTTTGAATGAATAAATGATCTCCAGTTAGACAGAGAAAAAACTGATTTTAATGACTGTTTTAAACTAACATTTGGTGAAATAAATGTTTAATGCATTTATTCTAAACCAGAATTAACTGCAGTGCCATGTCTTTTTCATAGCTCAAGCACTGCTTCTATTCAGCTGTTTCTCTATCCTTTTTATCTCCCCAAATCTACAGGAAGCTGGGATTTTAAAAGCTTATTATCCATTTTAAAATGTCTGATAAATATATCCCTTACTACTGCTTTTGATGATGTGTCTGGTAAATTTGATTGTGTCGTGGGAAATGCAAGTACAAGACACAGAATCTGACAAGTTTATGATGGGATAATTGTGTTAAAACCATATTAAGCCCTGTTCATCTTGAAAAACTGTAGGAATTATTGTTACCTGTAGCTTTGCAGTCACCTGTGTTTCATTTCTCACTGTGTGCTCGAACCCACCTGCTATTTCATAATTAAAAACATTCCTGTGGTATAAAACAGGCAGATGAAGGAGACTGACGTGCCCAAAAGCAGAAAAATAGTTAGAAAGGGCTGGGCACGGGGTAAGAGAAACATCCTTGAATAACCTGGGCATTGTCATCATTGAAATCATTGTGAACTGCTGACCTATTTGGGAAGTGAGGTAAAACTTTTTCCTTAATCATCAAAGAAAATTTGCTGTAAGAATTGGGCTTGTTGGATGTGGTAAAATCCCTATTCCTTATTCTTGCCTGCACCTTGGGTAAGTGACTAGTTAATACCATGCCTTTAATCAAAGACAAACAGTCAAGGTCTGACTCCTGTCCTTTAATGCCTCAAGCAGCTCCCCCAGCTGTATTTCTGCTCTTTTCCTCTGCCTGCTTTTGTGTCTCCCTCGGTACTCCAAGGGCAAGGGTGCTCGTGGCACTGGTGCTTGTGTACTCTCGAAGATGTTCATCTACTTGTACCTGCTCCTTCTTGACCTAGCCCTGTTTTCCCCGCTGAAAAGATCACACACACAATGAGCAGAGCTGTTGCAGAGCCACCTTTGTGCCTGTTTAGCAAACACCCTGCCTTCTGCTGTGCTAACAGAGCCCTCTCACACTGTCCCTGGCAGAAAAACGCCGGCAAACAAATGTGCCTGACACTTCCAGAGTGGCCAGCACAGCGCAGGGAGGTGGGCAGGGGCAGCCCCTGGTGCAGGGTGGAAAGGGCTGGCACAGGAGGAGGGGGTGGGAAGATGCAAAGCTGGAGCCCTGTGCCAGGTGGGAGGAGAGGGGTGAGCTCAGGCACTGATGTGGCTGGTTCTGGCAGTCACAGCTGGTGACAGCAGGAAGCTGCAGAGGTTGTGAGCATCAGGTTTTGTGTCCAAGTCAATCAGGTGTTCCAATTTTCAAGTTATGATCGAGATTCAGATCTTCTATCTGCTTGTTGAATCTGATGTTTCTGAAGTATTCTCTCCTGCCAATATAAGCACTTAAATTTTCTGGGAACAGGCCATTTAATTCCTAAGACATTCTCCCCAGGGCCTGGATTGGATTGATCTTGGGCAGTGAAATGCTTCATGCTTTGAAAGGATGGCTACAGGGTCTGTGCTTGTGCTCCCCATGACTGCCCAGCAGGTTGCTGCTCCCTGGAGCTTTGCTCCCCCTCCCTGCTGCTCCTCTGCCATTCCATGGCATCATTGTGTGACCACGTGCAGATGCTGTGAAGGGTTTGTTTGTAGCTTTGTGGCAAATGTTTCCCAGGGATCTGTGTCAGCAGGGACCACCTCCCTTTGCCGAGGATGAAATGAAAGTGCTCTCGTTATCAAACACACACCACGCTCTCACCAAGCAGGCTGCAGATGCTGGCAAGCAAAACGTGATGAGTTTGCATTAGCCAGGTAAAGTTGCAATAGGAATTCTCCCTCTCTAAGATCCTGCATCCCTGACGATGCAATCCCTTCAGCAAGGACTGTCATGTACTACAAGGCTGTGAGCTCATCACAACAGGACTCTGGCTCAGCTGATGCCTCTAGATACCAGCACTAAATAAATATTGATAACATGGCAGCCTCTCTGCTTCCTACATTCCTGTTTCCAGCCTTCTTATTACTGAGCATTCATAGCTAGAGAAGTGGATGCAAAATCATCTTCTTTCAAATGAAGCTGTGCTGAAAGTGGAAGGGGGCAAAAAAGGGCAACTGAAATAATTCCAGGCATAAGGGGGCTTTGATTTGAGACAATATTAGGCAAGATAAAACCCATTTAACTCTCAGAGCAGACTAATAAAGAAAAGTAAGATGGAAAGATGTATAATAATGAATGACACAGAGAAGGTCAGCAGGGCTATTCCTCACTGTGTGTCTGCAGAGTATGAAAGGAATGCCCAATGAAACCCAAAGGTGACAGGTTTGAAATAGATAAACGAGTTATTTTTATGCAGTGCAAAGCTTAATCTGTAAATCTCAATTCCACTCGATGCTGTGTTGTTATGAGATACCCTTAAATACAGAACTGGTGAGTTTTTTATCCACCACTCTTATTAGAGCTATTCAGTTCATTTAAAGGGAATTGAACTTCTTTCAGTTAGAAATCAGAAGGGGCTGTGTTTCAGGAGCAAGCAATTTGCTTCAAAAATCTTATAAAACATGAACTGAAGACTACATCAAGAACATTTAATGTTCAGAACTATATGTCTTACCTTTATTTCTGCTAAGAAGTGCTAGGTAGGATGTTCTGAAATGACTGTGCAGGCTCAGAAATACTGAATTTACAATTGATTTTTATACTTTGATTGGAATCAACTATCTTGAGAAAGCAAGCTCCCTGTTTTGTTGTGATATAGCAAGTGTTTTACTCATTTTATCAGAGGAGATTGTGCCTAACTAAACCTTGTTCCTTCGTTCTGGGGGTCAAAACCATTAACACATCTGATGATTTTTTTCCTGAAGTGTTTGGTACTAAATTATTTCCAGTTACACAATGTCTTGGTGGCTGAGAAAATGCAAATAGTGATCCAGTGATACTCATTGTATAACAGTTTATTTAACTTCATCCCATTGATACAATTAAATCTGTGGTGATGATCACTGCACAGCTTTACAGGAGTATCTGGGCACTTAATAAGGCAAAAAGTTTGTTTTGGATGGATGCAATAAACCAGAATCCTTCTGTCTCTTGAGGTTTCTGATACAGTCACTGAAATCCATGTTTAAACCAGTAAAGAACTTGGTCCTCTGGCTTATTTGGAGTGAAGAGTCTAACTGCAATACTAGTGGAGTGCTTACTTCTAAAGCTGTTATAGAGATAAATTTTGGTCAATGAGATGTCTTCAGTCCCATAGAGACATTTGAATGGAAACCTATTTTATTTTCTTTTTTTTTTTCTTTTTTTTTTTTTTTTTAAGAGGAGGAAGGAAAAATGTCAGCTATCTCAACCAATCCTTCTCAGTATCAAACATGGAAATCTATTGAATACAGAAGGCAACAGAAATAACTCTGGTGTTTGTTTTACAAACAGCTAGTTTACATGGGGGAGGAGCCAGGGAGTTCAATGTGCTGGCATTTTTGGCCATTTAAATTTTCAAATGCAGCTGAACAGTCAATTTTGATAATTGGTCTCACTAACATTCTTATTAAATACAAATTAACTTATTCAAAAGACTTGGGTTTGCACCTAATTATTAAAATCACAGAACTTGAAATCAGTTTTCACTTGCAGTTTTGAACCTTTTGCTACACATGAGTCATGTCACCCAGAAAAACCATCTCAGAGTGTTCATCTAGTCCATCTGGTAGTGCAAATAGTGGAGGGACTCAAAATAACAAGAAAATTGTTTACCTTTCTGAATAGGATATGAAATTACTTTCTTGCCTCTTTATAGCAGCTCAAACATTTACACAAACTTGTTAAGCTGCTTAGAGAGAGGATTATTTGTGCAGGTAATGCTTCTTTCAGGGAGTTAAGCTGCAAGGAAAGCAGATGCTTGACTTAACGAAATTTGGAGAAATTGCCTCAGGGAGAAATTTAAATAAATTAATAGAGAGCTTCTGCTTTCCTTCCTTCTCTGTCTCCATTTTAGACAAGTTATTCCCTCTCTAAGAAGATGGGTTTGTGCAATACTCATAAGGAAGTTATTTAATTATGTAAAGCTGTACTAGGTAAATGTTATTTACAGATGACTAAAAAATTTTGTATTACACTCATTTGCCGAAAATAACCCCCCTCATTTCACAGCTGGTGGAGAGGTGTTTTTAATTGTCATTAAGGTAAGCTGCAGATTGTATTCACCTGCATCTTTTTACCCATTTTGACTGTTATCTTTCTTTGTGGTTTTTAATTGTAACCCTGCAGGCGCCGTACACATAATTGAAGTAACCAATCTGTTTTTGTTTATCTGTGTTTTCCATTAATTAGATATGTGCAATCTAAATTTCCTACTGCAAACCTGATGTGACATGCAAAGGGACTAAATCTGCTTTTCCTCACCAGGCTGGACTGCCAGTGCTGGAGAAGATATTTCCAGAGCAAGAGAACTGCAGTGTTTGTAGTCTGGGCTGCACAGTGAGTGAGGGGTGAGCAAGTGGCTCTGGAAAAGACTGGAGGAGGAGTCTGAGTTTCCTGCCCTTGGGAGTGAGGGTGAGCCTTCATGGGTAGTGCCCCAGGGATTTCTCCTCCTGCCTGAGCTGGGCTCACAGCAGTGCTGATGTGGCTCCTGGGTGTTTTCTGTAGCCACATTTCCTTTTTCCTGCATTGCTCACTGCTGACACAGCGGCTCAAAACTTCACTTCTATAAATAACCAAGGTACATCCCCTAACCTGACCCATGGCAGCACAGGTAAGACCTAAAGGTGCTGCTGTTTGTTAGGGCATCTCAGTGGTTCTCAGAGACAATTTTGTTTAGAAATGGCCCAGCTCTGCAGTGCTCACATATTCAAAACAGGCTGGTGATCAGCTGTCAGGTTTAGCTGAGAACTGAAGAATTTGCCAAGAGTGAAGTTCCTGGGAAGAAACTGAAGTGATCTTCATGTAAGAGGAAAAGGAAAACTATTTCCAACCTGCCCACAAATGACCAGGGAGAGGGAATAGCCTCAGTTCTGGATGTGCAGAATGGCAGGTACATGGAGAATTCCATAAAGGAATGGGCCAGTAAAACAAAGCCCAAAAAAGTAAATCCAGAGGCAATCATTAGGGAAAATCTTTGGAACCAAAAACTACTTACTGCTGTTTTTTGAGGTTTTTCTGACACTTTGTTATGGATCTACAACATTTTCCTGTGTGCTTTGTGAGCTCAGGGTTTGCTGGTTTTTACTCAAAAGGATAAATAAGTGGTTATTTGAAGCTAATGGCCTCTTTTGCCTGTATATATATGCCATAATTCCACAGCAATCCTGTAACAGCCTCCCTGATGTCAGACTGGCCTTGTACACACATTAATGGGTTATCAGGTACTAACTCCCTGCCCAGCCCACACCTTTTCCCTTTTGCCTTCCCTTTGGTGCTCAGTCATTTTTCTTTGCTTGTTGCTTGCCTGCAGTGATGACTGTGTGCCCTTTTCTTCACTTGAAGTCTGGCAGTAAATCATTTGTCTGCTTTTTTCTCCCCTTTTTACATTCTGGAGCAGCTGCTCTGATTATTTTGAAGCAGAGAAAAGACCCATAAATGGGGAGAATCCCGAAGGTAAGTACTTCAGTGAGGACTTAATGTCAAGGTACAGTACACATAGAAGCTTTTACAGGCACTATTTAAAAACTGTTACCTGCTGTGTACTTTAATGGCAGGACATAATTCAGACATCTGATTGACTGCCCTTGAACGTTGATTCTTGTTCTATAATTTTATTTTTCCAAAACCTTGATTTAAGAACTTTTTGAAGGCATCATATATTGCATTCATCACCCTTAGTGGATTACTTCTGCTGCACCAGCTTTGGTGACAGGGGACAATATGGCAGAAGGAAAGTTAAGCTCTGTCAGAGGAGCAGTGGAAAAGTCACCCTGTAAATTGAGGATTGCTTAAGAATTGTCCTTCCTCTTCACTGCAGAAAGTGTTATTTCTATTTATTTTTTTCTGGTTTTGATTACTCTAGGAAGGACAGGATTCAGTGATCTCTAATCCCTCCAGAGACCATAACACAGTCTGAGTCTCTCAGGAATTGGAAATGGCCAGGGTACCCTCAATAGGAAAACTATTGACAATCTGAAGCACTGAGTCCAAGGATTTAGGAAGGGTACTGGTATTGAAAACTTCAGAAAACTGTCAGTCAATCTGCAGCTTTCAAGTGAGACTGGTGCTTTTGAATGTACTGTGGTAGTGGTCTTTACACTGCTATTCCTCACAGCATCTCTAATAATGTGGTGCTTCCTGTGACCATTTTCCTGCCCCTCTTCCCATTTCCCCCCAGCTGCACTCTCTGTGTTTCCCCTGAGCAGAGTTCAGTGTTTGACCAGGTCTGGTTCATCCCTCCAGAGAAGTGTTGCTGGGTTTATGGGGTGGGGTGTTTGAGCAGCTCCTGCAACCTGTGGGCTTTTAATGAACAACCTCTATATAGCTCTCTAAGTATGCTGAACCCCCAGAATCCTCCCAAAAAAGCACCATTTTCACTCAGTTTTGCACCTAATCTGCTTCTACTCCCCCTGTCATGGTCATGAAAGATGCTGACCAGGTTTTCTCCAACAGGATGCAACCTGTGCTTCACTTTTCAGTTGTTTTTGTCATGTTTCCCTTGCCCACCATTTCACACTGCTGTTCATCTCTTCTTCATGATGTTCCCAGAGCAAGGAGCTCTGCTTACCAGTTCTTGCCCTTTTCTTAAGTCCTGGGACCTCTCAGAAGGTTTCAGTCTGCAGGTTTACACCTCAAAGGGGTTTCTTTGGAGCTTATGGAGTGCTTGAAGTCAATGCTGTGATTCTTCTGCTCAGGCTGAGTCTGATCTGCCCACTCCAAAGCTGTGCTTGTTTGTATTCCAAGACAATGGACACATCTGCTCTGCTTGAGCAGCTGTACAACTGTGCAATTGTTGGGTATGTTGTTTTCCAAAGTGTGGTTTCTTTATTTTGGAAGTACAAGAGGTGCCCCTGGCCCTGGGCAGCTGGATGGAAGCTGCACCCTGGAGGTTTGGTGGAGGTGGAGGCTGCAGAGCACGAGCAATATGTGCCTGCAGGGAGAGGAGATGTCTCTGTACTTGTCCTCCACTTGTTTTCTGACAAGGAATATTAATACTCAAAACAGAAATTAAGCAAGTACTTTCAGAATGCATGTTTTGTTTCCTTTAAGACAGGGTATAGCTGTAATGGGCTTTGTATTTCCAAGCACTGGCATTTTTCCATAGGTAAGAAATATTCAAGTCTGAAGTACACTTAACAGGTTCTTACAGAAACTCAAGCCAATTTTAGAACATTACTGTGTTATCACAAGCCAAAAGCATTGGCAATCAAACATGTTTTTAAAGCCATTAGCTCCAGTTGCACTCACTTGTTTTAGTTTTTTCCTCTTTGATAACATGTTGTTTTTGAGGAAATGTTATTTCCTCACTGACAGTTTGGAGGGCAGGACTGGCTCAGGCATAGTGAGAAAAACCACAACACCACTGTTTAGTCTTTGAGTCTGAAATTAAATCATATCCCTTTACTTCCATAAATGTTTCTCTTTGCAGATGGACTGTGAGAGGGAAAATCAGTGCCTTGAAATGTATGGACAACTGAGGATGACAAAACCTAAAAGCAAATGTCTTGAAAAGAACTTATTGAAAAGGTAAGGCTGTAAAAAATATATTTTAGCTACCAAAAATGTATTGGACTGTTACCAATATATTGGACTCCTTTATTTCCTTTTTAAAAAATCTCATCTCATTTATAGGACATGCTCACTGATGCTTCAAGAGACATGGAAACATTGACACCAGAATTGAATTACTGATGAGGACCACTTGAACAGGTCATGCTAGAGCAGCCTGCCAGGTGAAGGGGTGGATGTGCAGGTGTACAAGAGAACTTTTGTCTTGCCAAATTCATTTCTTGTATGTACCCCTAGAAAAACAAATACACTGTCCTAAATATGTGTAACTTGTGTCCAGAAAAGCAATTTAGGCTTTTGTGTCATCAGCCCAGAGTTTCAGACTGTTTGTGGTACTCTCCCTTTTGTACTTATGATTTGTTCTGTTCTGCAGCCTGAAATATAAAAATCTGGGCAGAACAGAAATGCAAAATAAGTCAGTTTTTACAACCAAATTTAAAACTTCTGTTGTGTGCTACAAACATTAGGTAAAAAAAAAAAAAAAAAAAAAAGGTGCTGTATTAATTTCTTATTTTCTTGAAGCACCAGCGAAAAAAGGAGGGGAAAAGAAATCTGTAACATAAAAACATATCTCAACATTAGTATTTGTTGATTTCTAGCTTTCAATTCCTTTTCATTTTTAAACTAGGATTTTCAAACCATCCACTTGCAGAAATTTGCATTTTATGAGAACAAATGTGATGAGATCATTTCAGGTAACTTACTTCTTTTTACTCAATTTGTGGCATCTAAAACCAACCATGCTTGTCATCGTCTCAGTAATTTTTTGTCATTGAAGTTAAAATATAATTTAAGTTTGCACCAAATGAGCTGTTCCAAGATGAGTTTGCCAAACTCTGTATTGCAGTGGGATTTCTGCAATTATGATTAGATACAAACAAAAATGATCTCTGGAACACCACTGAATGCAACATTGATTAGCTCCTCTCAATCCCACAAGAGGTTAGGAGAAGCACAACTTGGATTTTGTCTCTCTATCTCTGCCAATCTCAGTTGTGCTGGTGGATCAGCACAATGAAAAGGGGATGGAGGGAGGAGAAACAAGGAGCTGATGGAGGACTTTTATATTACTGAGTGCTGATGTGCTTTAGGATGTTGTTGGTACTCTCCAGAAGTCTCAGAATTGCTGAATTGATGGTGTAGCTCCATCCCATCCAGAGGACAGAAATCACCAGTACAAGAGTTTGCGTGTGTTTATTGTTTTTACTCCTCTCCATGTTTTTTAGCTGATTATTGGTTCTCCCACCAAAATGTGAAATAAACAGGCAAAGGCAGCATTTGTCTTGGTCTTGCTGAGAAATTCCCAATGGCAAACAGAAGCATATTTCCACTTAGCTGTTAGTGGATTTTACATTTCTGCTCCACAAACTATTCTGCACATGAAAAAAGGCTCCCCATTTGAGCACTTGCCCTAGCAAGCTGTTTGCTGGATTAAGGCAAAGTTAGGAGTTAATTAATGTCTGATTTAATTACTCCCAAACAGTGATTCCCTTTCTGGTATTGGCCAGGGAAGAGAAACAGGTAAATATGTTATATCTTTTTATTCTTTTACAGAAATATAATGCCTACTGCAGGAAGATGTTACTTGTGCTGTAAAGCTGTCGTGTTATTCTTTGGGGAAGGAAATTCTTATTTTCCCATCCATATACCTATGCAGAGCAGTTACTCTTCTTACACTCTGTACATGCAAAATGCTTAATAATTTTATCTTCAGCTTTCAAGCATAAAAGTGAGAAAGTTCCCTATTCCAAACTACTTGTGTATGTTGTTGGTATCAAATAAGATTAGTGCTTGGAAGATACTGCATTTATCTTTCACTAGAAATAACCCAGGAGAACTTCAGATGCAAAATGAATTTTGAAATCTTGGCATTTACTGCTGCTTTATACTCTATGTGTGCAACTTCAGTCAACAGCAGTGACATTATTGTGCGAGTCCCTCCAACTGAACGGAATTGGCACTCTATTAATAATCCCTCTTTGCAGAGCTGAATGGGAAATGCGTTAGCACTCAGCTCTGCGTTTGTCTCCTGAAAAATGGTGATCAGAATCATGGCTGTTACCAGCCAGGCAGGATTCTTCCCTTGTCAGTTCATTCCTTCCTGTAGCTAATCCCCCATCCAGTGTTATCCAGATGTTGATGTCCTCCTCATTCCCTTCCCAACAGGCACTCCTTGCTTTGGCTTTTGTCCCATGGAAACACAGCCCTGCCAAGTCCCTCTGTGATGAGCTCCCTTCCCTGCTGCAGTATCAGCATTGCCCTCCCCATGGCTCAGAGCTCCCCCTCTCCCTCATCCCAGGGATGTGGGTGCTGCTGGCAGAGCACAGAGCCCTGGGCAGCAGGACACAGGGGCTGGAGATGGTGGAGGCAGCCTGGGTGGTGCCCTGGAGCCCTGCACCTTTCACCTGGGCTGAGGCAGGCTGTGCCCACCTGCAATGGGGTTATCTGTCAGCTTTCATCACTGCTGAAATTAATGGCTGGGAAGAGTTGATGGTTTCCAGAGACGGACTTAGCTTTCAGCCTTATTTTGTCTTGCTTGTGGTGGTCATCACAGGGTGTCTTCTGAGCAGGAACATACCTGCACACACACACAGATTTCTCACGTGTGGCCACATTTCCCAAAGATCAGACCTGAATCTGCTGCTATATACAAAAGACTAGACATAAAGTCAATAAATGTGACTTTTCACAGCTATAAATCCTCCCATCCTGTCATCTTCCCATTCAGCCAAGAAAGATGTGGGAATTATGAACACTCAGAAGCAGAGGTTCATGGCCAGGCTGGGGCTCTCCTGATCATAGCTCTGGAAGTAGCTGTGTTAGTGGTAGGCTTCATAAGGGAAACTCATGTCCCCTAAACTGCTTCTTCCAGCTGCAGGCTGCTCTCTGTACCCCAGCAAGCTGCTCATATGGAAGCTCTTTAATTTCTGCTGTGTAAAGTCAAAGCAAAGCTTTCCTATTTGGCTGAAGAGGAATAGAGTGCAACACACTAAAGCAGCAGATCCATCAGTCCTTGGGAGGTGAGAAAAGAGCAGCTGGGAGAGCAGCCTCAGCTGGTGGCTGTCAGATGAGGATGTTTGGCTTCAATCTAATTGTAATGGATGTGGGTGAGTCCACACATAGAATGATTAAATTTGATTAAGAAAGTCTACCTGACTCTTTCAAAGCTAAGTGAAGCCAGTGGGAAACAATCCTTTTCACTGAGTTTTCTGATACTGAGTTAAAGCCCTGGAATACCCTGTAATGAAATAATTTGGTTGGCAGAAAAAATGGAGAAATTTGGTAAATCAAGGATTGGAGAACTAACTGGGGTTTGAAATTATGCATTTGGTTCCTGGTTCTTCACAGATTTACTGCTTGGCATTGCTCAAGTTCATTGGTCTTCTTGGTCATTTCTTCCTAGTATAGACAGATAGGACAGTGGGAATAATATTTTTCTCACCTTTTTTTTTTTTTAGGTCAGCTGTCTCTTTCAGTGCCTCTACAACACAGTGCACCTGGGAGGTCTTAGCTGGGTCCCTGACCTGCTTTAGCAGACATGAAAAAACAACAACAAGAAAAGAGGTCAGAAACAAAGGGCAAAGCAGGTCTCTTTACTTTAGTGGTACATCAGAAACAAGAAACAAGTGTAAGGCTTGGAGAATGGCAGGCTGTCCCTACAGTTCCTCTGAAGGCTGATCTCTTCTGCTCTGTATTTAACTTCATAAATACCACATTCCTCTTTGCCTTCCTACCTAAAGAGTGACAGCTGTATAGCATATTATTCTTGTCTGAAAAAATGACTATTTCCCACAATAGACTGAGAAAACATCAGAATAAGGGAAACAAAGTTACTTTTAAAAGTAAATTATCCATCAGTGATATGTTTTCTAATGAATAATATGCACATTCATATAGTGACCAGAATAATTGATGTTTTTTGACTTGATATAAAGTGCTGAAGGATGTCTAGTGATACCACTTTATCATTTAAAGTTCAAGTATAATTCCAAAATATTGTTAAATACAGCTTCACCTAACTGTATATTTCAAAGCTCATGGGGTGTTTTATTTCTAGGCATTAAATCTCTTAATTCAGCTAAAAAGTGATTTTAGTAAGTGACTTCATAAATAATTTTTAAAATAGCACTCTTACACTGCAATCATACCAGAAGTGAAAGAGTGGCTGGTGTCAGAGGTTATGAATTGCTGCAAAGGTTTCAGTGTCTTGGTGAAGTCTGTGTCACCTGGAGAAGCAAGGCAACATTTTGTCTCTTTCAAATCAATTAAAAGAATTATACAGGCAGTAAAATTTTATTGATCTTTGTCACATTCCTTGTCTACAATAATTTTGCTCATTTACTGTATGTAAGAATACCTTGAGTGAGCCTGGGTCCTGGAAAAAGTCACCATCTTTGGTTGTTCTTGGCCTTGCAGGTCAACATTGTCTCCTTGAGGCTTTAAGGAATGGTTACACTTAGAGAAATGCCTAAAAATGCTGCTACTTTTGTTGTCATTGTATGGTATCTAGTTGAGATTATCTGTAGGTAACAAAACAATGTTTCCGAGTGTCAGCTTTGCATATGTGATAAAGACCCAAAAGCAGAGCTGAAAGTTTTATTGACTTTGACATCAATGATTGCAAAGATGCTGATGCACAGCTGAGGTGAGCAGTGTGTGAGCAGTACCTGGCTTTTCTCATCTGCTCTGGCTTGAGGGCAGGCTGCTGAGGGGATGCTGATCTCCCTGCTGAGGAAGATGCTTTCCTGTGACTGGCTGGCGTTTGGGTTTTAAGATTCTCGCTGCTGTGCTGCTCAGTGCTTGCAGCCTCTCAATGGTCATGTGCAAGAGTGGGATCACAGGCCCTGGGACGCAGCACCCGCAACTCAGGGCAGGCAGTGGCACTGTAAAGTCCCAAAGTGCACTTACAGAAATCTGTCCCGTGATTTCTCTGCCTGAATCTCAGTTGCCTGAGAAAACTGTGTCCTCCTGTGAGTCTGAGCAAAATGCAGTAGATTAGTCTGCACGGAGCTATTCTAAGATATTTAAAAGTGAATAAAAAGCAGCACAGGAAAACCAAAAATAGCACTACCATTCTGTGGAAAGCATGGATGTGCCATGACAGAAGCAGAGTTAGGGAGGACAAACTTAGCCTGGTCCAGTTCAAGGCAGTCTGGTTAAACTGATGCTAATGATGGTGTGAAAATGTGCAGCGGGTTTGAAAGCGGCTTTTTCGTTCGGCGCCGATGCTGCAAGCCCTGGGGCGAGCTGTCCGTCTGTCCGCGGTGGAACCGTTCCGAGCCGTGCGGGCAGCCCGAGGCCAGCGCAGCACTGCCCGGGGCAGGGGCCAGGGCTCCGGGTGATGCGCCCGAAGTGTCAGCGCTCGCCTGCGACCCTCGGTGTGCGCTGGCACCGGGCGGGGGCTGCTCAGTGCCGCCCGTTCCGATCCGCGCCAGATCCTCCGCACCGGCCCCTCCGCAGCCCTTTGCTCCGCTCCATCCATCCCTCTCCTGGCCGCATCTTCTGCCGAAACCGGAGCCGCACGGGTCCCTGCCCGCCCGTTCCCCGCGGGGCCGGCCGGGGTCGGGGCTGTCGTACCCGGTTCGGGCGGTGCTCGGTGCTCCCGGGGCTCGGGGCTGTCGTGCCCGGTTCGGGCGGTGCTCGGCGCTCCCGGGGCCGTGCCGTGCCGTGCCGTGCCGTGCCGTGCCGTGCCGTGCCGTGCCGGGGCTGCAGTGCCGAGGCGCGGCCGCCAGGGGGAGCCGCTGCTCGCGCGGCGGGCGGGCGCACCTGGCGCGCGGGGCCGTGGGTCCCGGCCCGCCCCGCGCACACGGACCGGACCGGAGACACGGACCGGGCACACGGACCGGGGCTGGACACGGACCGGGAGCGGATACGGACCGCACACACCAGCCGGGACCGGGAGCGCCCCGCCGCCGCGCTGCCGGCTCCGCTCTCGCAGTGCTGTGCGGCGGGGGCCGCCCGCAGCCCGCCGGCATGGAGCCGTAGAGGGGAGCTGCTGTGGAGGTGAGTCCTGCGCGCGGCGCTTCCTCAGGCAGTTCCCTTTCCTATTAAAAGAGAAAAAGAAAAAAAAAATCCCCACGGAAAAAGAAAAGTTCGTCCGTTCCCGTGCCGCCGTGCGCGGGACGGGGCTGAGCCGCGGCTGCTGCCCCGGGTCCGTCCCGCAGGGACCCCGCGCTCCCGGGTCTCGAGTGATGCTCGGGGCCGGATCCGTCCGTGGCGGCGCGGCCGCTCCGCCGCTCCCCGAATCGAGCCCGACTGCTGTTGGAGGCGCCGGGAATGTTTTCTGTCACGAAGGAGAGGTCTCGGTTGGTACCGAGGGTTTTTCAGCCTCGCGGACGCTTGTGGGGTTTCCCGGGAAAAGTGTTACTGCCGGAGATTTAAAATAAAAACAGCAGAGCAGGTGTCTTTTGGGATGTTGCAGCGCGATGGAGTCTTGTTGAAGTGGTGCCGGTGCTTTGGAGGCTTGGCTGCTCTGAGTTACCGTGCTGGGTGTTGAACAGTGGGACTTGAAACCTCGGTTTGCCTCTCAAAGTTCCGTGACAATAAAGCTGCTCTGGTTTCCTTTGGAGTCTGATGGAAATCTGCTGAAGGGCACCAAACATTTCTGAACTGGCTTCGATTCAGCGGCCGTTTTCAGAGAGCCTGTCCCCGGGCTGCTGTCTCTGCTAGGATTCAAAGAATCGAAAGTTTCTGGTGGAAAATGCTGTAAGCTGCGGTTTCCCAAAGTTGTAGTAAGGTCTGCGTACTTTTGGCAATTTCTGCGCCTGTTGGGTTAACACCCAAACTTGGGTTTGTACCGCGAGGGAGAACCCGTCGTGGCAGGAGCCAGCATCTTGCAGTGCTCCTCGGCGGTGTTTATACTCTCTTGTTTTTATCCTGGATATTTGAAAAACAGTAACAAATTTTTAGTATTTGTGTTGTGGATGCTACAATACTACTGCCAGAGCTTTCAGGGAATTGTTGGGGCGGGGGGAGGCGAGGTGAGCTGCTGCGGGCAGTTTGCGGTGCCCAGGTGCTGGGTCAGTGTGCGTGGCTGTCGCGATCTCTCTCGCCCGAGACCGGCTCTAATTCACCCTAAACACCCTAAACGCTTCCTGCCCGTGCCAAAAAGGGAACCCTGATTCTCATCAGGGCTGAACCTCTGCAGCTGGTGGCTTTCTGCGGTGTCCGTAAGAGCAGGTGAATGCCTGCCCTGCTGCTGTGCTACATGGGGAGGAGGTTACCGCGGGCCAGCCTGGATGGGGACGTGGTGCCTGAAAAGCTTTGCTTGTGCCAGACCCGAGGCAGGAGGTGAGTCTGGGGTGGAAGCTGATAGCGAGGTGAGCGCTTGCTTTGCGATAGAGTGACTGCAGAGGAGACAGTGGGACACGCAGGGATTTGGGATTTTGGGCTCCCCAAGCCAGCCGGGTGTAATGCATGAGCAGTGAGCATGAGAAGTGGAGAGTTCTGGCAGTTTACCGAGTCCGTGATTCATCGGGGCTGTAACTGGCGCTGTGCAGGGTGGCTTCCAGAGACATCACTGAGGATCGCATCCTTCTGAGGACGTTTCTCGGGGCACAGGAGACCTCTTGCAGTGGGAGGACGGGGGCTTGGGCCGACCTCCCTGCACAGTGCTTGTGTTGCTAGGCAGCAGCTTGCACCTCCAGCGTGCTCCAGATCCAGCCTGCAAGGGGAGACCTTCCTCTCCTGAACTGAAGCTTTCTAGCTGGTGACCAAGGGTAGAAGGCACATATCCTGCGGGTGTGGATGCCAGAGTATCCTGCATTTCTTGCCTGCTCCTGGGTGTTGGGGAGGGGTGGTCAGGGGAGTGTTGTTAGCTGACACAAGACTTCTTTATACTCACCCACCTACTTGGGCTGCAGGCAAGCACAGGAGAGAAAGATGAATCTTTGATTGTTCCATTTGTAAGGCTTAAGAGTTCTGTACAGAGCACCTTTTTTCTTTCACATTACCTGGAAGCTCATAGGAGGTTCGTCTTCAACTTGTTTAGTGATTGATGCTTTAGCAGTTAAATGGGGGGGAGGGAAAAGGGAGGAATATTTGCTGGGACGAGAGGTAGGATGGAAGGCCAGGTGTGCCACATTAATGCACTTAACCAGCATGAGCCAATTTTAGCGGATGCCACACAACTGCTGGAGCCTCAGTGCACGAATGGCATCAGCCAGCGTTGTTTGAACTGCTCTGTTTCTTGCAGAGCAATGGAAAGCTTTTTAATGTTCAGAACTGCCAGTCTGGTGGCTGCACTTTGAAGCAGTGCAGTAGCTGAAGCTGTCAGAAACTAGCGGGGGGGACTGACCACCCTCCAAACAGAAGTCAGATCACAAAAGAACCTGAAAGGGTCAGGAGGGATTCATAGGCTGGTGTGGTGAAGGTGAGCTCAGCAGAAGGGCCGTTCTTGTGGCACAGATCACTTCTGATCAGGCAGGGGTTGGTGGTGTGAGAGAAGGAGGAGGAAGACTCCTGGTTTGATCGAGGCTGGAGGCTTGGACCTCAGAAGAAGCTGGACTTGGCAGCCTTAAACCTGGATGGGGCTGCAGAGCAGTGTGGAGGTGGAGGCAGGTAGGAGCACACTTGCTGGTCTCAGGATCTCGTGGGCTGTGCAGTGCTGCTGTGGGATAAGCTTGAGCCATGGAGGGTTTAGGAGTGGGTTTGTCTGAGGTGTCAGGCTGGAGGCAGTGTGTGTGAGGAGCCCAGCAGAATGCAGATGGGCTGCAAGGAGGAGGGAATGGGGGCACTATTGAGGCCTGTACCCCTTGGGATGCTCTGCCTGCTTGGAGAGGACAGGAGCATCCAGGCTGTCTGAATGGGATGTTCCTGCAAGGGGATTTGGTTGGTTTGTATAGGCAGAGTAGTTTTTATCCATGACTGTTCTCAGCTGTTTCCTCGGGAGAGAAGAATGAATAAGTGTTACAGTAATCACTTAAAGCTATGGAGAACATTGTATTCTATGTGGCATTTGGAAGGGAGAGGCTGTTCAAAACTTTGTATGCCTACGATGCCCTTGTGGGACCAGAGGTGGAGGAAAAGTTCTGAGGAGCATGTGCAGCAAGTCATCCCTGCTGGCTGGGGTGGGGAGCTGCCAGGGATGGCTGGGGCAGGTGGCCTTGATCCCTGTGTCTGAGGGAAGAGGCTGAGAAGTTGTACTCACTGTGAGAAGCACAAATAAAGCACGTATAGTGTATGGACTTTTCCTGCTCTCTGAAACATTCAGGCTCAGAGTAATCTCTCACTTCAAGCTGAAAATACCAAGGGATGCTAAATTGTGAACAATTGTTAAACAGCCTTAAAGAGCTGTATGGGAAACTGTGTCTGCTCTTCATTTCTAAGCCTTCCTCAAACAATGAGAGTCTGAGCTATTTATCAGGAGCTCTTTTAGAGCTGGAAGGAAAAGTGAACATTTAAAGTGTATCACAAAATAAAGAGGCACTTTAAGAGACAATTTGCTTTTCAGGATGTCCAACTGAAAATAAATCTTTCTTTAAACAGCCTTGGAAAGAAAACAGAGAGAAAAGATCTTGCCCTTGCTGAGAATAAAGAAAATCTTTTTGCTAGCTTTGATGGTGAACATTTCCTCTGGCGTCTGGTACTAGGTCCAGGTAAACCCTCCTGGAATTGGTGGAGAACTGAGGGATGTGTTAAATTCAGTAACAAAGCTGGTGAGAGAGAGAGGGACTGTCAGTTAGAAACTTCTTAGGGGCTTTGGCTAATCTTTTCCACCCCAAAAGCATTACAGAGTCCACCCCTCTTTTTTATTTTTTATTATATTTTTTAGTGTAACAGTTAATTAACAAGGATGTCTATTTCACATAGCAATTTCAGGGCATATAAAATACGTATTTTATTTTGGCTGCATCAGAACAAAACTCCATTATTTTCAAGATTTCCATAAAATGTGTCAAAGTAGCATTCTATAAACTGTTTCTCATGGTTCTCAAATTCTGAGGGGATGTTGTTTCTTTGCTTACTTAATTATATTCTTACTTTCACTCAGACAAATCTGGCAATGCACATGTGTAAAGTCCAGTCCCCGGTTATGTAAGGAGAAAAAAAAATCCCCATCAAGAATCTGTTTATCACTTTAAGGAACAGAGATGATGCCGAGTTCAGTGAAAGCAACTTGCCTCTGCTGACGGCAAAGTGCCGTGCCTGGCTTCTCTGGGACTGTTTTCTAAGTGGGAAACTGTAGAGGAGTGTTTTGTAAGGAGCCTGACAGCTGGTATGTCCTCTTTTCCTGTTAATTCTGTCTTCTTTGAGCATTGTGTATTAGTTAGGAAAGCGTGTGGCCATGGATGAGATCAAGGAATGAATTTCTAAGCACATCTCATGCAGAACTGTTCTCACAGCCTGTTTCATTAATGTGCAGGAGTGAATTTGGACCAGATTTGCCATGAATAGTGCAAATATTGTTATTGTGCCAATATTGCGGAGCTATGAGTGTGTATAAGAACAGGGATGCTGACAGTTCCAGCTGTAGTCTCTCTGCTGTGTGGTCGTGGAAAGAAGCTTGTTTTAAAGGCTCTGTAAAAGCAGGGAGCATTTCAGCATGCAGATGGCAGCCCAGTCTAAAATCTAGTTCTGTTTGTGCTGAGCACCTCCGTAATGAGCCTTGAGGAGCTCAAGGGGAACGAGAGAAGTGGTATGGGGGAAAAGAGGAGGGCTGTGCTGTCTTTCAGGATTGAGACCTCTCTTTGAACTGTCTCTCTCCATTTTTAATAGCTTTTCTGCAAAAGCTGCTTGGGGAGCAGGGTTAGAATGGCTATGAAAGAAGCAAAGCATCTAATCTTTTGGCTTAATAATGCTCCTGGTGTAGTTAGCTGCAAATTGGACAGACTTCCTTATTGATATGAGAGCAGAGAGCAGTCAGTGAAATTGGTGTGGGTGAGAATGGCCTTTTCTCGTGTCTTTTAATCTGAAATGTCTTCTCCTTTTGTAGTTGAGGCTCTGTAGAGAGGACCTGTGATCTCTGGCAGGGCCGTCTAAGGCACTCAGGCAAAAACAGCCATGACCTGAGCAGTGGTGTTTGCTCTGGGTGTCAGCAGCTGAAGAGCTGGAGTCGTGCAGCCATGGTTTCTGTGGAATTTATGGGCTTTATTAGTGACTCTGAGTTCTAAGAGTTTTCACTCAGATCTGAAAAGCAGGAGTCAGAGTCCTTTTCTCCACAGCCAGGGCAGGCTGGCTGGGCTGGGTCTGAGAGCAGGCTGAGCTTATCTCAGCACAGGAGAGATTTGCCATGCTGGGCCAGTGCCCAGCAGCCTTGTCAGCTTTGGGAGGTGTCTGTGGTCACCCATGGCTGGGGCTCCCCTCTCCCCTCGGGTGGCTGTGATCACTGCTGCACCTTGCTCTGCACTGGGGCTTCCTGCTGTAAATGTACCAATTCTAGGACTTAGGCTGATTCAAGGTGATTCTAAAAATCTCTCCCCTTTCCTCGTGCTGGTGTACATGTTCAGCTTTCCAAGTGCAGATTGTCTTCACATTTTTTTCTCTCCCCCAGTGGGCTTTTCTGTAAGCTTTTAAGCACTTCTGCAAGGTGGTGAGAGGCTAAGCCCCACTCTGTAAACCTAAACTCTGTCTCAGAGAGTCTTTACATTTCTTACAGTACTTCATGTTGCCTGAAGTACTGTATTGATTAAACCACAATCTGCAGGAGTAAGTATGTGTAGAATATTAATAGCTTCTACTCTAGGGAGAAAAAAAGGCTGTAAATTAATTGATCCATTATGTTGACCTCATAAACCATAAGGGCTTGCAGTACAGCTGTAATCCTCCTCCCACAACATGTATTTCACTTTGAATGTCTGTAAAAGGCCTGGACTACTAAAACTTAAAACTGTGATACTGGACATGTATATCCATCTATTTTAGGATGTGTAGTTAGAATATTACCATGTTAAGGCTGAACAATAATTCTGTCTAGAATCCAGAGTAGTGCTGAATCAGTACAGCACTGATGGTGCAGCTAGCTATGAGGCTTAAAGAACAGCAGCTAACTTTTCCACTCCTTTGTCATTCTTGTTCCTCCTTACAGTGGCTTTCTGTGTTTCCAAGTGCAGGAGCTGCTGCAATGAGGGGTGAATACGATTCAGGGATTTAAAATCTGGTGTGAAGATATAATGAACTTAAATTCTGTGTGAGTTGCTTAGGGAATCGAGGTCACTGTTGGTGTGAGCTGATAGAACTCTATCTGCTAATCAGTGCTGAGTAGTCCTAGTTCTTCTGGTTTAAAAATCTGTTAAAATGGGCTGCCTAGATTTTTATCAAATTTTCATTAGTAGCAATTTACATGTGTGTGATCATATGCTCATCACTCTCTTTAGTGTTTTGATGCTATAGATACTGTAATCTTTCTCTATATTTAGAATATTTCAGGGGACTTTCCTATTTCCTGCCTTTTTTTTTTCTCTCCATAAATGAACGCTATTTTAGGCCTATTGGATCAGAAAATTCTTGTAAGAAAATGTTCTTGTGTTAATGCTCACAGGGTTTTCTCTATAGGGCAAGCCAGCAGTTTGCTCAGTGTTGAGTCTTATTGCCAGTTTACCATAACTAAAATCACTTCTACACTCTGCAGCCAGACATGTTAATAGGGGAATTCACAGGGGTGTTTGCTGTATTTTTCTTTTGTGTTTGACATTGAAACCCATTTTTTTTGTTTCTGTGTAAGATTCGTTTTGAACCTTGAAGAGTCTGCATTTCGTATCTCCTACACTTCCATTTGGAAGATATTTAACCTTTTAGTGGAAGCATTAAAATATTTTCAAACAGAACCTGAGTGTTAACACTAAAGGGGTGGTACTGTTTGTTCTGAAATAACTGGTAAGATTCTAATTTTATTCCTTTCACATCACAGAAAGTCTGTGAGTTTTAGCTTTTTGTTCCTTTTCTTTTGCACCCAGACATTCAGCCTTTAGGGGTCATTACAGATAAGTATTATAGCCTTGCCAGTGTTTAGTTGTGGGCTCCCTTTGCTTTGTCAGGACAAGACCTTGCTTTTTCTTTGTTGTGTTACTGTCCTGCAGGTGACACACTGCTGAGCCAGTAAAAATCCCAGACAGTTTAGATGTTGTCTCTTTGTTGCTGTTTACTTCCAGTTTGTGCAGCACAAGCCCTGTGTTGAGCAGGCACACCATGTTTCCCTCAGGTCTCAGTTTTGGAGACAAGTTTTTGGAGAAAGCACTCTGGAATGAGTGTCTCCCCTAAGGAGAAAAGGGCTTCAATATCTCCCTTTTCTTCTGCCAATGACAGAAATGGATACCAGGGGATGAAAGTGAAAATAAGTAAAACTGTTCATTAGTAAAGCAAGATACCTGCAAAGCACAGGAAAAAAAATTGAACTTGCATCTCACCCCCACCTCTGCACGTGGCTGAGAGGCAAAGATGGACTGTCCTTCTTTGCTGCTGGGAAGAGAGGAGAAAAGAGTTCACAGCAGCTGGGAACACGCTGGATTTCTGGCATGGGATTCCTCCTCACAGCAGCCCAAGTTGGTGGATTTTGATTCCTTTCTGGTGTTGGTTCAGCTCCTCCAAGGTCTCGTGTTCCAGGCGGTCCTGCCAGCTCCCAGGATGGGCCAAAAGGAAAACAAACCAAGCCAAAATCAGTTCAAGGGAAAAAAACCCCAGCCAAAAAAAAAAGTTGCTGAAAGGATTCCTGGTACAGTCTCCTGGCTAGAGGAAGGGAAGGGAGAAAGACTTGTGGCTTCAAGATAGCAAGAGCTCATCTGACAGAAGGAACAGTGTATGGTCCCCGGCTCACCTTTAAGGTACAGCAGCCATTTCTGGGCATGATGATTAGGGAATAAAGTATCATCATAAAATCACCCTAGGACACCTCACTTTAAAATTTCTTTTTAAATTTCAGCTGAACAAGGAGAATTAGGCAGATATGAGTTTAGTTAAGGACCCGAGTCCAGTGGAGACTTAAATCCTGCAAGACAAATGCTGAATGCACGCTGCCTTGTAGAGTTAATGCTCCCTGTGTATTTAGACAACTTAAGTGGCTGGTTATGATGGTGAAGATGCACAATGAATTAGGCAAAATGAAATATTCTTTGATGCTCATTGAGCAGCAGAGCGAAGAACGCTGCATGACCCATAACAAGTAGAGCTGAAGAGACATTATTTGAACTAACATGCATCTCTGATCTTGAGTATTTTATTCCTGACCTTGAGAATTTTTTCTTTATGTTTGAGATATCAACAAAAGGGAAATGGTGCCCATTGTGGATTGCTTCCAACCAACATTATATAGGCTTAACATATTATATAGGCTGAAAATCTTTTAGTAATAAAATAAGTTCAATGTGATATGTTGGCAAGAGAGAAGACCCAAGAGTGAGTTCATATTAAAATTTAAAGCCTTAAAAAGTGGGGTGGGAAAATGGTTTGAAAAGAAGGAAACAGAACTCACCATCGAGCCTACTGTAAAGACCTTGCTGCCATTTCATCCTTTGTGTGTGGGCTGAAAATGGTAATTTATTTTTGTGAGATAGCTGAGCAACAAAACCTGACAATTGGAAATCACTAAAGAGGTGGGTCGCTGTTTTTAATGAGTGCCTTCTGCATCACAGCTTCTGTGGAGAAACCAGAACCTACAGAGCCTCATGGTGTGTCAGCAAATCTCAGCCTGTGCACAGAGCACATCACTGCTTTGCTTTCCTTGATTTCTTTTAAAAAGGAGCACTGCATAAACAGAGTTTGTGGTACAAATTAGAGCAAAGCTAAATTACATTTAAAATGCGAACTTGGGAATCTCTGTGCTGGATTTTGTGAAAAATATTAATGTTCTGATTTTCTTCTAATTTCTAAGTGCCTCCTTCTAACCCTGTCACTTGATGTTCCTTTGAGTCCCAGAAGCCACATGAGCTGAAGTGGGTGCTGGGAAGACAGCAGGCAGTACATGGCAGAAATTTCTCAAGCTCTGTTTTCTGAGGATTTGTGTGGAAGAAATAAGTTTTTCAAAAGAGATGAAGTGTGTTAGGCAGGATAAGGGAGTCAGGGTGTTTTTTGTTAGAACATTGCAGCCTGTTCCCCTTGCAGTTTTGTGTGCTTACGGGACACTGTGACAGTTGCCTGAAGTCAGGTCTGTAGCACAAATGGGATGAAGAGGTAAGGACAGACCTCACTGGCAGGGCAATGATGAAGAATTAAATTGTTGCACCTTGCTTCTCCTACACTTCTCCCTCTGATAGCAGCAACCACCCTTTACTTACCTGGATTCAAATACAACCTGACAGGTCACAACAAGGCTTGGACTGCTGGTTTTTCCACCTTTGTCAACAAGCACTTCATTCTGTGTCTCTCTTGCCTTCTCTCTGATTTTAGGAAAGTTGGCTGTAATTGGTTTTTCTATGTCCTTATTGAGTAAGATGTCTTCAGTCTTCTGGGAATGGTGGGAACTTGGTTCCTCTCTTATGAGGCATATCCAGTAGAGTATTACATTCTTGTTACAGCTGTGAGCCCCTACTAACACCTGCTTGGAGTCTGCAGCATCAGAGTAAGCAGCTCCTCAGGGAAATGCTGCTCAGTGCCTGTGAGGGGAAGGTTTTGTCAAATGGCAAAATCAGCCCGTGCTTGCAGGGAAATGGCATCGAACTCTGACTTGTTTATTCTGTCTTGTGTCTCATCAAGGTGGCACGGTTGTGTCCATGTTCTTCATCAGGCCACTACACATTTATAGCCAGCAGCTGGCACAGGGCTGGTTTGAGTCTAGTCCATCCCACTGCCTGACAGGTGAGTGAATGGTCCTGAGGAGGGAGTTGAGACCAGTCCTGTTGGGAGACAGGGTGAGAGTCTTGGCACGCTCAGCTCTAGAAATCTGAGCAAATTTAGAAACTTGGTCTTGAACTAAGGCAGCCTTCCTTTTCTGGCTGCTGGACATTCTTCTGGGGGAAATACAGCTTGTTTTGTATCTTGTGTTCTTTGTTAACCTGGAAATTTAAGTGCAGTCGTGTCTGATAGGGCAGTTTGAGCAGCCTGGTTGTCTGTGGGTTTCTCTCAGCACAGAAAGCAGCTGACCCACTGGTCACACTGGTGTGACTGATCCCACTTTGGTGGGATGTCTTCCATGGTGGAGGTGACAGCTCACACTCTGATGTGTGTTTTCATGCCAGCCTCAGGGGAGTTGTGTCAGATGTGACAAGCTGAGGCTTTGGGCTTGATTATGAATGACTGGGTGGTGCTGTGATTTCTTGCCCTTTTCCTGCTCTATTTTCCTGATTTGTGCAGGTACAGAGACTGACTGCCTTGCTGAGGCCAGGGCTTCAAAAAGTAAAACTCCTATCAGTGCTGACAGAACCAAGAATTTTCTGCTCTGCCTAGCATTAATATTGGTTGGCAGAACTTGCTTGGAATTTTTAAATGTATTTAGTGCAACCTAGCTTGTTTGGGGTGGAGATGAACAGACCCACATGAAAAAGGACCTGGGGATTCTGTATTTCAGCTGTAATTACTGAAGGCAGAAAAGTAGAGAAACTAATTTGCAAAGCTATACTTGAAAAACATTCTAGCATAACATCATCATTACAATTATCTGTCAAAAGATTTAGTTCAATTACTTTTTTTGAACTCTCTTGTCAAGATGGCCTTACTGGTTTCAGGATTGTGTTACTCCAAAGAGAGGTCAAGGAAGAATGAATGCTAATTCTGTCATTAACCACTGTCAGACAGCCTTCAGTGCCTATTATTTCTTGAAAATGCTTTAGCATTGTTACTGTGAGGAATCAATAGCCATAAAGTGCCATAGAATTCAGAGAGGAAAAAAAAGAATCCACTGCCTGTTTATAGATTGTAATACAGTAAGGTGAGAGGAAGAGAACATCAGTTTTAAGTGGTAATTTTGAAATAATTGAATAGCAGCACAATTCCTGAGAGATTACACAGGGTTACTTACATTTTCTTCACACAACGATAGGCCAGTAATAAAATTACAAGGGAAGGATATTTGATGTAATAAACTCAAACTGAATAAGAATCAGTGAACAGCAGGGCATTGCAACCTCTTGCTGCTTTGTTGTGTTTGGTAAATGCTCAGAGCTGGAGGGGTCTGGGCTCCTCCTGACGTTGGGGGTTTGGGACCTCTGAGTGAGCTGGGTGGGCAGATGTGTTACAGCATTTAGGGGAGGATTCCATTTCACTGCCCTCAGTTTTCACTACTAATGCTGGTAATTTTGTGCATTTCTGTTTAATTGAAAGTGCTGTAAAATGTGTGCTGAATCTTTGGTGCAAATAATAACCTCATAGTGATTTAGATGACTTCCTGCTTTATCTGATAATAAAGGTCCTGATCTAAAGTCTGCATCTGATATGGAGATGAATTCCTGGAGTTTAAATATATCAAGACACTTAAAGGCCCATAACTTCAAGATAAGCATATATTTGAGGACTCTAGCTTATAATAAAGCATCTCTCTGTGAGAGAGATGGGCTTTGTTGAATTCAGATTTGTTTTTAAATGCAGAGAAAGAGCCTCAGTTTGCTCTTGCTATCTTTTGAATGGCCTGGTACTTGTAAATGAAAACAGAATTAGTTCCAGTAATTATATAAAATTAAAAATAAAATTCTAAACTAGATTTCCCCTTTTTCTTTTTAAATGTAAACTTCACAGGTGAGACTCCTGAGACCTACATTCATTGATTTCTGAATTTTGCTCACCTTTCTTTACCTCATTGTATAAGAGAAATTTCTGGAACAGCATTAATTGTAGGCAATTGTAGGAGCTTCTACAAGGTCACCAGTGGGAAAGTAAGGTTGCTAAGAGAGATTGAATGAATAACCTACTCTGTGTCTTTTCCTGAATAATATTAATTTTTTAAAAGTGTGTGGCCTGTTTGTATGAGACAAAACTGATCATGACCATCAGGGTCTTCCCCTTAAATAAAATACAAAAATCTGCCAGATTAGACCCATACTACTTTGAATAAACAGTTACATCTTGTGATTTCTTTTTTCTTTGAGAGCAAAATGATGTTTTTGAGGTGTCATTTAAAAAAACCCAACCCTTTTGTGTGACAGTAAGAGTAAATTGTTCATACATGATTTCTTTGAACTGTTCTGTTTTCCTACTCCTGCCTAAACATATACCAAGAAGCTACATTAAGCCATTGCCCCGTAATGGTTCTTTGAGAAATGTTTAACTGTAGCTGCTGCTTTGTTGTAGTGAAAAGCTGTGATTCAGACTTTGTACTATGTTTGCATTTCAGCTGTCACAGAAAGTGAAAGATGAAGCCTCTTGTTTTCTTGGTTCTTGTGATCTGTACTGTAGTCAGCATGAATTTGAAGCTCGTGTCAAAGAGAAATTCTGGTAAGTCACAGAAAATTATATTTACTTTTGGATCTGGACCACATGCTCATGCACTCAAGCATTTTAGATGGCTGCATTTTGTTTTGCATATATACTACTTGCTCTGTTCTGCCAAAAAAAGATAAGTCATCACTGGTATGGCTTACTTAGTAAATGAAAGCATCCTTATGTTTTTGTGGTTTTTTTTGGTATTACAATGATAATAATTACTTTGGCATTGTGGCATTGTTCTAACATCCAATCTTTTAAACATGCTAAGGAATTTTCTTAAATATGGATGTGGTCTGTGGTGAGTTTTAGGCCTGGATGATTTTTTGTATGTTGAAAGGTCATCTTTGAAAATATTATTCTGGCCAGACATCTGATCATAGGGTTAACTGAGAAGAACTCTCCTGAGTAGATAATCTGATTATTCTGTCAAAGAGAGTGGAGTTGGTTCATGTTTACATTTGCTTTTGAAACCTTCTAGTAGTAACAGAACCCTTCAAAGAAGCATTAGAATCTCTCCTTCCAGGGCAGACAGTTCATCTGGATAATGGTTCATCTGTTCTTGAGCCTGAAGTGATGTCTACTCTGCAGCTTTGCCCTCTCAAAGGAGTGACTTGATGAGACTTTGCATTTCTCAAGCAAGCTGTGAGTTTAGAAGACATTGGGCAGACAAGTAGGTCAGCTGCAGTGCTGTCAGTCTGCCACAGCCTGCTGTGGTGGAAGGGTAAATGCTGAACTTTTAAACTTTTGGTGGCGTGTTGTGTTTCTGCTTGTGTGCTGTTCTTACATGTGGGAGGGCTTCCACTGATCCTGCTGTCCTCAGGGTCTCCAGCCTTTCCAACACTGCAGGTGCAAACAAAATTACTGACTGCAGTTGGTGTGGCCTGTGTTGAGTTTAATTTCTGTTTTCTTGAGAACAGAGAAGAAAATTATTGGGTGGTCTATTAAAAAGAATTACATGTCACATCCCAGGCTGAGGAGTGTCACTCTGGGAACTGACAGAGGCAGGGCTGAATTCTTTCTGCTGGGCTGGAAAGTCTAAATGGAAGTTGCTAAACTGGACTAATATTTTGGTGTGGTGATTGGGTCCAGAGCCCAGTTTGTGCTGTGAGAGCAGTCATGGGTCTTGGGGTTTGGCTATAGTGCATCTTGGTCTAAACTCTGCTCAGTGTGATGGTGTTCCTGCTCTTCAAAATGCTGTCCCTGCCTGGATGGAAACCCTCTGAGATGCACAGTCAGTGTGACTGAGCAGCCTCTATTCACTGCCAGGCTCCCAGCAAGGTCCTGTGCAGTGCTTTTTGCCGCAAGTACACAACTGTGGAAGTGACATGCTGGTGGTTGTAGCATCATTCAGCTGGTAGTTTACCTTTAATTAGATATATATTTTTTAAAATCTACTTTTTTTGGTTTTGCAGAATGTCTTGTGTTAATAGCAGCTGTTACAGTGTCAATTTAGGTTCAGTACTGGTGGGAAAAATGCTTTAATATGTTAGATTTTCTCTTGCTAAATATAACCCACGAGTGAATAGGTGTTTCTTTTTCATTTCATTTGATTGTGCCAGTATATGTTGAGAATAAGATGAAGAGGAAAAAATGCACACAAAGTAAAATTATGGTTTCTTTGCAAGTACCTAATCATGTAGTTGGCTTTCACCTTCAGTACTCATTCTGGTTGCTGCATGGAGCAAACTATTGATTTCTTTTTTTTTTTTCTTCCCTTTTTTCTACTACATTGTGTGTGAAATAATTTTCTGTTTCTGTGATATCAGCACTTGGAGTAAAATTAATAACTTGACTCCTTTTCTGAAAGACCTTTAGGTTTGAAGGACTGTTGCTTGGGGCTTCACTAAACATTGTATGTTGTGAAGAGGGAGATGCTCCAGCGACTTCTGAGCTTTAACTGTGTAGTTTTAGTGGAAGATCAGTGGGTGGATGCAGACAGGCAAATGCTCAAAGAAACAATGTCAGCATATTTTCCATAGGATGACAGTAGCTGTAACATACTGGGGCTACAGTTCAAAGCTTTTTTTTTTTGTTTGTTTTTTTTGCATTGGTGTTGGGGAGTGGAAAGGAGAAATTAATGTAAAGGTTATTTGTGGGCAGCTGCACTGCAGTGTAAACTGCAGGAGGTCTGGAAGCAGGAATACGGTTTTAGCTGTAGATTAGAGCTGAGGTGAGGGATGAAGGGCCCAAGGGATGCTCTGTGGACAGGATCTCTGCAGCAGTGTCTGGATGGGTGTTGTACTCTTGGGTCTTGCTGGCTGTTGATATGGGGATGTCTGTGCTGGGGAGCATCCTTAAAAGGGGAAGGCAAATTGTGCAGACAGTTATGTAGAGCAGTGTGAAGTAGTGCATGGAAGGTGCTGACACTGATGATAAAGACAGATTTGGGCTACTGGAACAATAAACCAGGAAAATTGGTGTCTTTGCTGACTTATGTACACTGGCATTTTTTCTAAGCAATGCATGGAATTATTGCATGAATGACCAGAAATTGTGATTAGCGTCAAGTGCAAGAGCAATTATGAAGTTGACTGGCGTGTGTGTAATGTCACATAATGGACTGTATCTTGTTTAAGGGGTAGGGAGGATCTAAAGAGAGCTGACTTGAAGAGGAGCAAGGAGAAGGTGAGGTGGTGGTGTCAGGTAATACAAAGGCATCACTCAACTGAAGCAGTCAAAAGTGGGGCAGTGTCCAGAAGAGCTTTGTAGGTGAAACTGGAGTTGACTTAGAGATTAAAGGTTTGACTAGGAAAGCATCTTCAGAGGCAGAAGTGCAGCTATTCCCTTCAAAGTCACGGAATGGGTACCCAAGGTGGGAAAGTTGAGGATGAGAACTGCAGACAGCAAATGCAGGCAGTACACAGAGGCTGGACAACAGGCAGGAGTCATTAAAGAGAGGTCAGGAGTGGAGGATCTGAGATGTTAAATAGAAGGTGATGAAATGCTGCTTGAGCTGCAAGCATAGAACTGTAGTTTGCTGAAGAAACAATCCTCATGGAAGGGAATAGAAAAACAGAACTGAAAGATTTTTCTCATGTCCTTTACTTGCCCTTTGTTACTTATTTAGGAGTCCATATTTCCCATTTGGAAAAGAGAAGCAGGGATGCATATGAAGCCTGCAAATAGATTTAGAGTACTCTGCAAGGCTGCAAAAATGACACAGAAACTTGTAGCAAGACAAATTTGTTTGGCTGCTTCTCACTTGAGATGTGGTGCCAAAATAATTAAAATGGGTGAGGTAATTTAATTATGCTCATCAGATTCTTCTTTACAGGCAGCAACTTCCCAGTGCTCCAGAAGAAATCTGTCATGTCTACAGAGTAGTGATTGCTGTTTGTGGTGGGGACAGAACAGTTTGCCTCAAGCATCTGTGTGAGTGTAATGTTGACTTAAGTTTCACAGGCATTTCTTAATATTAAGAAGCATTTTTGAAAACTGCAGGCCATCCTTTTTGCCTGTTTAGGAAGTAAAACTGAGCAAGCAGCTAATGTGGGGACTGCAGCTTTAGCAATATCCTAGAAAGGGTATTTTCCAGGTGGAGGTTATACAAATGAATTGATGTGGGAGTTGCTAGGTTCCCAGCTGGTAGGTGATTTCCTTTTAATCGGATTAAGAGACTTCTTTTCCCAAAGCTTTTGTACATATAGTGCTTTGAATAATCATAGCAGGGAGTATAATACCAATTAAAAATCATTGCATTTTTTAAGCAAAAGATTTTTCAGATTATAGATTGTTTGACTTACTAGACATAATTCCATTAGTGAATAGTTGATGCCATTTATTGTTGCTGTATTATTTGTTGAGCTGAAATACCCTGTCTGAGCATGCTGGAGTTCTGGAGGGCATGCCAGCTTTGTGTGGAGGAGCAGGGGCAGACATCCTCAAGGTTTCTGTCAGGCTGCTGGTTGCAGGACATTTAGGAACCTTTCTGCAGGTTAACACAGCTTAATTGGCTCAGGCTTGGCATGGTGTAGCAATGGGGAACAGACACAGATCTTCTTCTTGGCTTGCTCCAGAGAAGATCATTTATTGCAACAAACCAAGCCTTTTTATGTTCTAAACCAAAATGAGCAGCACTGGCTGCCTGGCACTGGGGTGTCCCTGTCCATTGTCCCTTTACCCACCAGCTCTCTGATCACAGTGTCCCTGTTCATTGTCCCTTTGCTCACCAGCTCTCTGATCAGTGTCCCTGTATCTGAGTCCACCACTGCCTCACCCATGTGGTGACCACATGCCAGCCATAGAACCTGTTCTCTGGTCATAGAACCCATCTTTCACCTCCCTGTTAGCTGAACCTTTCCCACGGTGCTTTTTGGTGAGCAAGGATAAACAGAATTCAACAGGATTTCTTGTCTCCCACAGCACAGGTATGTCCCCAAAGCTACAGTCATGTCTTCTCCTCTCCTCTGTCAGATGGATTAACTGTGGGATTCCAGCCTTCCTCCTTCTTTTGCTTTTCTTGGGAGCATCCAAAAGGCATTCATGCCATAGGAGCAAGTGTATCTCTGATCCCCCACCCACCTGTCACCCTCCACCTGCATCTGACTGTCACCAATGGCTTGGGGAGAGAGGGCTTGACTTGCCTTGCTGTGTATGGACACAGCCAAACTCTCTTAAATTCTCATTGATATTGCAGTGCCTTTTAACACATTAATTTAAAAGCTATTGGCTTTGATATTTTAAATATCATGCAGCTGACTTACTGTGGTCTGCTATAGATGTTTCAGAGACCTTCCCTTTCCTGCAGTCACTGCTTGTGCCTACGATTTCCGTCTGCTCCCTTCTGTGAAGATCAATCCTCCTGTGTTGTTGCCTGACCACCTTGGCCATGGAAACTGTGGCATACATAGAAGTGGAGGTGTTTGTACTTCAGACATGACTCATGGATTTGTGCCTGGAGTGGAATATTCTAAATAAGCCTAACTCTGAAGTCCACTGCTCCTGCTGGAGTGGGCCCAGAGGAGCTGCTGGATGCATGCTCACACTTGCCATTTGCTTTAGTTTGCAGTTGCATCTGCCTGAAGAGATGACTTCTGACCCTGATGTAAAATTCATGGCCATGAGCCCTCCCTTGTTGAGATATGAGGGATGCAAAACAGGCTTTTGACTTTTGCTGCCTGCAAACACTGTGCAGGCAGAGGAGACGGGAGCTTGGCAGCACTCATCAGTGGATGTTGATCTCTTACTTTTCCCAGAAGATGTTAAGTTATTCACAGCTCCAGCAAACAAAGTCAGAATCACTGCTGTTCTAAGCTGTCATCAGTGCAGGAAAGTGCAGCCTCTCCTGCATAAGCTGTGTGTGCTCACGGGTTTGTGACTGCTCTCCATCTGCTCTGCTGGATCAGGGGAAGCGAGGGCTGGGCTCCTGCACACAGCCAGGGCTCAGGGGGCACAGCGAGCCAGCTGTGATGCTCTGCTCCTCGTGCCCCTCATTACAGCAACCTCAGCCTTCATTTCTTCTCCTCTAGACAGCATTGCAGCTGGACAGACCTGTCTGGAAAACAGCTTTTATACATTCTGTTTGCAGGTGGGGAGGAAGGGATGTGTACACAGAAGGACAAGAAAGGAAATAAATAATCTGCTTGAAGTTTGGGGGGTTTTTTAGTGACCCCCCCAACCTGACAAGGTTTACGTTTTGAACTCAGTTAAGCACTAAAATTTTTAGCTATTGCACATATTTAAAAGGAGTTAATATATAATTTAAGCAATTAAAATATTGAGCTGATACTCTAATATTAAATCTAGATTCCTTCACAAAAGAGAGTTATTTTGTATTTGAATAAAATAAATGAAAAAGTTAAATTGGTTCAAGCTGAAGTCATAAAGGTAGCATCTTCAGGGGAGAGAGAGAAGTAAGCAAAGCATGAAAGAAGTGCAATTTCTTTAGTTAAAAATATGTAATCTACTTTTGCAATGGGTGTCATCTCAGCTGTTTGGATAGCTGTTCTGCATCTAGATTCAGCATGTAGAAGTTCATTAATAATATCTGAAGTGCTAAAATACATGCCATCATGATTGAGATTTTTTTCTCCCTCTCTCCAAAACAGAGCATTTCAAATGAAAAAAACTCGTGATTTATCAAGGTGCCTTTGCTTATTTTCTTTCAGATCCTAATTAGAAATTTTAGGAGTTCATTTCAGTATTTGTAGTGTGTTCACTTTGAGGGTGAGTGCTCTAGGTTTGTGTCCTTACTCTGAAACTGACTGTCCTAAGGGACAAGGAAAGTTCTTCTGACATGTTTTGTTTTTCATCTTGCTCATGAAGATATTTTTGAAAGGTTTGTCTTACATAATGTTCAAATGAAAGCATGAATAATACAGCTGCAGACATACCCAGAGCAGTCTTCAAGCTCAGCATGTTGGCTAGTCCTGGGGATGAATATCTGCTCACTTGGGCACATCTCCTTGTGCTGAGGGGCTCAGGGGTCACTTAGGGGGACCTGGACCTGTTGGAGCTTTAAGGAATCTGTGGTGTAATAGCTTCACTTTGGGTCAGCTCCTGACCAAGATCAGTTCTGAAGTGTGCTTGAATTTTTGTAACTTGAACACGTGTAAAGGCAGATTTTACACCCTGCTGAATATATCTGGAGGAACATAAATAAGGTTCCTTAGATTGAATGAGTTATGAATATTCATAAATATTTTAATATCTTTGTCCACCAAATTCAAACTTTTTATTCTTCATTTTGAGAGCCTTGCTTGTTTGACTAACATGCCTTTCAGTTTTTTCAGTCCCTGTAACACAATGTATCAGAAATTTTTATTTTTTAAAAATTTATTTTCTACTTGTTTTTGCCATGAGTGTAGCTGCTACAGTGACAAGCAGTGAAATTGTGAGGTAGGAGATGTTGGGATCACTGTGGCGAATGGTGAGAAAAAGAAGAATTAAGATGCATTTTGTGGGGGTTTTTTTTGGCATTCAAATTTTTGAAGAAGCTGTTTTTACAGATAATAAAGGAAGCATTACTTTTGCCTTCTCAGGAGGTGAAGAGCTAAGTATTTCAAGTGTTGACCTGTGGAGGAAGGAAGGAATGTATTTTGGACAGTGCTTGTACGTACAAATGTTAATACATAGACCTGTGTGAGATTGTTGCATGGTGTTGTAATTCGCTAAAGTGGAGATGATTGCCCATCTATTAGTTGAAAGCAAAATTGATCTGAGCTGCAGTGTCACCTCTAGAGGGTACATTTATCACTTTATTAATCTCTAACCCTTTCAGATCATATTGATTCTTTCCTACAAGAAGCATGATTAGTACTCATAATACATACTGATATGTAAACATACAGTGCTCTGCCACTGAAGACAGAGACTTAGATTCAAGTTAATCTTCAGACCTGAGCACTTTGCTTTCCCAAGATGTGGTCACCAGGCTGCCCTGTCCCCCAACCTCTGCTGTCAGCTCCTTCTTGCTTGCCCTCCCCGTGTGGATCCTTATTGTCCTGGTTTGGAGGACAGGTGTCTGCTGAGAAAGGCAGGAGCTTCTCTTTGAAATGGAGAATGTAAACACCCTCCCTCCAAATTATTATAATTTTGAAATCAAGGGGCTCTCAGGCAAAGATATGGGAATTAGGAATAACAGTTCTTTACTAAGAAAATTAAAATAGAAATACTACAAAGAACAAATCCCAAACACTGACAAAGTCAGAGTACAACCTGACACCCCGTCAGGCAGGGTGTTGCTAGCAGTCCCATTAAATGGTGGTTGCAGTCTTCTTGTAGTGACAGATGTGATTCAGTTGAAGCAATGGTTCTGTAGATGGGTGCAGTTTTCATCCTAAGGTCCAGTGATGATGTGAAGTCCGGTTTTCCTCTGGAGTCCAGATGGAAAAAAGGCTACCTTAGTGTCCCAAAATCTCAGTTTTTATCTTGGTCGGAAAGGCTTGGCTCTCCCCCCTGGCTGGAGCAACTCCCGATGGGACGCAGTAATTTTATCAGTCCCACAGTGGGACTCAATGGCCATTAGCAGAAAATGACTGGCTGGCGGAAGGATGGGTTGTGAAAAGATAAAGAACAATGCCCTGCCTGGTTTCAATGGATGGCCCATTAGCAGAATATCTCCCATGGAGATAAGGATTACTGCCCCACCTGGTCTCATCAGATGGTGATAGAATAGATACTTTTGATCACATCCTGTATTGTAACCCAAGACACTTATTCAGACAGGAACAGAGACAGCGTGAGGGTATTTTTATTAGTTCCATTTGTTTCAAACCTCTTCCACTTTTTGGAGTTACAGAACTGTATCTCTGTTGTGCTGTATATGACCTGTGGAAACTCACTCACTCTACTCCCTGTGTGATCCAGGAGCATTGCTCAGTGCTTTTTTGTAAAGAAGCTGGAGGCAGTGGCAGTACCTGACGTGAGTTTTTGTATCTGCCTGTCTCATTCCTGTGGTTGTAACAAAGTGCGAAGGAAAAGGAACTTCCATCAGTCCCTGATTGCTACCCTGACCTGCAGCCCCTTTGGGACTGAAGGTGGTAAATGTCAGCTCCCCTTTCACTGAAGAGGACTGAGCAGGGCAAAAGGGAAAGTCTGAAATTCCCAAATTACTTTCTAATGTTTTAAAGTACAATATTTTGGGTGGCACTCTTGCATGTGTCTGGAGGATGTGCTGTGACCTCCAGTAAGCATGGGTGTAGTTGAAATGTTTGTTAGGGCTGTCTAGCAGAAGCCTTGAAACATGATGGTAGTATTATTTTTTGATTTTCCATGTTCTAGTTGTGCTTTGTTACCTGGACAGGGTTTTTTTTAAAGTTTCATGGGGACTGTTCGAGATTTTTCAGTAAATATCTGCTATCATGGTATTTCATGAGTGGTTTTTTTCTCTAATGTTTGCTTCATAGTTATTACCATTTTACAGATGGCAGAAAATCAGTAATGGAAAAAACTGTATTAAGGTTGGCCAGCACACTGAAGGTGATGCAGGGAATAACATATAAATTTAATGTTTCCCTCTGTTTTGTTGTACTAATGCTTTAGGCAAGGACAAGGAAAGCAGTCCTGTCTTTCAGAGAAATTTTGAGGCTAAATAGCATGTGCATAAAATGTGATTCTCTGTCCTTGGATACATGGGATAGAGAAAAGCTTCTTTAATTTCTGTTATTTTTTACTAGAAGATAGAAGGAGAGATATTTGATTATACCCAGTTTTGTGCACTAGTTTTAGGCTTGGAGCTTTTGCCTTTGGTATTACAAGTCTGTTGTGGATGCTGGCTACTGGCTCTCCTGCCAGTGAGGAGTGGGGACACAAGGAGAGTCACTTAACACTGTCAAATGAGACATGGGATACCTGAGGAACCTCGAGCCCTGGAGGTGCCAATCACATCTCTTGGGTAACCAAGTTTATAGAAACCTCTGGGTATATTTACTGCTCTGACCTAAAGAACATTTGCTGACCCTGAGCTGCTGGGACTCTGCAGGCACTCAGCTGCACTCTGGGCTCCATCTGTGCCTACCAAGTAGCTGCCCTTAGGTTTTCAGCAATACCAGGAGCTGCAGCTCTGTCCTCAGATGAGTGAATAGCCTAAAACACCTTTGTCCAAGGACACCTCAGTGTATAGTCTAACCAGATGTTCATGTTTATTTAAAGAAATGATGGTCCTTTCATCACACTGTACAAATACACATAAAATTTGAGGGCAAAGTTGTTTCACAGATTTTACGTATTTTTTAATATTTGAGATTTCTGGTATGTTGAAGATAGAATTGACTTATTTATGAAGACTGATGTTAAGCAGATCAGATTTTTCACAAGACAGCAGGAATTGTTTGTTCTTGGATTTAAGCACTATGGTTTTGTTTTGCTGGCAGTCTTTTTATGCAGCCTGTGATCCTTATTTAGATCAATGTGCAGAGCCACTTCATGCAGGCTGATGCTGTCTTACATGTTCAGGAAAAATATGTATGGGTGGGCTTAGAAGGAGAGGTGTAATTGATGTCCTTGAGTTATTGGTAAAATGCAGAAATATAATCACATTCTACAGAATAGAGCTCATCAGAATTTCTTTTTCAGTGACACAATTTCATTTTGAATAGTACATTCCCTGACAGGGATACATTTAATAATCAATGGAAAAGTGCTGGAACGTGAATCAAAGGCAGGGTTATTCCCAGGCTCTGTATCCCTGGAGCTGAGCAGCAGCAGGTCTGTTATCCTTCAGATGGATGTCAGAAGGTGGAAGACCATGAGCACAGAGTGGCCATCAGGTCTCTACTCTTTGTGGGATTCCCTGAACCATTTGCCTGTGTCAAATCTCTCAGGTTTACTGCAGAGGAGATATGAGAACTGAGAAAGTGGGAGCACTTCAGTGGAGCCAGGTGATCCTGCAAGCTGCCTTGGCTTGGATATGTGGCCATCAGCTCTCTGGAAGTCCTCCCTGGTAAAGAGGAACCTCCTTCAGGACCTGCTTCTTCCTCCATTGTTGCAGGCTCCTATTGGAGAGTGTGTTTTGCTGAGAAAATAAACTCACTTTCAGGTGTTTCTGTTTGTTCTGGTACTTGTGGCTTAGAAAAGAAAGTTTGAAACTTAAGTCAAGAAAGTAATTTTGAAAAATTGGAGCTCTTGAATGTATTATTTGTTTTTGTTGTGACCTTGAAAATCTTGCCCTATTATATAAAGCCAGAGAGGTGTGAATAATGGTGTGGGCTTAGGCATGAGGAAGGAAATTAAGATGTGTATCACTGATGGCACATTGGATATAGTATCTCCATTCAAAATGACATCTATAATTTTAGGGAAATCAGGGACTACAGTGGAAATGCACGTAGGAGTGGAGTGTTTCAGCTTTATTGGAGCAGATTGAAAGCTGAAGATTTTTGGCTGCCTTCTGATATAGGTCAACATAATTCCTATTCGCTGTGACTTTACATCATATTATTTACAGCATTATGATTTTTTCATCTGCATTGGATGATTAAATTTGCTCTTTATCACTCAGTGTTTATTGCAAAGGGTTTTGTTCCAACTCTGCAACATACCTCTGACTTACTGCATCAGAGATAAAACCTAAATCCAGTGACCTGGGATGCCTGGCTGCAACCGTTGTGGACTTCACACAGCTCTATTGAGGAGGAAAGGTTCATTGTTAAATCCCATTTTAGAAGTGTCTACAAATGAACTGTTCCATTTGCTGTCCTTCACAAAGAACTGTAATTGCTGGTTTGCTCTGAAGGATACAGATCCCATGTGAACAGTTGGTTATTCAGAATGGTGTTCTGTGCAGAATGTGTCACCAACTTGTTTCATGTTATAGTAAGGAAGACCCCTGATGTGCTGTAGTTATTTGTTGTCTTTTGGAAAAATATTCTTTTTTTTACCTCAGCAGTGAAATACTGGGTAAGTTGGTCATGAGAATTTAGATAATACAAATTCCACAATGGCTTGGTGATGTCACACACAGTTGAAATGTTGCATTAGGTCTCTCATTGGTGTGTAAATATGATCATCCTCAAGAAAGGGAAGTGGTTTGTTTTTGCTAGGGGCTGCTGGGTGACAACTGTCCTCTAGAGTATTTTCATGGCTACAATTGACATGTTTTTCAGGTTTATGCAAGACAAGTGCATCCTTTCCTGCACATAGGGTTGCCCTTTCAGAATGATAATGTGTAATATAATTATAAAAATAAAATCTCCTTTAATAGTTTTACTCTGCACATGAAAATTGTGCATTATCAGTGTAGTTACTCAGAAAATTTAGTGCTCCTTCAGTGCTTTACTACGGTGCTTTCCAACAGGGAGCTGTAAAAGGTAATTTTGAGCTCCTTAAACTTTGTATAGATTATTAAGAAATTTTTTTTTTCAGTGACAGAAGAGGAATTCTGTCTCTGCATAATCTAAACACCCCTTAGGACTCACCTTTTAAAATCACATCAAGCAGATAAGGGGAGGGATGGGCGCAGTCAGTCATCTTGATAAGTGTTCAGGGATTCTTGAGCACCAGCATCCGTGGGTGGTGATCCCCAGCTGTGGAGCTGGGCAGCATTTGGTGACACTCAGTGTCACTCAGTTCCCAAATGGGAGGTGAGAGGGGATAAAACCATCAGTGGTCTTGTGTAAGCATGGTGCTGGCTCTTCCAGTCTGGCCTTTGAGATGTTATTAAAGGCACCTTAGTGCCCCAAACACTTCAGAGGAAGTGAGGTGGCTGAGCTGTCTCCTTGTCAAGGTCCTGTTCCCTGGCTCAGCTGCACTGGATGCTGCTTGGGTTGGTCTCAGCAGCTGCTTCTCAAACTTCTGTCCCACAAACAGGGTTTGGGCTCTGCTCTAGGGAATTGGACTGGGCTGTGTCATGTTCCATATTCCTGTCTTTTATTTTCTTCTTTGAGAAACTTTCTTTACAGTAGGATATGCTGTAATATGCCAGGAGAATTAACCAGAGGAAATGTCTCTGTAAAGTGAGAGAGGAGCTCATTAATTGCCTAAAAATTAGGCAGTTTCCCTCTGAGTAATTGGTGTTGGCTGCCTGGCCGGCCTTCCTCAGTCTAAGAAGTAGCTCATTAGTAGAATACACACAGATGGTACTGTGCTCTGAGGTGCTTAAAATACACAGGCACAGAGCTGTGTTAATAAGGCAAACCTGTCCTTAGCCTCTGTGACTGAGTTTGCTACAAGCAGCAGAAGGAATGGTGTCATTTGGTAAATATTATTAGGTAAATGCATTTCCATAAGTTTATTTAGTTTTCACTTTTTTTTTTTTCCCTGCAGATAACAGATTATGATAAATACTCAGAGTAATTCACTGTTTCTGGAAAACTTCTATTGCAATAATAGACAGCATAACTGCTTCATTTCTTCAGTAGCTGATTTACCCATGTAATTGCCTAGAGGGGGAGATGTATTCAGAGCCCAATTTTTATTTGGAATATACACGGAATTTTTGCTGTCTGTTCTTTCTGTATGCAGTTTGTTAGCAGTTAATTCTAAGTAAGACTTTCTTAAGTTGAGTCCCTTCTACAAATGTTAATGGATAACAAATAAGGAGTTGCCCACCCAGGAAGATGGTAAAGGCAGAGCCTGGAGAACACAGCTGGGGGATGTGCAGGGGCACTCCTGTTTGTTTGGGCTCCTCCCAAACCAAGGGAACCCCTGGGGCTGCACAGCCCTGGGGAGGGAACAGCCCTGCTTCCCCTCACCTCAAAGCTGTGGGGTCAGTTTGGAGGTGATGATAATTATAAGCATGGCTTCATTTTCAAATGGCTGATTATCCCTCTGCTCCTCATCCCACGAGTCCCTTGAATGGAGAGTTGCTCCCTCCTGCTCTGGGCAGTCTCTTTATTGCCAGAGCAGGGTCTGAACCCATCTTAAAATTAGAGCACTTGAGCAGTGAGACACTTTCCTCACCCCATCAGCAAATTCCTAAGCATACTGACTTTTGTGTTTAAGAGGCTTTTACCATTAAGAAGGGCTGGAGAAGAAATGGGCTTCCTTGGATAACCATTCTTTCCCAAGCAGTCTGACTTTGGTCTCCTATGTAGTTACATTTTATTTAGAGGTGCTTTTTCCATCGGTGCTTGCGTGTCTTTGTCATGAACTGTGACAAATCCTTTCTGATGAAAGAATTTAATGTTTCCCTTGTTGATGCTCTGCAAGCACTTAGTTGCATTTTCAGAGGATGTAATTTATGTTGCTGCTTTGCTGTTTTTCATTTCTCATAGACTGGATGTCTGTTATTGCTGGTGTTGAAAAGAATGGTTCCACCTCAGCTCAATTATTGCTGCATTGCTGTGTGTGTGTGTAAGATACAGAGACACTTTGGTAGATCTTTTGGGGTTCATATTTGTTTTTGTGGGGTACATTTAAAAAATACTGACTGGCCAGGTAACTCAGGAACACATACAATTTGTAAAGAATAATTTAATAGTTGCATGCAAGTATTTTGAATTATGCTGATCCTCCCTGAGGTAGAGAACTATTCATTTTAAGTCCTGCTTTAGGCTTAGGTTAAATCCTTGGTAGTGTGCATGGTTTCCACAGCCTACACTGGAGGCAGCAGATAGTAATGAAACAGGTTATTTTGTGGAACTCAAATATTTGAACCTGAAAACTTTGAAGAAATAATGGAATATACTGATTGGACCAATGGGATTTGGTGTTTCCAAGGTCATTTAAAGGTGAGTAGGTATTTAAGGCTATGAGTAGGAATGCAACTTAGAGATGTAAGGAGAGATGGGAGCATGGGATAGATGTCACACAGGGAGAAACAGGAAGGCTTTTTGCAAGGATATGTGTAAGTAAGGCTTTGGAAGAGAAAGCTGTAAAATATTTACTAGATTATAGATTTGGTTTGCATGGAGAAGTGGGGTTTACAAGGACAGGAGACCACTGAGTGACATGATTTCCTAGGAAATGTCAGGAGTTTGGTTGCAGTGGAATTCCATAAGCTATTCAAAGGTGGCAGTGTACGCAGTTCTGAAAGCAAGAAGGGCTTTTAATTGAATGTGTTGAAAAAGGGAGAGCAGTATTCATTTTAGCTTTCAAATTTCAAGGCAATTTGATAGGGTTTACTAGTAACCCTAGGCTGTGGGGCTTTTTTTTCCCTGCTGTAAAACTATTGAGTTTGGTGGAATTAAACTAGAAATTAGAAAACATGATGTGTAGCAATGTGATTTTTTCCTCCTTTCTGTGCCAAGCTTCTGCTTATTTAGTGTGATTCTGCAAAAACATCCATTGATTTTGGTTATTCAGCAGCTAATTACTTCATAACCCACAGGATCAAGCAGCAGAGCTGCTTATTTAGCCTATAACAACAATTCTTATGGTGGTGCCCAGTTGTGCTGGCACTTGCTGCAGGGAGCCTCCCATTCCCTGTCCTGAATGGTGGCAGCAGAAAGTTTCCTCTGGCAGGGGCTGCAGTGTGAGGAAATGGACAGCAGCCTTTCAAGGGATGAGTACCTGATGGGTGTGCTTATTCTGTAAATGTGAACCTTTTTTAAGCTGGTTTTTTCCTGTTGGTGTAATTTGATGTGTGCCACAAGTTGCTGAGGTGAGAGCACAAGCTGGAGCAAACCAAGGTATCAGTAGAAGGCTCTGACAGGTCCCTCTCCTGCTTGCACCTCAGGCACTGCAATGGATAAATGGAGAGAAAAATATAAATGTGTCAGAGTAAATCCCCAGGAAGAATCTTTGCCTGCATTGCATTCTGTAGGGACCTGGCTCTTCATTAAAGTAAAACTCAAACATGTCAATATGGTAGCGTGTCAAGAGGTGCAGCAGCAGGAATTCCCCCAGAATGACACCTTGGCTGTAGTTTGACTAAACAGACAACAAATTGCTTAGTGCAGGCTGGATTCAGACGTGCTGTGCAGATTCCTTCAGTACCTCCACTTGAAAAGCCCTCTAATGCTAATCCATTTGGATACCACAGTATTGTTTCCAAATACAAAATCTGAATTTTAATTGCAGTTTTGTGGTCCGCAAGAGAAAAGTAATACATAACTGCTGTTATTTCAAAGACAAATCCTTTGGGGGGATTGCAATTCCTCAAACATCTTTAAGATTCTCAGCAGCAAATCAATACATTTCTCAACAACAATTATCCTTGGAAACCTTCCAATTAGATATGATATGAAGAAACAAAGCTGTGGTGGTCTCCAGCTGAGCATTGCCTGTGAAACTGCCTTTGCAACTTAAAACCTAAATGAAATTGTAAAACAGAATTTGGCTGTATCAGTAGGCAGCTATCTTTTGTCAAGTACATGTGGGGATGAAATAACTTCTGGGGCTGGAATTGTTGACTCATTTAAACTAAGTTCCCATGAATTGGCATTGTCTCTTCTGTATTTGACTGGAGCTCTTGAGTGCTTCAGCTGTATGAAGGATGAGCAATACTTTAATAGTGCTAATTGGAGGGCTATAGCCTGTCCTAGAGTGGTCTTTGAATTTAGTGATAATGATAAAAATTAATCTCTCCAGACATTAATTAAGATTACTTATAGACATTGGGATCACTTTGTACAGAAGAGCAGAAATACTGAAATTCCTGACAGGCACATTTAAAAAAAATTCAGAAGCAAAACCATATTACTGATATTATTTGTGACTAACTTTTAATGGACTTGGTGATGATTTGAGTGGCTAAGAGCTACACTATGGGTCAAGATTGCCTGGTAATTCTTCCACTGTGAGTTCGACAGTGCTTGCCTGACTGTATGCACAAATTAACTTCATTCTGCAGGAAAATAAAGGGATTGCCTGGCCATGTCTTACTGGCCATCTCAGTTCCAGCCTGATCAGTTTGCAGCAGCAAACATATATATATATAAACAGGTATATTTAGAGACATCTCTTGGAGAAGAACAGTTTCTGTGATGGAAGAGCCCAGTGCTGTGTAGTGAGTGTTCATGCTGTAGTTTTTGGAGCAGCGTGGTTGGATGTTGCTGAAATGGCAGCACTGTGTACTGGGCATGTATGGCAAAAGTGGGAATACTCATAAATAACTAGGAAAAAATTGTTTTTGTTTCAAACAAATTCATTGTGCTTAAACATGGGCGTGTGAAGGATGCCTCTGCCAAAAATGCTGTTAAGTCTGCATAGTTAGGAGGAATAAGACTGGAAATATCCTTTATCTCTCATCATCACTGTGGCTGAGAAGAACCAGGGAAGGCCAATAACAGCTTTTTTTTGCTAGATATATTCTTCAGGACACTCTTAAGACCAAGGCTGCAAAATGGTGTTCTAGAAGCCAGGTTCTGGTGCCTTCTTCAAGCAATTTTATGTGAACTAAACAGAATGAAATCACTGCTGGAGAAGGGGATTTTTAAATAAGATTTGAGAAACTCAGGTTCATGCTTTCAGGAATCACAGAAAAATAATTTTCTCCTAATTTCTGTTATAAGTTTTCTTCCTATGTTTAGTCATCTAGTCTGCCTTTGGTTTCAGCTTTCACAGTTTGAATTCAAGTCCATGTAGTTTGTGCTTCTAGCTGGCAAAATAAAATGTGGTAACCTCCTACAGATATTAAAGGGCCCCTAAGTCAAGGAGGATTAATGAAGTCTCTGGGTGAGACTGTAAATTATGGCTGCTTTCTTCCACAGTCAGATATTGCTGCTCCAAGTGCAATTGCAAAAGCATCACTGATGCTGTCCCTTGGTCTGTTGACTTTTATGTCCCTCCATGCTGACACCAGTCCTCCAAGCTGCATCTCTAAACCAGGAAAAAGGGATTAAAAGCCCATGCCTAGGTTTACTTCAGCTGATTTAAAAATGTCAGAGTTGAATTCTCTGGTGGTGCACTGCACAGTATGAGAAAATGTTTTCTGCAGGGGATCACAGAATGATGATAAAGCACTTGAGGTCTCCTTGGCCTTGGTGGGGTCTCTGACCTGCTACACCTCAGCAAGCATTTACTCTGCTAGCTCAGAAGGGGTTAAAGACTTTCTGAAAGCTTCTGAATACAAAAGCAGTTATTTTCCTTGTGTAACAGTGAAAGAATGACTATGCATAATCTGATTTTAACTTAATATAGTGTACCTCAATGATTTTAATGTATAGAATAATGCCAGAAGCATTTAAAGAAGCTTTTCTTTTACTGAACCTGTATTAGAACTGACATCATTAGAGAAAATATATTGATTCAAAGAACTTTTCAAAAGCTCCCTTTGACTTCTGCATTTGATGATCTAAAAACATATTATCATTATTAATTTGCTACTCTTGTTAAAATCTTAAGCTCTCCTTTAATAAGATTGTGCTGATAGCAACGCTTCATATGCTGCTGTGATTTCTCTGTATATTAGTTAACAGCTACCTAATTGGAAATGTAAAAGTAATTTTCATTTTGTAAACAAATACACTAAAAAAACCTCTTAATGGATAATGCAGTTTGCAATTTAATTTGTGCAGGACTAACAGAGAGAGGACTTTATTGTGAGATCCCCATAGCAGTACTAACACTGAGATCATTGCTGACTAAACTGATTCTTGAATGGGGGATAAATTTGGGTTTCAGAATGGTGGTGTGAGTTCACCTGACCTGTGGGAAACAGAAGCAAAGACATTCCAGAGAGACTGTGATTTTCCTGTGTTTTGTGCATTTTTTGGATGCTCCCTGCACTACTTGTGTTTCTCTCCAATGAAATACTTGGTTGTATCTTCTCCTTTTAATTTCTGTAATGAAATTAGGGGCTCCAGTGTTCATCTTTTCTGAACCAGAAGGCAAAACATTAGGGAGAAAAGGAGAAAAAAATTCAGTGTGACTTCTCAGAAGTGCTGAAGGCCTTCCTACTTTTCAAAGAACTGTAACTCCCAATTTTTGTTGACTGTAATACATTTTGAAATACCAACCCTTTAAAAAATGTGGCCTTGAGTACCTATGACTTGCTCTGCAATTGATGAGAGCTGCAGAACCTAAGCAGCACTGAAAATCAAACTTATCAGTCATGCTCACTGGCCTCCTTTGATGGAAACAACAATATGCCTTGGGGAGTTCAGGGAGCTTTACTTAAAATTCCAGCACCTAAATGAAGAGAAGTTTCTGGTGGTTTCTTTGCTTCTGGAGCTGAGGCTGTCCTGTGGGGCAGGTACCACAGGCTCACCTGGAAACCCTGAACCCACAAGTGCCCCCTCTCCTGTGATGGGATGGGTGCCTGGAAAGTGAGCCCTGCTTCTGATGCACTGGGATTTATTTACTGATTGCTGGGGCTTACTGGTAACAAGGGCAATTTCTTCTTCTCTTGAGAGACAACAAAGATCCTGGTTTTTTTTTCTGTGCAAGAAGAATTACTCAGGATGGAAGATCTTAAATTAGCACATTTTACCTTCTCTTTTGCTGATCTGTCTTCATAAACTTTCAAACAATATAAGTGCACCATGGAGTATAGGGCTTTGTTAACTTCAGTTTGCTAAAGTTTGCTAAACTTCTCTGTGCTGAGGAGTTGCATGCTGGAGTAACTAAGTAAAATCAACAAAACCCAAAGAGTGGAATGACTTCTTTCAAAGAGTCAGTGATATCTGTGTTCAGAATTAAAAGTTTAAACTTTGAATGGGGTGGTTTTCTTTTTTAACTGCAGGGAAAACTGGAGGGGAAAAAACGAACTAAGCATGGAGTGGTTAGATCCTGATACATAAGGCACACATGAAAGGCTGGTCCTGTAACAAGTGGAATGTAAGAGCTTTGCAGGAGTTGTGCACATTTAGAGCTGCACCTGGCTCATTCACAGCCCTGGTCTCTCTGTGCTGGAATCTCTTGCTCGGGAAATAAGGTTTCCTTGGGGCTTCTGCACACACTCCCTCAGTTTGGGGGCTGCAGGTTAACTGCATTGCAACCACTGAAAAGGTTAACCAAGACATAGCAAAAAACCAGGCAGGTTATAAACTGTGTAAAAGAATGGAACTGAGGCTCTAGGCAAAAGTGTGTTTGCTTCATGGGTGAGGGAAGGAAGGAGGAAGAGAAGAAAGTAAAAAGTTTTGCAAAGACAAAGGCTTTACCAGGACTTGGACACTGGATAGAAGAGTGCTGCTGCCCTTGTGGACAGTGGGTTGTTCATTTGTTGTGCTGTTCCACAGGCTGGGGTAGAATCTTGAGCTGTGTCCTCACAATGCCTTGGGAGAATCTGGGAACACAGGAGCTTTGGCTCAGCCAGTGCCAGCCAAGGTAAACAAACAAACAAACAGCTCCCAGGCAGCCTCCAGCCTGGGCTAAGTGCTCCTTTTTCCCCTCCTCTCCTTGTGGAGAACTGCAGAACAAGGACAGTAAGTAGAAGTTTGAACTCCTGTGAAATGGACCCCAGTAGGGGGTAAAGTACTTGTTCATCCAAACTCTGCACAGGAAAGAGCTGGGCTGTCTGTGGACCAGAGAGGGGACTTAATGGAGATCAAAGAGGTGCTGAGGAGATTAGAAGGGAAAATGTCACGCAGTTGAGAAGAGGAACCTCTTGTCTAAATCTAAAATGGGGCTGGGAAAGCAACTGAATTTTGCCTGACTTTACAGCTTCCATTCAGACCACTTAAATTTTTTTTTTGCTCTGCAGAAGCAGGGGCTTGGCTCACTGTGTTCAAGGCAAAACCTTTAAGCCGTGCTTGTTGGCTGCAGGGGGCATCAGGGCACAATTCCTCTAGCTCAAAGGCACTGTAGTGCCTGCGGAGCTTAAGGTACTCAGGAATCCCCACCTGTCTTCATGAGCATCATTGTATGCCCCCCTCGGGCTGTCAGCAAACACAAATAAAGGGCAGATTCCAATTAAAAATGCACAGGGTCTTTGTAATGTAGCTAAAGAGGCTCTCTGGGTTGTGCTGCTGTCAACCTGGAGCTGGTTGCATCTCTGTGAGATGTACTGGATCAGAGAGCAAAGCCCTGCTGGAGTGCAGCTTTGGCTCTCTGTGCTTTTCAAAGCAAGGCTGAGCTCCTGAACTTTGAGCTGGCAGCTCTGGCCTGATGTTCGTGCCCTGCCCTTCAGAGAGTCACTGTGCCAGCTCTGTCTGATCCTTGTCCTGCAGAGCTGGGCACAGCCTGGGCAGGGTGTGACAGCACCTGAGAGCAGAGGTGTCCTCATGCCCCTCTCAGGGACACACCTGAGAGCAGAGGTGTCCTCATGTCCCTCTGAGAGCAGCACCTGAGAGCAGAGGTGTCCTCATGTCCCTCTAAGGGACACACCTGAGAGCAGAGGTGTCCTCACGTCCCTCTGAGAGCAGAGGTGTCCTCACGTCCCTCTCAGGGGCAGCTCTGCCTGAGATGAGGGACTGCTCTCAAGGTAAAGGGGATTTGCATCAGCAAAGCAAGGATGAGTGCTGGTTCTTTGCCTCAAGCAAACTCTCCTCGTGTTTGAAGGGTTTGAGCCTGATGCTGGAAGGTCATTTGATTGACTTGCACTTTTCTGCAATACCTGAGTGCTTGCTGGATTTCACTGTATAGCTGCTATTCGAGGCAGAAACCAAAACCAAAGTATAATTAATATATAAAAGCCTCTTTTCTTTGCCTCAGGCTTGTTTCTAGTTTGTTTGTTTCAGTACATTTCAATGTGAATTCCTCTTGGTTCGCTGACTCCAAACCAATGGCTGCCATCAAAACATAAAGCCTCACAATCACTTTTGCCTCTTTCATGTGTGACTGCCTCAGAAGTGGTGGCTCAGAGCACTAGAAATGTCAGCTACAAGCAGTTCTGGGGGCTACAGCTCTCCTTGCTGGGGTAGAGTTGTAAAAAAGCCTTGGCAGAGGGATGAGTTGATTCTCCTGGGTGCAGAGGACTGTAGCAGGGGCTGCTGCTATATTGAAATATGATTATCTCCTGGACCTGATGGTTATGCTGTCTATCACTCTAGTTTATTTAAAAGAGTGTTTATTCCTTGAGGGTTTTGTGTATTTGTATAAAATAAATAGAGGTTTCTTCACACAGGTTTGATGAAAAAGAAAAGTCAGAGAGTTTATGGTTTTATTTGGAGATATTTCACACGAGTTCACATTTGGTTCACTTAAATACGTCTGCCCAGTACCTTTAGATGTAAAAGGTCAGTGAGGTTCACTCTGATTTTCTTCTTGACTTGGTTAAACATGTTACTGCAGCTTAAGGCCAGCAATCTTAAATAGAAACTCAAAAATGGGATGCCAATGAGAGTGGATGGGGGATGCTGGTGATTCTGCTGTGTGGAAGCTTGTGGGATCCCAGTCCAAACTCAGGACTTCTGTTCAATAGGAAGCTTTGCACACTTTATATTTAGTTTCATTTCTAGTTCAAAACAAAACCTCACCTCTAGTTAGAACGACATAAATCTTTCAAGGGTTTTACAAATGGGAAATACAGTTTTACTTTAAAGACTCATATTATTAAATCCAAGTGTGGGATTTTTAGGAGCCAAAGATTTCCATAAGTAAGAATCACTTGAAAGTAGTTTTATAAGCAGAATTAAGAAATTGTAATGGGTTGACTCCATCAGCAACTTGCACCAAAATCCATGTAGAAAAAACCATCTGCCTGGTTCTTGCATTGCAGTCTGTGCAATGATGCTGTGTTTCAGCAGGGATCAGTGTCAGTGTGAGGAAGGGCTCCCAAGGGAAAGTGAAATGTGATATTAAGAATGTCAATATTTCACTTTCTAAACTGAAATTCTTGGTAGTGTTGAGGTAATCCATATGTCTTAATCAGCTCCTGGTGTTTGAGTGGGAGGAAGCTCACACAGTAACTAGTTGAGGAGGAGGAGCAGTTAGTCAAAATAACTGCTTTTCTCCCTGAGGACTTTTGGGTTCTGGAAATATTTAACAGATGAAGTAGCAAGAGCAGCTGTCCCGAGGGAATTATCAGAGGCATTTGACATCATGGATCATATAGATTGCTACATGAGTGTTTTATCTGCACAGGGCTCGAGTGTGATAGCACCGAGTGGGTTTGGGGGATTTTTCTGCCTGCTGGGATTTCCAACAGCAGCAAGGCAGTGGAGGCTCTGACAGCATGGGCTGTGCCTCCTGCCCAGTGCTCTGCAGGGGGATTTGGGGACAGGAGCCTGATGGAGCCCTGGCTTTTGGAAATGACCCTGAGGTGCAGTCTGCAGAGCCAGGGGTGGGGGATGCTGTCTGCAGCTGTGCCCCTGGGGGTGTTTGCTGCTGCTTTTGGGACTGCAGCAGGGGTAAGCAGAGCACAGTGTCTGTTCAGCTGCCCCTCTGCTGCCTCTCAAGGGCTGGATCTGGGTGGGAATTCCAGAGTCTCCCCAGCAGGTGTGGGGACAGGAGGTGTCCCTGCTGCAGCTCTGCCTTCTCCCAGGGCATCCATGCATCCCATGCATCCCTCACTCACTCCTGCAGCACAGGGTCACTGACTGCTGCTCTCCTGGGGCAGCTCCACTGCCACAGTGCTTCCCTGCACGCCTGGGAATGGGCTGCTGCCTCAGAATTAATAATTTAACTGATTATGAAGGCACGTTGGCAGATACCATTGTACCTGTCAAATCTGTCTGCCTGTAAATTTAATTAGTGTGCAAAAACCAGCTTTGGAGTGTACCAAAACTTAATTAGTCAGCAACTTCAGGTTGTTAGCACACTCTCCAGGGTAATAATATCCAAGAAAGGGTACATAAAGGCTGTGATAAAATAATTAAAAGTGTACGATCCTCATGGCATATTTTCTTTAGGACTCATCTCTGCTGTTTATAAATCAGTATGGAGGGATAAGGACAGCAGCACTGTGGATGACACCTCTGATGTGGTGTCTTCCCTCAGTGGTGGGGGAGCAATTAATTAGCAGGTGTGGTGGCTCATGTCTGGTCTACTGCATGCAGAGAGTTGAGCCTGTTCTGGGGAACATCCTGTGCCTTTCACCAGCACATGTCTGCCTGTGGTGGGGAAACCCATGACTTTACAAAAGTGTGGACAATTAGCAGTTTGGGAACCATGGAATGGCTGGGTTAGACCCTTTCTAACTGGGCTGATGGGGAAGCCTGTAATGAATATATTAAGTATTTTAAATGAGGTAATTTGGGAGAGAGAATAGAAACTCTTCAGGAGCATTATCAGCAGCTCGAGTGGTGACTTGTCCCAGGCAGGTTCCCAACACTTCAGGTGTCATTCTGGATTACCACAGTGGCTTTGCAGCAAGGGACAGTGGTTTCCTACCTGGGAGGAAAGCAGGTTTGCAGTTTGTCTGCATGTTCCTGCCATGCAGTGCTTCCATGGAGAGAGGGATGTGTGACTCGTGGCCAGAGTTACTACAGGGAGGTTTTTAACACTGATGGTGTAACAGTGACTCACTGCAGGTTGTTTGAAAAGGAAGGAATGGGATTTAGTAACACTGAGCATGCCCCATCTGTCACACCCCAGAGATGTACACACTTGTCTTCCTAATGTTCTGCTTCAGCCCTAAGCTGCTGTAAAACGTTTATCCCAATTATTAATTTTATTTTTATTATCCCAAGTATTTCTGTGGGAATAGCCTCTCCTATGAATGGACCATGGACTAAAATGAAAGCAACAACATTTTCTTCAAGCATCCCTGGGCCTGACTGTGGTTTGTTGCTAGATCCTTGCCCTCTGAGTACTCCTGGTCTCTCATTATCCCCGTGCACCATGGGGAGAGAAGGAAACAATTAACTTTATGATCCCTGAAAGAGTGTGTAAAAGTCAACAGTGTCTAAGAAATGTCTGGAGGCTGAAACCACTTATCCACTTGCATTCAAAAAATGAAAGGATTAATAGAACATATTTTGGCTCCTCCATTCCCACTCCACAGAGAAAGACAACAAATTCAGTTCCTGTGCCCTGCAGATCTGAGGGAGGAGGTCTTTTAGAGGCACATGAAGCTCCCCTGCTGCCAGGGTCAAGCACAGGTACTGGAGGATCCCTAAGTAGTTGCGGCATTGCTGTCACCCTGCCAGACTCTCCCAGGCAGTGCAGAATGGGGGTAGTGAGTGGGAGATCTGCTCTGGTTCTGGGAGGGAAAAACCATTGCCCATCAGTACTGGGTTACCTACCTGGAGTGATGTCTCCAGCACTGCCTGTAGACCCCATTCCAGAGAATGGGATTAGTGGAATAATGTTCTGGAAAGGGACCTGGAACCATGGCAAAGAGCCTCTCTGGGCTGGTATTTGATGGAGTGGGACCATCTTTCACAGTATAATGAACAGCCCGATGGAACCTTGTAGAGTTTTCCTTGAAATCCTGTATAATCATGGGGCAATGGATCCACCTGAGCCAGGGTTTGGTTTTTGGAAAGTTGGCACAGGGGCAAAACAAGGAGAAGAAGCAAGGCTGAGTGCTGTGTGTGTGCCTGTGTGCACACAGACTTTCCCCCAGATTCAATACACCTCTGTTGAGGTTCATTTCACTTTCTGCAGTGAATTTTTTCTGCAAAAGCTCTGTACCACACGCACAAGGTTCACTTACACCTCAGCCTGGACCTGCTGAATAAGTTGATTTGTTGGGAATCCTCTGCCCATTGTGTTTAGCTCTTGGCTTTTGCTGTGACTGTCCCATGTAACATCCAACCACCTCAAAGTCTATGCAAATTTGAGACTGACTCTGGTAAATCAGGATTTGAGGTGGTTTTTTCCTTAGAGGCCTGTGACCAAGTGAAGAATGGCTGACTGGGTTCAGCAAACCACCAGATTTCTGAGAGACAGGCTGCACACTGCTGAGTGAGCTTAATTTAATGAACTGAGGGATGCCATGTAATCTAACTGCTTATTATGTTAAGAGGCAGCAGATAATCTAATGATCCACAGGTGGCTATTTTGATTTTACAGTGTGAAGTTAAATACGTGCTTAACTCCACCCCACTGAGCAGAGTTTGTCCCCGTGCTGAAGTGGCACAGAGGGGCTGTGGGTGCCTGCCAGGATGGGGCAGCCTCAGGCTTCCAGGAATCTTTATTTCTGTGACAAGGAGCTCTCATTTTTAGCAAAAATGCCAGGGATGATGTGCCCAGGAAAACTTACTGAAAACCAGCAGATATTATTTTTTTATATTTTTAGGAACACCTGGTAATTTTCTGCCTTGTTATGCATGTATAGGTGCTCTGGAGAAATGCACGTCATTGGTTATTTATATTTGTGGAATGCTTATGTATTTTAAAAAGTACCTATTCACAGCCTGTAATCAGGCTTTAATCATGACCTGTAATCACAATCAATAAATTAATAGATTAATTAATAAATTAATGCCAATGAAATATGATTTTTCTATTGATTGTATGTTTATTGATTTTGGTCCCTGGATGTGCCAGCCTTGTCGTTAGGTTTTTCTTCAGAGAAGCAAGCTGAGTTTTAATGAGATTTGTGCCTAGCACTTAGAAACACCACTCTTCAGTGTGCCCTGCTCCCATTTTTGAGATCACTAATGTTGATGTAAAACTGCTTCTGACCTTTAATGTAAAACTCAACTTTACTTTTAATTGCTTTTGGTTCTGTTCAGGCTACCTGCAATAATTTCATTTTTTTTGTTTAAAATTTCAATCATACTTGCCATATGGCAAGCATCATTTATACATAAAAGCTACTTGCTGTTCTACCTTTGGAAATCATCAGAGCCTTCACAGTAAGAGCTTCCTAACCATCTGCTCCCCTCTCTGACCTCGTGTTAATGTAGACATCTGCAGTTGTGACTCCAGGGTTATTAAAGAGAGATGTCCAGTCAAACGCCCTTGTGCCTGGCTTTCCAAAAAGCTGCAACAAAAGCCCTTCAATTTGCAGCTGTGGTGGGCAGGCTCGTGCCCCCCACACCCCCTGCAGGTCCTGCTGCACACAGAGGCAGAACAAGTGGATTTGGCTGAAGGGATGCAGCCATCCCAATTAGCCATGGGCTCAGATTGATGTCCTGTAATCCTCTAATGCCAGCAATGCTCCAGCATTAGACCCCATGCTAATCCATTTTTAGAATGTGCTGCGTGCATAAAGAAGATTATGCCGTTTTAAAATGAGCTAATTATTTGTAGTTAATCAGAGCATCCCTCAGATCACAGAAGAAAGTGCTGTAGGTTGAAATCCCAGACTCTTCCCTGGCTCAGGGGTGCAGGATGGCAGTGCTGGAGCTGGCTGGGCTTACCCTGCCACTTCAGCAGCGCTGGCTGCCTCACAACACACCCTGCACGGCAGCCTTTGGGCTGTTTGGTTCAATTTTGCTTTTTTCTATCGAAATATTGTATGCAAACGTTTATCAGTGAGGAGGAAGAGGTGGCTCCTAGTAATCTACTACCTTGCAGTAGCTGAAAACAATGGAGGTAATCACAAAATTTAAATGTGTAATGTTTCTAGTGTTCTGAGACTTGGCGCTCTTCATCTGGGTACTGTGTAAATTGTAGATGAAGATTAACCATTAATTTGAACACAAAAGTTTATTAAAAAAAAAGGAAAAGGAAAGACTAATTTCATTTTGTGGTTAATGTACCTTTAATGATTTTTTTTTTTAAAGGCAAATATTGCTTACTAGAGCTGTTAAATTTTTTATATACATTTTTGGAATTGTATTCAGCCATAATAATGACGATTAGACTTAATGCATTTGTGTTAATACTGGTCTGTTTTTCCAAAAGCAGAATGCTTTTAAGCACATGCAATAATTTTGCTATTGAATAATAAAAATCTTGGTAAAGAGTTTAGCTAATATCTTGGTCTAAAACAGATTCTTGCACACATTAGTCCTTTTAAATGACACAGCAAGAAAACTGTTCTAAAATATATTAGTTTAGTGGATTAAATATGGCAGTTAAATGCTGGGATTTCTGATAAAAGCCCTCTGTTTTTAATGGCCCATAAGTATAAAATAAATCTTGGTGAGGTGGTAAAGGTCTGGGGGAAGAAACCCTGGGCTGGCAGTACAGCTGCTGAAGGATTCTGTTTCCCCAGTCTGTCCCTGTCCCACCTGGGCAGGATGAAGGGTCAGACCCACAGAAAAAAAAAGCATTTGAATGATTTGGTGGTGGTGATAGAGAGCATTCCCTCCCCCAAATTTCTTTATTTTGCTTAAATAATCAGTCATAGGGATTTGATTTCTGAAGTAGATTAATTTCTCTATGCAAGTAGTTGGTGAGAAAATCACTGTAGGAAGTTGAACAGATATCCAGTTTGGGTTACCAATGTGTCTGTTCAGGTCTACAGAGACTGAAAAATGGATTGAAAATGTGTATGCATTCTCTGAAAAAACATCAGTGAAGAAAAGTATTAAAAATGCTTTTTCATTTTTTTGTTCTTGACCAAGTTTCATAAATGGCTTAATATGAAGTGTTTGGTTTCTGATTACCTCAATGTATGGATTTTTTAGGAAAGTTGGTGATGTTTGTGTTTTTTGAGAGGATGTGGGTAGGAGGGGGTGGCAGATGGGAAAGTCAGGAGAAGGTTAGGATATGTTTTTTGAAGGAAATGCAAATAGAAATGTAATTTAAAAATAAAAATGAAAGGATAAAAGGGTTTCTGCGGGATCTGTTGGCTGAATTGGGATGGTTGTGCTCTCAGACAAGGGGAGAGGTGCAGTGTTTTAGCTGCTGTCACAGGCCCAGAGCTCTCCTTGCTGGGCAGGAAGGACCTCTGGGTCCTGGCTGGCAGCAGCAGGGGTGGGAGCTGTCTGTGCTGCTCCATCCCTGCAGCTCCTGCAGCCTGCCTGTGGCTGAGGCTTCTTCAGGGAGCACAGCTGACCTTGAAATGTGCTGGGAGAGCACAGGACAAAGTCTCTCACACTTTAGGGAACTTGTTTATTGCCTGCTGCTTCTTGTTCCTGAGCCTTCATTTAATTCCTTTCAAATGCCTCTTTTCAAAAATCCCTTGAACATCTCCATGTGAATCAGGGGAAATTGCAGCTGAGGTGTTACAGAGGTGGGTGCCAGTGGGGAGGGCTGGAAGGAAGGGAGCCCTGTGAGCAGGGATGCCTGGGGGGCTTTGCCCCTCTGGGATGCCCTGTGGACCCAGTGCTGCTGTTTCTGTGGGACACTGGCTCTTCATGGACTCCTTTCCTTTCTGTCCTGTTGAGATCAGTAGTGGAGCTGAATGCAAAGTGGGAGCTGCATGTTAATTTTGCTGTAGTTGTTTTACTAAAGCTTCTCTCGTGTTGATTTGGATTTGAAATAGGTGCAACCACTGTTTCTGTTTGTAGTGCACAGTAGGAGATGAGCAGAGCATGTTTCCAGGATGGCAGCATGCTCCTAAAAATGTTTGAGTGTGAAGATGAGAGCAGTGCATGATGTTCTCTTTCACTGTGAGGCAGATGTTCCCATGATTTCCATGTGATTCAGTGGCCATGTCCATCCAAGGTTTTGTTGCTTCTGCTGCAGCTGTTCAGGTGAATGCACTACAATTCCTCTATTCCAGCCCCATGGTAAATCACACAGATTTTGCAGATCCCAGTACTCATGTTCCTTTAGCTCCTGGGATAAGAAGAACTGCCTCAAGCTGTGAGGTGGCTGAATACAACCTGATATCTGGGAGTGGGATGGGCGAGTGGAGTGTTCACTCCAGGAGCTCCTCAGGGGCTGTGTCAGTCTCCTTCCTCAGCCTCTGGCCTTTCCTGGAGCTCCAGAGTTGATCAGGCTTTCTGTTAAGTTTAAGTCTGAAATTACTTGCAATTTTTAAACTACTTGTCTCCGTTATTACATTCTCAGTATAATCCATAATGCAAACGCTGTTGCCTGTTTCAGAATGACATTTTCAAGTGGTTGTCTTTTACATTTTGCTTTATAAAGCCCTCTTTGTCTTCACCTGCCAGCTTGTTTCTGGACTAGACCCACCCATCTGTACTAAGAAGTAAATGCCAGTTTGTGCAGAATCATTTAATCACAGAGTTTCTTTTAAAATGGTTCAATACAGTTTCAGGAGTGGAAGGTGTGTGCTTTGCCTTGTTATTTTCAGAGTAAACTGCTTAGTATTACCTACCACTGTGTGATGTGGCTGCTGGCAGTTTAGTTAAATGAACTGTTTTTCTGCCTGAGGTTTAGCTCCTCTTGTTTCAGCTGCTCACCTTAAAACAAAAACCTACAAGAGAGCTGGAGAGGAGCTTTCTGCAAGGGTGTGTAGTGACAGGACAAGGGGGCATGACTTCAAATTGAAAGACTGTAGGTTTAGGCTAGATTTTAGTAAGAAATTCTTTACTGTGAGAGTTGTGAGCCACTAGAACAAGCTTCCCAGAGAAGCTGTGGATGCCCCATCTCTGGAAGTGCCCACTTTGGGCAGCCTGGTCTGGCAGGTGATGTACCCCTGTGGCAGGGGCTAGAGTTAGGTGGTTTTTAAGGCAGTTTTCAATCCACACTGTTCTGTGCCTCTATGATTGTATGTGGTGCTCACTGCTCAGCCAGAAAATTCAGGCACAGAGGAGCAGAGACTTGACCATTTCCATTCTGAGGAGGGATTTGGATCATCATAGTCTACTAACTAGCAACTGGCTCTGTTCAGGTTTAGGAAAGGAGTACTGTCCATCCTATGGTGGTAGCTTGGTTTAGTCTTTGTGCAGAAGGCTGCAGTGGCATTTTGGGTGTGGCTGATCAGATTTTGACCATGATGCAGGAGAGACTCACACCTGGGAGCCCTCCTGAGTGGTTCCTGTTCCCAGGGATCCCTGAGCCTGCCCGGGTGCACCTTTGTGCACAGTTGCTCATTTTTCATTAGGTAGTGATTTGATTAGATAAAAATAAAAGTTGCTTGAGCATTCACTTTTGCTGTGATGCATAACAAATTTATGCAGATTCAAATAGGACTAATCTGCATGCAAAATATAAAACGTGATTACTAACCCGTATGCACCTGTACTGAAGTTTAATTGGGTACAAATATGAACAGGAAGAGAGAAACCTGACAAAATGTACAGCCTTGAATTTGGGTATGAATTAATGCAAAGAGATCTTTATAGTGTTAATGATGATTCAGGTGTTTCCGGAGTAAATTAAATCTTTCAGTAATTTAAGAACATTTATTCTTTAATTTACATTGACTTTATTAAAAAAAATACAGTCTTGTTTTCTGCAGACTTTTCACCGTTTACTTCCTTTAGCTGTATTGTTCTAATGGCATTCAGTTCATGTCCAGGATCACCCTGAAAACACAGACGATTGATTCTGATCATGTGTAAATCAGTTGGCAATGGTCGTAGTTCCCTTGACATAAAGGAAACGTTATCAGTGCTAACAGTGCGTTGGGAGGTCAGGACTTAAAGTCAGGAGAGCTTTGAAGAACACGTTATTACTCATTTTCATAATAATTTTGGTGGTGTTCAGTGATTCGTTGATCTAACACTGCAGCTTATGTTCAAATGCAGTATTAGAACACATCACTTGCCTGTGAAGGTCTCCATGGTCCAGGGAGGTTGGATGTCAGTGGAAGTGCATTTCAGCTGATGTTTCTTTCTTCCAGGATGCTGTGAGAAGGCTGTTAATGTTCCATAATTAAGCAGAGGAGAGTGAATTCAGGTTGTAGAAGTGAATGAATTATCAGAAGAAAAGCTGGAAGTCAGTTATCACCACTGGCTTAGGGCACATATCTGAGGGGAGACTACAGCTCTTGTAGTACCCTCTTCAAAACCAGAACCCATGTAATTTCTGTAATGAAGTGAAAGTATTGGGGCTGGTACCATTCCTGCAGTGAACAGCTGGCATTTCTTGAGGCAGGTTTTGTCACTCACTGAAGCTGGTGCAGGGTACAGTGCTGGGAAAGCAGCCCCTTGCCTGGCTGAGGAGCCCTGGGCAGCCAGGAGCATGGCTTGTGCATGGTGTGGGCACCATGGTCATTAGAAAATAATATTACTGTCTAACACATATTTCCAATAATCACTTCCATGTAAAAGCTTTCCCAAGTGGGTTTCTTGGGGACCAGGCTCATTTCAATGAGAAAGAAGCTGCAATGAGGAAAGCCATTCTCCCAAGTAAACATTGCACACTGTGAACACCAGCAGTTGCAGCTGAGCCCTGCTGAGCCCTTTGGGTTCAGAACAGCTCTTGCTAAAGAGATTTCTGACACATTTTGATGGAGACCAAATGTAAGGAGTGGGAATGCTTTAAGTGAACTGAGCTGACATCAAATGATCAAAACCACTTAACACTGTGACACAAAGTGACAGCATCACAGAATTTCAGAATTGAAGTTGACACTCTGTCCTGTGCATTAGTGGATACAAGAGCCAGCAGCACCCTGGCATGGGTTAGTTCTGGAGTGTCAGGATTTGCTCTGTGTGGCTGTGGCACTGTGAGGCTGGCCTGAGACCCTGGTGGTGTTTTATAGAGAGGAGTGGTTTTGTGGACAAATGAACAAGGCCATGAGAAGGTGTCTTGAGCAGCAGGCTCCCAGTGGAGCACTGTGTGGGGAGTGGCTCAGGTGATTTGCTGGAATGACTGCTGTGCTTGTTGAAAACTGTGTGTGATGAGAGAGGGTTTGTGACTGGAGCCTTGCTATGCAAATCTATCCTTGTTTAATAAGAATATCCCCAAATGACTGTATGGGGAGTCATAGGTTCAGATTTCTCTTGAAGTTATTCATCCAAGACCTCTCCATTTATACATATTTCCCAGAGGAAACAGCCTCTATTACTTCCTTTAAGCAGTTACCCAGGATATATGCTACCCACAACAGCTGCTGCTTGCAAGAACCTTCATTTTGTTAATGTTACCTTTGCCAGAAAATATTCAAAACAGAAAATGAAGTATCTGAAGTGTTGTGTTCAACTCAGCAGGAAGCTGCATTGGTGCCAGAGCAGAGTGAGACAGAATAGTAGAGTACCAAATAAATTATTAATCTTTAACGTGCAAAAAGAGGAGCTATAGGAAGAAAGAATGTCATGATCTGGCAATGCTTGCAAGCACCTGTGAGTCTTGGGCTGTGCTGGGTTTCCAAGAAATATCTTTATATTCTAGGCCCTTAAGGAGATAATACAGTGAGGGAGCCACCAATCCATTTATCCACTGCCAAGCACAGTGCTGGCTTTACCAAGCCCTGCCACATCTTTGCTGTCAACTGTTTGATCAGGCAGATGGGAAAAGGTTTTATTCTGCGTTACCATCTGCAAGGTTTCAGAGCTAATAGTGGACTGAAGACAAAAATAAGTTGTTCCATTGGTAGATCTGATAATTGCTTATCAACAAATGACTAAGGTACTTGAAAGCAGACAAATGAGAATGCGCAAGTGTTGTAGGTGAATAGGCTCAGAGAGGTCAATGTTAAGGGAATATTTGTTGGGCCACAGGTTGCTCTGACAGCACTGGCCATTTCAGAAGGCATTTGCTAGTGTCAGAATGGTATTTTAGAGAGGTTAATGAGCCCTTGAGGAGAATGGAGGAATTTCAATGGAAAAGGGGGAGAAAATATACTGATGAGAAGAGGAAGTGAGAAGGCAGTGAGAAAGGCTTGCCATTTCTGTAGTTATTCTGTATTTAGGTGGACTCTGTGCTCTAGTATCTGTGAACAGTCTGTGAGTATAAATGCTCCAGGAAAAGGTTGTGTTTCAAGACAAAATACTCTGATATTCCTGGCTCAAGTGAGATCATGGTGTATATATAGGCAGATAGAGCTTTGACTGTGTCACTGGCACTGCCTGGGTGACGTGGCATCATCCGGCAGTGCTCTAGAACATGTTCAGGCCATGGAGGTGTGATGCGTGGGCATGACAGTGAATGTGTATTTAGAGCTTGACTTTACATTTGGGTAGAGAAAAACTGAGTTTTCCATTTTGGTTTACCTAGGGTTTGGGTTTGCAGGGTGGTGTGGGAGTACCCTGAGCATTTACAAAAGGGAATCCAATGAAATGCTGGAAAGTCACCATAGAAACATTAATGTATGGAGAATATGACAGGATTGTTTCTGTAGATACTTCCTGAGGTTTTAAAGGCTGATACTTTTCAGAAACAGTGGAGTGCATCCAATTAGTTGAAATTGGAAGTTTCAGAATATTAGATTTGTGTAGGTGTGTGGAGGGATGGAGATGCTTTTGGAGCAAGTCTGCTGTAGTGGGCAAATAGGTCACATACTCCTTTCAATTTTATCGATATATCATAAGCAGTTGGATCCAGGCTCCAGAACCACTGGGCTCTGCTGACTGGACACCTTCTCATACCCCAAAGGTTTCCATGGTAACTTGGAGCAGTGTAAATAGCTTTTCTGCCTCCCTGGTTCTTTCCCCTGATATACTTATGAATCCATTATTTTGCTACCTTCATCTTGTAAAAATTGCATCTCAGTTTGCCTGGTTTTCTAGATTATCGTTCTTAGCACTTCTTTCAATGTGAATTTCTCAGTCAAGGGTGACTGGAACTGTGCAGTTTCCCCAATAAATGCATGAAATGTGGCTGCAGACATGTCCAGGCACCAAGGGTATATTTCTTTTTGGTAAAAGCTTTGAGGCGGATTCATTAGAGCTCCTTGTGAAATGAAATGAATTGTCCTTTATAAGAGGTCAGAATTGTTATTAGCTCACATGTCCAATGCTGTGAGGGAATATTAAGCAGTGATTAACCATTACATCTGTTTAAAATTCCCATGCCTGTTCTTCTTTGACAACGAATGACCTCTTGCTCACTGGCACTTTCTGTGGTTAAATGATACTTTGTCTGTCTTGTTTTGGAAGAGTGGAGAGCTCAAAGAGTCCTTGGAGGTCATTTTTGCTTGACAATTGCTTCATAAGTGCTGTTGGCACTGCTCGTAGGGTTGTCCCACCAGGACATCTGGAAGCTCTGGGACATTCTTGGAGAACAGATGAGGAGATCAAAGCTTTCAAAATTTCTTTGATGCAACCAAAAGTTGCTGAGGCAACTGGAAACATGCACAGGACAGTTGGTAAGAACTGGGCTAGGGAGAAGCCCATTGAGATTTTGTGACTGACTTGGAATTTCATCCTGTGTTGCTTTTGTGTTGTTTTTGTGTTGTTTTTTTAAACTGATTGCCGTAGGGTCCTGTAGGGACTTTGAGGTGTGTTAATTGCTCAGTGGCCCTATCTTTGATAGAGCTGGTCATCTTCCAGGAACTTCTTTTATTATTTCAAAAGGAAAAATTTAAGTTCATAAAATTATCCAAAAAGCTACTTCTTGTCTTGGACAATCACACTAAATTATCCACCAGCCTCCTGGTTCTTTTCTGAAGTAATGGCTTGACCCAATTACACAGTTAATTCCTGATCGTTGGTCTGAGTTTTTTAGACGGTCATTTATTTCCCATCTCACTGAATATCAAAATGACCTATCCTATGTTTTTCTGGTTATTTAGCTCCTGTTGGGTAATGGGAGTTTGCAGAGATTTGGCTTTCAATACTAAACAGCCATGTTCCAGTGTATTTTGTAAGTTCTCGTAGGAACTGTTTGGTAATGTCTTTTGTGTTGTGCTGGACTGGTGCTAAATGATGCTGCACAGTTAGAAATCTTCCACTGAACTACATTCTGAAATTTGCTTGCACTGTTTTCTTCCCCTTCCCTATTCCCAAATACTGCTAAGTTATCTCAATTATAACTAAATCTTGATTTTTTTAGTCTTAAAAAATGACTCATTGAGAATTTGCAGCTGTAATGTCATGTTCTCTTATTGCTAATACTCACTGTAGATTGTATTTTTCTTTCCCAGTACTTGTCAAAACTGGAAGTGGGTGGGTTTCTTTGTGCCTTGATAAATCAAATCAGTTCCACTGAATTGCAGTGGTCTCCCACTCTGCATGTCATCTTTGCTGTGAATTTTGAAATGGCATGCATGGTTCTAATACAAATTTTGTCTATGCTTTTATTTTAGTGCTATTTTTTAATACAGCATTTGAAAACATTGGCAATCAAAGAACATGTTACCATTTGTGCTAATTTCAGGAGATGATCACATGTAATGTATGCAATTAGCATTGATTAAACAAGGGGCTGAATGGAGAAAGGCTACTTAAGAGATGGAGGAGCAGGACATTTTCACTGCCAGACAAGGAACACTTTGCAGTATGTTAATGAATCACGACAGCTGAAGAATTCATAAAGGCCAAATCAGAGATGATTGCTTCTGTTACAAGGCAATAGGTAGGTCACTGGGCATTATAAGATACTTAGAATGGTATCCTCTTGTACTATGGGGAAAGTGAGAGATTTATGTAATGGAAATCCTGTTTCACAGCTCTAATAAGCTTGTTAATAACAATTCAGTCTGTCACGGCACTTAGTAAGGATTTCAGATTTTGTAATGTAGAATGAGGTGAAAGATTCAAGTGGAGAAGGAAGAAGGATGTTGCAGTGAACATTTTTTTTTGTGCAGCACCCTTTAAGAGGTTTTCATGCACTGCAATTTGAAGTCCAGTTGCACAGCGTGAAGACAGGGCAGTTCCACTCGTGTTGTTTCTGAGCCACCTGCCTGCCCTGAAAATGTGCCTGCAGTAGTAGAGAATTTGATGGTGGGAATTAAGCAGGGCCAGTTTCCTTTTGTCTGTGTGACAAGCCATTGCTTCGTGAATTGGCACGTGCTGAAGCTTTTCTGAGCTGTCATGGAAAACCCTTGTGCAAACAAAATCTCGTGTGCTTTCCCTCAGTTTGTAAACAGGGTGCTGTGGGTGGGATTTGATAGATGCAGGCTGTTTTTCTCTCCTTGGCATTCAACCACCTGCAGATTGATGCTGCCAAATGGGAAAGGGGCAGAAATTTAGGGTGTTGAGATCTATAAATAAGTTTAGTGAGTTCTGTATCCCATTGCAGTAGAGTTCATGCTATGCAGTGGTGTACCTAACTCATTCATGCAGTAGAAATGCCTGAGTTGCTGTTTGGGTGAATCTACCCTGATGCAGCAGCCATGAACCCTTTGAAGAACTGTAGTTCATCACCCAAATGATCAGAGTGCTTACATCATTCCATTTCCCATCTAATCCTCTTCAGGCTTGACTGTCCCTGTAAGTTTTTGGAAGGGCCGTTCAATTCTGTCTTTCTGCTCAGACCCAAAATCCCAGTTCAGGGTAATTACTGAAGTCAGTTTTCTCTTCTGACCATCAGAATAACTTGTCCATGAGGATCAGTCTTTCTAATGGATGTTGCATCTGAAACTGACCATTGTATATTCTACAGCAGTGTGAAAGTATTACTTTTACTATTTGGTGTTGTCATGGGATGCAACTGCATCTGTATGAATCTGCACAAAACCTGTCTGCAGAAGGTGTTTTTGTTTCACTCTTCACTCAGGTTTTGAATCATATGTATAACCACAGTTCTGTCCATTCAAATGCTGGTTCAACACTTCAGTGGTGGTTGTAGTATTTTTGCTTGTCGGTCTGTCGGGGCCATGTTGTGACATCTGTGAAACATGAACCCTCTAATAAATGGAGAGCAGCCTGGAGCAAAACCTTGCATGTCTGAACAACAGCTCCAGAGCTGCAGAAGAGGGGAGGAAATGCAAGGTTTTTGGTCTAGGCTTTCTGTGACTGATTCTTTTCTCCTAATTAACCCAGCTCCTGGAACTTCACAGCAATTTTGTGTCAGAATCCCTTTTCTAGGCTTGTCTACAGAGGGCAAGGGCTGTGTTTTTATTAGAACTTGACTTTGGTGATGTAGCACAGCCTGTCTTTGCTCTTGCTTCCAGATCACCAGCTCATTTCTGAACTATGCAATGATAGTTATATCACTGCTAGAGGTGAGCACATATGAGCTTATTCCAGGTTGCTTGTGCATTGTTGTGCTGTGTTTTTCTGCCCTGGATCCAGTTAAATGAGGAAGTCTCAGGGCTGTGGAGGTTGTGCAGGTTTTGGTCTCTTGCCTGTTCCAAGTAAGGTCTTTTCACTAGGAAAAGTCATGCTGGTAAATAGGTGTCAGCTGTCAGCTTCACCTTTTTCTTTCTTTAGTTCTTTCCTTATCTTTTGTTCTCTTCCTTCTTGAAGGAGTATGATGACACAGGGTTGTTCCCTAATTGCAGAAGAAGCCTAGGTGGGGAATACATTAAAGCACGAACAAACAGGAATCTGCTAGATAAACATTTAATTTTTGCCTGCCTGCTTCAATTTTAAGTCCCAGAGGACCAACTTCCTACTATCACTGAACCTCATTATAATTTTATCTCTGATCTTATAATAAAATCAAAGGCATTAAGCAACTGGAGCTGTCCTAGGCTATTTAGGATCGATTCAGGTAACCACTAATTGCAGTTTGCCTCCCAAATGCTGTGGGAGTTGAAGGTCTTTTGCTGTATGTGGTGGTCAAATATCTTCTTGAGACAGTGCACAAAGCAAAGTTAATAGCAACTGAGGTTATTTAATATCCTAAATAAGGATACAGAGGAGGAAGTGGAAAGCAATCTGGCAGTGTCTGCTGTAGCTGCTGGCATGATTTTGCTAAAAATTAACTGTATCAGAGCGAATTAGAAAGGGAAAAAAAAGGGTTGCAAATGTTCATAAGATTTGGACAATGAATTTAGATTGGCCTGTATATGTGGCTATTTTCATGTTTTCTGTGGAACTAGTTCATGTGGTTCCAATTACTCATTTAAGTTCCATATTATTATATGGAATTATTACATTATCTTCAGTTTCCTGAGTGCATGATTTATGTATCTAAGACTATTAAAGCCAAATGTGCAAATTGAAATTCACTGCACATTGATTAAATTGGCAGTATGCATTACTTAAGTTAAATAAATTACCTATGTTAAAAAATGACTCTAATAGTTACAATTTGCAATTCGAATGACCTATAAACCAAGGATTATTTGCCAACAAAATGCTTGAACAATGTTGAGTAACGAATACATTAGAGAATTTCATGAGTTCATCACAATCAATGAATAAGGAAAAAATACTTATCAGATAATATGTTCAGTGGAAAATCAAATTCACAACAGGTTATTTGGAAAATCCAGCTGAATTTCAAGGATGCATGAATGAATGAGGTGTGATGAATGCACCTAATTGCACATAATACTGTTTTAAGAGGGTTGGCTTTCTTCAAATATGTCTTTTTTCTGTGAAGAAAGAGAAAAATTGAAGACCATGGTGATGCTGCATCTGCAGAGGGTTGTAGTGGTGAGGTTGAAGTGCTCATTCCTTTTTGGTTCCAGAATACAACATGATCCAGACTGAACCTTGCTGTGATGGTGCTCCCCTCCTCTCTGCAAACCTGATCATGGGCTTGAGACAAACTTGAGTTTGTCTGCTGGGATGTTGGGACTGCTGCACCCACCAGTGGGAACGTGACTCTTCTGGGGGGGCAAAACTGCTGTGTTGAAGCTTTTTAAAAGGAGTTGATAGCTAAGGGACTCGGTCTCATTTTTTTCCCTAAAAGTCGGTTTCTATCAAGATATTTCTATTTCAGGTGCTGCAGTTAAAGTGAAGTATTGGAATGGGTAGGTCTGGCTTTATAAAACTCTTCTTTTATTGTTTGCTCTAGTCCTTTTATAAACAAAATAATACCCTAAAACCTGTGGACTGTTGAGTTTTTTAGTGTGATGGAAAAATTATACAACAAAAAATCCAAACAAGCACAGACTGTTCCCTCCCAATCAAACCAAACTATTTTTTCCAGTACCAGGTTCCAAATGCCAGCAATCCATCAATATCCAACCTCCCTTCTAGCCTCCTCCAAGAGGAACCATTGTGTTTTATAAACCTTCCTAACAGTTCATGTATATAGCAATTACACTAATGAAAGGTATAGAGGTTTATTTTAATGTATAGACAAAGCAGGTCCTTTTCTTTACAAAAAAAATTTAACTGTAGGATGTGAAAACAGGTACTTTAAGAGATGAAGTGCTCAGAAAAATTAACAGATTGTAGGGCATCTTGAAAGGTCACACCAGTAATGATTGTATTAAGAGGAAAAGGGCATGTTAGCATGAAATGGGCAAAGCTGGATGTCAAATCTTGGATGTTAAATTATTTCATTTTAGCCTGGTAGAGCAATATCTGTGCATTACTGAAGACGTGGTGCTCCTTATCACCTTCCGTCAGTCCTCATGAATTTCTGGGAAAATGCAGAAGGCAAGATTAGTTCCAGTTGACTGAGGGGTGGAACCTTTGGCATTTCTTTCCTACTTAATGCATGTTCACCTTGAAATTTATTGGTCACAGTGGGAGACACACGAGGGTGTTAGTGTCTGTTGTGCGTTGTTGACAAGACACACAAGACAAGTGTGTTGTTGGCCTTTTGTTTGTTGGGTTAGTTGGTTGGTCTGTTGTTTTTCTAAAACATCCCTGTTATGTTTGTTTATCTTTTTCCACCTGGGAAAAATAAAAATGACAAGGGATTCTGAGCTGTTGCAGTCCTGGATTTTGGGTAGTGCTGCAGGATTGCCTAAGCAGCCTGGGCTTGTGCATCTGACCAGGAATAAAAGATACCACAGTTGTGTTTCCCCCTGCTCTTCTCCCTAATTGTAGTGTTCTTTATTCCACACCACCACAGCTTCTACAAAAAGCATTGTGGCAGGTCTAAAAACCAGGTTATTAGTTGGAATAGTATTAACAATATTACTGAGTTCTGAGCTGAGCAAAGATCAGGAATGTGCACATGGAGAGCAGCAGCTGAAATACACAGTGCAGTAAATTATGGGCAGCATTTTTATTTTCCATTTATTCTTGTGGAGGGAGTGGGTTAAATACTTGTTTTTGAAGTTTTCTTTAGAACTACAATTTTGCTGACTCTGCAAATCAGGCATTTCTAAATGCTATTGCAGTCTTCTTATAGTGAAGGGAATTGTATTTCTGTCCTGTGAAGTAGCACATGCCTGGCTCTATTTGTTATCTTTCACCATTATGGAAGTGTACTTGAATAATAGAATCTGCAAATACAGTCTAGGTAAAAGAGAACAAAATATGAATATGAACAGTTCTGGAAAAGCCCTTGTAAAATAAATAGGTTTTACTGTATAGAAAGTGGAGGCCTGATATTATGTGGTGTTGAGCACCCTGTATATCAGTGGCAGTCAGCCCCTCTGAATTTTAAATCATAAAGTGACTTGGTAGTCAGCAACTGGGCTGTGACAGGGCTGCCAAAGGACCCTGTTCCCCATGTTATATTTAAACTGTGCTACCCCCACAGTAATGGTGTGCTGTGAAGATTAGGCAGGCTCAGCATTTAAACTTGAAATTAATTTTATTTGTTACATTAAATTAACTATTATAATCCATAAAATGTGCTATATAAAACACAAAATGAAAATGAATGACCATCTGTGGCAATTTAACATCTCTTCTGTGGAAAAAAAAAATGAAAGAGGTAGCTTTATCTTGAAAAATTAGCCTCAAGGTAAAATGTAATCCCCCAAATCTGACTGCCAGATAGGAAGGTGTGATCCTTTGTGCATCTGTCCTAGCTGGGGCTCTTTGTCTAATGTGGGGCTGCTTTTACCAAGCTCTTAGGAGAAACCTACTAGTTTTGATGAAATTTGTTGTACTAGGAAGCAAATAAAGATGCATGTACTGAGAAGTGCTGCCTTGTTGCAAATGTGGTCTTTGTCAGAGTCTGCTGGACTCAATGGAGATGCTCTCTTGGTTTTTTGTTGCTTAGAACATATTCTGAAAAGTGTTCCCAATATGTCTGAGTTACCAGAGGGCAGCAGATGCATGCCTGGGGTGACCCTCATTCCAGGTGGTTGTAGCTCTGCTGGGAGCCCAGAAGGTGCTCATGAGAGAGAAAGCTATTGCAGTTATTTCTGATCATAAGACATGGGAACCACCCTGGCAGAAAAAGATCTGACTTATGCATGTGCTTGCTGGGCTAATTTTATAGCAAATGTTTTTTGTTTAATGTGATGTAGCTTCAGGTACTGCAGGTTTTATAACAGTCTCCAGCCAGATACTGAATTGTTCACCTCCAGGAAAGTGTGAGAGAAAAGTCTGGGCTGTACAAGAGGTGGGTGACTGGCGGGTGAAATGTCAAGACCAGGTCTCAGGTTTCAGGTAGGGAAAATGTGCTGAGGATGAGCCAAAATGTCCTGGCAAGATGAGCTCTGGATTTGCTCTGTCAGGTCACCTTTGTGTGATAGGGTCAGTACCTTCAAGGCAGGCTCAGGACTTGAGTGCCTGTCTGATACAAAACTCATTGAAATAAACCTTTTCACTACAGGCAATGGGCTGCCTCTTGTGTTTCTGTGTGCTCTGAAGATGTTATAATCTTTTAAGTCCTGTATCTGATTTAAGGGTAAGGATAAGGGATATTTGGGTCTGCTGGTTTCTATAAAATGCAATTTAACTTTAGTCACTCAGTTAACCTGAGTTGCTTGAGGCTGGTTGGAAAGAACAGGTAGCTGAAATTGCTGTAAGAACAAAACCCAACTTGATGTGGAAGTTACAGAATTCACTGCACTGTCCAAAAGTGGCACAGTAGTAGTGAAAAATTGCTTTCCATGCTGATGCTTTCTAAGCTCATCTGCTCTGCAAGTGTCCCTCTGTGATGACAGATTTGGGGGGGAAAAAAAAAGCAGCTTTGCCTTTGGAGGATTCTGTAAGCGGGTGGAATGTGTTGAGACCTGGCCCCTTTGAGCAAAGCACAGCAGTGCTGGCACCTTGACTGGGCTGTCACATCCATTAGGAGTGTGTGAGCAGAGCAGTGCAGGAGTCTCTGCAAACTTGAGCTTGGGAAAAACATTAACATTAATGTCAGCAGGGCCAAATCTGCCACCTATTAACTTGCCTGAACTCAGAGGCTGGAGCTGGATTTAGCTGCAAGCCCTGTGCATGTCACTGTGTGCAGGAGCTGAGTGCCTCTTGCTTCTTCCCAGCCTCCCTTCCAGCACTGCTGGGGAAGGGTGCCCAAGGGGGGCATGTCCTGTCAGGCTGGGGCATCTTTACATCCCTTGCCTTCCTCCTTTGGGTATATTTTCTGAAACTGTGGTTGCTGTCTTGCACAGAGATTAACTTCAGTTCTGCTTGGCTCTTCACCACAAGTGTTTCTAGATTTTCCTCTCTTTGCTAGCTCTCCTAGATTTTCTTTTGTATTTGTTCATCACTGGGAAGATCTTGTGTTTCTTTATTATTAAAAAAATACAGATGGGTTTTATTGGAATAAATTAAAAGCAAGCGAACTGCAAGGCTTCTCATAAACATGATTTATCCAAACCCAAGCTGAATACTTTGCTTTTCTCATCAAAATTAACTGTATTTCTTGACCTAAAGAGGTTATAATGTGTAAACTCCTACTTGTAATAAATCCAGCTTCTGGCTGCTTTGCTTACACTATGTTCAGAGCAATTATTTCTCATTTTTTAGGAAGGCTATTAAAATACTGCTTTGAGAATATTTTTAACCTTACAAGAGATACCTTCTTGTTTCCTGTTCTGCCGTGGAGAGGTGTTTCTGTGCCCCTCTTGAGTTGTGCTGGTTTTTGCAGTTTTGCCAGGCTGAGGTGAGAAAACAAGGCAGCAGTAGGCGAGGCAGAAGGGTGCTCAGGCAGGGGCATCCCAGCAGCTGCTGCTCTGCTGTGTCCTCGGCAGTGCCAGAGCCCTGGAGAGCCAGGCTGGGCTCTGGGGGACAGGACAAGACATATGTGTGAGCAGGAGATGGCTTGGTCCCAGCATCAGCTGCTGTTGACTGCCTCTCTGCTATCCCATCCCCCACAGCAGGAACAGCAAATCTGGCTTCTCATGTGTCTCCCACAAGCTGGAACAGCCCAGGCTTGATCCATGGGCAGCAAAATTCAATTTTGCCTGCACGACTGGAGACTTTTATCAGGGCTGATGTGGCAGCTGCTGCCTGCCCTGGTGCTGGTGTGAGCTGGAGAAGGAGGTGCTCTACAAGTGCTGCTTAATGGCTACATCTTGTGTAGCACAACCACATTCAAAAGGGACCTTGCTAGAATGTGTACAAAACTACAATCACTTGTCCTCACTCTCTCCCTAAAGTATGCTGTTCCTCCAATTTAATTTTTCTAGACACTTCCAGAAGAGGGATTGGGCTGAATACTGGGTGGCCAAATGGAAATCAAAGTGCTGTCAGCCATTGGAGCATGTAAAAAGCTTGTTTTGTCTTTTGGCTGCACTTTAATGGGGTTGCTGTGGGTGCCTCTGCTCTGGGAAAGTGCACATTCAGGCTGTGACTCAGAGTCCTTGAATGGGTTTGTGGTCTGCAGGGACAGGGAGTAGCTCAGGAAGAGACAATTTTCTTTTTCCTCTTGTGTATTCCTTAGAAAAGCATAACAAAACAACAACAACAATTTCCTGTCCTCAGCTGCAGAGTGTGATGAACTCTGGTTGAAATGCCAGCTGTATTCACTTGTGTTTTCCCTCCTGTGCCATCTCTTCAAGCAAACTTTTACAGCTGCTGATTGCACAAAGACAACAGACAGAAGCTGATGTGCTGCTGGAGCTGCTGCCTGATGCTGATGGGTATTTTGGGGCTGCAGCCTGTTGAGTGTATGTGATAATTGGTTTCCCTTTTGGTCTTTGAGGACAGAAGATGCAATTAGCATGTCCGGCATATTTTCTTTTGTACATTCTCAAAATTGCAATTCTTATCAGGGACAATGAGAAATCTTTAAATTGGGAATTGGTTCTTACATTGTAAAGTAACTTTGCTTTCTGGGCATCAGAAGTTGCTTGCCCTAGCAGCTACTCTCTTGCTGTGTTTGAATTCAGTTGTGGAGTCACAAGTGCAAGTACAAAATCCTATTGAAGTACACCAAAACCATTAAAGGTGCTCTGCAAAGCTCTTGAGACTTGGAACTTACACCAGAGGATAGATGCCAACCCTCAGTTTGTGTTTCAGGAAAGGCTTGAGTAGCTTGTAGGTGGATGATGGGGAATATTTACATGTTAAACATCAGGTAGGGTTACACAGTGTACTGAAAACAATTTGGGTTGCACTTCCAAGTTTACCAACATCTGATTTCCAGCACCTTGCCTCTCTGAACAGCAACACAGCCAGCCCACACTGCAATCTGTCCATCTGCAGGCTGCCTCTGAGGAGAAAAGAACAAACTGTGAGGCATGTATGGATTCAGGTTTGCACATATCTGTGTGCAGGTCTCTGTGATGTACAAGACAGTTTTCCTTACTCGAGAGGACTGGAGGCTTTCCTGGGGTGCTGGAGGGAGGCTGGAAGATCAAAGGCTGTGTGCCCATTTCCCACACATCCTGGATTTGGGGGGACAGCCCCAAACCTTGCTCTTTTGACATTGGTCACTTCGCTAACCTGCCTTTGAAATGACACCATTTAACAACAGCCACTTCAGATTTGCTACAGTTACTGCTCTAATTGCAGACAGAAACTGTTGTCTGAGAGATAACTGTATGGAACCTGTCAAATGCTGACATTTCATGGCAACCATGGGAGCTGGAGATCTGTTTTGTAGGGGTTCCTAAAAATACTCCATAAAAAGTGAGTTTCAGATGTATTACTGCTATATGTTTTTTAAATCTTCTCAGTCAGTGAATTTAATATTTCATTAGAAACTACATATCCTACAATAAAATAAGAAAGTGAAAAGTAGAAATAAAATACAGTGTTTGTGTTCATTTAGCTGTTTCTTTAGAGTTATTACTAGCAAAGCAAATTTGGAACAAACCCTATTAGGACTTCTAGTCCTCTCTGTAGAGCCCTAAGCCTGGCATATAGCCATTAATTTACCAACTTTGAAAGGATTTTTATCTAATAAAAAGAGAGATGAGTAAGAGCCTGCACGTCATTGCAGGCACAAAGATGCAATTTTGAGGATGTTATCTGAAGCCCCTTTGATACAGCCTTGGTGCTGTGTGGAGAGGAAGAGGCACCTGGAGCTTTGCTCACTGAGCACCACAGCAGCTCCACCCTGCTGTGCCAGGACAGGATGGGGTGAAAGTTGGGGTCTGGCAGTGTTGGGTGGCAAGTTTCTGTGCACAGCTCCTGCTTGGAGTAACGAGAGCTAGTGCTTGGAATATCAGATTTGTTGCTGACAAGGATGGGAAGGAATGAGGGAGCAAAGGGGAACGTTTGCTTAATGCTTAGCAATGCACAAAGACTGGAGTCGGTCACAGCTGGGGGTGGTTCATCTCTAGGAGGGCTGAAATCTGGCAGCATTAGCTGAGCTGGGCCTAAGTGGGCTCAGGAACTGTGGATTGACTCCAAGGGCTGACAGGGCTCTGCAATGCACAGGTCTCAGTGAAAATCCAGAGGGAGTGACATGGTTGGGCCCAGGAGGAGGGTGATGGTGGTGCTGTGTACAGGCTACCGGTTTGGCGACCATCTCTGTCTGCTGCTTCTCTTTTCAATTAGTTTGGCTTGGAAAACAGGTTTTAAGCAAGTCAGACAATATGCATCAAATTGTGCTCTGGAGATGTGTGGTGGTAGGCATGCAGAATCTGGGATTGCCTGAGCCAGGAGGGGATGGATCTCAGTAGTTGGCAAAGCCAAGGTAGGTGTTGGGAGCAACACTTGGGTCTGAGAGGGTGGCTGGGAGAATCCTTCTCTGCCCTGGAAGATATTGAGATAGTCAGGAAGGAGAAAACCACTATAATCCAATTTCCTCTATTTAGCAAGAGAAATGTTATTAAATGCAAGAGATGGGTATGGCAGGGTAAATTATGTCAGAAGAGTGGCTGGGGCTGCTCTGTGCCCTGGATTTTGTGACTGAGCCGGTTAGATGTGTGGGAGCAGTCTCATCCTGCAGGTCATGTTTGTCAACTTGGCCACATTCAGCCTAGTCTGGGGTTGAGATGCAGCATGCTCGTTTTTCACCTGCAAGGAAGAGCGTGTACCTCCATGCTGGGCCATTTGTGAGAGGAGATCTCTCTTGCCTTGTGCATTTTGTCACCTGGGAGCAGTGACATTGTCAGATACCAGCGTGTGCAGTGTGCGTGCAGGTGCTTGGTGTTTGATGACTGCGTTCAAGTGTTGGTTCTCTTGAATAATCTGTTCTTGTCTTGAAGCTTTGATGAACCGTGGGTCATGCACAGGAGATGAATTGCCTTCTGCTGTTTGTAGCATCAGTGCTGTTGTTACGAGCTGTGCTTCCTTACCTTGCAGAGTGGTTGTTGCAGTAACTTCTCTCTGTATCTCGACTACAAAAAATGGTTTGACCTTCAGTTTAGTTGGCAGAGGGTTAGAATGTGTGTGAAGAGCTGGAAAGGGAAAGGTGGTTTGGAGAAACCAATTCTTGGATGAAGAGTGGTGACTGCTGGTGCTAGTCTAGCAGTGCTCCAGTTGCATAAAATAGGATAAGGGTGAGAGGTGGACAGCATCTTGTAATCTTCCTTCAAAATTTGTCAGAATGGTGGGATTTAGTATACCAGTTATTTCCCAGTAGAAAATGACTGGGATTATTTATCTATCATCAAGATTATGACATTGTTCAGACTTTATTTTTTTCCCCCTACACCTATTTTGTGCCTTAAAAAAAAAAATCTAGCTGTGTGGACTGGAATAGCTCTGAAATGCAGCCAACTAGCAGGCTGTAAACTAACTTAAAGCAGTAATTTTATAAAGCTGAAATAGTAGAAATCCTGGGAAAAACTAAAGTTTTGCATGCACATCTTGAGATCTGTGGAGTATGTGTGTGTTATTGTGTTTGTCAGAGCACATCTGCCTGTCCTCTACATCAGGTGAATGAGGTTTGGTTTCCAGTGAGCTCCTCTGTCCCCCACCCAGCCCCAGCTGTGGGGCTGTCTCGGGGCTGCTGGCACAGGGGACATCTCTGACTTTTGTGGCTTTTCAGCTGGCACTGAGCCTTGTCCTGGCCACTGAGGTGACTTCTGCCTCTGCACCAGCCCCCATCCTCCCTGGCTGATCCCTTACTGGTGAGACCCTCAGCCTTTTCTCCTGGCACTTCAAATGTTGTTTGAAAACATCTCACCCTGTTTATTCTTGAAATGCATCTGAAGATCCTGCCACTTACATATATTCCATAAATTTCTTTGTTCTGACAAGAGCATGGCCTTTAAAGATGCTGTCCATTCTTGCCTTTATTGCAAAGCATCTTTTTTCTTTCTTTTCTTCAGTGTTTCTGAAGTTTTGTGTTTGTACTAATGACTTGACACCCAAACAGGTCAATGTCTTGCTGATTTGTTCTGATATGGGTATCCAGCAGGAACCAGCTTTTTCTGGTGCAGAGGTGTGGGGGGGGAGGAAATCCTACGCCTCTTCAGAGGATTCTTGGCAGGTGTAATCACAGGATTTGTGATTCATGTCCAATATCCGTGAGAAGAGCTGACATCTCGGGGCAAGTTGCAGATATTAAGGGGGCTAAGTAAAACCTGCTTTTGATGTTTGTGGATTTCTTTCAGCTTGATCAAAAGTGAAGTTGTTAATTCAGTTGATCAAAACTCCAGTCCCTTTCCACACTAGAGTTACTGGGTTAAATGCTGTCTTAATCAGCTCAAATCTCTGCCTCTTCCTTCTGCAAGGAGGAACCACAGAAGTCAGATCAGTAACATTGGTTTGTTGCAGTTAATGCAGAACAGGAAGGGACTGCCAGAGGAGCTATAAAGCTTGAGGTAGTAATTACATGTAATCCATCATATTTAATGGTGAAACCTGGCAGTAGGTTTTTGGATGTGGAAGGTTTTTCAGGTCTGAAAAACTGTGCTCTGAAATTTCAACCTTTTCCTGTGCTGGCATGTTGCATTTTCTGTCTGGTTTCTTCTGTTGATACTCACAGTGTGTCCATGTTGGTTATCCTTTACCTGAACTTGGGAGGACCTGCAGGACTGGGTCTGGTTCTGTATTACCATTCTTTGTGCTGGAATTACTCTGTTCATTTCTGTTTCACTGATTTCTTCGTTTTAGAAATCTTCAGTACTGTAAGCAGGTAACTGATGGAAGGGTTTTGGAGTCTATCTGCATTGCTGAAATTAAAATTACCATGGGGGTCCTACAGTAATAGGAGCCTTGCCTGAATGGAAGGTTGCAGGATCTGTCCCTGATCATCTGGGGTCTTCAGCTGCAGTGGTGGCACAAGGTCGTAGAGGAAGGGAAAACTCATGTGGGAATCACAGAAGCTGCTCAAGTATAGAGGTGTGTTCCTTTGTGGAGGGCTCAGCTTTGGGTGGTGTGGTGCCAGCTGTTTTGCCAGAGGAAACAGGGTGAAGGGGCCACGATGAGGTACAGGAGCAGAGCCTGTTCCTGGGATGTTTTTTGCAGACTTACTGAAGCAGAAGAAAAACCTGAAAAAATGTAAGATTCAAGCAGTTCTTGCATCTCGTTCAGCAGGAGCTGCAGCAGGAAGCAGCTCAGGGATGCAGGGCAGTGCCTGTGCCCCTCTTTATGGGGACTGTGTGGTCTTCCCTGGTGTGCCAGCAGCTGGATCCTCTCCCTGAACATGCCAGTGCCACTGCCAGGGCACTGTGTGCCAGGGCAGAGCCATGTTCAGGGTGTTCATTGCACATTAGAATTCTCAAACAAATTGATTATAGCATGCTTTTGAAGAAGAAACAGTTAAAAAATGCCTGTGCCTATTTATTTTAAAGCTTATAGTAGGCTGTGTTATGACCAGTTTTGGTTTTTTTTTCATTGGTTTAATTTGTTTATTTTTTAAACTATAATGCTGTCAGATGATGCATTATCCATACCTAGAGGCCTGCTGTTCACTGTGCAGGTTATCTCCACTTTGACAGCTCTGTATCTTCAATGTCAGCTACACTGTTCTTGACCCAGAGTAGATTTACAGATTCTATTATACTTCTATTGAACAGCTCTTAATCTGGGTGGAGGAAAACATGCTGCAGCCAGCACGTTTTATCCCTTGCCTTCAGTGTTAGAGCCCTCTTTGGCAGGGTTGGACATTGTATTACAAATAGTCCTCTACCACCTCAGTCTTGAACACTAAAAATCCCCATAATCCTGTAAATGCTGGAGGCAGTGGTTTCTGTCACTCCCAAACTGAATAAAAACTAGCACGGGCATTAATTGAAGGTCTTTGTGTAGCCTGGGTGTAGTACAAAGGCCACTTCATGTTGCTTTGTGCTCTTGTTCTGCATTCCTGTGTTACAATCTCCATGTAAAACAAGAGAGTTGTGAGTCTGAAAATAGAAGCTGTCTTCAGCCCCTTATTGTTTTGCCAGCTTTATTTTTGACATCACAGTTTCTTTAGTAATTGAAGATTACATGCATGAAGAAATGTAACTACTCTGTGCATGAAAAATGACATTTGTTTTGCTTGTGTGATTTTGCAGACAGTTACTGCATTATTTAGCCTCTTTTGAGCAGCATAACACAGGATGCTGCCCTTGACCTGTAAGGAATAGCACTGGCATTGCTCTGTGTATGCAGCACCTTGGTGCAATTAGCAATGTTTCTGTTCTCTTCTCGTTGTAAGCAGCACAGAATTACCAGTAAATAAGCAGGAGCATACCAAATACTCAAGGAATGTTATGAATGTGAATAGTCCCTAGTGGGTTTTTTCTTTTTTTTTCTTACCCTTCTGTCTTTTAGCTTTCTTCCAAAAGCTACTTTGACCTTGTATCTACCTTGAGATTTTTTTTTTTCCCAATTTCTCCCTACTGTTAGTTCTTTGAATGCCATTGGCTCAATGCTGTGGTTATTCCTATAGCTCAGCAGTTCCACCTTGTTTCAGCTGCTCAAGTCTATCTCTCATCTTTCTCTGCTTTTTGTTCATTAAAAAGAAAGAAAAGAAGGTGAGTTTGAATCCATCACTAGGAGGTATAGAGTTTGATTTCATTCTGTCTGAGGAGGGAATGGACTGTGGCTCTTCCTTATGTGCCTATGTAGGTCATGGAAATAAATAATCAGCTTACACATGTATCCACATGCTGCCAGGAAGTAATCCTGCTTAGCATCACTTTATGGGGTTTGGAGTCTTTCTGTATCTTCTAATCCTTAGTGATATTTAAATAACATGTTGTGATCACAGTTTGGCTTAATTCATGTAGAAAAAATGTATTATACAGATGTACCAGAATGGAAATACACATGTGCCTAGACACACACACACACAGATGGAATGTATATATTCAACATGCAGAATAATTGCCATTTGAGGACTCTGGGACGTGCTGGGGCAGCTCTCTAGACAGGTGCTCTGGGATGGCTGTGTGTCTAAGAAAGCAGAGATCCTACAGTGGTGATTTGCCACACTATTTTTAGATGGAAATTTTGTTCTAAAACTAGAAGTACGGCCATGACTGTCCCATTTTCTGCAAATAAAGCTCAGAAAGCATTTGCTACTTCAGCACTCAGGATGAGACAGGTGCATTGTTTTTTCTCCCCAGTTAGCTGGGTTGTTAGCCAAAGGGGGTCTGCCTTGCAGATTCATGATTTGAAAATAGCTGTGCAGAGCTGCTCAGTGAGTCATGTGCAGAAGGCAACAGAAAACATCTCAAACTACAGCATCCAACACCTACACAACCTACTGCTGCCTCCCACCTGCAGGAACTTTTTCTGCAAAGCACTGAACCCAGGGAGGTCTAGAAGTCCTGAGGGCACCAGTGGAGTCAGGTGTCTTTCTAGGAGAAGCTTTTTGTGGTGCCTCACGAGAGTCAGAGGGAGTGTTGCTGGCCTCCCTTCCTTGTCATGTCCAGTGGTGACCTGTGAATACAAATGTTCCTCCTCCAGCTCCCCTGTGTTTGGAACAATCTGTGTTTCCTCCATCAGCTGTGGAGTGGATAGAGGATATACCACTCTCTACCTTTGGCTAAATACTTCCTGAGGAATTTACTCAGCATGCTTTCCAAGCATTGGTCCAAAGTGTGCAATTACTGTTCTGAATTAAGCTGTAGTCCTGTCCTGGCATGCTGCACTGTTCAGTCACATACCAGTAGCTGGAAGCAGTGTGCACTGGGGGTGCTGATTCTGACCCTGTCAGAGCTGGTGGCAGCCTGGTATATTTACTACTTAGCCCTATATTCTTCTTTAATGTAACTCCCAGAAAATGTGATTGAGAGATGGACTTCAATGTAGCAAAGCACATAAATGAGTGAATACATCCACCTCTTAATGGAACAAATGGAAGTGGTTAAGCTTCAACCCCTGCACCTTTTTGCTGCTGCTCTGAAGCCAGTGTGCAGTCAACACTGCTGGGTGCCTTTGGAAGGCATGGCAGAAACAGGAGCGGTGTCCACTGAGAAACCAGGTTGTGATTCAAAACACCGATTCTGGATGCATGGCATGCTTTCCTGGTTAGAATCAGGTCCATACTGAACCAAGAGTCTGAAAGAATTAAAAGGTTCAAGAGTTTAGCTAGAAGGATAGAAGCAATATATATTGATTAAGAGTTTAGCAAGAAGAATAGAATCCGAGTAGAAGGGTTAATTTTTTAGCAGATGGAGCTAGTTAGAGCTAAGACAATATATCATTTACTTGATTTTGTGGTATTTGTAAAAGCAGGATGGGAGGATGTGGCATCATAAAGATGAAGAAACCATGACTGCACCTCTACCCTAAAACCAACCAGAACCAGGCTGGGGAGTTTGGACTATGGCCAAGGGACCAGAGAGCCTGGCAACAAGGCAAAGGTGAAAAATTGACCATGAGGAAGATGTCCCTGACTGTATTTTAGAAGATCACTGACCCATTTCAAGACCCACCGACCCATTTTGAGCAAAGAACTGGGCGAGCATAAAAGGACTTTGAGCTCATTTTAATACGAAGTGGAGGTTGGCAGGGTTAGTTAATGCATATGTATGGGCAGATTGGGTAAGAATCACAGAATCACAGAATTACTGGGTTGGAAGAGACCTCCAAGATCATCAAGTCAAACCCATACCCTAACATCTCAACTAGACCATGGAACCAAGTGCCACATCCAGTCTTTTTTTAAACACATCCAGGGATGGTGACTCCACCACCTCCCCAGGCAAAGCATTCCAATACTTTATTATTCTTTCTGTGAAAAACTTTTTTGTAATATCCAACCTCTATCTCCTCTGGAACAGCTTGAGACTGTGTCCTCTGGTTCTGTCAGTGGTGCCTGGCAAAAGGACTGACTCCCACCTAATTACAACCCGCTTTCAGGGAGTTGTAGAGAGTGATGAGGTCACCCCTGAGACTCCTTTTCTCCAGACTGAACAAGCCCAGCTCCCTCAGCCCTTCCTCACAGGGTTTGCATTCCAAGCCCCTCACCAGCAACCCTCTTAATGTCCTTCCTAAACTGAGGGGACAGAACTGGACACAGCACTCAGGGTGTGCTGAGTACAGGGAAGAATGACCTCCCTGCTCCTGCTGGCCACACTATTCCTCACACAGGCCAGTGGCCATCGGCCTTCTTGGCCCCCAGGGCACACTGCTGGCTCATGTTCAGTCAGCTGTCAAACAGTCCCCCCAGGTCCCTTTCTGTCTGGGCACTGTTCAGCCACCCCATCCCCAGCCTGTAGCACTGCAGGGGGTTATTGTGGCTAAAATGTAGGACTTAGCACTTGGACCTGTAAAACTTCATCTTAGTGAACTCTGCCCATCCATCCAACCATTCCAGGTCTCTCTGCAGAGCCCTCCTATCTTCCATTAGATTGACACATGCTCCCAGCTCAGTGTCATCTGCAAGTTTACTAATGAAGGACTCAGTATTCTCATCCATGTCATCAATGAAAATATTATACAGGACCGGCCCCAGCACAGACCCCAGGGGGGCATAATTATATGAATATATGGGATTTTTGTGAATAAGCAGAGAGCCAGAGCTCTGTGAATTTTGCACATGTCTTTGGGAGGTTGCTCCCTGTGTGCCTGGCGCTGTCAATAAACCACTTTCTAACTTTCATAGCTGGGGACATCTTTCCACGCATCAATACAGTGCTGTATTTATGAATTTACATTAAAAGTCCTTTCCACTGGCATAAGAAATTGCTATTGCAGTAACACCTATTCTATTGTTAACATTAATTGAAGCGCTTGAAGTAAGAAAATACTAGCTGATATTTAAACTAATTATTATCAAATTAAAATTCCTTAGATAAAAGCACTTAATTAATCTGCATTCTATTTCCTAAGCATCTAGATCAGCATTCAGTAGAGGTAAATAATGCTCCTATGATTTCCAGTACCAGCTAGCATATTCATTTCTTGAAGCATTACTTCAATAACCAGCATTTTAGGAAGCTGTATCCTGCAGCCAGAAACTGTTCTGCTGTGCAGTAGAAGAAAGATTATTAATTTAAAGCAAATGTTCAGTTACACACAAAGTCTTTGGAAGCCTCCAAATACTGTTTTGTGAATCAAGGTTTTCCTTTTCTTCAGAAGTTGTTTTTTTTTAAATTGCTATAGATATTGACACTTGGGAGTTCAGATGATTTCTTTGACAAAGCAAGTCTTTACTGTGCACGCCATGTAAATTTACACTTCTCCTTTTTTTGCTCTTTTTTTTTTTTTTTTTCTCTGTCAGACTTTTGTGACTCTTGTCTGCTTTGCACTGAGAAGTATTCAGAGAGGTAACTCATGTCACCATGATAAGCACACTGCAGTCTCTGTCATTTTTCATTGTTGCCTGAAGGACACCTGGGAAGGGAGATGCTGTTAACATGCAGAATCTTAATCCTGAGGAAGTGTGGTGATTCAGTGGGCTGCCTTGCTGAGCTGTAATTCAGTCATAAATACAAAGAAATGGTGTTTAAAAGATCTTAAAACTCTGACACATATTGATGAAAGAGAAGTTGGTACTCTCAATTAGGAGTTGATCCTAAAAATCCTTGATCCTCCAGGTGCATGAAGAGATTGTGATTGTTGAGTATTTCTCTTTCTCAGCCCTGCAACTCAAAGTGCATGGTTTGATTTCTGCACCTGCCCAGAAATTCACTGTACTATTTGGAGTAGCTAAAACCTGGAATGTTTCAGGTTATTAATTTGTTTCTTCTGCATATGGAGAGAGGAAATAAATATTTGGCACAAGCACAAGAGGGTTTTGTTGGGATGATTGCAGTGTTTTTTGTGGTATCCCAATAATTAAAAACCACAGTAATTGCATGAATTTCATTTTGGAAAGAGAGGTTTCAAGCACTTAAATCCATTGATTTCCTATAGATCATGGTCTCAATTCACCAATGAAATTTTAGATTTTTTTTGTCACCTTTTCTATGCAGAACTTGTTAATGGATTCCAGCGCATGTGTTGTCACCAGCTTTTAAAACCTATAATTAGGTCCAGTTCAAAACCAAACACATTTTTATTAGATGATTATAATCTTCTAGCAAATAATTATTTAAGAAAGCATAACAAATGCAACCACTTATTAGAAGAGTTCTGTTGACAATGTAAGCACTTAGTGTGAGTACAAAACTGCTTATTTGAGTCCATGTTTAGTGCCTGTCAGGAGGTACCTACTCCTGGTAGTACTTTGTTGGCTTCTAATTTTAATTACTGAAATTTCTATTGAGATTGGGGGAGGAGGAGGAAGTAATTTACATCAGATATTCCTTTTTCTACAGTATTTTGAGACTTTTTTACTTAGCAGTTGTGCACATGTATTTTTGATAAAACAGATATAATTGGTATATTTTATGCTGAAGATGCTCTTAATTTTTTGGCTTTTAAAGAAGGTGCTTAAGTGATCAGACTGATGCGTTTCATGCTAATGAATTTTTAATAGCTAATTAGAAAAAAAAAATCGTTGTTAGAATAATAGTTCAGCATCCTTCAGATCATGTCTTGCAATTTGCAGAACAGTAAAGAAATTTAAAGGAGTAAATTACAGTTTCAGTGCAAGAATTGGCAGGGTATAACATTTCCTGAAGGAGAAGTGTGCTTTCTGATGAAAATGATTTCTGATTTTTCTGGCTTCCTATAATTTTTCTGTCATTACTCCTAGACCTGGATCAGAACAGAATTCTGTGATCCAAATGCTGGAAATTTGAGAGAATTTGGACTGTGATAAATATTTTGCAGCTGACTCACTCTGCTTATGAATGAACTCTGCTAGAAAATCTGGCTCCCACAATTAAGATTTAGAAAGCTAATTGCAAGGCAAAGGGGAATTGTAAGCTCCTATTTTTGTGGCAACCAAGGTTATTTTAGATCCTGAATCCAAATGGCAGAACGTATGGGAAGAATGGATTCAGATTTGGGCTTACAATGAACTTTGCACGGTAGAAAAGCCCAAAAAGCAGTAATGGAGAGAAGCTGGTCCCCAAGAACTGAGAATGGCTGAAATGCCAGACACTGGTGTCAGTGCAGGGCAAGGCTCTGTGCAATCACAGACCATAATAAACTGTACAAGTGAGAGGGAGCCAGGAGCAACAGTATCACTTAATTTTATGCTGTTCTTCACTGCTCTCCTAAGTAATTAGTAATTATTCATTGGAGTAGTAGCCACAGGCTAGAGCTGAGATCAACTTGTTTCCTTGAGTTTGTACCAGACAGAGGTGATGGGGACAAATGTACTCAGCCTCAGTGGTAATTCTGTTCTTGGCCACTTGTTAATTCTGTTGATTTTCCTGCACTGTGCAGTTGTGTAACACTTGAGGGAGCAGAAGGCGCTGGAGGATGTGTAGGAGCAGAATGGCTCCTGCCAGGAGCACAGATGGTTGGAGAACAAGCCACCCTCAGCAGCCACGCTGGGGATTTTGTGTTGGTATTTTTTCCTTTTTCTTTTCTTTCAAAGCACAGTTTTTAAACTGGGAGTAATTTAAACAGAAATAATTGGTTCCCTCCCACTCCCTCCTGGGGTCTGTCTGTGTGTGCTCTCTCTAGGCATGCAGTGTGATGGCAGCAAAGCCAAGGGGTGTTGTCTTACAGGAGGGAAGGGCTGGCTTTTCCATTTATCCAGAGAGCAGCTCTGCCCTGAGCAATGGCACATCAGTGCTAAGTATAATGGCCTGGTGAATAAGTACAATGAAAAGAGATGAATCCTTTCAGAAACTGGACAGACTCCCTCCTTCTCCACATATTGTTGTATTGTGCACAAGGCTTTGGGCTGTGATAGGACAGCATTAAAAAGATACAACTCAAGGTTCCACCCAATGAGAATTAGAAGGCAAATTTCCTCTGACAAGAGCTGTGCTGGTGCATGGGAAGAAATGGGAGGGAAGAAGGAGAGGCAGTGAGTGTGTGGCTCTGCCAGTGCAGTGGGTGCATGCGTTTGGATTGTCACTGTCTCAAGTGCTGACCCACAGAGGGTCTTTCCTTGTGGAAAGGAGTTGTATATGCTCATGGAAAGCCAAATGGGATGTGATTATTGCTTCAAGGGATACAGTTTTTCCCTGTGTGTTGACAGATGTATTTGTGCAGGTTATTTTTCCATTAGTACTTGGGTAGATGAAGGCAGCAGAACCCTGCAGGTTTCCTCATGGAGGTGTTGGTACGCAGCTGCTGTGTACATAAAATAATTTGGAATATGTATGATATATCCCTGAGTTAACATGAAATGTGCTGATGGAAAATATACAGTTAAATATTTTATTTTTGTAGAGTAAACTGTATGTGCACATATGTGTGTATGTATATAAGTTGTGAAGATTTTTTTTATTTTCTTGGTGATGAATGTTTCCATATTGCATTTGTGTTGCTAGACTGAGTAATTAGGAGGTCTGATAATGAGCTGGTTTTTTGTGTTTTATAGCTTTATTCCTGATTTCCAGCCCTTCTGCCTCACACTTAAGGACATGTGTGCTCTGCCCTGCAGTGTGCTGAGCGAGCTGCTCTGCACAGCAACCTTTGTGGAGAGCCAGGGAAAGGCTTTGCCTTGGGATGTTGTCCAGTAGTAAGCTGCTCATGGGATGGTTTTGTTTGTGAGTTTTGATGCCTGCAGATGGGAATGTCCTGTCCTGATGGGTGAGTGGGCAGTGTTTGCTGTCATGTGTGTGCTGGGGAAGGCAGAGGCTGCAGGAGCCACCCTCTGATTTATCCATCCTGCAGCCTCCTGAAGGATCAGGAGGTGCCCTTAGAGCTGCTGTGTGTCCCACACTGAGCCTCTGGAAAGGTACCCAGTGGATGCTGCTCTGATCAGCAGCTGCAGGAGCTGGGGCAAGGGTTGGAGGTGCCCCAGAGTGGTGGTGCCTCTGTTCCCTCCTGGCATCACTTTGCTATTACACAGTGACTCATGAGAATAATTGAGAGTTTCTGGAGGGAGAGTTGAAAGTGCAACTTGCACTGTTATGTTGGAGGGGGCAGAGCAGGGGCAGACAGTCCAAGCATTGACTCCAGCCATGATGTGCCCATTCAGGAGGGGAGGACAGGGACCAGGGAGGGGGGGAGGGAATTTGCCAACAAATATGCAGACATAAAGACACTGTGGCTGGGTTGACAAATTAGTTCTGCATAGCATTCATTCCAGTGCTCTGTGACTTAATTTAAAAAAAAAGAAAGCCTCATTGACCTTGGTTGTGGGATGCAGAGTTCACAGCCAGCCCCAGGACTGGAGCAGGGCACAATGGTGGCTTTGCTGAACTGGGCTTGGAAAATCTTACCATCCTCACAGTCTAGAGCAATTATGTGCAAATAATTTGGGGTTTGCACTTGCACCCTGGAAATGTTCAAGGCCAGGCTGGATTGGGCTTTGAACAAGCTGGTTTAGTGGAAGGTGGCCCTGCCCACAGCAGGGGGATTGGAACTAGATGGTGTTTAAAGGTTCCCTCTAAACCAAACCATTCTGTGATTCTCTCCTGGCACTAGGGAATTCGACCAACACATTTTGAAAAGACAGGAGGTAGAGTCTCAGGAGTTGCAGTTCTAGAGAACTAGATGTGAGGAAAGGATATATCCATGCTCTTCCCTCAGGGAAGTGTGGAGTCTCTTATTTCAGCTCCCAGAGACTTCGTCAGTGCCAGAAGTCCTTCCTGGGCTCCAGGAAGAGACAGAGGGGCATGCTGCAGTGGGAATAGGTGAATTTGCATTGGCAGGGGAAAAACAAGTATAAAATGTTCCCCTTTTCCTACCTATGTTAGGAGGTTTCCATTTCAGGAAGGAAGTGTGGGTCTGTTCTGTCATATCTGGGGGTGGGAGTACCCAGCGGTGTAATTAATGCTGCACGCCTCTGCTCCACAGTTGTAGACTGTAAACAGAGCTGATCAAATGATGGTGTGGGAGAGGAATTGTTTAAAATAAATTTTAATAAATTATAAATAACGTATGACTTGCTTCAGGTCTACCTAGGCAGGCAGTATTTCCAAGCTTACGAAACACAGCCTCATGCTCATGTGAGTAACTACCCTGGTGATTGAATGCATCTCATCCATGTTGAATTTAACTCTTGTGTACAATAATGAGGCCTTAAGTCCCAGTCAAAGATAATTGGTTTATTTCTTGTAGCACTCAACAGAGGATTGCTCTTATCTGGAATTCCACAAAAACAAAATTCAGTGGCCTTTCTGATTGTTTGGATGGGAGGAAAGGAGTCCTGCTTTTAACTACTTTGTTTGTCAGAGGCTTGTGGAGTAAAGAAAACTGGTTTAGAGATGGGCTCTATTGCTCTGTCTGATTCCCAATAGATTGTTATAAAGGTTCACAAATAGACCATTAAAAAAGAAGAAATTAGGAGGAGTGAGAGGAGTCAGGAGTCCTTTTGATGAAGACAGCTCTGCTGGGATTTGTGCTGCCTCCCTTGGCTGACCCAGAACAGTGCTGAGTTTGGGGCCTCAGCAGGAAGGACTGGAGTCAGCACAGCTGGGGGTGCAAGAGATCCTGTGCTGAGGTTAGGATGCTGCTCTGTTACTGAACTTAGGAATTCCATTCCCAGGTGCACAGAGATTGCTTTCCTTTTGTTGCCAATAGTCCTAAAAATGCAGGGTTTGGCTAAAATGTTGGGATAGCTGGATTCAGAAAAAAATGGGATGTTATTTAGCTATTATGGAAAGGAGCTAGATAGCATGAGTCAGAAATTTGACTTTAGTGGAAGTTAGACATCTCAAATCTTTTTCTCAGTCGTATGCCTTTACATTTCCTTCCAGCAGTTCCCTATCCCCAGGGAGGTTGTGTGGGTAAGTATGTAGTGTGATGGAAGCTGTTTAGATAAGTAGACTTTCCCAGTGTGGATTTCCTTTGTACTAACAAAGTCAGTACCAGATAGAACACAGTACAGCTCACTGATGCTGCGAAAGCCAACAAATACCTTTTTCATTCCTGTAGATGACAGAACCCCTGCTTATTTTTCTTTATTTAAGAGGTATTCAGGAGGCAGAACAAAGCTCTGCTATCGCCTCCCAGCAAGTGACCTAAACCATTTAATCTGAAACATATGACTCTGAGGAAGTATTTTGCAAAAACAGATGCACAGAAAGTCAATTTCCTATTCATATTTTGTTGTGGCAATTGGTACTTTAAAGAGATGGCAGACTTAAATTAGCTGGAAAAGTGACATCTTTAATTAGGAAAGCCTCTCTGCCAGCACATTGAACAGTTGCCAGTTTCTCAGCATTTAGGGACCATTGATTGCCAACAATGGCAGCTAAACTGCTTCTGGGTAGAAACTAATTGAATTTTCTCAAGTTAAAACGAGGATCTGAAGTTAAATCAAGACGAACTCCTTTGCTTGCTCTCATTTTACTTACTGCTGTGATATTCTCAGCAGTCCAATGGCTGTGCTGATGCTGCTGACGTTGGTGAACGGAGCTGCCTGGGGCACAGCTCTACAAATCCCTCCAGCCTCAGTAGTGCTGGGACTGCTGCTGACACTCAGCACAGAGCTGTGTCTGCCTTGTTGGTGCTGCCATGCCATTCTGGTGGTTGTGTTGCCCTGTTGGTGCTGCCATGCCATTCTGGTGGTTGTGTTGCCCTGTTGGTGCTGCCATGCCATTCTGGTGGTTGCTGGTTCTCTTCTGGAGGACTCCTTTCCTGAGCAGGTTGCTTTTATGAAGCCTTGTGCAGTTGTGCTGGGAGCTGGTGCAGCCAATCTGAGGAGTGAGGCTGTATCCTGCTGCCTGAGCATCCCATCCAAGGCAGCTCTGCCTACTCACTTGGGCTGGGTAAATAGCCTGTGGGTGACATGCACAAGCTGTGAAACTGGGTTACAAATTTGTGTGGGACTTGCCAACTAGACCTTCAGTGGCATGTGGTTGGTGTTGGTCCCAAGTCTCCCTTTCCTGTGAAAGCTGGGTGCTGAGCACACCCTGAGGTGAAGCCTCATGCCAGACTGGAAAAGATCTGGGCTCTGAAGGATTGCTGCCTTTCCTCCTGGCTGCAGTGTGGATGCTTTAGCTGTATTTCTGTCCCTTCTTTGGTTATTTCCTTATCTCAGGTGTAGCTTCTCTGAAGCAATTTTAGCATTTCCTGCACCTGTAAGCCCAGGAAGATTTGTCCTCTCTCTGAGCAGCTTCTCTTACTGTTCCTGGTAATCATCCAGGCTGAGTTCTGCCACAATGTCACCTCTAATCCCATCCCATCCTTCTTCTGTTGCTATTGTGTGATCTGAGGGATCACCCCCTCAGCTTCCATATAAATGCTGCTGAAACTTTGGCTGCATGGAGAACCTGAGGGGAACTCTGCTGATAATAATGATAAATCTGAAAAGTTTAGGATTATCTGCCCAGCTTGTGTGGAAGCTACAAATGCATAGACCTGAACTCTGTGCCTCAGGCCTATGCTTAGAAGAGGAACTGAGAGATATAATTACATATTTCCCAAAGGGCAACTCAGTTTCTTATTTCCTTCCTTACCTTCATCCTGATTTATCTCCATTTGCCCTCCTTTCCCTTAGCAGGGGTTTTGGAGCATAGTCTCTATTTGCTTCCTTCATGGTTTGAAATATAACTCTGGCTGGTCTCAGGGGAAGGAGCCTGCTGGAAGATGATCTTGTTCTAACCATATGTGTGTTTATTAAAGCTATTCACCTCTGGTAGACTGTGTTAGTGCTGTAAGAAAATGATTTGAGTTTTGGCATGTCTCCCATTTAGAATCAAATCAAAACTTAAACTTCAGGTTTTGGTCAAAATGGAAGTTTGTTGTTTTCTTTTCTACCAACCTGTTTTTACCCCCAGGTACCTCAATAACTTCGTTCTGTTAAAAAATTCAGGAAAAATTTGGAGGAAGAGCAACTTCTGCCTTACTATACAGCCTTTTCTCCTTGGCAGAATACAGCAGGAGAAAGGAAAGGCTTCTTGGAAGCAGCTGCAAGGGAAGGGTTTATTGGGAGTGCTCAAGAAAGGCAACTTTGTGAGGCATCAGCTGAGTCTGGTGGACAATGGCTCCCAGCTGCTGTCAAATTAGAAATGTGTGTCTAAAGTGTGGCCTGGAGCTCTGGGTTCTCCATCCACCCAGCCCTGCCTGATGTGTCAGTATTAAAAAAGTTTGTATCTCCTAATGAATTATGTATATTTACTTTCTGTGTGAGTCTCCTTTAAAAGAAAAAAATCCCCACAACTGTTGGAGTAGGAGAGAACTTGAAACAGATTTGAAGATTGCACAGGAGAAAGAATTCAATTAAATCTTTTGTTAGAAAGAATTCTTTTCTCAGCAGCTCAGGCTGTTATTCAACTTCTCTTGTTACCTTCCAGCATTAATCCAGAACAGAAATATTTTGGTTATGAAATGTACATTCTTCCAGGTACTTCACAAGTGGTGTATTTCCATCACAAATGCAGTGAAAGGAAGGATCCTTGCCCCTCTTACAGACCCACTCTCAAGGAGCTACTCCTTTTGCTTCTCTTTCTAGTGGTAGATAAGGAAAGTGTGGAGACTGCTGAAACTATGTTATGTCTGGAAATATTAAAGATTTTCTCATCACTGTGTGAAATGGCAGCAAACATTTCCTGTATTTGGAAGAAAAGTTTAAAGGAAGAGCCAGTAAAGATGTGATTGTTCACTTAAGAGAAGTGTTCTGGGAGTCATCTGCATGGGAAGCAAAAGGGACAAATTGCTGGGGAGTGCACGAGGGTTTTAAATGAAGCCTGTGAAAAGTCTGCTCAGCTGTTACTAGGGAATGGCAGGAACAGATGAGTGCCCTGAGGAAATTGAAATTTCCTGTGTTTCTGTCAGCCCAGGCACCAGGATGTGGAAGGCCATAAGAGTCTGATGCCACGTCCTGCAGTTGCACTGAAGGTGAAGAAGAGGATGGACAGAAGGGTGGCTGCTGACATGGGGGTCAGACTTGACATTGCTGACACTGAAAAGAGAGAAATGAAGGCTATCAAAATGTTAGTATAATAATATATTTATTTAGATAATAAATATATATTTCTATGTAATAACATATAATATATATTTATATACTATTTATAGTAAATAACACTAAAGAAATGAATACTAAGAAAAACATATTGAGGAAGAAATCCTGTGAAGTGTTTCTTCAGGGGAATAGAGAGATCCTGAAGCAGAAGACACTCTGAGAGCCCCTACAATTAACAAAGCTCTGCAAGTGTTGCAAAAGATGGAAGCCCTGGCCTAAGCTGTGGGTCTGAGGAGTTCCCCAGCAAGAACAGGACTCCAGACTTTTGATTTGAGATTTTACTATTAAAGAGCCACTATTTTAACTGCTATAAAGCAGATTTCTAGTAGTCAAAGCAAGAAAAATGGTCAATTTTTAAAAATAAACCTGAAAGACTGGGGAGATAAGTTTAGCTGAGAAAGGGAAGTGTTGTCTCCCTCTCATAAAAACACAGAGATTTGTTCAAAGAATCTGTAAAACCCAGCAAAAGTGAGTATCAAAATCTTGTGCCACAGATAAAGCCTCCCCTCCTCCTGGCATGGGCTGTGCTTCCCAATTCTTTGATCTTCTGCTTACTTCACTTGGGGTGTGGGGCATAATTCAGATTTCCAGAAAGGATTGGAGTGATTTGGTGTAGTCAGACAGAGGTTTGGAAATAACACAGAGCATGTAAGAAGTGGTTAGTAAGGGGTGGTTTTGATAGATGTTCTGTGCTCTGAAGCTTTTGAAGTTCATTGTATGGAGCCAGTGGGGAGGGAAAAAACCAATAAAACTAATAATTGAGTGAAACATGAACAGGGGTTTAAATGTCAGAAAGCTGAGAAGGCACCTGGGGATCTCTGTCCATGGAGCTGTCAAAGTTGGCTGGTGATGAGATAAAAAGAGATCTTGTTAGTGTTTGCAGTGAAAGCTGTTTTCCACAATGCTGATGGAGATTTACCCATTTCTTTTGCCAACTGAGTTTTCCTGGTTGAAAATGTAGGATTGGTGCAGGTTTTTAAGAAGCTTGCTGAGATTTGAGGTGGGCAGTGCAAAGCCATCAGCTGTGTGACAGCCCTGGGCTGTGCAGACCCTGCACCTCTGTGTGTGAGCAGAGTCCTGCTCCCTGTGCTGTGTGTCTGTGCCCACCTCTGCTCTTTGCAGGAGGAGAAGCTGAGCTTTGGTCTCATGTTAAGGGTCTGTGCAGCTCATCTCCAGCCTGGGAGCAGCTCTTTCACTGTTGAGACAAGGCTGTTTGAGCCAGTGAGGTTTTCCTTCTTTGCACATCTGAGAGATGAGTAATGTAATGTCTAGCTACCTGCAAGGGTGCAGCTTTCCATTATCCTGCCCAATTTAATGCTTCTGTCAGGAGCACAGCCTTGTGAATGCCCTTTTTGCCTCCTGAGGTTTGCTGCCAAGTGTGATGCTTTGAGAGGAGGTTTGCATCTAAGGCATCCAAGAACCAGATCCTGTTTCGGTGTTCAGTGCAGAAGCTTTTGGTATTTCTAATATATTTCCTTGAAAGCTACTGATTTGTATTGCAAATGTGTATACTTCTTTAAAGTCTTTATTTTGCTCCACCAAATGGTATTCTTAAAGTATAAATGCAGTTCCTTCATCAAGGGAAGTTCAGCCATAGAAGGTCATAGAACTTACAGTCAAGAGCAAATTTTAATAAGGTCCCAAGGTCCCCAATTAATTCTCCATTTTTTTTTTTTAATATACTCATAAATGCTGGGCCACCAATTGCATTGAGTATCCTTTAAAAATAATTAATACTGCAATCCCTTGAGTACTTTCAAGGTAAATAAGTTTTAAAGTTAATCACAGTAATGGTAAAGAGATAGAAACTGCTTTTCTCTGTATTTGTTGTATATAACTATAGGCCCATATAGATAATCAAATATTTCTAGGCAGATCTGGATCGATTTAGAGATTACAGCTGAAGCAGGGGTTGAATTGCAGCTGGATGTTGTTGAAATTGTACAAGCTCTCTTCTTGAAATTTTTTTTATATTCCAGCTTCCTCTCTCTATTTTCCTCTTCCCTATAAAATCTTGTATTTTCTGCAGGTTTTGAAGACTTCTTTTTCTAATCTGGGTTGCTTTTTTTGTTTTGCTCCTTAAATAGAGATTTGAGAAAATGTGAGAGTATTACTTGACAACCAAATTATGTTGAAGTGAGTTGACTTTGTTGCATGGAGCTGCATCAGCTGGTCTTCTGGCAAAGAACAGTTCAAGATAAAAGAATAAAAAATGCTTTATATTTAAACTTCTGGGAAAACACTGGGCATGGTATGGTTATTATAGTGAAGTTATCTTTAACACTAGTGTTTAATGGAAACACATTCTTTCTGCCATCATTTTTAGTTTGGTTCAGGAATGCATTTTTACACAAACCTTGCATGTGCCCAGTTCCAGTCTTGGTGTGCTCTGTAGGATGGACTCAGTGCAGGGGCCAAGCTCCTTCCCAGAGAAGACAAATGTGAGTTGGGCTCCCATTGTTTGCCTGTCCACTCTGCTCATTCAGGATGTGGGACCAGATTGGTGCTGGTCTGACTGATAATTGCCAGAAGGCATCAGATTGAGGTTTTGATCCTCAGCACCCCCTGCTTCCCTCCCCAGACCTGCCCTGTCCCTCACTGCTCAGTAACAAAGACCAAGCTGCAGATATTTGTTCCATGGAAGTCATGGGCTCTTCTTTACCACTGGGTTAGAGAGCCGGGGTTTCAGTGTGTGCTGGAAATCCCATCCCAGATGTGGACACTGCTCTGCTGAGAGCAGCCTTCTCACCACTTGTAGCATCCTACATGGTTTGGGAAGTAGGAGTCTGGCTATTAAAAGCGGCTGTTCCAAATGTTTGAAAAGGTACTTTGTACAAAAAAAAAAAAAAAAAAGAAGTGCAAATGTTTAGCATCTTAATTGCCTGTGTAGTTAATTTGTTCTGTTTCCTTCAAAGTCCAGCTTTTCCTTTTCTGGAGCTGTGATATGTCTTGCTTTTAACAGGATAATCTTACTTGTACGTATGTTGCAACCTAGAAATACACACATGAGACATTTGTCTGTACATGAGCAAGACTGGATTTTTGTATTCTGCAGATCTAATCAAAGCTCATTTTAATAATGGGATTTGTCTTAGAGTTTCTAATGGGTCTATACCTTTAGACTTTTCAATCTGTTTTCCGGTCATTATAGTCAGATTTCTGTATGAATAATGCATAGTTTTGCTTTTAAAATCAGTCTACACAAATCCACTTTATTTTCACTTTTTATTGATTCCAACCTTGGTGGCTTGCATACACCAGAAATCTCACAACTTAAAAATGTGTCTATCCCTACAAACGAGTCATTGATCAAAAAAGGTTAATTTGACTGACTCCTTTGAATTTTTCATTTTCTCTCTGTTTTTTTTCTATCTAAGTATTAAAAGCAATTTCCATTTAGAAATGTCAGTTTTCAGAAGAGTAGAGTTTCACTTTCTCTGCTGAATGTATGGGCATACAATGTATTATTTTAAATACAATTTCATAGAAAAAAATCACAAATACAGTTCACAGAAAATCTGAACCCATTGCAATACTTTATTACTGTAAGAATGCTCAGGTTATGCTTCCATTCCAAAGAGATTCATCTGTTGCTGACTGCTAATATTTAATTCATCATAAAGTACTACAGAATCTGATATTTTTTGAAATGGTAAAGAAAACATTTTTGACCTCTACTAATGAAATTGCCTATTTTCTCTTTTCCCCTCTCATTCCCTTGATCTAATTTGTTTTTCATCTTGAATTTCCTCAGCACTTTTCTTCCCAGGTGCTCTCTCATCTCACTTTTCAGTTACCTTTTTACAAACTGAGGTGGATGTAGGAGGGACCCAAATGCTGACTTGGAGATAACAGTGGGACCCCTGTGGGCTCTGGGCAGCTCTGGCTCTTCCTGCTGGGCTGGGATTTGGCAGGCTGGCAATTCCCACCTGAAGACCTGGAGCCCATGTCCTGGTGAGCTGGGATTGTGGAGACAGGGCTGCTGTGGGTCTCTGCTTTGTTTGTGATGGCTGAGGTGTAGTCTGGAATCAGTACCCTGTGAGTGTATGAATTATTACATTTAAAATAGAAAACATTTCTCAGCTTACCCAGATCTCTGTTTTGCATTGGCAGCTGCTTCAGACCAGGTTTTCCCACTTCTCCTCGAAGGTGACTGACAAAATCTGCAGAGGAGCTTTGCTAGAGAGAGGGAAGATTTGAGTTTATATTTCCTTTCAGAGTCCTCAGTAGGAGGTGAAGGAGAGTTTCTGCTGTTATTTTAGGAAAGGTGATTTCTGTAAAATATCTGCCTTTCAGCAGAGCATTTAAACATCTTACACAGAAAACAGAGGATGTAGCAAAACCTGCCAGTGCAGGAGCAGTCCCTTCCACAGGAAAGAGGGACCTGGTGGGTCCATTTGGGAGCAGTGGGACCAGCTGGGCTCCCCTGGAGCAGTGCAGATGCTGCTGTGGGCAGGAGGCAATGTCCCCTTGCTGCTGCTGCTACTGCCTTTCACTTGCATTGGTGTAGATGCTTTTTTGATCATTTTTTGATCACTTTTTGGCTGGAGAGGCATCAATCACATCTGAATTATTTGCTGCTTCAGAAGTTTTATTGTGCAACACCTGTTTTTCTCTAAACCCAGGCACTGTGTGATCTGACCAAAGCCTGGAGGGAACCACATGCTGCCATGCCACTTTTATGTGGTGCCAAATCTCTTTCAGTGAAGTGCCTTTAAAGCAAGGCTGTCAGTATGGTTGGCTGGGTGACAGAAGAGCTGTGCTGACCACTTGTTAGAGGCTTGGTTAGTTGTGAAATGCCAAGGGGTTGTTATCCTCACCTGTAAGTTCCTTAAACATGTGCAATAAAGACTCTGGCTCTCCCAAGGTGGCTTTAATTAATCAATGCACAGATTCTTTTATGAACATCAGGAGACTGAACGACATCAAGGAAAGCTGAGGCAGTACTGGGGAAGCACAGTGGGGTGGGGAATGATGCTGTGGTGCACAAGTGCTGAAGGGAGGATAAGCTTTCCCATCTCAGTCTCAGTCCATCTGGGACTAGGCCATTGTGATGGATTACCAGCATGTTTGCAAGCAACAGTTGTGACAAAAATCTGTTTTCTGTGTCCCAGGTTTTGTTTTCCCTACAGAAGTGCGTGCTGGTTGGACACTGCTCTCATGTGGCTCTGGCTGAGATGTCCCCATGGATGTGTTGATCCATGGATGTGCTGTTATGTGAGCAAGGAGGCAGGAACCTGCTTCCCAGCACACACAGCCCTCCCAGCACACACAGCCCTGGCACTGCCCTGGCTGTCACTTCCTCTCTAACTCTGCTTGATGCTTGCAGGGGCTGGCACCCAAATATACTCCATGCAGCCCAGGGCACTTTTGCCACTGATGAAGTGGGTGATTTAAACAAAACCAGAAATTGTTCCTGTCCTTCCTGTGGTAGTTTCAGCCTTTCTGCTGTTGTTCCCTTAGCAGGTCAGTGGGTTCTTTGGAAACCAGTGCCTGAGCTGGCCCAGCAGTTGGCTCTGTGCTGGAGTGGAGGAGCTGCTGGAAACGACACATCCCAGTAGATTATGTCTGCTCTGAAATGCTCTCAGCCCTCCCAGCTGCTGGGGCCCTGATTTCCTGCCCATGTCTGCAGCAAGCTGCCTGCCTGGCACACAGCCTGCCACCATGTCCTAGCAGTGCAGGTTCTCCCTGCTTCACAATTTTATACCCTCCCTATGAAACAGAAATAGCAATGTGCATGTATTCATTCAGAGCATCAAGGGAAGAGGCCTTTAGCTGCCTGGCTGGCTGTGACATTTACCTTCTCATGTCTGTCAGGATTTTCTTTGCTGACATGAGGCTTGTGAACAGCTCCTCTCAAGACTGCTTCTTCAGCCAGGGCTGAAACGTTGGGAATGCTGGATAATAATTGACTGACTTCATTTTATGTAGTGAGACAATGTCCTATGTATTTGGGACACTTCTGTGGCTTGTTTGTCATGATTCTTTGTCTTGTGTCTTTTAGTCTTGTAAGATTGACAAAAGAATTGCTTAACCATCTGATTTAATGTATATTTTCTTATGACAGCATTTGAATGAGAAGTTGATATTTATATTGAGTCCAAAGTAAAGATTCCACCCCCAAATTAGGCTCTAAGAGCTGCATGGAACTGTGTGCAGATTTCAAAAGACAAGATGTCTCAATATCTGGATTATTTATTTATTTAGTTATTCTGGAAAAGTAAAAAAGATGAAAACACAGAGCTGGATTAAAACCTTTGTATTATAAGTGAGAAGAAATTTATTACTAAAGTGGACTCAGTCTGTAGGGAATGCTGGGTTTGAGGCTTTCAATGCAGCCCCATGAGGGCTGACCAGGAGAGGCAGAGCTGGGCTCTCTGGGTGCCAGAGAGATGGAGCTGCAACACCCAGGGGATTTGTCCCAGCTGAGGGTGCTGTGATCCTGAAGCATGGGAAGTTTGGTGAAGCATGGGAAAGTCTGGGGTTTGAAAATGCCCTAAGGTGAAATTTTGTGAAGTATGCTGCCTCACTTTCTGTTCAATTTGAGTGTATGGGTGATGAGCACGACTGTAAAAATAGGGGCCAGGATAGAATGACTAGGAGGATTTATTTATTTTTACTAACATGAGGGAGATTTCTGTGCTGGTTTGTTTTGCTTGTTTGTTCTGGTTTCAATATGAATCTGCATCATCTCAGTACTTGGGAGATGTGAACAACATCTGCCTGATATTTCATTCTCTTTCTACTCTTCTTAAGACTACATGAATGTGCGACATCATACTTATTTTCTGAGGTTATAGTAAGATTTCTTATGGTTTCTTCCTGCATATTGCTCCTAGCATTGAACAGGATTCCTAAATTGGAAAAGATATTAAAAAAATGAATGTAGCAAAAAAAGCAAATAAAAATAAAGAATAAAGCTTAGCACATAGATTTCATATACTTCTTCTACAAACTTAATTCTTTTCCTTAAGCACTGGCAAGTTTTTTTCCAGAGAAGGGAAACACTGCTAACATTTTATTAGCACCTTTGTTACCTTGGCCTTTTCAATCTATCAGCAGAGTGTAGCTTGGGGGAGGGTGTTACAGCTTATCTTCTACTCTTTGACACCATGTGCAAATTAATGACAAAACCCCACGTAATGTGCAAGTGGAAATGAGGTTTTGCTGGTACTTGAAAACCCTATCCTTAAACTCCAAAATGAAAATTCTCTTCTCTTGAGCCCTATGACCTAACCCCCTCCTGTGAGCAACTGGGGGAAGGTGGGAGAAGAAAAAAGGAAAGGGGGAAAGAAAAAATAATTTTAAGTTTTTTTGGGGATTGTGACTCATTATTCTTTAGCTCTCTGGAATGCCACGAGACTTTTTTAAGCATCCGCTATTTGTCACTTGGCAGAAAGAGGCTGATAGCTTGAGACTTGAATTGTCATTTTATACATAACACACTGACAGATCCATGCACAAACAAACCTACCAAAAGTACATTTAAAAATGCATAAAGACACCAAATAAACTTAACAGAGAGCTTGCCAAGAGCATTCTTAATTCTGTGATTAAAGACAGGAAAGAGGGAGCTGCTGGGGTTGTGCCTCTTACATTTGCACTGATTTTATGTGCCTGGTCCTATTGCTTTCTAGTTGCTGTCTCCTGAAAGGGTTTTCCTAACATCAGGTAGAGGGAGGAACTTGTGTTTCGGCTCTTTGGAGGCAGAACAGAGAAGCCAAGTAGCAGGGAACTGCTTGGAAGGGGGAGTGATCTCCCTCATTGAGCAGTGTTGTGTCAGTAATTTGCTGTCAATATGTGTCTGAATTTGAATATGGATTTACTTTTGGGCATGCCAGCACTTTTTCTAGTCTGTGTCCACACAGAGTTGGAGGATTGGCTTTTAATTGCACGAATGTCAGTTTGGATGTTTGGACTCTTAAGAAGCTGCTTTCCAAATGATCTTTTTCTAACAGGAGCCAGCCAAGGTATTTTAGCACAGGAGGAAGAAAGGTTTCCTCAACACTCTTTTGTCAAAGCAAGTGCTGCAATGTGGGGCAAGATAAGGGTTTCCCTCGCCCATTTCCTTGCCTCATGCCTGTATGAAAGTGTCAAAATGTTTTTTTGTGTAGCCTACCTGTGCATTTTATTTTTGACCACTATTATAAGGAGTTTACTTTGTTCTGTAGCTCTCCATGAAGTATCAGAGGCATTTCTCATGCTCATACCTGTGCAGTTTTTTGCTCTGTAATTCTCCAAAGTTTTCTTACTTGCTCTGGATGGCTTTTGCAATGATGTGATTGATTTCTTGGGAGTTGAACACTCCCATGAAAGTACTCAATCCCCCAAAACTTCAACTGAAGCTGTGCTTCAGTGACAGTTAATTGGCAGTTATTTATGTTTTTCTACAGGCAATAGGTACTATCACTGTTTTCCTTGGAGTAGCATTTAAAAGCTTCAGAGATTGAGTCCCTTCTACACTAAACAACATTTAAACATATTGAAAAAAGAGTTCCAGAAACTTTAGAGGTAAGTTATGCTTTTACCATGAAAAAGCAATCCTGAAAATAAATATTGAATAACTATTTCAGAGGAGTCAGAGAGAAAATTATTGGTCATCCCAACTGCTTCTGGATAATGTATTGCCTTGAGTTTGAAGGGGAAGAACTTACCTGACCCTGTTACCAAGGGTGCACCAAACTGAATATTAAAAAAAAGTGATGCTTTGAAATCAAGCTGCAGGTACACTGTAGCAGGCTGTACCTACTGACTTGACATGTTGACCCTGACTGTTGAGATCCCATGGTAACTCTTGGAATATGAATGCATGCATATGAGAGGAATAAACAGAGCTCTCAAATTTCAAGAGGAGAAATCACTGTATCACTGCTTTCTCTCTGACCTTGAAAGGTCTTGAATTATTAAAGAGTCTCTTAAAAGTGCAACCTAGTTTCCAAACCCTGTAACTTTAAAATGGCATAACCATTGTGAAATTTTCGTTCTGGAACCATTTAAGCAATTTTTTCTGCATTACTTTAATTACAAAAATTGGATGTTTCTATTGCCGTAGAACATTTTATCATTTTAATTAAAATTAATAATTTTATGTACACTGCAGTGCTGTGAATTCAGGATACCAAAAGTTTTAACAATTCTTAATACTCTTGCAAAAATATCCTTGAGTAGCTGAAATACTGGGGGAGTTTCTGATAGCTGAGTACCACCTGAGTTACTTCCATGCCCAAGTTCTAGAGGGATTGAAGTAGTTTTGAAATACCACTGGGGCACAATGTTGTTTATGCTGCATGTGAGCAGAAAGCAGACTCCACTGGGAGAACTGAGGCTGGACCAAACTTTGAGCTGCTTAACAGAAACACCTACATTTGGGCAGCTTCAGCTTGAGCAGATTTTGAAATAATGATGTAAGGATGGCACCTCCAACTACTTCAAACTTGGGTTAGAAGTTTTCACACAAGAAAAATTTCCCATGTTTGTATATAATGCAGGTAGTGATGCCTTGTAGTCTTTGCTCTGGTTTGCCCTTGATACAGTGAAGTGGAATCAGGACTGCAGCTGTTTATAGCTTATTATTTTGTATCTCATTTATTAACATCAGAGAAGTGGCATGTCTCCCCAGTTCCTAGGTTTGGGTTATTTTATGTTCTCTTGTGCCTAAGTGAGTTTTATATGCTGTAGAAGAAACTTGCAATGGAAAATTCATTCAAACCCATCCTCACAGGTGTGAACCTGTGTCTGTGTTTCAGCAGGTACCAGAAAATGGTTCTGCTGCAGGAGCCACTTGCAGGCTGTGGTCAAAGCTGAACCTTGGCTGTGGCACAGCTTTAGGTCTTGCAAAATCCCTTTGAGTTCCATCTAACAGGGAGGCTTTGAATTCTGGGTTGTTGTCAATGTTTACAGCAATGTGATTAGAGCCAATTAGTGATGTGTGCTTTGTGTGTGCTGTAATAAGATGTGTTGTTTCCCACTTTGCTAAAGGCAAGGAAACTTTCTCCCGACTCTGAGGAAGGAGCCTGTAGTGCAAGTCCCCCTGCATCAAATACCAGTCTGTCCTGCTGAGCAGGAGTATCTGAGGAAAGCAGCCCTGGGAATGTCCAAGGGTGTGCTGAGGGGAGGGGCAGGGCAGCTCTTTTCCATGCACATGTGGACCAGGGTCTGTCACTGCATGTGCATTGTGGTTCCACTGGAATAGCAGTGCAGGGCAGTGTTTGATGGCTGATGTGATTTGCTGTGTGTGAGTACAGATGCATTTACTGCTTTATAAATTGTGTCCATGCAGAGCTGCTTCAGCAAAGGCTGGGGCAGATGGCAAGGGGTGGAAAGGAGCAATTAATTTTGGCCCTTCAGGAAAGCAGCATCCTGTAGATTCTGCTATCATTACATCCAGTTTTTCTCCTTGTGCATTTGTCACAGATCAAGCCCTGCTACCCACTTCTAAATGTAATTACTGTAAGTGAGGCACTGTTCAATTCCAGGCTCTTGCACCATGCCAGAGCTATGTAAAGGTCCTACACAGGAATCCATCCTCCATGTCTCAGGGACAGAAATGATGCCAAGATGCACAGACTATCACTTTCGCTTCCTGCATCTTAATACAACAGAGACATCTTTCAAAGTTAATTTTAGAATGTTCTTTGTTGTCAGAAGTAATTTGGTGGCCTAGAAGGGTTGAAAACCCCATCCCATGGATAGTCAAATGCACTTTTGGATATTTCTAATGTGATTTGTGGTAAACAAAAGCTGTAAATGGCTTCCAGACTCCATGCTCTCTTCATGTGGATCTGTAGACTAAAACCAGTGTGGTTTTAATTAGGAGATACAGTTAAAGCTGTTCAGAGATGAAAAACTGAAAAGAGACCTGCTTGCAAGATGCATGTGCCTCCTTTTTCTGACTTGTACTCATGAGCACACCCCTGGTGAGCAGGAGCTCCAGCTCTGGCTCTGTCTGTGGGACTTGGGTTGGTGGAGCTGCTGAGCCCCAGCACTAAGGGCTTAGCTTAAAGGTGCAAGATTCTTCCACTGAAGGATTCCCCTGCATCTCTGCTGATGCTGGGGGCCAGGACAAGGCTGTCCTTTGTTGGCAGAGATGAAGCTGGAGCAGGCAGCTCCACCACTGGTGTCTGTAATGAAAATTGCAGAGCTGAGGGCTGTGGTCCCTCCTGGTGGGAAGCGCCTTGCAAAGATCTCCTGTGCAGGGCTCTGATGTGTGTGCAGCAGCCAAGTGTTGGAGAGTGTGCAGTTCCTGGGAGATGAGAGGAAATGCCATGTGGATCTGGACCTGTCCCTCCTAAAACTTGCACCGTAAGGGGAAATAGTAACAGTTGGTTCGTGCTCTGCGAGAGGAATTAAGCATAATAATGTGTTAGCCTAGACTGCTACCTGCCAGAGTTAGACAGACTCAAGGCTGGGATAAAAAAAGATTGTCATCTGATTTTTCCATCTGGATGAGACTGCTCAGTTTGCCTGCAGACTGTGTGTCCCTGGGGGCTGAGGCAGAGATGCTGCTGCACTCCCTGCCTCGCAGGGGGAGACATGGCCAGCAGTGAGGCGTCCTGCAGGAACACAGATGCCTTTCTGGAGCTGACTGAGATGTAGATCCAAACATGCTGATGGAAAACAACCTGGAAATATACACATTGGCCAATTGGTGCCTCTCCCTCAACTTGCTGCTCACAAAACTCAGGTGATTTCAGATGCTGGGTGGATTTATAATGATGTTTTCATTCTGCTTGCCACCAGTTTAAAAACATACTAGAAACAAAATGAAATGGCAGTTGTAAAGTATCCAGCATATTAATGCTAAAATGGTATGACCAGAATCCTACAAAAAAAGGATTTCTGTTTATATCTAGAAATTAAACTGTATGCAATTACAACAAGACCTTTGTCCATTTAACCTTTGTCCAGTCTACCTGTCCCTATCTGTTCAGTCAAGCTTCCCTGAACAAATTGGTTTTATACCAAAAACACAAGAAGGGATTAGCACAGAAACAGTATTCTGATTATCCTCTAGCGACTAAACTATTGCTAGAGTTAAACCTCATTTACATCCTTCAGCAAACAGATGTGGCTGTAGAGAGCTGGGGTATTGCAAACAGCAAGGCTAATGTTTAGGGTGTGTGGTATGTCAGCTTTCTGATCTGGCTGCTTAGGCTTTCCTGCCAGTTTATAACAGCTTCTGGTTGTTTGATTGTAAAGGGAAAGGCACTTTGGGGCTTAGGTAGCAGGGGAATTGATTTACCTGAATGTCTTTCATGTGAGCATAATTTGTTAATTTTGGATTTAAAGACTATGCTGGTCTTTCATTTATCTGCTTCAGCCTATGGTTTGCTTACTTGTATGTTTTATTTTTAACTGCAAGGTTTTATGTCCAGGTTTTATGTAGCACTAAATAATCTGTACTTTCCAAGTGAAATAATTGTCACAGTTTGCACAAATAGAAGTGTCTGGTTTGCTACAAGTGACACAAATACAACAGAACATAGTCCAATGGATGAGACGGTCTTCAGAATGGATTTCCAAGGATTCCTTATTGCTTTGCAATGCATTTTTTTGTGAAACAGGCAAATGACTTCAACTTAACCTGGTCCTTATTTAAAATCACTGAGTCATTTTTAGTCTCCAGCTTTTCCTCTTCATAAGTAGCCTTTTGGATGGACAGCATGGAAGCTACTAACTACATTTCAATTTTTAGGAAGGCCTTTAGTCATATAACTAAGGGTGATAAAAATCCTATTTAATGGGGAATACGCCTTTGCCATGGGCTTGATCAATAAATTAAATGAATTAATTAAGTTGAGCTGTCAGGACCAAGGACTGTCATGAAGTCAGGCCAGCAGAGTTGGCCATTTATCAGAGGCAAAAATTTGTCAAGAAAAAGCAGCCTTTAATGGGTTATTCTGGAGTGCATGCAAATGAGCAAGTACCTAAAAAATCCAGCAAGGAGTGTCTGTCATCTGATCACAGGCAATATAAAAGGAGGTGGATACGTCTGTGTGAAGTCATTAAATTTGCTTATCAAACTTCTTACTGTGAATTTTTGAACTTCAAGTTACAAGGAGATGAATTGGCTTGTGAGAAATAGTCTTAGGTATTTCCATTTTTCACTCTTCACTGAGAAATTCAATTTGTTTTATGTTTTGAGATATGTATATACACAGACAAACATATACCTATATGTGTATGAAGTGGTTTAAAATGCAAGCTTATTAAAAATAGGAAAGCTTTTATTGCTTTCAGAGCATTTGGAGGAATTATGCTCTGCAGGTAGAATTCAGTGCAGAGAGTGGAGGCAGACCAATGCATTTCTGTCATTTCAGCACAGGACATTTCCAGTGTCCTTTGTGCCTGGCTGTTTGCTGCCTGCAGGAGAGTCCTGGTGAGCCTGGCCTGTGAGGGTCTCACAGCTGGGTGCTGTGGGCATCTGCATGGAGGATGCTGATGAGTGAGCCAATCTTTGGACATCATTGGAGAGGAACAGCAGAGTTTGCCACTTAATGAGGGTCAAGAGAGAGAAACCTTAGGTGTTCCATATCTTTAGTTTTTCCCTGCGACCCTTAGGGTGCAGAAAGGTGGGGGCAGTATTTCTCTGGCAGCCATAGGTGTGCTGGCTGATGGAAGTCTGCAGAGCCCCCCTTGGCTGGCATGGTGTGAGCAGCAGAGCAGCAGCAGATCCTGGCTCTTGCTGCTTTGCCATGGACCCCTTTGGTACCACGTGTTCCTCTGCGGATGTGGTAGGAGTGAGCTGGTGTGTGCTTCCCAATGTAGAAAGCAAAGCAGTGCATATAATTGCATCCAAGTTGCATCTCTGTTTTGGTACTTCCAGTTTAGCTCTAAAGCCCTGGCCATATGGATGCACTCCTACAGCCACTCTGGAGGCAAGCTGAGAATAAAATGAGCTGTGTGCAAGTGCTGCAAGCCTATGTAAATGAAACCTGCCTGACAAACCAGAAACATGCCTTTTTGATGTATAACAAAAATAAAATTCTCTCAAGGCAGAGAACTTTATGTGTGTTCAATTCCTGTTGATTAAATAGTTCTCAGCTCAAAACAGGAAGGGAGTGAGCCAGGGATGCTGGTACCAGGGCAGTGATTTATCAGGAGCTGTGTGTTGATGACAGTGCTAGAAAAATGTGCCCAGCCATGTGGGCAAGGCCAAGGTCTTCACTGATAGTGGTTTGGAGATGTTGTGGTTTGACACTGGCCAAGCACCAGGCACCCATGAAAATCACTCACTCACCCTCCCTGCCCCAGCCGGGCAGAGGAGAGAGAAAAATGGGTGAAGGCTTCATGAGCTGAGATAAGGGCTGGGGGGAAACACTCCTAGGGCAAAACAGGCTCAACTTGGAGGTGTAAAGTGAATTTATTGCTAACAGAATTAGAGGAGGATAAGGAGGAGTAAAACAAGCCTTTAAAACACCTTTTCCCCCCCATCCCCTCCCTCCTTCCCACAGGCAGCTCAGGGAGACAGGGCCTGGGGGTTTGCTCAGTTTGTCACCTGAGGTTTTGTTCCACTGCTCTGGGAGAGGAGTCCTTCCCCTGTGAGACCTTGGGGTCCCTCCCACAGCAGACAGTTCTCTGTGAACTTCTCTGCTGGGTCCACTCTCATGAGCAGCAGTCCTGCCAAAACTGCTGCATGGTGGGTCTCTCCTCAGGCAGACAGTCCCCCCAAATCTGCTGTGACATGAGTCACTCTTTCCACAGGGTGCTCCTGCCTGGGAGCAAGGGCCCTCTCTCTCCACCAGGTCTCCTCTGGATCACTGCATCCCCCAGGCACGCACCTGCTCCAGCAGGGGCACCTTCCCCAGGGGCTGTGGGTGGATCTCTGCATCCCCATGGATCCCAGGGGCTGTGGGTGGATCTCTGCATCCCCATGGATCCCCAGGGGCTGTGGGTGGGTCTCTGCATCCCCATGGATCCCCAGGGGCTGCAGGGGCACAGCTGCTTCACCATGGTCTCACCACAGCCTGCAGAGCAATCTCAGCTCTGGCCCCTGGAGCACCTCCTGCCCCTCTTCTGCACTGATCTTGGTGCACTGTGTTGTTTCCCTCACCTGTTCTCAGCTTCTCTTCTCTGACTAGAAATAACAGTGCACCCTTTGTTTTGATTTTCTTGTTAAATATCACAGAGGCATTACCAGCCTCTATTATTGGCTCAGTTTTGGCCAGCAGCACATCCTTCTTCACAGCCATCAGAGAATGGCTCTGCTGGACATGGTGGAAGCTTCCAGCAGCTTCTCACAGGAGCCACCTCTGTGGCCCCCCTGCTACCAAAAACCAGGCTGTGCAAAACAAACCCAGGAGGCAAAACCCATCTTTACAGCAAGGATGAGAAGGTGCAGGAAGGAGAAAGGACTTGCTCTTGCCTTGAGGTTGTTCAGGAAGGGTGGAGAACAGGGTGTGCCTGACCTTGACTTGCTGAAGCGCACCTGGGAAGAGGATGAAGATGAGAGGTTGGTGATAATTTCTGGATTGCTTCACCTCCCTGCTCAGTGGGGCAATGAGAATCAGTGTCCCATGCTGTAGTCTAGGATTTTGTCTTGGGGACTCAGGAGAAAAGTTATAAATGCTCCCAAAAGCAGCCATGGTGTGAGCTGGGCTCCTTAGAAGGTAATTTCTTTGTGACCCTGGTCTGTGGGTTCCTGATGAACATTTTAAAAATGGCCCTGCTACTTCAGCTGTAGGAAAGCCAGGCTTTTTGTACCTTTTTTTCTTAAACTATTATCAGCAGCTGTGAAGTGATGCAATCCATGTGCCGTATGGAGCACCTATATATAAAAATCTGACATATGGATGTTGTGAAGTTCTCGGAAGATTCCACATGCTTGAGATCACCCACGTGCTAAAAACATTCTGTTTGGGAATTAGTTGTTGAGATTTATGTTGAATTCCCAAAGTGAAACCAGGCAAACTGTGCTGGGAATATTTGTAGCACGGAGTCAGATCTGAATTACTCTTTTTGGTCCCCAGTGGAATACCACAGGTTTGGGGAGAGATGTGTTTGGGCTGAAGGTTTTCAAAGTGTCTCTGCAGATAACTTATACTGGACCTCTTCACCAATTGGATCTGAGCTTTTTTCTAGCTTATGGTTCTTCACTGTCACCTCCTGCCCTGCCCTAGCTGGGGACCTCTGTCTCCATGGGCAATATGGGAGGGGGAGGTGAGGTGCAGTGCCACTGAACACCTGGTTTCTCAAGCAAGTCTTCAGGACTTGCAACTCAGATATGTTGTTTTGCTTCATAGAAATTAAGGCAGCCTACTGGCTGCTGTTTCTGTGGGACTTGGAGAAGGTAAGGCATTCCAATGGATCCAGAAGTTAGTAAAGCACACAATCTGCAAGAAGCTTCTGCCTTTGCTAACACTGATATTCTGTGCTGCTGTAGCTCATCATGTCAAAATGTTTATCTGGAAGTTCTCCATGACTAGCTAGCATGAGTTGGCCAGACTTTTTTTTTTTTTTTAATCTTTTTTTATCCACTGAGATGGGAATCCACCCTTGTACTGCTGATTTGGCTGGTGCAGTAGGGCTGGCTGCACTAACCTCCCCGGGGAATTCGCCATCGGAGCGTGTGACTGAGCGGCAAGGTGGGCATAAGGCATGGTGGGCATGTTGGCTCCACACAGATGGAGACTGAGGATTGAGTGAGCAAATGGTAAGGAGGAAGGTACATATAAACTGAAAAGACTTTTCAGTTTTACTCACTGTTTAAGAAGCACATAGCAAGTGCTATAAAAATACAGACGAGTAATGTGTAGTTGGTTGGTCCTCCCCTGGCCTCAGCAGAGGCAGATGGAACTGGGCCCACATTTATCTGCTGGTTTTGGGGCTTGTTCAGAGAAAGTGTGAATACAAACTCTGCTGCTGCACAAGGATCATGATCTAGGGAGGGCTTATGCTCTTGGACATCCTGTGCCCCCAGATGTTTGTACCAGTCCTAAAGTTTTCAAGCAAGATATCTCAAATTGCTGCTGCTCTCTCTGTCGATTTTGTTCTTGTGGAGTGGCAGAGGATTGACAGTGATTTGGATCCTGCTTTCTGAAATGCTTTGTTCAAGGCTTTAGTGATGCAGTGATGTGGAGTAGCAGCAAGCAGCACACTCTGGAGCTTGGTTATTTCAGGACCCATGTTACAGATGTATGTAAACCTTTTCTTCCCAAAGAGCTGTCAAGGTGAAGTTAATTCCACTACCAATAAATGTTTGTTGTAATGTGTGAAGCAATAGCAGGAGAGTGAGCGTACAGCATGTGCCTTTACATCACTTTAATTTGTAATCAACCTGGAATGATTTCTAGCTCATAGCTGTGTCTTAGTTATTTGCATGTGCTGTGCCACAGTGGATTCTACTTGCTTAAAATGCTTGTCAGGGAAGAAACGTTTTTCTGGCTTTTATTTGCAATGAAAGCTGTTCCCTAGAGTCATGTCAACTGCAGAAATCCAGACCCCAGCACAAGTGTCTGCATTAAAAACTGGGCTTTGGGCTCCATTAAAATACTGTGACTGCACATGTCACAAACAGAGACAGGCAGTGCAGTAGCACAGGCACTTGAAAGATCCTGCTTTGAAACCCAGGGGCTTTTGAAGCTGTGGGGCTTTTGAAACTGGGGTTGCAACCCCAGAGAAAAGAAACAGCTATTTCCTCTCTTTGCTTCTTCCAGCTTCTGTCAGCTTCTGGCTTTAAATTTTCTCTGAATTTATGCACTTGTCTCTTGGTAATCTTGCCCCATATTTCCGTTGGGGATGGCAGGTAAGGCATAAGGTCAAAGAACTGGAAATGACCTTGCAGAACTGAGACAATGGAGCCAGAAAGATGGCCCTTCAGTTAAAATTGATAGTAACTGCCAGATTTTTGGGAATGCTTGCAAACTCGTGATTAGACCAAGCAAAATTACATAAAACTTTTGACCTTTGAATATAAACAGGGCTGGAGGACTCTGAGAAGAGGATGGCAGGGCTCCAGTAAGAGAGATGAGTATCATGACAGTTTAGTCCACACTGTGTAGGCAGCAAGGCATTGCTGATGGGTTAATGCATTTTTTTCACATTTAAGAGAAAAGTACATGTCCTCTTCCTTTTTGTACAAAATGTCTCATGTGTTTATAGGTATGCATATGCACATCACTCCCATACATTGGTGGGGTGCATCCCCTTCATTGCCTCTAAGACAAGGGTTGGCCTGCTTGTTCTGGCCAGTTTTTATAGGTGGCACATTGCCATGATGTAGGAGTGCCTTTTATTTCTGTAACAAGCACAGTGGCCACCACTTGTTTAATATTAAATCTGTTTTCCCTCAATTCCTTCCAGAGGAGGAGGATTGGAGCAGAATGTTTTGGTCAGTTTTGTTGCTCTGTTGTGGTGTGGCAGCAGGTGCATCTGTTATTAGGGGATGATGGATCCAAGGGAACTCTTGAAGTGGAAGGGTTTAGAGTTTATGGTGAGGTCACACTTCCTGGGGGAATTAATTCATCAGGTCAGCTGATGAGAAGTGCTGTCCCCTGCCCTAGCAGGTAAATCTGTGCTCTGCTTTTAAGCACGTGAGTAGTGTTGAACCTGGATTAGAAACTGAGATTGCTTTTTGACAGTGTCAAAATAAATTAGAAAGCAATAATAAACACCAGAGAAGAGGTTAGGATTTTAAAAATGAGGACTCTTACCTCTGCTCTTGTCCTACTCTTTTTGACTATGGAGCCAGAAGAGAAAAGTGCTGAAGGCTGTTCAGATTTTCAGTGCACAAGACTAATGTTTTGGTGAGATGAGCAGGAAATAATGGCCAGAGACTTGCAGAAGAGCATTGAGATTTGCATTGATTTTTGAATCCCTGCTTAGTACTGCAGGTCATCCAAGATCTAAACTACAACAAAGGGCCTTTCAGAGATAATAAAACAGAGATCCCATAGGTGCAGAGTGCACTAATCTGGACGTAGCAAACAGGTTATGGTGTTATGGATTCTTATTGCTTGGTGTGGGACTGTGCATGCTATTGGGTGTACGCTCTTAGGCAGAATGAACAATTTTCTCAAAGACTTTCCAAGGTGTTAATCCCAGTAACTGGGTAATGCTGTGTAAGTGCCAATTAACTTCTTGCAAGTCTTTGGCAGCCTGAGAAAGCTCTACTGCAATTCCCCCCTTCCCATCCTCATGGGGAAAGCAGAGGCTGGGGAAGTTGAACCCTAAAGTTTTTGTTAGGTTCCTGCAGCTGGTGCTGATGGGATCATTGGAGATGGCAGACGGGACCTGCGGCTGCAAATGGATCTTCTGTATTAGGGACACCCAGGAGATGAGTGGGAGACTCTGAAATTCATGGTTTAAGGATCTTACACAGTGTCATAAAAAGACCCAGGGGCAAAGAAAAGGATGGAAGGCAGCTCCCCCAGGCCATGCTCAGCTGGTGCAAAGGGGTGATTTCCTTGTTTTCCAGTTCCATTCCCTGTTTTGGCACCAGCCTTTGGTTGGATTTTCTTCCAGCCCCTGAAGGAAGTGAAGCCAGGCTCATGCAGACAGCTCTTTGGTATCTAGACCAACTATGGGGGCAGAGACATTTCCTGTAAGGAAATGTGACTTTGGGTGTCAGTAGTGTATGATGAGGGCCAGCAGAAGCAATCCAGAAAGCAACCTGGACTTGGACTTTCTGAAAGTCTGCATCCCTGCCTCAGTTCAGACACCTCATTTCCAAAAGCATTAAGAATTTCCATACAGCTTTAGACTGTCTCCAGATTCCTACCCACTCAATCTCTAATTAAATTTCCACTTTATGATTAATCCTTCTTTTCAGGGCAAGTTGCAAAATAGTTGAAAAAGTAAGACTTATCTGTCTGCTGCTTTCCTTCTGCCTTTTTAGTTTGCAAATGAATGTAGGGTCATCTTATATCATTCGTCTTCTTAGAACTTTTGCCAGTTTTAATTCTGTAAAATGCAATAGTCATTCCTCATACTTATCTGTAAATTGCATTGAATCTTGTTGCAGTCATATTAGGTGGTAATGATTTATATGCCTTCTAATAATTTATTTGATTATGCCAGCTATGTTCCATTTCTAAAGAATTATCAAGTTAATGCTCTTGCGTAGGGAACAAAGAAATATTTTCCATAGTTCTTACTTTGCCTTTCTGCACTTTGGTACAGTGCTGCATGTTTGGTTTATTAATACAGTGGTGTGTAAGGATCAGGCTGACAATTTATTACAGGTATTGAATGTTATTAGACCCCAGGTTGCACAGCAGCTGTGTACCCAGAGGTGGTTTCAGTGTGGTGAGTGTCAGTGCTCGGGTGTTTCTGCCTTGTGCACATTCCCACATTCTGCGAGTCTCTGATGGGAGTTTCTGTGCTGGGCACAGATGGGCTGATGGCTCTGAGCTCAGTGGGAATGTGAAGGACAAACAACACTGTCAAAAATCTCAGTGGCAAAATTCTTTGGGGTTTCCTTTCCTTTTCCTTATGGCCCAACAGTTCTGTGCCAAGCATAAGGAGCTCTCTCACCCCCCTCATCAACAAAGGGCTGGGTGCAGGGAAATAGCTAAGAACAGCTTTAAGTTTAGGATTGGAATTACTCCCGCACATTTCCGAGGCAATTGTTCTCTCAAAAAGAAATAAACAGGACATGGGGCTGCTGGAGGGGGGAACAGGGGAAGAAAAGCACAGTAAAACTGAAGCAAAGTGATTTTTCTATCTGGTGTGTTTCATGCATTGGAAACTTTCAATATTTCCTTTCTTGATGGACTGCCTACCCTGTCTGTTTTCTCTCCCTTTTTGAAATTTGTGCCTAACTCCTGGATAATATGGCTCCAATGCCAGCTGACAAAACACAAAGAAATAGGAAGAAGTTTCAGCATTAGGGGAAAACTCTTCTCTCTTCTCTTCATGAAAAAATGATGCAGTTTTTCTTTCCTTTTCCTTGACTTGCATATTTGGACAAGCACAGGATGGAACAAAGTATTTCAAAAGTGCAAATAAAGTCCAACTTTTTTTTTCCTCACTAAAATTTCTCTTTGAAAACCAGTGAGTTTCTTTCTGAATATGTTGGCGTGAAATATCAATTTTTTGCAGTGTTTGAATGCTGCTTTTTTTGCCATTTAAAAGTACTGTGCTGCTGAGACATTGCACTTTTATACAGGATGAAATATGGTTAATTCTTAGGAAAAATGCTTGTGATTACTCCAGAAGCCAAATTGTTGCCTTTTCCAGAGTTCCCAATACAGGCTGGAAATGTGTGTGCGTGAGAGAAGTAGTACACCTCAAAGGGACAGAAATCACAGGTGGGAAAACAGGAAGGTATTTTACCCAGTGCACAAGCACCTGGAATCATGCAGAAAATCAAACAAGAAATGACTTCCTAGCAAGAAATTAAAGCATCCAAGCAATGAAATGAATAATCAAAGAGACATATGATATCCTCTCCCTTTAAACCAGGTCTTTCTTCTCCTAAAGCACTTGAATTTTTTGAGAATTTGAGTCCTGACCCTGTAAACTGCCTTGCTCCCAGCTCTGCTCTGGAGTAGATCAGCCTCTCTGATCCACAGCCTAGGTCACTTCTCCCCCCAGTCAAAAAAATGCACTCCATGTCTCCTTGTCAATTTTTTTGTTCCTCTTTTCTTTACCATTTCTTGTTATTCCTTTGTATTGCCGTTGTGCCATTAATTCCACCAATGAGTGTCACTGGGATTGGGAATGGGCCTCCTTAATGTCTCTGTTCGTGTGCTTTCCAACATTATTTGCTTTTTAACACTGGTGAAGACAGCTGTGTGCACACAGAACATCTGGGAGCCTGCTGAACTGTAAAACCTCCTGACATCAGTGTTTAATTTGCATTGACATATTTTCACTTTTACTTTATACCTGCTTGCAGCCTTGCATGTCTTTTGGCTCTTTGCTGTTTTACAGATGTCAAGTAGCAGGCAGCTAAAGCAGAGGAATATCCTTGGTTTTCTGCAAAGCTGTGGTGTGTGAATAAGGAATTGTTCCCAAGATCGTTCCTGTAGCTGCTGAGGACTGTTTGTGTTTAAACAGCCACTTGTTGTTTGCTGATACTCTCTTTTTAAGTGCTTTTGTTTCATAATGGTCATTTGCACTTGTACAACCTCCTTGTCAAGAGAGTGGTTGATGGTTTGCTAAGAGGCTGATTTCAACCAGGTCTTTTCACAGACGTGGTTATTAGGGAACGCAGCAATCTTCTGACAGTTTTTCTACTCTATTAAGCAGCCACATCATCTCTGTGAATAGAAGTGCCTGCTTTTACAAGAGTTGGCTGTGGTGTCTTGAGGCCATTTGGGTGTTTACAATCAGTGTTGAAAAGCAGCTGATTCTGCAGGTGCCAGTTCTCTGGCTGTCCCCAGATGCTTTTTGGTGCAGATCTGCCAGTACCACTGTGGTACCTTCTTTGTTTCCCTGTGCACAGGGGCAGTTCTGTTAAAAAGGCACAGCAACCCCAACCATTCTGTGCATCCCATAGCCTCAGATTTGTGCAAGCAAGGGCCTGGTTCCCTGGGAGCACAGCTGTTTCCCCAGAGCACAGCTGGTCCCCTGGTTCCTTGACTGTCCAACAGGGCTCTGCTTTGGGCTCTTCCAGTGGGTGATTCTCTTTTGCCCACAACTTCCTCCTGAACCCTTGTGTTTGCCTGTTGATTAAATCCTTATTTCCTTGGGTCTGTAGTGACCGTTTAATGAAGTTAGGACTATTTTTCCCAGAGATGGGAAATATTTGTTCCCACACATGTTGGCCTTTTACTTATTCTTGAAGGCATGATGTAGCTGAATTGCTCCACTGTCTGTTTCTGTTCTATTGTTGATTAATCTGTTTTTCCACTAGGGCTCTGATACGAGAGAAGATTAATATTACAGAGAAGATACTTGCTTGTTTCAAATATTTTGTTTCCTTTCTCTGCTGGGAATACTAGTATAAACACCAGGCAATCTGAATTTAAATAGGTGAAGTATTAGTCTTGCTGTTCCGGTTGCTTGTCATTACACTTGAGGATAAGGTTACAGCTGATTATACAAACTACCTGAGCCATACGTTTCACATTCTCAATCAGCATATTATAGATGAGCTATGAAAATCTGAGATAGCTTTTTGTGATAATTGAGAGACATTTTCCTTGGAGTATGCAAGACTCTTGAGAGAAGCTGAATTGCTTGTCTGTAATTCTGTTATAAGCTTTACTGGTACTTATTTAACATGCAGTTTATTGCTACTGAGTATTTTTCTTACAGCTTGCTGTCAGAAGTGTCAAAACACTCAGAAGGTTGCTCCCAGTTTTGATACCCTCTGTACAGGGGCTTGTTTGTAAGACCAGTCTGAAGCATCCTCCACGAGCCTGACTCTTGTGCAAGGCACTTATGTGAAGAAAATATAAATTGTTATTGCCTGAGTGGGCCCCTTCAGCTCCCCACTTGACATCGAGGGTAATCAGCCAGCCTGGGGCCCAAAATGCAAACTGCCTTGGATTTCTCCAGCCCTTGTACTGAACCCCTTGGGGCCATCCCAGACCCAAAATGCCAAATGCAGCAGATCCCTGGTCCTTGGCTTTGGAGATTTGAGGTTGGGAGCTGGAGCTCAGGCTTGAGTCACTTCTGAGGTGTGGGCTGTCATGTCCCTGTGTCAGCAGGATTGGATTGACCTGCTCTTGCCTTGGGGGTGCCAGTCCCTCACAGGTGTTCCCCCTGTAAAGCTGTGTGAGGCAGCCTCTTGTTGGGACAGATGAAAGTTTGACCAGAAGGTCTCACAAGTATGTATGTCTAGCAGATAGATCTTTAAATGCAGAATGCAAAGAAGGAATATAAATGAGCAAAGAGTATGTGAGTTGGAAGGGGTTTTTATGGCTCAGAGTGAAGAATAAACCCACCTTAAACATAGGATGTTTTTACCAAGCAAAAAGATTTCACAGGCAAACAAGACTGCCAATGTTGCAAGTAGAAAACAGGTCTCAGAATTTTCCACTGCAAGAAAACTGAAAAACAACTTCTGGCTTAAACTGTGACATACTAACTTTTTGTGATTGGAAAGTAGTAATGTGCATATGGTAATGTTAGTAATTGTGATAGGCCATAGGTAATAGTAAAGGTATTGATTGGTTGTTATGTATTAAGATGCTCAGCAAAGAAAAGTATACAATGCATTGGAACCAGAACTAAAGTGGCTTCAGACAAGCCCACAGCTGTGGCTGGGCTCTTGTCACCCACGACCTGGGAATTGCTGCATCCTCTGGATACAATAAACAGCATCTTAAGAGCCAGCTGAAGTCCTGCATCCCTCCTTTGGCTCTTACACTCCCTGGCAGTAGAAGAGCAGCACTTCTGGCAGTTCAGTGCTTTTTAACAGGATGAGGGAATTTTGTGTGCTGGGAATGTGCAAAGGCCAAAAGAGAAATGATATTTGACTAAGGGGCCCATCACTGCTTCAGGCCCTTCAGTTTGGAAACTGGCTGAACCCACAGCCTGTTCTAGCACCAGGAGACAGCTCTGCCAGGGGTGGGAGCTCATGCAAGCACCTGGGACAGTCAGGTGGCCCTTTGGAGACCCAGCTCCTAAGGAGCACCTGGCTCCAGCCTCATCATCTGCAGAAACTGGACTTCACCAGAGATTCTGCTGGATTTTCACAGCCCATTTCATGTCTTTCTCTTCAGCTCTTCCTTGCAATGATTGCAAATAAAAGTGAAACCATGCTGATTACCTGGTCAAGATTCAGGTTAAATTCAGTTTTAGAAGAAAAAGTTAAATATTAAAGTTTCTATTTAAATAAAGCAAGGCAAGCACTAATGCAGTAAGCAATAATTTTTGTGATTTTGTTATTGAAGGTTGTTTGTCCATGAGTAGGTGAGATACACACTAGAATACCAGACAAGAAATAAAAGTCTTTCTGCAGCAATAAGTGGAAAGTTGCAACTCATTTTTCTTTGCTGGCACCTGCGACAAGGGTTGCTTTATGCTTGGCTGTGTTTGTTTGTCTAAACTCACAAGAGTTAGTTTCTCTATGGCTTTAGGGTAGATTTTCACGTTCATTAGCATGGGAGAGTGCTGCTGTTCCTGTCCCTCCCCTCAGGATTTTAATAGAGGTTTTATGCAGCTGGAGATTGCCAGGTGGGATGGGAGAAGTGCCTGGGCCAAGGGGCTGTTGTGGGGCAGCTGGACACAGCTTGTGCCTCAGTTTATCACAGGGATTCAGAGTGCAGAGCCCAGCTGAGAGCTGGTGTGAAGCCCTCAGCTCTGGTTTGGGTGGGTTGTGCTCACCACAGTGCGTTTCCATTCAGCCACTCAGCCGTGCTCTCTGTTTGTTTTAGGGTTTGCAGAGTCAGCCTCTGGAGCATTAACTCTGGAGGAGATTTCTGTCTGTTTACCAAAATGGAAATAGCATCGTTTTGGGGTGGCTGCAGTCCCTTCAGAAAACTCATCTTGAATATATTTCCTGTAATAACAACTTAAAAACAAGCACACATTTCCAAACGTTCTTGTTTTTCACCTTGGTAATTCTCACACAGGCACTAATCATCCACTTCTTTTAAGTAGAGCTCAACGTATTGCAGTGCAGAGCTGTCTTCTCCTGCCTGATGAAAAAGATGAGTGGATTTTACAGTGAAATTCCCATTGCTCTGGGGAGCAGTGATCATGCCAAAAAAATGTTCACTGACCTGTGTGACACAGGTGCCATCTGTGTAAGGATTTTGGTGGAGTTAACCCTTGATAGTTCACTTTGCAGAACATCCTATCTTACACTGCAAAGCTACAATGCTGGCTTTAAGGTTGTTAAAACCTGGCCTGGCTCAGTAATCACTAGGTTGTCATGTATGTGCTGGCCTGGGTTGTGCAGGGTGTGACATGCTGGAATTTTGAGGTGCCTGTTTTTTGCCCACTGTAGTTTGGGGCTTATCCCAGTGAGCCTTAGCACTAGGTACGTTTAGTCCAACTTGTGGTTCTGAAATGCAGGTTCCTGCACCAATGGCTTAGCAGTGTATCAAAACCAGATGGCTGAGTATTGTTCCCCTTCCTCTGGAAGTGATTGGGTGGGTGGCTAGGTAGTAATTCCTTTCACATCACTGACGTAAATTTTGTGCTGATTTTCCATCCTAAATTCTCATTTTTTTTTTCTTTGATTGAGCTGCTTTTTTTTCTTCTGATTCTTCTGATTTTTCTACTGGCTTTTTGACTGGAAAGAAATTTACTAAATTCTGATTCATTATTACAGCTACTCAATCTCAGGGTGTGCCCAGGTAGTTACCCAGTGCCTTGTTCCATCATTTGCTTCATATATTCCACACAAACATTGTTAAATAGAAATTTCAAGGTAGCAGATTTGTAGTGGCAGTGGGGGAAAGGTAGAAGCAGTCTTAAATTTAAATAAAAATAATAATTTAATATATATATTTAAATAATATTTAAATTTAAATAAAAATAATAAATAAAAATCTTTGACTGTAGTAAAGCTGTGTACCAGGGTGTTTAAAAATTTAGCATGATAACAACATGCTGGCAACCTGCAGCACTGCAGACTTAAAAATGAAAATGCCACCATGTTTAATGGAGCTCCCAGAAGTAATGAAAAAAATATAATTACTTCTGATGAGACACATATTCTATTAAGTAAAGAATATGGTAACTTAATCAGCTTGGGTAACCTAGGTAATTTTAAATGAGTTATATTTCTTAGATCTCCATATGCAAATGAATTGGAGATTATATATTGTTAATATTTGCAGGATAAACAGACAGTAATTTAAGTTGATGATGAACAAATCCAAATCCTTAGCATGATTATTGCTATGCTGATGTTTGGAGTCAGTTTAACTCAGGCTTGACGTTGAGACCTCAGTTCCAAAAAGCACTTAGCTGTTAGGTGACTGGGCATAAGTGTTTATACAGTTTTTCATCTCTTGTGTGGCCTGAATACATTCACACGTTGATAAATAAAGCCCTTAATTTTCTACTGAATTTCAGACTGTTAATATTGAGAAGACACACATCTTTCAGATCTACCTATTGAATTTGATGTTAAACTTCAGTTAAGAACAAACCATGTTATACAGCAGAAACAATATTACCAAATGACCAGTCAGCTGCCATGATGGAAACAAAATAAAGAATAGCTTTCCATAATTTGTTTGAGTTAGGAGTCCACAATTTCCCAAAATTTTTCTTCTCTATGCATGGCTTAAAAAATCCCAACACCCAAAGTGCTGAAAAACACAGAAAAAAAGTAAACAGGCACATTATTTCTGATCTTTTTAAAACACAGAGAAGTCTGATGAGTGGTATAGCAGTATCAGACACGCTGAGAAAATTTCAATTGACAAATGTAATTGGAATTGAATTCACTGAAGCTGTGTCTGTAACAGGAATGAACTTGGCCAGACGATTGCACTCCATTTTAATAGAAAGTAATGAATATTGATGAAGTCTGAGGCAGGTGTCACTGCAGGCTGCAGCAGTAGGTGCAGTAGGGTGTGCAGCAGGTGGTCCTGCCTTCCTGCTCTGTTGGTCTCATGGTGCTGCTCTGCCCCAGGGCTCAAACCAGGCAAGCTGGGCTTGCTGTGAATCTGGGGCTGGCTGTGCTGGGGCTCCCTGGGGTTTGGGCTGGGAAATGGTGATGGGGCTGTCTCTGTGTCTGAGGAGGGTCAGTGTTAAAGGCTGGGTTTTGCTCTGAGTGTTAGAAATGGGGGGATTAATGTTTGAGCTGTCTGTATAATTGGGAAGAAATACCTTGTGGAAAGACTAGAGTGCTTAAAGTTTGGTAGCTGTTGGACATCCTAACAGAGGTTGACTTTCTAATGGACTTGGGCATTAGTGTGAGGAACCTATATGTGTCTGCTATGGAACTGCTGAGCATGGAATATTTATTGTTAGCTGAGCTATAATCAGAGCTATGGAGAGTTTAAAAATAGTATGGCCTGCTGGGAGAAAAAGGTAAGAGTATGTATTAATATATTGTATTTATACCCACAGCATGCATTTCTTCTGGGAGCTGACTTTTAATTATAGCACATTACATACATGGAACAGATTTTGGAGATGCCTGCATGGCTCTGAGGATGAGGGACAGAGTGCCATGGCTGAGAGGACGCTTGGGAAGGTGTGGGAGAGCCAGCAGTGGCTGTAGGCAAGAAAGGGGCAGTGGGTCCCTGCAAGACGTTTCTTGTGCTTTAATGGAGTGGGATTTAAATTTAGAACTCGTATGTGACCCAATGTCAAGTCAGAAATGTGTGGTTGAAAGTGTATAATCAGCTCCAAGTGGCTGCCTTGTAAATCTCAGGAGTGGAAACTGGCCTCGGGCTAGCAGCCGTCTCTGCCGAATCTCTGCTTGAGTGAACTTTAATTTGACTCTTTATCAAGAAAAGCAGCGAGAGAAAGAGGGGAAGAAAGATGAACACAGCATGAGTTGCCCAAAATAGGCTTTGTATGGATAAAGATGATTTTACTGGAGACTTTGCAAAGAGTTCTGTGTGCCCTGAAAGAAAAGCAAAGTCCTGTTATGAAGTGTAGCGGGAGAGGAAGGGCAAACAGAAGCTCAGAGAAATGCTCTAGTTCTGACTTTGGGAGCTGCTTCTGACTTTATTGGGTTGAATGTGTGCACAGCACTTCCAAAAATGAGGTGATGTCAAACTGGAGTTCTACAATCTGGGGCCAGTCTGCAAGCACTCTGTACTCAGTGCAGGGCTTTGTGTGCTTAAGCGGCTGCCAAAATCAAATCAAGCATCTCCGCCAGCCTCCGCGGTGGCACTAATGACCAGCGTGCTGTGAGCATGCAGAGCTGTCCAGGGAAGGAGTAGGGGCATTAAACACTCTGAAATTTTGAGCAGCTCCTGGCTAGGGAGTTTTTCTGTGATATTACAATGTGAGGTCTTCATGATGAAAAGAGGTTATTAATGTTGTGAAAGTTGGAAATCCTCATCAACTCTGCCTTGATTATTTGCGGGTATATTGTAATCTGCCATGCTTGAGACCAGGGAATATTTTGAGCCAGCAGTTTTTCACAAGTCTCAAGACAACGTAAAATAAGGAAGACATTAGTGACAAATGGAAGCTTTATCTCAGGCCACTTTAGAGTCCTGGGAGCTGTGTATTATGGAGCAATGTGCTATTGATTTCAGGAGGAGATGCTTCATTTTATAGGTTCTAAGTATAGACTTATGCAAAGGAAAAAGTTCACAGTGTCAGTGAACCAAGATCTGAAACTCAATTTGCTCTTAAATGAGTCAAGTTACTTTTGGTAGTTGTGGTCTGGAAATTTAGCTTTTTATCATTTTCATGGATTTAATATTTAAAATTTAGCAAACTACAAGTGTTGCACATGTTCATATGTTGACAACAAACATAAACATTTATATGAAGTAACATTGAAAATCTGTGTTCACACATTGGAAGGTGTCTGACTTAATTCTATTTTCCCTGAAGGTGTATCAAAACAATTTTTTAAAGGAACCTGGATATAAAAATAGTGATTAGTGAGTATTCACTATATAGATCTACTAGAAAAACATTTGTTTTCTGTTTTTCCAGGTGACATAATCCCACTGTTTGCACACATACAGTGTTTGGGGCCTACAACCCAAGCATGAAAATAAACAGAAATTCAAGTTGCTCAGTCTGCTCAACTTATTAAAGAGAGTGTAGCTTGTAGTACTCAAAGAATGACAATCTCATCAGTGCTGTAATCTCTTTCCATGTGTTTTTTTCCCCCCTTACATAGCATGTAATTGTTTTTTTCTTCAAATCGTAAAGTGCTTGAGAAGGCAGAATGTACTGAGACTTTCTAAACAGTAGAAATTGTCTGTCTGCCTACCTTGCCTGGTGATTTCAGTTGAGTCATGGTATGACCAGTGTTGGTAGGAGAAACCTCTGTACTCCAACCTGCCGGAGTTAAAAACAAGCTGTGGCATGTCATTGCTGTGCATTTTCACACCCTTGAACAGTAAAAGAAAACTGGCACAAAATAACTATAAGCTGCGAAACCCCAAATTATCAGGAAGGAATATGCATGAGTTATTTTTGAAGCGTTTGGCACCACCTCTTTTGTTAGGGGAAGGGTAGTTGTGAGCTTGTGAGAGGTGCTCTGATGGATGCTGAAGCCTGTCATAAAGCTCTTTGTTCGAAAAGAAATCTTAGCTAATGTAAACTGTTGGAAGAAGTGTTCACAAATAAACACAGCTTTAGCTGTCTTCTGACCTCAGAGACCTTCCTTTCTCTCCAACCCTGGATATTTACAAAATTTTCTTGTATTGAAACTAGGTGAGTGGTTACAAAAAGCTTTTTTTCCTCTCTTTGACATTCCTATTGTAGGAGAAAACTATTAAATTCCCTTTATCTTAAAGCTAATTAGATCCAATAATGATCTAGTAATGTTTATTCCTGTATGCTGTCTCTTTTGTAACTATGAAAATTACATAAGTGTAGTGGCATCTGTCTGGGAGTTTTGCAGACTGAGAGACATGGCCTTAAAGTTGAGGGTTGTTGGTGCCATGGATGTAATTGGATCTGTGCAACTCCAGTGCCAGAGCCAAACTGACCCATGGCTGTTGGCTCACAAATAGCAGGGTTCAGTGCCTGCAGGAGGAACCAGCACTGTCACTGAGTCCAAAATCATCAGCTGGCTCTGCATCACGGGTAGAGCCATCTTCATTTCCAGGCTGAGTGTAAAGTCTAGGAAAAGGTTGCTCATATAAAGAAAAGAGATTAGAAAAGTCTCCCAACTCACAGTGCTGCCCATTGCTGCTGGGCTCTTCACTCCTTTACCTGTGTGGGGCTTCCTAAAGGTATATGGATGCCTGAGCTCCTTGTGGGACTGGGAGAAAAAAACCCATATATATGGTGTAATGGGGTGAATGTCTGTGACTTTAACAGACCACCAGGCTTTGGTCTTTGATTATGAAGGTAGGTAGTGAATCTGAGAACTGTTTGAAAGACAGGTGTTGGCTTAAGAAGGTAAGAGCCTCCCTTGGAATGGAAAATATATATTACCTCCTCCCCTCTGAATTATTATAATTTTGAAATTAAGGGGGCTTTCAGGCAAAGATTTGAGAAAAGGAATAACACTTCTTTACTAGTATGTGTATGTGTAATGAGGCAAACAACAGCAATAGTAGCAACAACAAACAAGGAACAAAAAACCCAATAAAGTCTCTTGGTGCTGTTGGAGCCCCTTCCCCTGCGCTGCAGTTCCGGGCACAGCCAGCAGGGGCGCTGCTGGCTCCCGGCCGGGCAGGGCTGATGGTTCCTCCACGCCTGCAGGGGGCGCTGTGGCGCGAGCTCGGCTGTCCTTCTCCACACGGACATGGTCGATGTAGCCGGCAGGATGGGATGGGGAAGGGGCCTCCTTCACAAACCTCCAGCGGCAGCCAGTCCCAGTGACCTCTCTGGATGGCACAAAGAACTGTAGCAGGAACGTCAGGAGAAGCAAGCCGGAAGAGCAGGGCCACCCTGCAGGCAGAGGGTGAGAAGCTAGGGTGTAGCACAAACCCGGAGCAATGGCAGAAGTACAGCGGGGTCGGGCAGGGGCCGTCTGGGTCCTGAACGCAGAATGGGAACAGGTTTTTCGGGATTCTGTCCCTGGCACTGGCTGGTGCCTGGGGCTGGGCTGTGCAGAGGGTGGGAGCAGTCCCTGGTGGGAAGCGAGGGCAGCCCCCTGTCCTGGCAGGCACACACTGGCTCTGGGCTGCATGGCAGCAGAGCAGCAAGAGAAGCCCAGCTGGCAAGCTCAGTCACAGTGCCAAAGCAAAAGAAAAACAAACAAACAAACAAACAAAAGCAGGCAAAACCTACAGAAACAGCAGGATCCCTGGTCAGAGATCCTGGCCATGTGTCCAGTCGGACCACTGACCAAAGGAAAGAGAGGGGCTGCCTCTCATCCTGCCCCTGCTCCCCACAGAAACCCCAGCCTGGCTCCCGGAGCCAGGGAGCATCGGGACAGGACAGGGCACCACCCCGGGCACAAAACACGACAGATCTGAAACCCCCAAAAGAGATGGGGTGATAAACCATCCCCAACACGAGAACCCAGATACTTCTTTTACTCAGTCAATGGGAGATGAAGCTGCCACAGTTTATTTCAAAGCTGAAAGCTCTGAAAGCTTTGAAGGTCAGCCCCAGTGGAGTGACATTTTAGCCAAGGGCAGGAGAGAAGAGATCATTCTATGAGTGAAGCAGGGAGAGTTGTGACCTTAATGGAGTTGTAAAAGTTGAACAAGACACAATGGAAGTGAGTTCCCATATCCAAGAAAGGGGTTTCAATTAAATGAAGGACAAAATGAGTGAAGAAAGAAATGTGAATGCTTCCCTCTTTATTTTTTTTTTCTTTTCAGAATTAGTTCCTGTTGGGTAACCATCATTAAAATATGCTCTAACTCCAGGTACTCTGCATCCTACAGTCTTTTCTGATGTTGGCTGCTTCAAGTGTGCTGAAATTTCTCTGGAGGAGGGCAGTGAGGAAGTTCACAATTAAAACAGTGTGATAAGAGCAGCAATGCTCTGATGGCCAGAATTTCCAAAATTTTCATCTTCTTTTAAGGATGTTTTGGATATAGGTCCTATGATACAGGACCTGCAGAGCACTGCTCATGTTAAATGCTCTGAAAATGGGAACAGCACAGAGGATTCTATAATCTCATGGTGAAAATACATTGCATTGCTTGAAACATCTTGATTGCTTGGGCACAGATAGAATCTCCCTTAATCCCACCTGCTTTTCTGTAGTCAAATTTATTTAAGGTGTCTTACTTGCAGTTTCTTTTGTATTAGGGAGAATGAAAAATTTCTAAACTCTTATTGAATTTAATTTTTGCTTCCAGCTGAAACATAAGCTTTCCAGACACATGGTTCAGTGCTTCTAAAACACAGGTGTGTGGTTTTTCAGGCTTTAAAAAATTCTAGATTGTTGTTTGTATTTCAGTTCTTTAATACAACCTCTCCACAGAGGGCCATGGGAGATATGAGAAGCATGGATTATGATGAAAGATTTAACTCATCTCCCTCATGCAGGTCAATGTACCATCTATTGGTAATCCCACTGGTCTACAGGAAGAAGCAGAATGACTTTGAGAGACTGACCAGTCCTCTTAATTCAATTTAAACTCTGTTCCATGTTCCCTATGCCACATTTCTCTCACAAGCATTACTTGCTTTCAGGGCTCTGCCTGTTACCTCGTTGTGTAGCAGTGCATTGGTTTCTCTGTGTGGAAATGGCACCTTCTAACAGGACAAGCAAACCCAGTGTTATTTAATATGTGTGCTTGAGCATTTGACAAACTGCCTTCAAGGTAGCACCCGTTACTTGAATGGCTTTCCATGGTACCCATAGCTGTCTTTCTTTAATTGTAACTGATGTTTGGAAAGGACTGTATTGATTTGTAGATCTAATTATCTTTAAAAAGCAAAAGACTATTATTTTAACAGGAATAAAAAAATATTGCAGAGAAGAGAGTAAAGCTTTGTCTCTATCCAGAAGTAGGAGACTGCAATTCCAGATATGCAGAACATCTTAAGAGCCTCAGACAGTTAATAAAAACATCTGGGAAACAGGAAAAGCTCAGGGTCCAGTTGCAGGAATCTGAAGGGGCAGATATGAGAGCTGGAATAGTTCTACATCCCAGTATTAAGGGACCTCTGTGGAGGTGACTGAAGAAGCTTGATGTTGGCAGACTGGGTTCTGAGTATGGCAGTGTATTCCTGTCTATGTCCAGCAAAGTCTGCTTGAGCACTAAAATAGGTGAAATGGTTGGTTGTATTTGCTGTTATCTCTTGGCATACTAAAACAGGTCATATGAAGTCATGTAGATCTTGGAAAGTACTTGTTTGTGCCTTCTTTATCATTTAAGGAGTAAGGTCTTGTACCTTCTCATAATCAGGCTGTTTGAGTGTGAAAAATATACCTTCAGTAGTCTACTAATAGCTTGTTCTGTTCTTAATAGTCCTTTAATCTTTGCTTCTTGTAGGATTAATGATTAAAACTCTATTCATACTCCTGATTCCAGCTGATGCAAGGTATTGCCTTTGTGTTTCACCCAGTCTCTGTGCACGTCCTCCCACTCACACACTGCTGCAAGTTGAAAGCAGCCTGCTTTGGGGAATTTTGGACAGAAGGGGATGGGCACCTGCTGTCTTCATGTCGCTTCCTTGCTGCCTGCTGAGACTCATTGCTTTCAGGGCTGTTAGACAAGCCTGGTTTCACATGTTCTGCTCTGGGTGCAGCTTTCCATTGTCTAACAGCAAAGCAAGGACAGCACTAGAAATTTTTTTATGCTGAGAAGAATTTTAATTGATTGTAATTGCAGAAGTAGAGGGTTTAGGGGGTGGAGGGTCACTGATGATTAGTGATTGTGCTACAGTACTGAACCAGGCATGAAGTTCCTGGAAAAACAGAAAAGTATGGTCTGTGGGAAAAAGACCTATGGGTGCTTTGATGTGTTATGAGAAAGATCACTCACAGAACCATCTGAACTATGGAGAGTTGAGTTTCAAAGATCAGGTCCTGCAGCATTTTCAGGCTCGACATGTGAATCCCCGTTCTTGTGAGAACATGTGTGTGACTCTCCCTGGGAATGATGTAAATGTCCTGCTGAAACGGAGAGAGGTCATGTTAGCCTGTATGTGGGGGATTTGAAGGTCTCTAGGAGGTGATTCCTCTCCATTAGAACTGTGTGCTGCCCACTTTAGTCTGTTCTGAGACAGTGTTCTCATACGGTGTCTGGTGTCTGCTCTGGGAACTCGCAGGAGTTCAGGCATCCTGGTGTGTGATTTGAAAGGAGCCATAAACCCAACTGCTTGCTGCTTATGCATGTGACCTTGCACAAGAAAGGCTGATAGGGAAAGTCAAAGAACTTAAAGGGAAATTATATACCAGCTCAGCTTTAGAAGCATTAGACAGCTTTCTTCTTCTTTATCAAAGAGTGATAATCAACTTTCTTCTTAGTGACAGAAGTAGCTGTAAAATAGTTCTTTTCTCTCCCACCCTGTCTTTTTTCTTGTGAATTTCTTTAAAGTTTGTTTTCCTTGTATGTACACAACTACTTCACTGGGTGACTTGATGGAGAGGCTCTTTCCTAAAATAACCATTAAAAAAAGTATGTAAAGGTTTTGTTGTCAAACACAGAACTGCAGTTGTTTATTATTTTAATATTTAGCTAAAATTCTGGAGGTTTTGTTTTGAAATACACAAGATATAGGATAAGGAAATGCAACGTCAAAAATATAATCCTGAGAGGTTACTAATTCTTTCAAAGAAATAAATTTAGTTTGAGTGTAAATTTTTTTCAGTGCATTGGGAAATGATAACAGAGAAGTACAGGGTGCAGCAGCTCCTGTTCTAGATCAAGCTTAGGTAATTTTCTTGGGACTGAGAACAAGCCGATAGATTTCTCCAAGTTAGAATGTTTTTCTTAAAGATATTGCCTGTGTCAGGTTAACAAAATCAAGTGCATTGCTTGATTTCTAAGAGCAGCATATGTGGAGAAATTTCTCAGATCTGTTCTGAGAGCTATTTGGGTGTCTTAACACCCATTGAATTTTCAGTTCAGTGGGAATTAGGCATCTAATGAAGAACTTCAGAAATCTGGCTTTTAATTTACTCTTTAGGCAGGGGAATGAGGAGCTGGTGCTGTGAGCTGGGTCCTTGCCTTTCAGTGTTCTGGCAGGTTCAGATTAGAGTGTGGGGAAGAACCCTGCAGCTGCCTTTGGAGTTCAGAGTGTGTATATGTATGAAATAGTTATATTTTTTAATGTTGCTTTTGCATTTTCAAACAAGCCCCCTTTCTGAAGAGGAGAGTAAAACTATGCAGTAAGATATGCTGGATAGTTCTTGTGCTTGGCCTTCAATACAGGTGATGGTGTCTGGTCTTTTCTTGATGGTTTTGTGCTTATCATGAGAAGAAGACCTGAATTAAGACATATCTTGGTAGCTGATTTTAGTTAAAGTCCGAATTGCTGTAAGGAATTTATTATTTTCTGATGGAAGAGTTCTGCTGTTAGGAACTGACTGCATCGAGCTAACTACAGTATGAGAAGGAAAATGTATCATCTCCAGCCTGGGCTTCAGCACTCAGTACATCACTGATTTTTAGTATATCAAATGCTTACACCAGAAGTGTAGGCACAAAATAATCTGTATGAATTTTGATCTTTACCATTTTCTTTTTATTAGTAGTAGGGAAACTGACTCAATTGCTATTGCAACTAAGTAAAAAAAAGCATGTGACTTGTTGGTACATTATGAGAGTGAGCTGCTTCTTGATATGGGTGAAATGTTTTCTCATGGTCCCTCAGTATGAACTCCTTTAATTCTGTAACACTTCTTTACCTGTTTTGTTGCCACAAGTGCTATCTCTGATTACCAGAATGTCAAAATTGATTCATTAAAACACAAGTCTTGTGTGTAAACAGATTTAAAATAAGTGAGGCAGAAGTAGTAGGTGGCCTTTCTTTCCTGCCCCATAAGGTTATGTGAAGGAGATAAGATAAGCACACAACATAGCCTTTAGCAAGGAACAACACAACAAAACTCAGCTCTTCATTTCCTACAGTCGTATTGCTCTCAACAACCTGTACTGGATGATCTCTTCTGTACTCCTCCCTCTATATAGGCATCTGTTTATCTTGCCTATGTGACCTTTTCAGTTTACCTTTCTTTTACATTGCTTCTAGCAAGGAGAGGATGTTTTGCAGAAGTTGTACCTGGAAAAAACCCTACATTTAATTTCTTAAAATGAGTTAAATGTTTGGTTAATCATCACAGTTTCCACAGCAGTCAGTAAGGTTTCACCTGTTCACCAGAAGTAGAAACTTGTCACCCTCTGTGTTTGGCTCTGTGTGAATAGTAAACATGGGAGTTTCTTGACTCTGATAGATGGGAAAAATTGGAATTTAAAATCATGCTAGAAGTGATGGTTGTTTTAAAATATTCCTCTGTGTGTTTCTCTGGAATGTAGCTTGTATACAAATTCTCAATGTATCATGGTAATTGGCAGTCTTCCATCCATACTCATGACTGTTGTTCAGCAGTGCTTGCTCATACTGCTCCATATCCCTTTGGTATCTCCCCTGAGTTTTGGCCATGCAGAGGGTCAGTTTTGCTGTTATTTACACCCATGTGTCGTTCTTTGTCTTACTGCAATAGCAGACATGAGGGGCCACCTGGGTCTCACACTGCAGACAAGAAATTAAAATTACTTACTTCCATTGGTCTGAAATATAGAAGAATGAAACAGTGGCCTTAAGATTGGTGTTAGTGCCTTCATCTGCTGTTGACAGAAGGTGATGAAGTAGGCAGAGTAGCACTGTTCTGCTTCTGTCCATGTTGCAGGATGCAGTTGATAGCAGTCGGTTCCAGCATAGTGGAAAAAGGTTCCCCAAAGTTTCATCAACCAATCTGCCTTTTCATTACCACCTTCACAAGGAGAAAAAGTGTCTGAAGGAGAGCTTCACTCACATCATTCAGGTTAATTCCCTTTGGTGGCTTACCATCCCTTTGCAGTAGTCTAATGTTGTGATGAAAGTGTCAGTTCAGAATCACTGACAATGGTTTTCTGCAGCCCTTTGAGTGGTGACAGGGGACAAGTTGGGTATCCCAAGAAGAGCCAGTGTGGCCTATGTCTGTATCAGTCAGTTGTGATGTTTTCCCAATCCAAAAATGATTTTTGTACACCAGCCAAACATTTTGTATTACTGTTTTTATTGTTGACAGTGCTTTATCTGTATCTTTATCTGATAAGACTCCAGGTAGTTTTGTTTGCTCAGGCACATTAACTGGTGTGAAATTTTGTGCAGCAGTGTGTATCTGTCATTTTTATCAATTTTTGCCAAGGCCAGACTGGTAGAATCTTCATCACAGTATTTGTTCTGGAATTGTCTGTGTGAACCCCTTCACATTAATTCTTTCTTGATGATGAACAGCCCTGTGTTTTCTGAAAAGGAAGATTTCATTTATTTATATGCTGATGGAGCAATTTATCAAAATGCTGGCAATAGTCAGTCATTTGTTAATTGTTTTTATTGCATTCCAGTTCAAAAACTCTGACTGATATCACAAGCTTGGCCAAGTGCAGGGTAAACTGAGAGAACCTCTGCTGCTGACTGCAGGGCAAGTAGGAAAAGAGCAACCAAGACCCAGAAATCCAGAGATGCAGCTGTTTTGCTCATGATGACATAGGAAGGCTGTCTGAGCTGGGAGTGCCATGGAGGTTTATAACTTTAAGCTCAAAGTATTGCTTTTGTACATTGCTCAACCCTCCTGATCTCAGAGACCAACCCACACTCCCACAAGACATCATTCTGATTTTGGTTATGAAAGGCTTTGTTAAATTTTTAAAACTGTTCTGGTATTCTCCACTGTAAGCTTTTCTGCCTCAGTAAGCCCAAATATTCCTGTCTTTGTTTCTGTTAAAGCTGACTGAAAAATATATGTGGATGAGGAGCTGGCACAGCCCATCCAGATTTGTTTTTAAGGGTACATTTCATTACTCACTCTTTTTACTCCATTCAGAGTTTCTTTTATGTTCAGTCCCTCCAAGACAACCAATATCTCTAATTTTTCACATCCTCAGTGGAAGGAATTAAGCAGACTGAGGCTCTGGATTTACTGCTGGATTTACTGGAAAATGTATTCTCTGTTTCTTGCAGGTTTATAAAGATTCCAATGGTATGATTTCTGTTAGGTCCTGGACATTAATGATTGGGGTTCTGATGAAGCTGGACATTGACTTTATCCTTGTAATTTGCTTCCAACATTTGTTTTGTCCTACAGCACTCAATCTTTGGCCCTGGGAATAATTAGGCTAATGATTCTGCTCTTGCCTTTGGGTTTCTCCATCATGTTGGAAGATTTTGTCCCACTAGCAACACCAAAATTGCTGCCCTGCCTGTAAGAAGGCAGCTGTCTGCTTCCTTAGTTGTGTTGCTCTTGGAAGGGCAGTAACAATGTGAGGCTTTCTTACCCTTGTACTGCCCACTGTGCTCCTTGTTCACGCCTCCATCACCTGCTTCCTTCATCCTTTGGTCTGGAGCTGCTTAGGACTTGCTTCATGTATTTTCCTCTGTTGCTTTTCCTCTGAGAGCACTCTGAAAGAATAATGGGAGTGTTGGAGAAATAAAAAGCAATCTGGGAACAGAGATTGGGGATAAAGGAAAGATTGTAGATGAGAGAGGGGAGATGTAGCAGGACACAGAATAAACAGGTTCCAAAAGTTTATTTTTCTGCTTAACACGTTTAAACCTGTGAAGTTTGCCACAAGTCTCATCTCATTTAGGTACTTCAGTCATATGGACTAACTCTGTGAGTTTGTATATGAGGAGTCTTTCTCTTTTTTTGTTGTAAGTTATTATTTAGAGAATCCTAATGAGCCATGATTGTTCTGTAGGCTAATAGCTATCCAAGGGATTAAAAACTGGGGGGAACAATTATTTGAATGCAATATTTCTTTATCTTCACTGCTGCCAAAATCTGAAGGGTACTATTACTGTAAGCTGAGTATAATAAGTTGCATCTGATTTTCTTTTAATTAATGAATTGTTAGCTCCTGAAATACTGATTAATGCCAATTAAGAAACGGTTGTGTGATAGGTCTGATGTAGTTCTGGTGCAATTACTCACTGTTGGAACAAAGGGAGGGGGAAAAACCAGAAAATTAGCAAGTTTTTTCATGGCGCTTTTTACTTCTTTACACACTTGATTTAGTGTACAGAGGGATTCAAATGCCATGGCTGCTGTTGAAGGTTACTTTGGGAGAGCTCTGTTCCCTAGCCCTCAATAATTCCTTCTGTTCAAAAGAGTGTGGGGTTTATGAGCCTGACTGCTGCGTTAAGCAAAGTTGTAGGCGATGTGGAACACTGGAGTTTCTATGTCAGTCCTGATGACAGCCTTCAAAGTCCCAGAAAGTGATGAAGGGATACATCCTCACAGGGATTGGCTTCTTATGCTGAAAGAAAAATTCACATGTCGTTTCTGGGTGTACTTGACACATCTGGTGAGATTTTTTTCAACACTGGATGTGGCATTTATGGTTTATGACCTCTTGGGTCGGTAAACAGGAGGTGGAAAGCAGGGCTTCTAGAGCTAAATACAGTAACTTCAACAAGTTAAAATAAGATGCTTGACCCTAGCAGAGTGAGTTTTCTACTTTGGAAACTGCAAGCCTTCTAAGACATTGCAGTGGCATATGTAATAATCAGTGAAAATACGTAAAACATACATAAATTTTAAAAATTGATATGCCATTGTGATAATTTTTACATATAATTTGAAAGGCAAATTATGTTTCTATAGTCATTTCCTCTATTCTCTGCAGCTTTCATTCTTGGCTGTCAGCAAATGGCTCATTAAGAGCTAATATTAAATTCGCTAGTGTATAAAAGGAACGGGCCCCTGAGCCGCTGATTAAAAAGCAAGGTAGAGAAGGCCAAAGCATTTAATTGGAAGCATGAGAGCTGTTAATCCTTTTGTTTTTTACCAGTCAACAAATTGCTGTTAAAATGAAAGCGGGAGAAAGGCTGTGCTTTTTCACAACATAAAAGGTTTGTGAAGAAATCCTTCAGGCCCTCTTGTCTTGCCCCTCGTGAATGCAGAATAATTCACTGGGAGGGGACAGTTATGACACACCAGAAGTTCTTCAAGTATTGCAGAGTGTAAACATGAAGGTTGGAAAATGAGGAAATGACAGATAATGCACACTTGTGACTGTGTGTGCAAGGCCTAGCTATTTTTGGTCGTGACATTAATGCTTTGAGAAGCATTTTACAACAGCTCCTGAATTGCTTTATTGGATAACGGGCAGTCAGAAAAAGTGGCGAGATGTTTTTCATCTCTTGATTCAGCCCTCCCTTGATGACATTGAGTTTTGTTGTGAAAGGATGAAAGTACGTTCCCAAGTTAATGGCTGTGCAGGAGGAAAGTTCAGTCACTCTGGTTACTCCAGAAAAAGTCTTTTGAGCATTACCTTTGATGAATGTTCAGTGTGGCAAAAAGCTCCTGCAAGGCTAAGGCTTGTCCCCATCCTGGTTCAGCTGGAGCTTGCACCATTCTTGACTGTGTTGTGTGTAAGTGTTTGGCAAAAAATGAGTCTTGGAGCATGGCAGGGAGATCCATTGAATAGTTCAACTCTGCAGACTCTTTTGATAAGAAAAAAAGCAAAACCAAAAAACAATGAGAGAGAGAAAACATATAAATATATAATAGCTATAAATCACTGGGTTATTCAATTATTCATATCCATGCAAACTCCCTGCATTTATTCAAAGAGAGAAAAAAACCAAAAAGGATTATTTCTCTTAGTTTTTTTTTATTATAAGCAATAGGGAAACAGTGGTAAGTGATCTTTGTTCTATCACAACATTTGTAGTGTTCATTTATTTTAAGTGCTTTACTAAGTCAGTTCACTGGCAATTTTTTTTAAACAGTAGCATTGACCTTTCTGCAAATGGCACAGAATAATGGTGGGAAACAATTTTGGTTTTCAAATCATGTATTACTGGTGGACTGGCACATGCTCTGTAACCTTGAGGACATGTCAGAAGTTCTCCCACCCTTCTGTGGATGTCTCGCAGTAGTGTCATGGGTAGGGATTATTCAGTGAATAACTACAAATAAAAATAAGAGGAAGCCTATTAGCATTCATGCTGAAAACTTGAGATTAATTAGATAAATATTTCAGTATGAATTATTTGCTTGAATCCTTGTAATGGGGCAAAATTTCCTGCCGATGCAGTTTGATTGACCTCAAGAAAGGTGAGTCACTGTGGTGCAGAACTTGGCCTGTGATTTCTTTCTAATACAGTATTGGCTCTAATTTACCATCCATTTTTTATCCCATTAATCCCCAATTAAATGCCTGGCAATAGCTGTTATATGGCAGTGGATGACTTGCCAAGATTGAGCGTGTGTACACCGCCAGCTGTCGTGGTGCTGAGCCGACCCTGGTGCTCTCAGAGCTTGCAGCCTTCAGCAGTAGAGCCATGCCTATAGAGAGGGGTCTGCTGGGAAATCTAAACAATTAATCCCTCCCCTCCTGTAGCAAGTCCCATCCCCACAATGTTTAATTGTTACTGATGTCCGTCAGTTGATGATTCCTTGTCCTCCAGGCTTTGATGGAGCTCCTTTTCTATTTGTGCTGCAGCAGCTGAGTAATGTTTGCTGTGTTGAAATGCCTCTGCAGCACTGAGGAGAAGGAGGGCTTGGTACATTCCCTGAGCAGGAGAGCACCCATTCTGTGTGTCTTTAATGCTACTTGGTGTGGCAATCTGTTTGTGAATTATGTAGCTCTACATTTTACACACTCTGGTTATAGTATCTGAATTTTAGTCAGCCTTTTCCAACTGCTGCTACAGGTTTTGGTGTTGCAGCAAATACCTCTAGCTCCTTCTTCTACAAGTAGGATCAAGTCTTCATCTAAATCTGGGACACGTTTTACCCTCTTTGTTTCACTCATCGCAATACATGATGACCTCTGCTACGAGAGTATTATGCTGAGCTGAAATATTTCTGATTTTGAAGTGGCATTTTGTTAAGAGTTCTTTCTCTGGCTTCCTGGGGAAACAGCCTTTCTCATTACTATCACTTCAGTATCTTTATATGCCTACTTACAGCTTCATATATTTACTTCTGAATAATCAACAGCATGAGCTGTATCATTGGTGTATTCTTAACAGGCACTAAGGGGGCTGATTCAGAAATTTTTCAGGTCAGGTGGACTCTTTTAGTTGATCTTTGTGAGCCTTGTGTAAGATTGATAGAAGTGTAAGCACACTGATAACTCCCTGTCCACGTTGCTATCAGTCTGAATGCTGAATCTCTTTGATTATGGTTGAATCCTGTCAAGTTTTCTAGGAGTAATTCCTGAAATGGCCCTTGCAGCTTGGGAGAAATAATTCAGAATTTGTAACTAAGCCATTACTCTGGGAAACATGCTGCTTTGAACCTTCCTGTGCAGCCCTTCCCTGATGCCATGAAACTGTCTCCAGTTGATACTTAGCTTAGGTTGCAAACTCTTATTCATTGCTCAGTGAAAACAGCCTAGAGACTAAATATTGGCATTTTCTTCATTTTGTTTGTTAGTTTATCTGTTTTGTTGTTGTTGTAGAAACTGTGTAGAAAACACTCTCAGAACAGGGACTGACTGCTCTCTTACACCTCACAGGGTTTAGCTCTGAGAATACCAAAGGAGAATTTAATTTCTGAAGATGAGTGAGCAGCAATGCAATCACTCACTAGGTATGCACACTTACTCCTGCACGATCGAAGTCTTCAGTCAGAATATTAAGCACTTAATTGAAATACATAAAGCATTAGTAGCATTTTCATGGGGCTCAGCTTGTTCTTCAAGTCCTGCTTGCTCCTGCCAGCAATCGAGTAAACATGAGGAGTCTTATTTCCTTTCAGGTTAAATTGAAGAGCTGTCACATGAGTACACAGACACAGCCCAGTGTATCCTTTGTATTTTTTTCCCCTCTTCTGTCTTCATACAACTGAAATAAAACATTTCAGACATACCTCTGTTCTATCACTGATCTTGTGTCAGAGAATGCAGGTCAATGTTGTTTAATCAGGCTAAGGAAGGACTTCTAGGCTGCCACTGTAATCATTACCAAAATTTTCAAAGCCATTTCCTCTAAAGTGCTTTGAAGCCTGGTTCTCAACACTCAAGTTTAATATGGTGGAATTAATTTTATAGATGGCCTCATGATAGAATGCATGATAGCATCAGCTCTATGAAGAGTATTCCAGTTAGTGTGTTGATTTTAATTATATGGAAAAAAAATCTGTTTTACCCTGATAAGTTAGTGCTTGTCATTGCTGTAGATTTTTTGGATGTTCTCCAGAGCAGGTAGAAGGTTAGCTAATTTTAACATGTGAATAGAGAAGGGAATATTATTCATACCCTCCCCTCAGACAAAACTATTTAACACTACTTGGAAGAGAAAATTATAGGCTGCAAACAAATGATACTGTTCACACCTAGACTTCAGATGGGTCTTTGAATACACAATGATAACTACTTTCTCTAGTATTCCCATAGCAACAGGAAAATAGTAACACAGATGTAAAGTGATATATTGGTGGCATTCCTCTTATCTTGTCCTTTGGGTAGACTTTCTCTTCCTCTCTGCTGCAGCTGAGTATCTTCTCTCCTGTGCAAAGGCTGTCCAGCTCAGAGCTGCTGCAGGGTGCTCAGGGTGTCTGTGTGTGATGTGTCCAAATCCTCCCTGGCTGAACACGTCCTTTTGTCCAGGCAGGAGAGGAGCTCAGTCAGTGCAGCGTGTGAGCAGCCTCAGGCTGAATCTTCCCCTGCCACCGTGGACATGAGGAGCCTTCTTTTCCTGGTGACAACTGGCTGAACCCCTCAGTAAACTGAGAACAGTGGGAGACAGGGAAAGTTTACTCTAGTACGTTGTTTAAAATTGGCTTGCGCCTTAAGGTGTATTTTGCTGCCTCACAGAATGAATGAATGCGCGGTGTCCTGTTCCTTATGGATGTTTTCCAGAGCGAGATATCTGATGATCTCATGGAAACTTTGTTAGGGATGCATTGCCAAACAGGTGCTACTCGTATGCATCTCTTTGTTTTCTTGTTTGTGTTTGCAGTTAACTCATGTTTGATAGTATTTCAGTCTATGTTCTTGCCAATGTGGGCTTTTCTTCCTACTAAAGACACATTGAAAGTATTGATATTTGCAATGTTTATGGAAAGGTGCTAGCTGAAATGGGAAGCTTAATTTCTGAAATTCCAGTGCTTAAAAATTTATTTTCCTCTACCACTGGGAGACTACCAAGACATTTAGAAGTTAAATATGTGATACAGATGTTTTGTCATGAAATTATGGACACCAGTAAAATCAGAATGTTTTGTTTCAGTTTCTGCAGTATTGCAGTTTATGACTGTGGGAAAAATGAAGCGTTTTGGCCACCTGGTAAACTGAAAATTAAATATTCTTGACACACTCACAATTACAGACCAGGGAATTTCTGTTCTAGAAAACTAAGAAAAATATTGTTTTTTGACCAGATCAGAACACTAATTAATAAAATTTTAAAATGCTGTTGGAACCTGTGCTTGCATAATGTGCCTGGCACTTTTACTCGACCTGAACCCTTGACACTGCTAATATCAAGTACTGTTGAAGTTCCACAGGTGGATAATGCATTCTGTCAATTTTGCAGTCTTCTGATAGTCTTGAATGTACCCTTGATCTTACTTTATGAAAGAGACTGAATGGTAGACCTTGATCTATCTTTGCTGTACCTTTTATCATATTGTCTTCTTTATTTTCATGTCATCTCTATCTTTGCTTTTGCTTCTCTGATCTAAGAAGTCCCAACATCTTCAGCCTCTGCTGATACAGAAGCATCAGCACGACTTCAATCAATTTTGTTTCCTATCTTTGGAACTTTTATAATCCTGCTACGTCCTTTAGGAAGTGGTGTGACCCGAATTAAATAGAACACCTCATTCTTTTTTATGTGCTCTCCTCCCCTTTGAAGTACATTTTGAACATGAGTATTTCTTTTTCTTCTTTCTTCTTCCTTTGGTTGCAAAAAAAGATGCATTCAGCAGGGCAGAGACAGTATCTCTTTTGAGTGGGAGATTTATTTTTCCCTGCAAAGACTTTGGGCATGTCACTTGAAATCAAGTGGAAGACAGTGCCAGTAGCTTGCAAATATTGTACCCAATGTTAAAGTACAAGTTCCTTTTGAATAATGTATTATTTATCTTGCATTAAACTATTAATAGAGTGAAGAGTCTAAGATGGCCTAAGACGAAAGTTGGGAATTTGGTTGGAAGGAAAAATGCTGTTGTTAAGTGAAACTTTTAAATGCATTTTCTTTGACCCACATTTTTGAGGATTCTGTTGTTTTGGAAATGGATTTCAGTTAATTCGGGGAATGAAGGAGAACTGTTCATAATTTCTATATATATCTTCAGAGCTTAAATGTCCTTACTAGCCACAGTAAGTGCATACAAGACTGATAAAAATACTTTCCTAGCTTCTTCATGAATGAAAGAATAAGTCAGAGTAAAAATTCTCATATTCCTTTGTGTTTTGTGGTTGGAACTGGCTGTGGTTGGCCACTGCTATGGTTTTTATTTTTTCCAAAACAAGAACCTCCCTTGCCTGAATTAAAAGACTGAGTTCCCTGCAGAATGAAAAGCCTTGTAGAACCAGAGAGTCAATGTTTTGAAAGATCAGTCTTGCAAAATGTGCCCAATTTTGCTGTGTTTCAGGTTACTTGCTTGTTCTTCATGTTGAAGCATTTTCTGTGGAAGGTCTCAGTTTACCCTTTTTGGATGCTGGATAGCTGTTTGTGGAGATTTATCTAATCACTGAAGTTAAAGGAGAATAGTGAAGAAAAGTAGATACTTAGAACTAAAAAGGTTGAAGTAAAGTTTTCCTAATGCCAGCAACACTGATTTTGCCAGCCTGGAATGACTCCTTGTTCAGCAGGGAGGCTTTGTTGAAATGAGACCAAGGAAGAGATGAGGATCCAGCCAAACTTACGGGACTGATCTCTGAGGAGTATCATAAAAGCCTGTGCTTACCCTGTGATTTATCTAGTCAAGTTTGAGAATGCTACAAAGATGCTTTAATTTTCCTGTGTCATGATAGTGAGAAGGACAAATGATATAGTGCAGAAAATACCTATCCTTCCCATCTCATCCATTTTAACCATGTGAACTTGTTTTTAAGCAGAAAAAAGATAGAGAATTTTTTTTCCACACAAAGAGCTTTCAAGTGTAAAGAATTCATTGTGCATCCTTTGGTTTGCTCGGGTTAAATTTCCAGTAACTGGATCCAGGAGCATGACTGATGCATCGTGTCCAACAAATCCACTGGGCACATTAGCTGAAGAACTAGTCTGCACCACTGACTAACCTAATTCTGGGAGCTTTAACTGGTCTGAAAGGACAAGAATGGAACTGTGAAAACTGTCTTGACACTTGGTCATTTCTTTTTGATGCTAATGGGGTTAGTATCCTCCTCTGCCATCCTGAATTAAAAATTTTTATCAGTTGGTTTTTAGCCACAGGGCTATTAAATGGAATCATCAAATACAACTGAAACCACTCAGTAAAGTCTCTTAAGTTTTCCTCTTAGTAAAATAATAACACAAATGTATAAATTGAAATGTAGATCACAGGAAGGTAGTAAGACCAGAAACAGGAAATAGTATGAGTGATAAAAGTAGTAGTCGTGGTAGGGAAACAATCTGTTTTCTCTTTCTATCAGCCTGGAAAGGAACTCAAATGCTTGAATATTCAAGTACCTTCTGTTAGGTATTATATTGCATTTAGATTGGAAAAGAAGATGAAGATGATCAAGTCCAACCATTAATGCAGCACTGCCAAGGCCACCACTAATCCATGTCCCCAGGTGCCACATCAGAGTGTCTGTAAACACCTCCAGGGATGGGGACTTAATCACTCCCTTGGGCAGCCTGTTCCAGTGTTGGACAGCCTTTTCAGTGGAGGAATTTCTCCTAATGTCCAATCTAAACCTTTCCTGTGAATATACACACAGTTTTTTGAGTTATACAATGTTACATGAAGATCAACAATTCAATGTCTCAGCCCTGGCTTGGCAGGCCAGTATCTGGGTTGTCTTCCAGTTCCAGCCCTGTTTTGTGTTTCTTTGAAGGTATCTCACATGCAATGAAAAACAAGGTGAAACAATATACCAGCTAAAGTAATTCAGTGTCTCACCCAGGAGTGACTTGTGGTTTTTTGTTTGTTTGTTTGTTTGAGTTTTTATTGAGGAAGGTGTGTATGTGAGAGGCAATTTAATAAAATGTCATGTGGAAACTAATCCTATTACCTTCCTTTCCCATAGAAAACAGACTCAGGCATGTGGTGCTCTCAGCACTGCAGGAATTCCTCCAGCACAAAGGCATCTTCCAGTGCCTGTGGCCTGTGCTAATCTCTCTCCTGTACTTCTGCCTCCAGGGCACTTTTCAACATTTTGTACTTAGCATTGCAATTTGGTGAATACTAATTACCACAATAAAGATGGCCCTTGTGTGCTGATTAGGACGTGTCTTTATCCCTAACCAAAGTAAGATTGCCTATCACTGTCAGAGCCTTTAAGCTGGTGAACTTGATTGATCCTTCCAACGTGTCACTTGGTACCGTGCAGCATTTTAGTGCGCTGAAGTTGATGTAGATGACTGTAGAAACATGATGAGTAAGGCTGTATGAATCTTTCATAATGAAGCATGAAATAGGATAGAATTCTCCCCGACTCCAATCTTGCAGATACTGATTTAATGGAGCAATATCCCCTAGTAAAAGAATATTGAAGCTAGTAATAAGCACTGAGGCTGACTCAAAATTTGTTGTCAAAACTAGTTTTGAAATACTAAGGAAAAAAAAAGAAGAAAGTGGTGTGAACTATATGTATATAAGCGTGTGTGCATTTGTATTCAAATATAGTTTTCTTTCCAAGACAGGAATTGTCTCCTGTGTTTTATGATTTAAAGGATTTTTTGTGAGTTTTGCAGAAGTTATCACAGGAGGGGGAAAAATAGCAATTTAAAAAGAATTATATGGAAGTTATTTGGGCAAAAACAACTGGTGAAAAGAAAACTAAAGTGTCCATAATAGTATGAGTTTTCTTGAAATTTGTAGACTTAGTCCAAAATTTTCAAACATGAAAGGACACATTTCAGTTTAACTGAAATATAATTTTGTGAAACATCTCAATTTATATCAAATTGGCATTTTTTTTTAAATTAGAGAAGTCTGAGTGACAGGTGAGTCAGCTTATGAACAGTGTGCCAGACTGTATTAATAAGTCAGAAAATGAAAATAATAATTGCAAATGATTCACAGTGTCTGTGGGTATCATATGTGCTTTCACTTGCCAGAGCCATCCTCCTTGTTTAGGAAAACATGGAAATAAATGGTGAGATTAGGAGAAATGTGACAGCTGAAGATACTCAGGTTTATGGCAGATCTGGAGAGTGACCTCTGCATGTCTTCTCAAATACAGATGGGGGAGTTGGGGGAATTGTGGGGTGTATCTGAGCCCTTACCTGGGCTCCTACCCACAGCCCTGCCTGGCTCACAGGTGTCTGTGGAGTGCCACCAACTTCCAGTGGCTTCTCTGAGTCCCTGTGGAGGGGCTGGGACTTCACAGCGTGGAGATTGGCCAGGGTGTATTTTCATTTCACCTTCCTTTCCCTGTCCTTCCTATCCTCTGTTATTTACACAGTAGATAAGCAAATTTGAGGCAGGAAAACTCTATTTTTCCTGCTTGTATATCAGTCCTGTTAATAAATAGTGCTTCTCTTGTCAGGGGTTTTCTTAACATCTGTAAACTGCTTGGGCTGTATTTTAAAAAAGGACAAAAATCTTGTTATGTTGTTTTTAGTGACCTTCCTCCTAAAAGTGATGTGACTGATGACATAACAGGTAATAGGGAGAGATTGCACATTAATATTTAATAGACATAGATAGGTTTATTACTGAAACATGCCCTCACAGCTACCAGCTGTAATTACTGCCTGTCTAGAAGGTAGATATGCATTTGTGTGTTTATGAAATTAAGTTTAGGAAGTCAAGATGTTCAAAGTTAGGCACGTAAATAGCCTGTGTTTGTCAGAATTAGCTATCATGATTAGAGGATTTTGAAAAAAACAGAGCATGTTTCAGAGCATTAGGAATTTAGGTTTTACCCCTATTAATCCATCCTGTTTCAGATAGATGGAACTTCCTGCAGCTTTAAGGATTGATGCTGATTTTGAAGAAACAGCAGAGCTGTCTCCAGGTTGCTGAATATTGTCCATAGTTAGGAGAGCCCACATTCACCATGGTCTTTGTGGGTTAGTCTTCTGCTGGGGTTTTCATGCCCCCTTAGTATTGGATCCTTGTTTTCAGGTTCTGGACTTCAAATGCCAGCTGTGCAGGGAGTTTGACACAACTTTGAGGTACTGCTACTATATTTCTTGGCAGGTGCAGAATATTTGCATCTCCAGAGCAGAAAGGAGCCTATAAAGTGGCTGAAACAGAAAAGGTCTAAACCAGACATTATTGCAATTCACAATGGAAATAGATGAGATATTTTTATTGGGAGATAAAACTGATTTTATTTCCATTTATTTGATGTTCAAGTGACAAATTTTATCAGCCTAGGGGTTCTCTTCAAGTGTTTCCTTTCCAACAGGCATATAGTAAAATCAAAACTTTCCAAGCTTTCTGTCACTTCTGCTTTTTGTCAACATACACACAGTCCAAAATTGTATCCTGTTATTAAATGAGTGAGAACAGTGTGCTGGAAGCATGGTTGTTCTCATCCAGTGAGCAGAGATCATATGAAAAAGTATGTCTCTTCACATCACAATGTTGTTTGTTTTTCTTTCCCTTGAAATCCCACCACATTGTTATGAAGTTAATTTAGTTGCTTATAATGCCCATGTCACAGGAATGTATGGTGCAGCTGAAGAAACAGCTTCTGTGCTTTTCAAAGATCAATCTTAAAATAGAAGTGTTTTGGGAGAAGGAATAGGAATTGTATTTCGGGGCTGAAAAGTTTTCTTATTTTTTATCAGTGGTCAAAAGGACTCATATCAAATTCAGAGAATTTTCAGTGCCATCATGATGTCTATTGCATGGCTGCTGTACACACCAGGGTAAGAAAGAGTGTTCCTACTTCCCTTCTGTTTTCTGCTTGAAGTCAGGAGAATTTTAATATGCACAGTCTGACAGCATTCACTGTAACAAGCACATCCCCTGGACTGTGCAGTAAGGCAAGCTGTGCTTGTCAGCCTTGAGCAGCGCTCAGACATGCAGCTCTTGAGGTGCTCTCACTCAGACAAGCATTGCTGTGCATTCCCAAGGGTATTTTTTTAAGGCCTTTAAAAGTGGGAATGAATTAGGCATCTGTTCCCTGGTTCCCACTGGTTTGTGGTCCCTGAGTTTCACATTTAAATGGGTCCCAAAAGCAGGATTAGTGAAGTTTTACCTTTATAAAATTCCCCAATCCCCTATCTCAGCCCTTGTCATTTGGAATGCAGCCCAGATGTGCTACAATGCTCATACACCTTGAATTTCTCCTAATTTTAAGGAAGTTGTCCTAGTTTTCTTAGGAAATCTTTGCTCAGTGCTGGAATTTATCTTAGTCATACAAAAGAGCAGACCTGGTGAATGCTTCTGAATAAAGGACTGGTCTGGAAGGATATGAGGGGGTCGGTTCAGGAGTCAATCTTTGCTGATGTTTTGTATGTATGCAAATACAGTATTTGTATATATTGCCAGTATCTCTCTTGAGACGCAGAAAATTCCCAAATGTAGAGGAAAGTGTCTATGGGCCACATGCCATCCCAGCTGACTGGTGGATTCCAAAATACTTGGAAGTGCAGTAGCTCTGCAGGTCCTGAGGAAGGATTAGAGGAGGGGATTCCCATTCCCACACCATGGCCTTGCCAGGCTCCATGGCAGACCCAGAGCCAACGTGCTGGCAGCAGGGCTGGGCTGTGGCAGCTGTAGTGTCAGTGTAATTGCTGCCTGTGTGGATTAATCCAATAATCGTGCAATTATGCAATCATGACACTTGCATGACTGTATTGTGTATGGAAATGATATGATGATTATAAAGTCATTAACCAGTGTAGCAGTGTGCCTGTGAAACCCAGCGCCTTCCCTGCTCTGCTGATAGGTATCTGCACTCTGTACAAGGGATGGCTCTCCCTGGAAGGTTGGTGCTATTTCTTTACTTTTATCTGTTACCCTTTGCTGTGAAAAATATAACCAATTTCCTCAATTCAGGCTTTAATGATTTTCTCTGACTACTGGCCATCTCTTGTAGCACAAAGAGATTTCCTGCAGGATTTCTATTTTAACGTGGTTTTGCCATTACTGCTGTATCAGTAGTGTTTTTCTGTCATCTTTCTGTTGTGATAAATGCTTTCTAAATTGGCAGCTGTCACATATGTGTTTAGGTAGTGATTGGGAAGATCCATTTATGGACTGTATCTGAATTTTTTTCACTTGGTCATGGCATCTGAAGAAAGGAGGGGAAGATAAAAGGTTTTCTGTGGTGTTTTAAAATGAACTGTAGAATTGAATCTAATTCCTGTAACTTATCAAAATTAGTATATAGCAACATTTCTTGCTGTAAGAAGTCAAAGAGAATCACTGTAATGCACAATTGACCAGACATGGTCATGCCTTATTTTGTAGGCACAGAATTTCATTTATTTCAGTAGGATATAATTTACACATAGAATGATTGGTCATTTTATATAAAAAGTTTTCAAGATGTATTTTATTTGACAAATGGTAATTGCTTAATATTTTTCCATTTCCTGAATTAAGATTTTCTGATGATTTTACTGTAAACAAGCTGCTGCTGTTTGGAGCCCAGTGACAGTTGGGAGACTTCCAGATGCAAGTCCAGAATGAGAAAAATACAGTATGGGCTGAAAAGTAGTAAGTCTTTCTTAAAGACAGCAATTCTGTATTTAGAAGAGAGTCTCCAGTGTGGAGACTACCTTGTGTATTATATTTAAGTGGGGAATGAAGCTGGATGGGCATGGACGTACAGAAGGTTGGTTTTATTTCATCCTTGGTGATGTTTTGGAGCTTAGTGCCTTTGGGGCTCAGTGCTGTCAGGTGGTGGCATTGCTGGAGGATGTCTGAAGTCCTTGCTTGGTGATTGTGCTCTGCTCAGGCTGTGTGCAGTCAGTGCCCAGGACAGCACGATGGAGAATGTGTGGATGTAGCATCAGGGAGTGTGTGCTACCTGGCCTGATGTGTCAAAGCAAAGAGTTACTGAATAGGAGTGAGAGCTGGTGTGCAGCACACAGCTCTCTCACAGCCTGAGGGCTGGACTCAGGGGCAGGCACAAAGCAAACAGAATGTTATGGGTTATTAGGAGAGAAATAGGGAGCAAAATGGAGAAACACTGTTGTACAACTATAACTATGTTGCTCCAGCACCTTTAATATCTTATGTTTTGGTGCCTTTTTAGCAGAAAGAGTGGGCTAGAGTAAGGAAAACTTACGGGAGGGCTAGCGAGTTTGGGGCAAGGATCCAAGAGGTGCAAAGACAAGTCCTAGGCAAGCAGGGAGGGAATTAGGAAATCCAAAGCTTGCCTGTAATTGAACAGAGGAGATAGATTCCTCCCTGCATTTTTCCATACAGCTGTTGGGCTCCCCTCCTTTATTTCTATCTGCTACTCTGCAAGGATACTGCTGACAGTGTCACAGGAAGCCACACTGCCCTTTCTTCTTCTGCTCTTTCCCTCCCTACGTGGTTTCTCCCCAGCTCAAGACTCCCCTTTATTCAGTTCTGTGCACTTCTCAGACCATCCCTATGAAGTTGCCATCCCAGCTGGGGTGCCTGACTGCAGAGCAGCTCCGTAGGGTGCTGGGGGTCTGTGCAAACCCACCCAGGCAGCACAGAAAAGCCATCCAGGGTCACAGACCACATGTCTGCAATCAGCCTGGCAGTGGCAAGAGCGGGGCTTTGTTTCCAGACAGCCTGGATGGGCTCAGAAACCTTCCCCAGCTGCCCTCAGTCAGAGTCCTGCCACGCTCTGGGGGACAAATCAGACCCAAGTGGGCAATTTGGCATTTTGCAATGATGCATTTTTGTGGATGGTCAAATGTACTTTGGAGAAGAAAATGCTTGTGGAGAGCCACGTTTTACCCAAGTTTTATAATTGAGTTATTACGGAAGCGTGTAAAAAATGGGGTTTAGAATAGAAGTGCTGACGCTAGAACAGCATGAACACAGCTGTTATAATATAGTAAATTTGTAAGAAATTGTATAGCTAACAAAGTAGGTCAACAGCTTCAGAGGAAAAACTGTTTCAGATGGCAGGCTACTCTGTCTCAGAAATCTTGATGTCTTTTCAGCATGAGAACAGAGATGTTTTCCCTTCTGTGCTAATTCCTGTCATTTTCCCTTTTAAAAATTTTCATGCTGGAAAGTGGAGCTGACCTCCAGCTGTGTGTAAATACAAATCCAGCATGCACAGGTACAGCACAGTGGATCACAGACCAGGAGATGTAAGGGTGACTATTCCATGCCAGATCAGGCCACACTTGCCTGTGTAATGGGTGCTAACAAGGGTGAGAGGGCAGCTTGCATTTGCCACAGTTTTACCAGAGCATTCTCCTAGACAGAAGCAACTCTCATTCCTCAGAGACTTCCTAAATCAGAAGAGCTGCCTTTGTGCTTAGAAGTCCTTATGGCATCCATGCATTTGTCTAGTATCTTTGTGAACTTTTTCAGACTTCCAGTACACTCCTGTGGAGAGCAATACTAGAGCTTGGGAAGGGACGTGGGACTTGACTTACCTGATTTCTTGCCCACCTTCCTGCCTTGCCTGCCTGGGCAATGTTTCTGTGCTCATTCTGGACAGCCAGTCCGTGCCCTGCCCTTGCTGGTTTTTGCCTTCCAGCTCAGTTTGGAGCTCTTTGTTCAGCCGTGCTGGTTTCTGCACTTTGGGGTGGGATGTTCTTGTCCTTGGCTGAGGTAATCTCTGAAGATCATCCTGCTCATGTGCTCCTATTTGCCCTTCAGAGAAGCTTCTGATAAGATCAGTTCTCCAAGAAGCAATTAATGTATTTAGCACTGCATGTCATTTAAGCCTCTAAAGTGCTAGTAGTTTGAGTTTTCCTCAGGTATTCTCCTTTATTGTTGCTCCCTAAATATGCCTTTGCTTGTCTTGTATCTCATGTTCCAGCTCCTGAAAAGATTGGTCCATCTCCCTTCAGCTGGGGAGTCCCCATGTCCCCAATACCCTCTGAGGGAGATATCCCCCAGCACCAGTGATCAGAAGAGCAGGACATTTTCTGATAAATCAGAAGATGAATAAGAAAAATCCCCACTGATTTACTACTCAGAGCAAATTATTCTTCCCCTGTTTCTCCCTCATTCTTGGAAGGGTTTAGATAGCTGTAAGTGAACTACCCAGTGTTAGATTTTCATTAGCTCATAATGAAGCTGATGACTTGAATACCTTGCTCAAACCCATTTATTGCATCTCTGGTCCCTCAGAGTCCACCTCAAGTCTCCACTTCACTTTGCTCTCCTGCTCTGCTTGCCCATCTGGCTTACAGCCCCACAGAGCTACTTAGTTGGACTCATTGGGTTTGGTGAATGATGGTGTCAAAGTCTTCCAGGGGACAATATTAATTAAAAAATACTAAGTCAGTCATTAAGCTTTCTGTAAACTCTTTTTTTGTGTTTGCCTTAACAAATATTGCTGCACAAAGGTGGCACTTAATCTCTTCATCCGTCTGCAATTCTGTTTAAATTCCAGTGCCTTGATCTCATCTTCCTTGTCCTATTTTGCTTTCTTTAGTCTGCTTCTGGCAAAAAGGTTTTGAGGTGCTTTTCTTGCCCTCTTTCAACCTCCCTTTGTATTTCCATTGCCAGCCAATTTGTTGCTTTGGGATGCACCATTGATGCTGGGAAGGTTTAGCAGTGATTCCTGCCTGGCTCAGAACAGTGTATTTATAGGTACAGTTGTTCTTGGGAAGCTCCAGTTCTGAACACACATAAATACCAGTGGTACCTTGACTGACAAGTTTGTTGCTTAATGGCATAGTTTGCATGGGAAGGAAGCATTGAGTGCTGAGGTGGAAACAAGATCGGGACCACTGGTAAGATTTTAAGAAATTCTGCCTTCCTTTCTCAAACTGATCTGTTTAATGAGGAGGCAAAATTCAGCTGTTTTTGAGGGGTCAAGGACTCAATGTTGAAGTCACTCGTGACCATGAACTTAAGTGCCCTGTGGAGCCCAAGATCTTAAAATGATTTGGGGCTTTTAAAGCCACATCCTATTTAATTCAAGCTTTTTATTTAAGCATTTCAAAACATCAAGTATTTTATGACAGAGGAAACAACCATTTTTGTTGTCTTTCCTGTATTGTGGCTCGAGTGTGTCATGCAATTTTGAAACAATTTCTTCTCAAAACAAATTAATCTCTATTTAAAAAAATACTTCAGGATTTCTAACTCTTATTTCTCATGTTGGCAATCCTTGGATTACTTTCATGTCTACAATTTTGTTTTGTTTTTCTTAATACACTGTAAACCACTCTAATTTTATGTGCTACAAAAACTCTGTTCTCTGTGGATAATATTCTTACTATTCCCATCTTGTATGACTCTACAATCTGGAAGCTGAATAATTCAATGAAATATATCTGTTACTTGCAGAAGCTAATGCCAATGGATTTCGATTTTTTGGGTTTTTTTTAGTTTTGTAATGAGCCTGTGGTTTTTTGCACAGAAATGGACCCAGATGTGACTTGCAGTGCCATTCTCGAAATCTGAATTATTCCATGTTTGACTCATTTATTTTCATGCTGACTTGCAGTTAGATGTTCACACTATTTTTTTTCTTGACTTACATAATCCTTATCTAGGCAGCTGACATTGCAATCTAAGTTGCAGTGGTACTTAGCAAGGAGTGGAAAAATGATTGAAATGATATGTTTTAACATTTCAGAGTCACAGGATGTTCAGTTTATGCTTCTGACTGCTGAGTAACTTTATTACTGGCCCTCTTTTTAATAATACAGCAAAGTCGTGCTATCATGTGCTACCATGTTTTACCAGTAGGGAATTGGAAAAATTATTTACTCTGATGTCTAGTAAATAGGTACTATTATTCAGAGAAAATCAAATAGCAAGAATTGAACCTCTTCCTTGCAATAAAATTAATGTTGCACTATCAGTTGTGTTTCAACTTAATGTTCTTTGCTTTGATTTTATATTTGCAAAGAAGTTTGTTCACAAAGGATGCAATTTTATCTACATGATATACAACAGGTAATGAAGGACTAATATTCAATACCTCTAGTACAAATAGAGTACTAGAATTGACTCATCAACATGAGCAAGCATTTTGGCTGCACATAAATTTTAAAGGCAGTGACTGATAAAGAGCTTACTAGAAACCTTACCAAAGCTGTGAGTGAGTCAGTAAACTGGGACCCTTTGTACCCAGACCATCTGGGTCAGGGGCTATGAGCAAAATGAAATACTTGTTTTTGAACTGAACACTTCCTTGCAATGTGTGGAGAATATATACACCCTTTCATGTGTGAAAGCCTTGAGCTCAGCCTTAGCCATCCATCACTTCACAGGGCCCAGCTGCAGAGCAGCTTTGCAGAAAAGAACCTGGTGGTCCTGGTGGACACCACGTTGCCCATGAGCCAATAAATGTGCACTTGCCAGAAAGGAGTTCAGTGGTATCCTGGGCTGTATTAGAAGCATTACCAGCAGGTTGCAGGAGCTCATCCTTTCCTTCCATTTGTCAGGCTGCACCTGTGCCCAGCTCTGGGCTTCCAAGTGCTGGGGAGACATGGACATGCTGGAAAGAGACCAACAAGGGGCCACAGCTGAAAGGACTGGAGCATCTCCCATGAGAAAATGCTCAGGGAGCTCAGACAGTTTAGCCTGGGCAAGGAGAGGCTTAGGGAGATCTTACAGCATGTGTAAATACCTAAGGGTACTAGCTCACAGCTGTAGAAGGGACAGAGCTTGAGTGCCTAAGAAAGGGTCAAAATTAATTTTGAAATTGTGAGTATCACCAAACTCTGTGAAAGTGATGAATCCCAGATGTTTGAAAACTTGTACATGTCATGTTAGAAGCCGTGTTCAAGGCTGGAGTGTGTGTTAATGCTGCCATGGGCAATGGGCACCCCACTCATTTTCTGAATCTCAGATATTGTACTGAAGTGTGGGGTTTGAGTAGTACTTAATCAGTAATAATCACAATCAAGATTTAATTTTAATGAGGTTTAGGATAATTAGTCATTTATCAGCTTTAGTTAGGGGCATGTAAAATGCCTGGCAGCACAAAGCCGTGTTCTTCTAAGTTTCATTCAAGAACATTTGGCAGATTATTTAAATGAGCAGTTTTTGGCCTGTAGCTCATTTACAAATGGATTTTGTGCAAGTCTGTGATGGGTCATGTGTAGGTTGGGAGGGGTTTGTGTTGTCAGTGTCTGATACATTTCAGTCAGAGCTGGGTATAAGATGGGCAGAGTTCTGAATGATGATCTGCAAAAGTACCCATAGTTTATGTCAGAGGGGTTGTATCCAGGTTCTTTGCATCCCTAGGATGCAGCAGAACAAAGCAGAGACCCACTGAGCATTTTTGAATAATTTAATAGTGAATAGCATTTTTAATCTGATAATTGGTTCTAAAATCAAATTTTACAAATAAATATTTGTGGGACTGATGAATTTGTGAAAATAATTCCATGAAATCAATTGAGAGGGTGCCACTAAGGACACTTGGGAGCTGGGGAAGTGTTCCAAGATGTTTGAACAGATGCCCAAATGTCACCCATTTTACCTAGCAAAAACAGTACTTGGAGGTAAGGAAAATAGTTAGTGTAGCTGAATAAGAATATGCAAAGTAACCAAGGAAAAAAAAAATGCTTATTTTTATAGCATAAACATTGAGATTATTGCAGACTAAAACAGTAATGGGAGGTAAGTGTGTGCAGAAAGGTGGCCAGTGGAGTGCAGTTCCTGGTATTGCGTTTGCAGTGTCCACTGGGGAATGGATCTGTTCACAGGGTGAGATGTCACAAACAGCGCTGTCTGTGCTTGTTCTGAGAGAAAATGATACCATATTTCAGGAGAAAAAAAAGTCTTCTAACAGGGACAAAGTGGCCTTCTGGTTTCAGTGCCTCTGAAATTGGATGATCTCCCGTCTGGTCAACTGCAATGCAATTTTGGGAGGTTTTCTACGCTGACTAGAATTTTAGCTGAAAACATGAAGTGAGCATTCACTGCAAACATGAACCTCTGGAATCCTCCTGGGTCAGGGAGAGGGTAGATAATGCTGTAAAGAAACAGGGCTGAATGCCTCTGCATGGTCCACAAATTATTGTTGAATCAAGTACTTGGAAAAAAGGATTATGTAGGGCGTTAAGGGAGATGCAATAGCAAGATCAAGGAAAAATGTGAATCAAACACAAACAGCTGGCCTGTTTTGAAAAGGTATTTTTTCTATTATGCATAAATCAGTTTTTAAGGTTTTAAACTTTTTTTGGACCCTGCATAAGATTAAAAGCCACTAAGAACTTTCTTTGCTAAATAAAATATCTCTTATTTCTCTCTGTTGGAATATTGGCGTCAACTCTCAGTGTGTACTTTAGATCTTTATTTCTCTCATTTTTCTTAAAATATTTCATTAAGAAGTTTAGTGGATTGGATAATGTCTACTTGAAAAATTGAAACCTGATGCTTGATAAGTGTGGAGAAGCAGTGCTTTGTTTGCATTTTCCAGAGATTTTCCATTTTTTTCTGAATAAGGATGTGAAAATACATCTGATGCTGTGAAAATCAGATTGTTCATCTGATGGGAAATGCTACAGTGGAGTTATTTCTGACCTGTTCTGAAGGAGGGGCATGGAGATCAGCACAGAGATCTTTTAGAGCACGAGTGTTTCCGAGGCATCTGAAGCTGGAGCCTTTCCCTGGGAACCAGTTCTTATATGTGCTTGAAAGCACCATAGAAGAAATTGTAGAGTTTTGAGGATTTTATATTTATTTTTAAAATCATCCTCAATGTAATCCAAACCAATTTGTCTTTGGATTTATATAGGGCAAAGGTGATGATGTGGTTAAGGCAGGCAGATATTAACTCATCTGTCATTTAAAGGTAGGGATATCAAATGCACAGATGTTTTAAAATCCCTCTTCAGCATCTTATCTAATTTTTTATGCTTAGTTATTGCTGTAACTACCTCAACAGAAAGGAAAGAGACAATTGGTATGGCTTCTAAAATCAATGAGCCATTAAATAGGTGACAACAATCTTGATATAAACTTAGAATATTTTTTTGGCACACAAAATGCCTCTAGAGAGCATTACCATTCCAGGCTGTTCTCCAAATGCCACGTGTTTATCCCTTGCCCATGAAGTTCAGGAGCTGCCAGCCCTGATGGGATCACCCCAGCCCTGCTCCTGAGGGACAAGGATCACGTCTCTTCCTGTGGGTTTGTGTGTGTGTCTGTGTCTGCTTTTGAGGTTTTCTGTCTTCACTTCTGTGTGAGCAGGTGTGGGAATGACATCCTGCAAAATTATACCTACAGGTGTAAATGCCCCCACTTTATTTTGCCAAGCAGGATTGGTTGTTTGTTACACTGCATTTTCAGGTGTGACTCCTCTGTCATGCATAACTCAAGGAACAGGATTTCCACTGCACTCTGCCAGAAAGGCCTTTGTAGTTTGGCTGTGAGCAACAGCTTGGGTTTGGTTTTCTGGTTGACTTGTCTTTGTTTTTTCTAGCTGATGTTCTTTGTCTCAAATGCCACCTGTAATAATTTCTGGTTTTATAGCACTGGAGAGCATCTGTGCCCACAGAGGGTGCTCAGCTGGCACCATTCTTTGGTTTACATTGTAGAGTGCATTTCCATATTGAGCTTGATGTTTCAGGGAAAAAAACATCTAGACAAAGAAAAATTACACAGAGTATTGAGATGACAAACAGAAGCACTGTGGCTTGTCCAGACAAATGGAGTTGGTGGAATCAAGGATGGATCTCATGGTATCTGAACCACCATATCTCATGGTATATGAACTGGTGGCCTGATCAAGTAAGGTTATGTTGACAGCAAGTGATGTCTGAGGTTGTTTTCTGTTCTTGATTTTTGCATTATTGTCCCTGTTTTACTCCCAGTTTACAAATTAGTTTCATATTGATAATTGCAGGGTTATGTTGCTCTTAGTTGAAGTGTCGAAACTGTTCACTGTGCTGTCTGATCTTCTAAAAGTGAGACAAGACATCATAATCAAGACTCAGAACTGAAATCACATGCAGTTGAGATTGATCCTTTTCCCCCCAGAAAATAAGAATTTTAACCTCTCAAAATTGTTCACATGAAGATAGACAAAAATGCAAAAACAATCATATAAAGAAAACATTATATTTCATTTTCCTACAGTGCTAGATTTTCAAAACCTTTCCCCCTTGCCCTGAAACCATTTTCTCATGTGTTTGTTGTACTCTTGTTGAAACCTACCCTGAGAACATGCAGAACCCCTTTATTAAGTTGCCAAATGATTCTAGCAATCTTATTTTCCACATCTGGTTTTTAAACCTCTTTGAAAAGCAGCCAGACCTGTGAAAAGAAGTCATGAATTGTAAATGTGTGTGTCCCTGAAAGTTACCTCACATGTGAAACCTAGCACTGCTGCTCTGGCATGGTGCAGTCAGTGCCTGCACTGAGTGATGCTGCCAGCAGCCCAGTGGTGGGGGTGGCTGTGCAGCTGCAGAGCAAAGAGTGTGACTCAGGTAGGAAATTCACTGCAGAGTGCATCTCTGTGCCTGTGTGCTGGAGCAACCTTAGAGGATGTTGCTTTTAACATCTATTTCTCTTGCTGCTTCTACTCACACCCTGATCTTCTCAGGGAGGATTTTCAACCACTTTTTCTTTAGATGCTGGGTTTAGAAATGGTAAATGTTTAAAGTACCAGCTCAGCAATACTTTCCAGTATGATTATTTCCAACCAAACCCCTCATTTTCTCTCTGTGTCATGAGATGATGCAATGATGGCCAGACAGCCCCTTTAACACACAGCAGAAGACATGCATGCCCACAAGCCCTCTCTGCCACCGTGGAGGAGCAAAGGGACAAGGTGTAGGACCTGAAAACCCCAACTTCAGATGAAGTGGCATAGTGACCACCTCCACTGCCTGCCCAGAGCCCCATTCAGAGCTCAGAGAATCACAAACCTCTCCTCTTGCAGAGTTAAGTGTTGTGCCTTTTGGTATGTTGGCACAAAGAAATTGCTTCTCCACTTGCTGTGACTGTTGTGTGATATAAATCTGTGCAGTAGCTGGTAGATTAAGCTGCCTTAAGCTTTATCATTAAGCTGCAACCATAATAACCAAAACTCTTAAAGTCTGAAAGCAGCTTTGACCTCTTTATTACTGTACAGAGGTTACTAGTACTGTACAACTAGTACTAGCATGTTCATTAGCAATTAAGAAGTCAGAAAAGGGGAGACTTGAACAATAGTCCAGCTGTTTGACAGAAATAACTCTTAAGATCAGTATGTATTTAGATGCTTCTTTACTACTTAAATTGCTCTAATGAATAATGTTCCTGTGGTAGAATTGCCTCATTAGCTAATGAAAATTCTTTGGGAAACCCCCAGGAAGAAGGCTTGTGAAGTTCTAGGCAAAAATTAAATATTGATTATTTTTAATGCATCAAATTAAACTTAATCATACTTTAGGAAATACATAATGTTTCCCAGAAATAATTTAAATCCCAGAGCTGGTTTTTGTACAAGGTGGTTTCATCCTGAAATGACTTGCAGTACAATAGAAGTTACTGCCAACATATAATTTGTGAAATTCAAAGAAGTGTTAGCATATCATTTAGATAATGAAACCTTTACACCCATCTAGATTTGTAAGTACCAACTTGAGTGGAGGAAATGCTATTTCAGTGCTATTATATTAAATTATATACATTTGCTGGGGGGTTTAGATGGCTGCATGTTTAATGGTTTTTAAAAAATTTACAAGCTTTTCATTCCAAGCTTTTCATTTTTTTTCTTAACAATTAAGTGGTTTTAAAGACTACTGATAGTAGTGTTAAAGTCAAGTGCATATTCACAAGGCTGACCAAAGTCTGAATGATCAAAGTAGTCAATAAAAATGAATAATTTCCTAGATACTTTTAATAGCTATTTTTTTCTGAGTGTTTTAATTGCACTTTCCTCTTTTTAGTTAGCATCACTCTCCCCCTCTTCCCCATTTGATTTAGGGGCAGCAGCTGAATGTCTCACTTCAGGTGGAGGGAAGAGGGAGGAGTGAGGCACACAGCAGTCCCTGGCTGTGGCAGTGCAGGGGTGACAGGTGTCAGTCAAGCCCTGCCACACGTTCCTCCATGGACAGCTGAACTTTGGGTCCATTCAGCTCCACCATCTGCTGAGGATGTTTGGCTGGGGTTACCACAGAGCAGCTTTGTTGTCTGACTTACCTGTTCAGTGCCAGGATGTGTCTGGGAGCTGCTGCCCAGATGTTGTGGTGGGGCACATCTGGCTCCTGGAGGAGCTGTGGGGCTGTGTGGGTCACACCACCCATGGGGAGCACACAGCTCTCGTGCTGCCATCTGCCCTGCCCCAGCAGCTGGTCACCAGGCAGTCCTGCTGCACGGACTCCTGGGGCCTCACATGTTCAGTAAATACAGGGTTTCCAGGTACACCTAACACTGCTTTGGTCTGTTGTTTCCAGCACAGCCTGGTACTCTTACAGGCAGTTTTGGAAAGGATCTGTGGAAGATGATATGTTTTCATATATCATGTGTGTTGAAGTCTATGCTTGGAGAGTACTAGGAGCTCAGAACTAAAAAGGTAACTTGTTGAGTGTTTTCTGGAACTGTTGGATACTTAAATATCCTGGTGATAGATGCCTAAGAAGGAAAAAAAAATCAAAGGGTTCGGGAGCTAGAGTCTGCAGAACTATTTGTAAAGTGCTGGGAGATTCTCACACACAAGTTTTGTTTAATTTTCTTTAATTGTAAGCAATCTCTTTATGGCTGAGTTTATTTTTATGGACGTGCTGCATTGTTTGCTTGTTGAAAATAGTTTCAGAAGGTAAAGCTGAGGCTTGTAGAGTGGTAGAAAATTTTCAGCCTAGGAAAGGAAGGAGGAAAGTTGAGCAGTTGAGCAGTGCTCAACCCTCCAACTCCTTGGACTTTTGGAGTGAATGACCAGTGTTGGGGGTCCTGTGTCATTGCAGACTGGTTCTAAAAATGGTAAATGTTTTTGAGGTGCCTGCACCTGATGTAATGGGTTTGGTGTATGTTGACTGTGAGTAGTTGTCTTGGAGTGATTTATGATGATAATCTATACCATGATCCCCTGATTAATGCCCAAAAGTGGTTCTGTATCTCAAGGCCTAGGTCCAGGTGTGTGTGGGGCTGGGAGTGGGGAGCTTTGTGCTTTTTGGCAGGAATTTTTTAAGCCTTACTGCTTAAGTGCTCTGTGGTGCAGCTCAGTTTGGTTTTGCTTGGCCAGCTTGGTTTTGTTGGCCCAAGCAAAAAACTTTTCCCTTCCCTGGCTTGGAGAAGCTGCAGTAGCAATCTTCCAGCTGCCTTGAGGTGAACTGAAGAGCTGCTGGTCTGAGCCCAGAGGAGCAGGACTGGCAGGAGTGGGGCTGTCCTGTTCTAGCCCCAAACCTTGGAAAGCTGAACCATGGAGAGCAAACACACCAAGAGGCTCCAGCCCAGCTGCTTCATCTGCTGTGATGAGGAGGTTGATGCCAGAGTGCCACCAGGTTTTTGCTTCCTGCTGGAACTCTGTTGTGGAAGCTCCACCTCTTCAGAGGGAAAGCTAGCCCTATCTTGCTCTACCATTGTGTCAGAAAGGGGTATTTCTTCAACATTTCCCCATTCTTCAGGCATTTTTGGGCCTTTCTTGCTGTGTGTGTGTGTGTTTCTCTGTGTGTGTATGTGTGGGGTGTGCTCTGCTAGTTCAGTGTTTAGCAGCTATTTATTTTTCCTCCTTGCCTTGTGGACATTCCGTTGTTAATAAATCATTGGGTTGGTGATTTTGTTTTCACTTTTGCCTATTAGTCTTCATTTTCTTTTGGTGGAAGGGGATTGTTGAAACCCTTTAGAGGAGACCACTAATTGCAGAGTGTCTTCTCTTAAGTTTGTCTTAAAACTGATACAGTAGTGTTAGTGTGTGTTCCAGCAGAGCTAGGAGTTCAAGATTGCCCCCAAGTAAAGAAACTTGCTCATATTCTGGTGCTACCTTTGCCTTCCAATACTGTTAAGAACCTAGCTTGGAGGTATCATGACATTTCAGAATCTACTTGAGTAGGAAATGGTCTATAAAATGAGAAGGCACTAAAGGATACCGTGTATTTCCATAATCCGCATGAATTGTCAATTTGAACATGATTATTTCTGTTAGTATCATTGATGTGCTGTCAGAATTGTTTAAGTCATTCCCCCTTCTAAGGAGGGATTTCCTTCTTTCTAACAGCTAAAATAATTTTGGATCTTAGCACAAACCACAGCACTTTGTTAGAGGTCATTAATTTTTATTTTATTTGGAGGACCATAAGGTGGTCAAAAGATTGCATCATTAAAGCAAACAGAGTGCAGAAATATTTCAGGAAATGATTTCTTGTTCCTGTAGTTTCATGCTTCCAAAAGAAAAGGAGTGATTTGCAAGGCTACACTTTCCTATTCATACTCAGAGTTAATGTATTGCAGTGTTCCATAGTCAGTCACCAGTGCTCAGTGTCTCATGGAGAGGGAAAATGTTGCAAAATAAATGTGGAGATGCAAAGTCGTTTGTCCAAAGATGCACGGTGGATTGAGAGATCTTCTGGTGTGTCATCAGGCCGTGGACCCCTGTTTGGTGATCTATCTCTGAGCTGTGTACTCAGCTGGGAGCCCTGGGCTTGGTCCATCCCCTCCTCCTCCTCTTCTTCATCCACAGCTGCCAATGTCCTGGTGCTTGAAGCCAAAATGTGGCTGCTGACACTGCAGGGGTGGAGAAAGAGGGAGGCCAGGACGGGTCAGCACGGATTGGAAGAGAGAGCACGGAGATGCCAGATGCACACATGGCTCATGCCCTCATGGCTGTGGGGCAGGACCATCCTCTGCTATGCAGACACATTTTGGAGAACTTACTGTCCTGATTTCTCTGTTTGATCTTCATTTTGGTTTGGTTTTTAGGGGGCATTTGTGTGTGAGAATGAATTTGGAAATAAAACTGGCTCCTGCAGAGCATGCTGAGTACATCCAGTCTGTCTGGGCAGAGCACCATTGGTAACTACCTTCAAAGAAGGGTATTTAACCTTCTTTTGAACCATCTCTATAGTTGGTCATAAAGAGTTTCTGACCTTATGTCAAAAATCCACCTATCGAGCTCCAGTGCTCCCAGAGCAATGTAACAGAGGCTGTAACAATGCAAGAGGAGGAACTTCAAAAAGGTATTGAAAAGGTTTTGTGAAATGCATTATGGTGGTTTGTTTGAAGCTGTTAGAACTGATCTTTAATAGTTGCGCCCTTTAAAAGCTGCTGGAATCCATTCATGTTTACAAGATGAGACATAAATTTCAGAAGTCTTTTTTTTCCCCCTCTTCTTCATTTTAGTTCCTGTGTTAATAGGCATGGTTCCTGCAGAGAGATGAGCATGGCTGAGGTCAATATTATGCCTTTAATGTGAACTGTCAGGATAATCACCTGTGCTGAAATTCACCTTGGCCCAGAGGGTGTGTGGAAAGCCCTCACATTAGGGTAGCCCTGTGATAAAATCCCAATTTCTTTGGGGTAATCTAGCACAAAATGCCTGGAATGGGCTGGGAGGGACCACTGCCAGGTTAGTCAGGTGGGAGATTGATGCATTTGGTAAATTACAAGGTAGTGTTACTAAAAGAAATCATGAAGATCTCAGTAAATGGGGTATCTAAGAGCTATCACACCTTTGGGCTGGGTTCCATAGAACAAAGGGAGCAATTTGTGTAAGTTCAGTTCATTTACTAAAACTTTGTGGAAAAAGAAATCAGTATTTAATACATGAAGTTGTAAGTGCTTTTTCCAATATTAGCTGAAGGTGGCTCATTTAGCTTGCAGGTACAAGTGGCCCTTTGAGAAGTGGGTTACCTCAGCTGTAGGAAAATTACTGGAAGTAAACTACCTACTATTATTAAAATCCATTACAACTTCTATATGGAATTTAAAAACCACTTCAATAATCTTCAACTTTTGGCTTCAGGTATTTGTCAAACTGACTCTAACACATTTTAAAGCGAGTATTTTGCACATTTGTGTTATCATCATTTGCAAATGAATATCTGGAATCTTGTTTTGTGGTAGCAACGATTAACAAAATCTGCAGTACCCTGAGACAGCACTGACAGCTTTTAAGAAGGTAGTGTGTGGAACCAATATTGCAAGAGGAAAGCTAATTAATATTAATTAAAGGTAAGCAAAAATCCTGGACTTCAGGTCACAATCTAACAATGTCCCCGAGGCTTATGTGGCTTTTTTATTAAAATGAAGTTTCAGTAAAGCAAAACTGATTCTGCAAAGAAATCTGCTAGTCTTATCCACAGTTCCTCAAGCAAAATTCTCATTAGCTTCACTGTCATGAGCATGCAGACTGTAGTTCATAATCCAAAAAGTGCAAATATTATTTGCTTTACATTTTTGTCCTAGATCCAGTGACTTTGACCCTAGGAATAACTGATTTGAGACGGTGACTAGAGAGCAAATATTTATTGTTCCTCATTATAAAAAACCCAGAAGGCACTTGGTGAGGACTGAGACAGCAGATTTAAAATAAGTAAAAGCAGTATGTTTGAGACGAGAATGAAGTTAAATTGTGGTGCTCATTGCCACTGCGTGTTATGAAGATCAAATATATGGAGGGGTTAGAAGTTCATGGGCTGAGTTAATGGGGGATGGATGTGTCAAAATCTGTTAAACATGGTGCTCTGAATCCAGCTCCTGCTTCAGGAAGTCCCAGGGCCTGGATTTCTGGGGGCGAGGAGGCAGTGCCAGTCCCTGTCCCTGTCCTGGCACCCAGGGGTGGGCAGCACGTCCCTGTGCGTGAGCTGAGCCCTGCACAGCTCAGTGCAGGGTGCCCAAGGCTCCTGAGCAGCCCCAGGGCAGGTGGTTTCCCCCCAGAGCTGTCAGCTGGGTGTTTGCTGGCGGCTGGCAGTGAGAGCAAAGCTCCTGCTTGGAGGGGATGGTTGGGAGGGAGTGTTTTGGTTTGAATTGGTCATGAGAACTGATGTGTTCAGCTTCAGCTGAGACAGTGTGCATTTTTTAATTTCCACGTGTCCTTACTAATGTTTTTCAAAGGTTTCACTTATGGAAAATTTTAAAATTTGGGGAAAATGCTGTTTGGGCACTGTACCACTTTAAATGTGTGTTTTGCAATAATTAACTTACTTAGGTGTAGAAATTTACCTGTCTGTACAAACACAAATATTCTGATAATTTGTTGGTAAAGAATACTTTGACAAGCTGTCACAAGGATTTCAGCTTTTTAAAATGTCTTCTATTTTGGTTGCTTCTGTCAAGAGGATTTTTAAAACATGAACAAAATTCCGTTAAATGGGCAGAATTCTTTCCAGAAGATAATTTTAAATGTTTAGTTAGATGTAGTGGTTTTCCTCCAGCTGTCACTGCTTTCTTGTTCCTACATTCCTAAGAGAAGATTTTAAAAATAATTAAGTGTGAGTGTATCTGTATCAGCCTTTCCTTGCAAGGGCTTTTGTTTACTTAAATGTTTCAGCTTCTCGTGTTTGTACTGCAGACTCTGCACCACACTGCTTCCCATGGGTCACAGACTGGAGGATTATTTATTACTCAGTCCTCACTCTTGGAGTGTGTTTTGCAGAGGCAAAGGAGAGGGCTGATAGAGATAGACCAAAGTCATGCCACAGGTGCCATGTATGGGTTTGTCATCAGCGAAGTGCAAACCACCTCCTCAGCTGCCCTGGAGGAGTGGGGATAAATCCTAGCTTGGTGTCCATCAGCAAGACCCTAGGACATCACCCAGAGCCCTGATAAATATCATGGATTCAGGCTGAAAATGCCTCTGATGGAGGTATGTCCCCATGGGCGTGGAGATGTGAGGCAACAGGGAAGAGAACCTACAGCAGTACAACCAGGGCATGGTATTGAGTTGAATTCCTCAGCATCCTCTGATTTGGAAAACAGCAATCAAATGGCAAAAATACATAAATTTCAGTAGCAGTATTGTTAGTTGAGAAGTGTTGCTTACCCTGTTCCAGTGAGGCCCAGATGCCTGAGCTTGGAATAATTCAATAATTGACTGTAGCACGTTTTCCTGAGGGAGGCAGCAGGAGCATCCCTCGCCTTGCTGTATCCAGAGCAGTCAGGGCTGCTCAAAGCACAGGCACTGGGAAAGCTGCTCAGAGACCAGGGGGTTCCCCACAGCTCTCTGCAGGCACTTCAGCAAAGGAATTTGGCTGCCCCTTTAGTTCTCCCCATCAGGAAGGAACTCACCTTTGGGGCTGGTATGGGAGGGAGCAGGGAGGGCAGAGCACTCACCCTCAGGTGCAGGTAGGTTTGTACCATGTGAGAGCAGTGCCTTTTCCTCATTCTGCAACAGAAAAAGATTTCCCTCCTGGTGCTTCTGGCACTGCTTGACTTGGTGTTTGGGAGCTGGTGACCACTGTGCAGAGCACATGGGGAATCATGTAGGCATGAACAATTCATCTTTTAAAAGGTCTGTTGCTTGGCAATGTGCCGGGGAAGCCAGTGTAGCCCCACTATTTGATATCAATTTTTAATGATGAGAACTTTGCAAAATTCAGCCCTTGATAAATCCTAGAGTTGGGTTTTCAAAGTTTAAAATCAAACATAACCCAATTATTTCAGTATTTGATTAAACCAAGCAGCCACTTTGGTAAAGTGTTTAAATAAATCAGTATTAATTTACTTTTCTACAGTAAATAAAGTTATGTGTGTATAGTTCAGATATGAATATTCACACAGAGCTCTTGGAAATGAAGCAATGGAAGTTTGCACAGAACATATATTAACTTAAGGAAATAAATATTTTATTGATCTTTAAAATGATTATGATCTTGGTAGTGACGACTGAAAATGTTGTTTTTAGAACAGTGAAACCACCAGCTGTAAACATGTTTTAGGAAATCTATTATATTTTATTCTGTGAACTCTGAAGACAACCTGCTGTAAATGCCTGAGGGCTGACAGACTCTGGGAAGTGATGCCAATGGGCTTTTTTCTGGTTACTCTGCTGGCATTGGCTGCCAGGTAGCACTGGTGGGAGACTTTGAAGTCAATTCTCAAACACAAAACAGTTCTTCACCCAGTGAGACCTCCTGGCTCCAGCTCTGTTTGTGTGCAGGGATATCCCCTCTCCAGCGGAACCTCATCCAGAGCTCCCCCAGGAACCTGCCAAGCTGCTGGGACAGCTTTGAAATGCATCTTTATAAGAGAGAGCTGAGCACCTGAGGGCCATAATGTGCAGTTGAGTGCTTGTGAACCCAGAAATAATTCCAAAGAGTGAGAGTTAGGGACTGCTGTGTCCCTCACCTGTAGAATGCTTGAAACCTGCTCTGTCAGGAGCCATCAGCCAGAGGTGGCCTGTGCAGTTCGACCTTGGCTGCCTGTGGAATATAAAAGGACACAACCAGCTGAGCTCTGTGCAGAGATTTCTGAGCTGTCAGGAATTCACAGGCTGACTTGCTTTCAGTTGCTCATCTCCCAGCTTGTCTCAACAGGTCTTACTAGAGACATGGTCTCGTTAGGCAAATTATGGGCTTCCAGAAATGCCATGAAAGGCAAATCTATCTATCTATTTTTATGGATGATTTCATTTTTCCAGGCTCATAAGTTTTAAGAAATTAGATCCTTAGTTCCACATCTCAGATCTTCAGTTCATGACATTCTGAAGAAGTGGGCTTTGCTCGCTACCTTCAGCTTGGCTCAATGAAGCCATTAGTAAAAATAGACAGCAAGAAGACAATACCCCAAAATGTGAAAACTACCACTACTTTTGGATCTGTCTTGGAGCCCTTGTCTTTACTGTCACAAAACATGTCTTTATTACCAGCAGATTTGCTTTGTGCTTCCAGGAGCAGCTTTCTGCCATCCTGGGGTTCTGGATGTGTTGTGCTTGTTTGAAGCTTCAAAAGTCTGTTCTGAAATCTTTCCCATTTCAACCTGTACCTGTTTCAAGCTGCTTGACCTGGTATAGCCCATATCCAGCATACCATGGTACTCTGTCCTCTTTTAATTGTGTCTGAAGTTCCCCACTGAAGTGTGAAAAACATCCATCTTCTGAAGCTGGGCATGCTTCTCTGTAGCTGCCCATTAAAGGGACATCTTCATCCCAGGATGCTGCTGAAACATTCTTTAAAAAGAAACTAAAAGTTGGAGAATACCAAGAGGTACTCAGTGAGCCCACTAATTAGAGCTGACAAATGAAAATTACAACAAAGTGAAACTGCACAAATCCAAAAAGCTGGGACTTTCTCTGATTGCTTTTATTGAAAGGGTGAGAAAACTATTTCTCAGAGTGCGAGTTTAAGACACTAATATGCCATTACATCAAGAAGTAAAACTTCTTGTTGCTTTTTAGAACATTCAATGTTTTTAACATTATTTTATGATGAAAGAACATGTCCAGTCTCAACTCTTTTCTTATGTAGACTTTTATGCTTAGTGCCTGTTTGAAGGCATTTTTTCCCTACAGGTTTATAGCATTTGTTTTACTTCCTCAGGCCATCACTGGTAGTTATATTGGGTGAGGTTTCTTACCTGTTCTCCTATACTGTGCACATATGGATGGGAGGCTTTTTACCTTAAAAACCAATTCACTCCTGCAATTTACTTTGCAGGAGGGAGTAGAAAGTCCCAGAAAACTAGAGCATGGAATTGCTTAGTTCCTGTGTGTGTTAGGGAAAGGATCTCCTGAAGAAGTGTGTAACTTGGCTTTTTGTGGTTGATTTAGGAAATTGCAGCATCTTATATTTCTATGAGATTTCCCTCATTTCATAGCAGGGGACCTGGAGACATGTTTGATCCTTGAGATAGCTATATGTGCTGCTTTCCTATGTTGCTTCCTTTTCTGCACTACTTTTTCTTCCCCCATCCTCACAGTTGCATATTCTGGTGCTCTTTACCACAAGTTTCAGCCTCATCCTGCTAGAGGAGCATGGCTAAGCATTCAGTTTCCCAGCTGTGTAGTGTTTGCTTGAATAGGGCATCCTGATCTTGTTGATGTCCCTGTCAGACTAGATGACCTCTAAAAGCACCTTCATTCCCAAACCAGCCTGTGGTTCTGTGTGCTCTCATAGGAAAGCCAGTAGTTCTGTTTTGCTGGCTGCCATCCCCTGCCTGATCAGTCATGTGAAACTGCTCTTTTCTTCTCTCATGGCCCACAATTACAGTAATTTCACGATTATAAGCTGCACCATTTTGACTAAAATTTTGGTCCGAACCCAAAGTGCGGCTTATAATCAGGTGCGGCTTATATATGGACAAAGAACAAAAAGTTACTGTTTTAGTTTGGAGGACAGGTGTCTGCTAAGAAAGGCAGGAACTTCTCTTTGAAATGGAGAATGTAAACACCCTCTCTCCAAATTATTATAATTTGGAAATCAAGGGGCTTTCAGGCAAAAATATGGAAATTAGGAATAACAGTTCTTTTCTAGGGAAATCAAAATAGAAATACAGTACTACAAAGAAACAAACTCCAAATCCCGACAAAGTGAGAGTACAACCTGGCACCCATCAGGCAGAGTGTTGGCAGCAGTCCCATTCCATGGTGGCTGCATCCTCCTGCAGTGACAGATGTGGCTCAGTTGGAGCAGTGCTCCTGTACAAGGTGCAGTTTCGCTCTGGAGGTCCAGTGGTGATGTGGAGAAATCCGGTTTTCCTCTGGAGTCCAGTGGAGAAAGGGGCAACCTTAGTGTCCCAAAGCCTCTGTTTTTATCTTGGTAAGAAATGTTGGGCTCTTCCCCCTGGCTGGAGCAACTTCCAATGGGATGCAGTAATTTTATCAGTCCCACAGTGGGACTCGATGGGCCATTAGCAGAAAATGACTGGCTGGAGGAAGGATGGGTTGTGAAAAGATAAAGAACAATGCCCTTCCTGGTTTCAATGGATGGCCCGTTAGCAGATTATCTACCATTGAGATAAGGATCACTGTCTCCACCCTCAACAGATGGTGATAGAACAGATACCTTTTATCACACTCTGTATTGTAACATGCGGCTTATAATCAGGTGTGGCTTATGTATGGACAAAAAAATAAAAAGTTGCTGAAACCCAGAAGTGCGGCTTATACTCAGTGCGGCTTATAATCGTGAAATTACTGTAGTTAAATTCATGAAGACTGTTTAAAAGGCATACACAGCCCTGTAAGGCTAAGGTGTGGGGACAAATGGGAAGTCTCTGTCCATTGGGGGGAAAGAAAAAGGTGGAATTAAATCAATTAAATGATGGCATTGATGTGTGGAAGTAAGTTTCAGTGTAAGGCTGACCATGGTGAGTGATGGCCTGTCAGATTTTAGAATAGAATTACAGTTACATAGATAAAGGCAGAGAACCATGTGAACAGTATTTCTGGCTAATTGGCACAAATATTAACAGATACAGCCCTGGCCATGCATTTGGGTGTCTGGAAAGCAAGAGAAAAGATTTTTTGTGCTGTGAGCCAGAGATCTATATATTTCATAAGTGAACACAATTGATGTATAATTTTGTTTCCTGAAGAGTGATGCAAACGTGGCTGTGATTCCCAGCATTCCTAAATGCGTATTTTCTGGGCATTGCTCATTTTCATCTCTGGCAGAAATCACTTATATCTTTTCAAAAAGAGCTTGTCAGTGTTTGCACCAACAAGATCTGTCTGCAGCACTCAGGAATTGGCTTTAGCAGTTGAACTTCAGGCTTTGAGTCTGACTTCAGTGTTACATGGGCAGCTACAAGAGTTCTTTGTGTTTCTCAATTTCATTGTGGGTTAAAGCAGATCAACACAGGATTTGAGCCAAAGCTCATTATGGTCAATGTAAGTTTTGTCCAGTTGATTTCTAAACAATGATTCTGTTCATGTAGCAAGGGCTGTATTCAGGGAAAAAAATCAAATAGCATTGTGTAATCTGCAGAAGTGGAGGGTCTTACTACTTTAGTAACATTAGCTGCATTTCTAATTAGTGTTTGCTGTCTTCCCAGGCTGTGAACAAGTGAGGGAATAACCAGTGCTAGGGTTTTTTTTCCCATCTCTTTGCTATAATATAAAGCAAAACAAAAAGGAGTAGGAGGATATTGCTATTATAATCATGCTTTTTATCTCCATGAGTAATTTGCATGCCAGATAATTGTTTTGATAGGCTTAGAAATATGCAGCAATATATACCAGTGCTTATGAATGTGGTGCTCTGTGTGCTCCCAGGATTGATATTGCATCAATACCTTCACAAGGGATCCTGCTCAATAAAAACACATTGATCCAGGTAGTCACTAATTTAAAGGTAATGTGACATCTTTGCTGTGTGATGTCCTGTGTGAATGATTCTTTGCTGTGGTTAATTTGCAAAGTTGAAATTAAGAGTTCTTACAACTATATTCTTTAGAGTAATGGAGGATTATGTCTCAGATCACAAGCTATGTGAAATGACTAGAGAGCAAAAAAGTACTAATGTTGTGCTTTTCTCAAAGGGCCTAAAGTTAATGGGGAATAGCAAGCAGCTGGAATATTCTGCAAAAAACTGTGCTGGTCCTTGTTTTTTCAGTGAAGTAAAATAAAAAATTCTTCTGATTCAGTTGGTAGAAGGATTAGATGTTGGCAAAGTGGTAAATAATGATTGATGTAAGCTCTATCAACAGGGTAAGATTAATTTCTTTTGAACAACTTTGAAGATACATCTGGGAATGAGACTGTAGCTTGTGCTTATGTGGGTGGAGAGCTGTGCCTGGAGAGCAGCAGCTCTGAACATGTGAGCTCATGTTGGAGAACCTGTTGAAAATGCACCCCAGATATATAGTTGTGGTTAAGAGGAATAGCATGAATATGTGAGCTCTAAAATACCAAGAGGGGAGAGAAAGGCAGCTGGTTTGTTGTATACCACATTATTAGCAGTTGCTGCAATATATTGCATTCTGGTGCTTGAAAAGAACTGGGAAGAATTAGGAAAATATTTTCTAATTAATAAAGCTGCCTTATAAAGGGTTATTAAAGCATCTTGATGCACAAGAAAAGAAAACCAAAAAAATTAGAGGTGTTTACACACCAAGATACATCAGGATATGGGTTAATTTATTTGTTAGATTATTTGGAGATATTATCTGATTTTTTTTTGAAAACCACTAGTCGACCTGAATCTGGTCCTTGAAAAGTGTTCTAGAAAGGATTTGGCTGTTCTACCACATTATCAATTTTCCACATATCCCATCACTTAAGAATCAGACTGAATTAGTGTTAGTCATCACCAGCAGAGTATGAGAGCCTGATCATATTAGAGACTGTCACACTGTATTAGCCAAAATTAATACAGAAGGAATGTGATTTTAAAAAGTGCCAGTGTTTCAAATGCTGTATCTTATTAGCACAGGAAGCTTTCTGCTCATAAAGCCAGTGTTTTCTCCTCAGTCCCTCTTGCTGATGTGAGATGAAATGCCATGCTCCATTTACACAGGATGCTAATGCTCTGCACAGAGGATTTACCAGGGGAGCTCAGGTGACAGGAGCCTCGGAGCCCGCTCAGGGTTTGGACTGCTCTTGACCTTAACTTTATAAGGTGCAAGGTAGGAATGTAGTTATCATTTACAGTTCCTGACATGTCACTTTGCAGCATGACTTGTTAATGTAGGGCAGCATCATTTTTTTTCTCATCCTGTAGTAGAATGCAGTTTGCAGAGTTCAGCAGGTGTCACATGAGGACCGGGGGGACAAGTGGGATTAGTAAAACCCTTCCTCCATCCTGGGGAAATAGAAGCCAGAGCTGAATTACAATGAGAAAACTGCTTGTGGTTATGTGGCGTGCCTGGCCTTACACCCCAGTTTCCAAGAGCTAACCAGAGTGCCCTGCTTGTAGAAGGGAAGGGAAGACTTTGCATGGAGTAGCTAACACCTGGCTGGAGATGCCAGTTCCAGGAGGTGCCAGCTTTGGGCTGGAACGTGGCAATGTGAGTTGCTGTTCTTATGTGCTTTAGACATAGAAATATCTTGCCTTTTTAGATCTAATTAATTAATTAATTATTTTCCCCCTATAAACTTGAAATAGATGTTATGGTAATGACATAGTGTTAAGCTGTATTAGCTGCACAGAAAAATATCCTATCCTGTACCTGATGTTGAGTTATTGTTTTAAAGCTATCAATATTAATGCAGTGACCTGAAATCTTGTTCAGTTTTAGCTCAGAACCTCTTTTCTTTGAGACACTTTGCATTAATGAAACTCATTTCAAAGCCGGACAAAAAGCTTAAAAGAAAAATCTGAAATTAATTGTGGGAGAGGGGAAGCCCTTAAAACTTAAGACAGAAAGATTTCTAGGCAAAAATTGGTTCCAGGCAAAGTGGAAAAGAATTTGCAAGCTGGTTTATCTGCTGCATGAAAGCTCCTATGAGCTGATCTTCATTTTCCCCTCTGGGGAACCAGTAACTCCCAACTTCCCTCAGCTGCTGCATGAGGCACTGGCTGGCCTGGCTCCTGCTCCAGCTGTCTCTGCTCTTACAGGAAAGCTGTTATCACAGGGGGGGTTTGGTTTGTTTTGCCTTTTTTTTTTTTCTGTAGGAAAGGGTGATTTTGCAAATCGATGATTTCTTTTGGAATGCTCCAGTGGGGAGAGCTCTGCACCAGCCAAATCCTCTCCTCAACTGAGCTGTCTTGCCCACAGTGAGCCTGTGGACAGGACTGTGGGAATGAAGGAGGCTCCTCTTAAATCTCAGGCATGAGGGGATGCACTTGACTGAAGTCAGGATCTGGAAAGAGACTTGAAAAATTGAGACTTGAAAAACCGTTTCTACGAGCTGTCTAAATAACTTGTTAGCACAGGTGTGGATGTATTCATTTGAGGTGAGGCCGTATGTCAGAGACATGCCTGGTCTGTGGAGCCTTTGTCAATCTGTGGAGCCTTTCTCTGTGAGTTCAGCTGTTTCCAGGAGCTGCAGGACCTGCTGTGTGCTAGGCTCAGAGGGGCTGGGCTGCTGTGCTGCTGTCGGCAGTGAGAGGCTCTGAGCTCTGCTGGAAAGGGATCAGGAACAAAAAGACGCCTCAGTGCATCTTGTAAGGGGAGAACAACTTATGTCAAAACACCTAATTCCTGTAGACATCACAGGAGCTGTTCCCTGCATCCTGCCTTTGACTAGTCAAAATTAAACAGTGAAGGGGCCTCCTTTGCTGTGCCCTATTTCTGATATCATAGATACCATAGAAGCCTGGTTATGGTTTAGCAGCAACATCCGTTAAGGTGAAGAAAGGTATTCCACAACCTATTTCCATGGGTTTATGTTGTTGGGCTCTTGACTCTTCTTGGACTGCAATTTGCATTGTGTGTCTCTTTAAAGTTCATTGCTTGTAACAGTTTGGTGACTGCTAAAATATGTACCTGTGTTAATTCAATGTATTGATACATCAGCCTTCTGTGCAAACATCTGCCTGTGGCCTGGCTGCCTCCTCTGTGCAGCCTGACCTGGGAGATGTGAAGCCAGTAGGGTTTAAAAGAACCAGAGCTGCCACATGCAGGCCTCATTGGATCTTTTGAAATATAAAGTGGGATGAAAATTTTCTGGTCTTTTATCACCCTGTAACTCTAAGACTTGTGCATAAATTATCATAGGGACTGTGTGTTTGCATGTAATCAACACACTGAAACATTCCCATCAGCTCACAAACATGCATCAGTTAATTTTTAGGATATGTATGTCTGTGCTGAGGCTCAGAAAAGAGAAGCAAATGCTGCAGCTAATCTTTAGTAGTTGCAGCACACATAAGTAGATTATGCAAAAGTGTTAATTTTTTATTACTAAATAGCACTTTAGGGAGTGGAAGGCCTTAATACTCTGGCTAAAGATGCTAGTCACAGCAGATTAGTATTGTTGTACATTAATAATAAAAATATCTGTGTCTGATTAGTGTCAGTTAAAGTTTCCTGAATGAGAGATATAACTCTTTGAATTAAACGGCTCGAATAGCGGCTAAGGATTCCTGAGGAATAATTTGTATTAAAAAGTTTAAGACCTTCACTACTTTTCTAAAGCAATATCTATTGCCAGTGTGGGAATTGCATACCATTCACATAACAGCATGAAAAGAAAGGATCTTCACAAACCATGAAGTGTAATAAAGGAACATCCAAAATTGATTTTCATTTAAGTAGATTACTTATGTTTTCTTCTAGACCAGGGAAAGCACATCTAATCTCCATTACTTTTCACAAGTAGACCTACTGGTTTGATCCAGATATCCATCATTAAATTAAATGCATTAAATGCACCAAGCCACTCTTCCCAAGTGCCTGCCTAGGACTTGGGACAGGCCTGACAGTGTCTGCCAGACACCAGTGAACAGATCATGCTCAAAGCTATCCAGCTTTGTAGATGCTTTAGCTGGCTCACTCATGTTTGTTTTTAAACCACAAAATTTGGCCCTTTCGTATGCTAACCCCTTTCTGAGGTTGTTCACACTCCCTCTTCAACAGGTCTTTTACTAGACAGAACCATCTTCAGAGGCTGCTTTTATCACTGTAATGGTGATGATTGTACTGGCTGCAAAGAGCTGGAAATGAGACCATCACGGTTTCCCTGTGCACAAGCAAACAAGTTGCTGTCCACAAGAATTTTCCTTGATCTCTGTGATGCATCTGCTGTAGGCATGTCAGCAGAACAGTCAGTTTGCCTGTGATCATGCATTGCAAACAGGTTTTTTTACCCAATCAAAACACAACAAAGGAGATTAAAACCTTTGTAGTGACGATGCATGCTTCATACCCAGAAAATTCCAAAGAAAATCAGCAACTTAAATGGAATATGTTCATGCTGTTTTAGAGAGAACATATAAATTGCTTTCACTTGGTTGTTGTAGTGGCAGGATATTCTGGGGGTGATGAGAGTGGGACCTCTCCTAATCTTACAAATTCCCAGTTCAAGAATAGCTGTAAATGTTTATTTGATGTGAAAGAGCTAATTGTACAAATAATTATTTTCTGTCTGACGTACCTCTGCTGTTTATTTTGTGGCAGTAATTAATTCTATAAATAGAAAATGTCCTATTAGATAATTTCTCTGGGAACTCAGGTTATTGTCCAGTGCAGGAAGCCTTCAAGAAGCTGAAGTGGTTTGGTTATGACCTTGGCAATCTGACTACTTTTATTGGCAAGGGCTGGTTTGCCTCACTGGGGATCATTATGGAAGAATTTAGCTTTTATGAGTGAGACTGGAGATGAGTCTCTTGATGCTGAGATTTGGTGCTGTGGATGAATGGATTTGCCCTGGCCTTGCCCATCTCTAGAAGAGGACACCTGACCTACCTGTGAATTTGTATCTGCTTTTGAGCTGTCAGCATCTGCCATTCTATGAGAAGTTTGGATGAAATGAATGTACTTCATAAGTGAACACAAGAAAATCAATAAGCAATCTGTGTGATAATTAATTAGCATGCCAGGATGAATTACTGTTTCTTCCCCTCCTGATTTGGGTCACAGTCACATCTGATTTGGGAAGTTGTCAGTTTTTCAATTATAGCTTGGTCTTTGTTCTTGGTATGGCTTTTTGCATCTTTTATTTGATGAGCCCAGAATGAAGCACTGGCGGAGAGAAAATCACACAGTGCAAACTTGCTTGCTGTGGGAAGGAGACAGTGTTGAGCTCAGCACCTAGCAGAGCCTGTTGACACAGGCAGTGTTTCACAGTGCTGTATGCTGTGAAAGCTGGCCTGAGCCTGAGGATTTGAGCCCCCAAGAGCATTTGTCAGGGATCTGCCACCTGCTCCAGTCTGCAGGCTCCTATCTCTTCAGATTTCCCTGGGACTCAGACGCCTTTCCTGGGGAGTAGAGCCTCTCCAGCCCATGTACTCCTGGAAATTCACCCACTGCCATCCCAAAACACACTAGTAGCTTGGCCTACTCTCAACTAGATTTAGCATGGGAATTATTGCTCAGGGTCAGCCCCAGGATTTTTACTGCCTGCTTAAGGAGGAGGGCTGGTACTGTGAGCTTGCCAGAGACTCCTGTGAGGGCAAAGCAGCTACCAGCTTATTATCAAGCTTCAGGTATAAATTCCAGCCCTTGCTATTCTGTTTCCTTTCTGTGGCCACAGAAAAGACTAATTATATGTGACAGGTTAATGAACTCATTTTGTAAATACACCAGTTGGTGAGATAGATGCCTATTTAATTTTCTCAGTGATCTTCAAGAACTCAGATTTCCCTTCTTAACAACAAATTGGTTTCTATCAACAGAATAAAGTCTCTCAAAGCATCTTTGCTGGGTCTCTAATGATAACAAATAACTCTGCTTTTTTAACTGGATAGTAGACAAAGCAAAAGCATTTTACATCTGATACTCTGAGTGTTCAGAACGGATGCAAAGTAAACTGGTGATGATCACCTGGAGCTTTAGAAATTATAATTTGCAATGGAATGGTAGGGGATTTTATTTAAGTTTTTATGTGTGTGGGTTTGACAACCAGTTCCTATGGTGTCTGAAAGAATTAATAGAAAGAAAATTAAATTACTCTGGAAATTTCACAAAACCTATTTCAATAAGCAGTTTTATTTTTGTTCTTCCAGATCCTAAATTTTCAAGGATTTTTCAGTTTCCCTTGTCTTAAACATTTTTTTCATTTTTTTCTTTTGGAAACATTGGAGAATATGGAATTTATTTCCTATTTGTGTCACTATTAAAATATTTTCAATACAGCCTTCAGGGCACACCAAGAGCTCATCTTTATTAGGGGTCACATATTGAGAAACACTGATTACCTGGGATCTATGCTAGGGATGGTCACCAGTGTGGAGTAATTACATGACAAGAGTTTTAGTCTGAAACAGTTTGCTTGATGTGTAAGAAGTTAATGATATTTTATCAGGAATTTCAGGATTTTATGATAACCTAACCCTAACACATAGCTGATGTTACTGTTACTCCTGCTCTCAGTCTGTCTGCACTATTTCATCTGATTGCCATCCTTGTGGTGTTTTAACCACCTCTGCTTTAAAAGGATTAAATGTGGTTCCAGAAGTATGAGTAACGTGTGAGGAAGGGAGATCTTATTTTTCTTTGTAATGCCTGGTATAAAAAAGAACATCTTGTGCATACAGTAAATATTCTGAAAGTCTTCTACACACATTCAGCACTTTCTAGCCATGCTAAGGTAGTTCTATAGCCCCAAATTTAAAATTTGCAGTTTTTCTTTGTATTGATTCAAATGCAACTTTGGGAAGGCCCCAGTGGAGGATTTCCTCCATCAGCAGACCACAGCTGGTGGCCATCAGAATAATTCTAACATGGCCTTAAACACATTCAGAGGGAAAAACCTCTAGCCCATTCATGCTCTGTTTCAGAATCAGAGGCATTACAAGAAAGCTGAAGTTTGGCCCTTGGCACATTGTGGAGGCAGCAGCTTCTTACTCAACGTCTGTCTGTTATGTCTGTCACTTTTTCAGGAACTGAAAGCAGAGAGTCACATGCTGCCTACTCAAACCCAACTAAACTGCTGCTCCATTTGTAAGGAGTCATTTGGTTTTAATTAGCAGAACCTCTTGGCTGACTTCATTTATACAGTTATGGTTATGATACTCCTCTGGTTATGTGGAGTCAGGTTTTCTCAGGTTCTTGTGTTAGACTCCTTTTTTTTCCAAGTGCAAGAGTACAGTGCTTAATTATAAAGCAGCATTTGCTGCAAGTTTCTTATCCAGCCTCAGCTAGATAAGTTTAGGTTTTTAAGCAAATTGTATTTGGCATAAGTTTGCTGGAAGGCATCAGCTCAAATGTGATGTAACTTTTATTTTAGAATGAAGCCAAGGAATTGCTCGGTATCTTGATGTTAAGAAACAGAAGGTGAAAACCCTTAATAAGAGTAAAGTGCAAAATTATGGTATAAGGTACCACTGTGTGCCAGCTTAAGTGATTGGAAAGAAATACAGAAAACCTAGTTTTTCCAAGCAATGATGGACTAATTATCCTCCAGTTGCCAATAAATCAGGGTGAATGAAGGGATCTAAGCAGGAGCTGAGAATTGGAAGCAGTCCAGAGTGACTGAAGTGCACATCTGTAATGAGCCTCCCTGCCCTGAACTCCAACTGCTGTGGAGAAAAATTATTTTAGCTTCAGGCGTTATGTTCCCAACACAGTAGCAAAAGTAATGGATGTTGAGTAGCTTCTTAACTTCAGAATATCTCCAAGATCAAATTATTCACTTTAAATCATGGCAGTTACTTGTGAAAACGAACCTGGAGTTCTCAGAACTCTGTAGTTCAGACATAGCTACTTTTGAACTGAAATGGGGATGCTCTGAACTGAGGTCTGACTGCAGTCCTCAGACTCTCCCTTCCACCTTGGCTTTACAAATTTTTCATGCCCAATTTTCCACCTGAAATTTTACTCCTGACCCTTCACATCTTGCCTTTACTCATCATCACTATATCAGCTAATTTCACCAATGTGAAGTTCTGCTTTTGTTTTGAGTATTTCCAAAACTTGAGCAAAATCTAAGTTTACAGAAAGCCACAGAGTAGAGTTTTGGTGGTGCAAAGGTGTGTAAAGACTCTGGGAGAGCCAGGTTCCTGGTGACACTGGTGCTAGGTGTAATAACTGGGAGGTGCAACCATCCTTCATCCTCACCAGGCAATGAACTTGTGCCATACATCTGAACACTGAAACAGGTTAGAAAGACTGGATAAGCGTTTGAGTCCAAAACCTCAAATTGCAAGACCTAAGTAGCATCATTAGATCTTCTGAGGGATCCAGCAACAGATTTTACAGGAAGCAGCACGGATTATCCCCCCCCATCTCCCCAGCCTGTAAACATTGCTGGCTGCATCAAACTCTGAGACGTGAGTATTATCTCAGTCTTCCTATTAACATGAGCTATTTCGAGTGTGCTTCAGAATTGTTTTCCTTGTGATCCTTTCATGATAATTATGCAATTAATGTTAATCTAATATTAATGCTGAAAATCAATACAAGTCAGTGAATTCCTCCAGTTAAACACCCTGACAGTTTTATTTGACTGCACTGTGTTTTATGAAAACTTTGCACACTTGATTAGAGGCAGCAATAAATGATAAGAAAATTTCAGTAAAGAAAATGGACAGGAAGTGCAGATTTTTGCAGAGCAGTGCTCTTATTATCCTGGAACCATAAAATCATTTAGGGTCATTGAGTCCAACCATTAACCCAGCACTACCAAGGCCACCACTAAAGCGTGTCCCCAGGTGCCACATCTAAATGCCTTTTAAATACCTCCAGGATTGGTGACTCCCCACTGCCCTGGGAAGCCTGTTCCAGGGCTTGGCAACCTTTTCAGTGAAGGAATTTTTCATTATATCTAATATAAACCTCCCTTGATTAGGAAAGTTTGAAATTCTGTGACTGGAGATCTTTAATTAAGTGGAAAGAATGGTAGAGTTTTTAACTGGTGATTCAACCATCCTCAACCCTCTCCTGATCTTCAAACAATATGACTAACGTAACCTCTGGACCAGATTAAGATGCAAATTTTCATCCCTCAATTCATGAGTAACAGGGAGAAGGGAAGATTTGTTGGATGATTTATTATGGAGAGAAATTATGTGTCATGTGATTTCAGTTAGGATAGGTGTATAAATTGTTATTCATTTAGGTATCATGTTTTAAGATTTACGCAGACTATAATTTGAATAATATAAAAATGTGGCAAACAAAATTTTATCGAAAAGATTCATATAATGCCATATAATGTATCTGTGGTGATTTTCTCCTAATGAACGTCTCCAGCTGTGAAGGTTTTTTACCAAGTTGAGTTAACCTCAATTGTGTTCTATTCTGTTTGTATTCTGCATAACTTTCATGATGAGTTGAGAGTGAGTGTGGGCTGACAGCTCCAAAGCAGCTCCAGCATGGGCAAAGACTTTTCTTGGTGCAGTAGCAAAACCACCCCTGGCTTCCAGGGGAGTAGAATGGAAAATTAGGTGAGGGACTTGATGACTGACATTTAAATAGGTTATCTAGATACTCACCTTTATGCTAGAGGGCTTTGGCTATGATCTTTTTTTCTAAAGAGCAGCTGAGAGATTTATGAACTGTTTGTTCAATGGAAGCTGAGTGAGGTGAGCTGATGGCACCTGTGTTCACATGTGTGTTCCTTAGTCAGGTCACGGCACCCCCAGCAAGGTGCCTTTATTTGGGCTGAGTTTAACACTTGGGCTGTTGCTGCGACTAGCAATGATGCTGTTGTGCTGTTCAGAGTCTTCCTCTTCTCCCTGTGTGTGAAGCTCTGTGCTGCTCCACACACAACAATGTGGCCAGATTTGAAGAGCTGATCCCAGTTCTTGGGTAAATATTTCTTTTGAGCTAAAAGGATTCATTTTGCCTTTTGTACCAATAGCCAACTTCTTGTAGCCAATTTAATTTAGGCTGTATGTAAGGATGTAGCAGGATCCTGGTCCTGCCTGTAGTAGCAAAGCAGATAACCTCATCCTTTATATCCTGTGCAGCCTGTCTTCCTTGTTGTGAAGGATGCAGCACAAGCTGAATTCTGAATTTTGAAATGTCAAACTGAGTAATCTAAAGCATAATTTAAAACCTATGTGGGCATTTTTTCCCCATATATTTTTTAATATTTGTCAAGTTGAAACATTCCAAGTTTGCCTTGTAAGTTTGTTGCAGTGAAAATGCAGTTTGGCTTCTAATCATAACAACGAGGTGTTAGATAGAAGCAATATTTTATTTTTTTTTTTGCTTTAACATCCCCAAATAATTTCAGTTTTAGGTTATCTAAAAGTCTGTCCTGTGTTCCCAAGATGAAGGAGGAATTGTTTCTTGGGAGAGGCTTCAGTGGGAAAAATTGCCTTTCACCTGTGCTTTTGTGCTGTGATTGGGAAGTACCTCTTAGGAGACCTCTTTCAATTTGTCCTTGGGGAGTTGTGGGGGTGTGGGATCACTTCTGGAAGGTGTTTTTGACTTGTGCTGCTTGCAGCTGACTGCAGGGTTGCTGCTATGTCTCGTTAATTGGTGGCTCTTGTTTGTCTTTCAGACAAATGCACTTCATTGCACAAAGCCATTTGGATAGAAACAGCATGATTTTAAATCATTCCAAGACATGTTTGACAAGACGTTTTATATACAAAACATCTAGGCGTTGTATATGAAAGTTTATCAAAATTTCACATGAACATTGCAGTTTTTTAATGTCAACAAGCATTACAGAATGAAGTTATTTTATAATGCTAAATTGTGAATGATCAAAATGCAGCTAAAATATACATGTAGTAAGGATTCTGAAATGTATGATCTTGTGAGGGTGGAGTCCAGCTCTCTGTATGTAGTACTGGATTTTGTAGGCTGAGAATTTCCAATGACACTGAGTTGCCTAAGTCTTTTAAAAGCCCCAGCCATAAGCATCTCAATTTTTTACTCCTGATTTTTACATTCAGGTTAAATAAGTCTTAGTGGAAACACGAAAAAATGGATCAAAGCTACAACACCCTCTAAGAGAAAGTACTGCTCTCTACAGCCTCTCTCTAACAAAAATGTAAGTCTTGAAATTTCAGTTCTGGGTTCTGTCAGGATGGAAGTCTGAGCTCCTGATGTTTGTGACTGCCAGAGCAACTGTTAAGACTAAGATCTTCACACTAAGACCCGACTGTGACTTTCCTTGTGTGGCATAGTCACTGCAGCATTACGCATGGATTCCATGGATACCAGAGTGGATACAGAGGGAGCAGCCAAAATTGACCTCTGCTTTGTCAAAAAAATTCAGAGGAGACATTTCTGTGGTTTTGAGTTATAAACATACAGGAGTTAGTTTCTTTTTTCCTACCTGGGTTGGAGGAAATATTAAATTGCAGGTTTATGTGCATTTGAGACTGAATGAAGCAAGAATCTAGGTAGACAGAGCACCTTGTGAGGAGCATTCCTTTATATTCTGCTGCACCTGTTTCTCATTTTCTTTTCTTGTTTGATATTCTTTTGCCAGAGGTATTTGATCCTGGTTGTTCTTTGCAGCAGGGCTGTGCTTGCTGTGGATTCAAATCCCATCATTTTCCACTCTCTGCCTGGTCTGCCCTGGGTCACAGAGGTGAGGAAAACACAGAGGAGTTGGGAGCATCCACTGGCAACTCTGGGCTTGTCCCTGCTTGCCTACTGGTGAAATGGGGTCTGGTTCTTGTCCAGGAAACAAATGAAGAGCTATTACACACCATCCATCTATATTCACTAGGATTATAAATTTAAGTAGTCAAACTGCAGGCTGATGGTGATCATTTGTTAATGTGGCAGTGTGAGAAACCAGCCTATTAAATCAGACATTTTAATGTTTTAGGCAGTGAGAATTTTTCAGAACTGTTACATTTGTGGTTCTGTGTTATTTTGGTTTTTCCACCCTTATTTTTTAATTTAAGTCAGATTTGTCTTTAAGGAAGGTAAAGTGAAGAACAAAAGGTTTGAAGGATGTTATGGGGTCCTAAGTAAATTTGGAAATGAGTTCTCAACGGGAGATTTGACAGTCTGCTTTGTCAAGTGGCTGCATTCAGAGTCCTTTTTATTTCAGGAAAGAGCTGAGAGGTGATTAAAAATTACATATTCTGGTTCAAAACTCGGTTTTCAGAGATGACATTTCTACAAGAAAATTTTTCTTTTCTATTTCACTTTATGATGAAATTTCAAAATTAAGCTTTTTCTTGAAATTTCTATTTATAAATCATAGAAAACCACATTTTCTTAATTGATGGTGATAATTTTTCCCTCTTTCCCTAATTCCAAATTGCTGCCCTGTCCCATTCCTGCTCAGCAGGAAAAAGGTGAACTGCTTAGAAAGAAAGCAGTGGAAATGAATCACTTTCTCTTGCAATTTGACAGCTCTATCCTTTTTCCATTTCCTCTTTTTAGGAAAATAGGCAAAGAGTATTAAATAATCAAGTAGAAGCTGGGTTTTCTGGCTTCCTGTTTTTGATATATTTGGCAGTGATTTGGGATTCTGTCAAAACACCCTCTGGACAATAATGGAGGAATTTTAGTGAAAGTTTCAGGCCAGTTAAAGTCTGCCTTTCCATGATGGCAAATGGTTCTGTAGTTAGTGTCAGCACCTCTAAGATATCCTGATATCCCATCTGAGCATTGAACAGCTTATCAGTGTTGTAGATGGAATGGTTGACATAGGTCACTGCTAGAAAAGCTTACTTAACTGCAGTATTTAGAGAACCTGAACTGCAACCTCCAATTTCCTTTGGTGTCCACCTTTCCTAAAGGATTTGCAGCAAGTGTTAAGTGCCAAGAATTTAAATCTCTTGTTGATAGGTAGTTACTTTGCCTGTGTGAACACTGCAGTGATTTCTGTAAACAGGATTTCAAGTGGAGCAGTGCTATGATAACATGATAAACCCTCTGTGCTTCAAGGTAGTGTGAGGGATTTTATGTGATCTACTCATTGGGTGTGTTGTGCATATGCCATGAGATGATTCTTTGGGGTGTACTAGTCTATGTAATACAAACAAAGCCTTTTTGTCACTGGACCAGTCTGACATCTCTGTCTCTCACAGGATAACTTGAGGGGTCTGACATAATTAGTGCTGGAAACAGTGGATCAGTTTAAATGCCAATGTTTTGGAAAAGATCTCTTATTTGATATAGAATTTATATTCAGTGATTCTTTTAACGTTAGTGTGGATGTGCAGCTCTTGGACTTGATAAGGATGTTTTGCCTAGTAATGCACAGGTAAAAAGAATTCAATTCTTGTGGATGTATATAGTGAAGATCAAGTCAAGGCAAATGAACCACAAATGAATTTGTGAGAAATAAAGTTATTGGATAAAATATACCAGCTCCATATGCTGTCTTAGTAGTGCTATAATTAAGCCAAAGAGTCATGTCAAATTGGCCTTTTCCATCTGCTCTGTGATCTGCTCAGGAAGCAATTTGGAAAGAATGACAGCTGACCTCAAAACCGACAACTTCAGTTAATGTATGATCCACCAGAACTGATACTTTAACAGAGCTCATCTACTTTCCCCTATGGGTGCAAGTTGTCCTTTGTTTAATTGGGAAAATCAAAATAAGGCTTGCCTGATGCAGGCTTGTTCAAATTTTTTGTTTCAGTAAATGCCTCTTGGTATTAGCTGAGCCATTTTATGGCTCATAAAAACATTCTTCCATTTTATTTGCAGCTATGTAAACTGCAATGTGGTGGTACGAGTTTAAAATAGCACTGTTGGGTTTTTCTGTTCATTTTTTATAGCTTTTGCCAAAACAAACCTGTTAATAATAAAGTCTCAGAAGTTCATATGAGTAATCGACATGTGAGACATGTGAAACTCGGCCTGTATTTATAATACTAATTGATTTCATTTATTTTGCATCCCCTGTGAATATCTCACTGCCAGTCTTGTCATTATCTTAATGTTGTTGTTTCCAATAACACTCAGAAAAGTAGTTTTGAAAGCAGGGGGTCTTTGAGCACAGATGCATCAGGTGTAAAACTTCCTTTCCTCTGAGGTGATCAAATTGGCTAAAGGGAACCCCGTGGAATGGTACAGCTTAAAAACCAGGGGCTGTCCATCTGTTTGAATCTGTGTTACCTTGTGAAAATCTGCTTAATGCTCGCTCCCACGAGTGTCTGTATTCAGATAATGCAGGCAGGACTTTTTTGTTGTGACAGGGAGGTGTGAAAAATATTACTACTGGAATCAGTGCAGTGTCTGGAAGGTCATAGTCAGGATATACAAACCTAAAAGGCTTCTTCATATTTCTGCTGGCCTGGAATAAGAGAAGTACTCTGAATAATTTGATGAAAAAATGTAGTTTCCATTTCTATTTGATAAGCAGAGTTAAAATGTAAATGTGGTTGACACTGCCCTCAGTTAATGGTGTTCTGCCTGTCTGGCAGGTGGGCTCTGCCTTGGTGTCTGGTGGGCAGTGTCCTGGTGAGCTGCTCTCAGAGAAACAAACTTAGAGCCATGCACAAATTTTAGCACCTACCATAATTCGAAATAATCTTTAAAACAGAAGTTGTCTTTAACCTGAGTTTTTCTGAGGTGTCCTTGCCTCCTCTCCCATCCCCTTCCTGCTGCTTTTTAGCAATTCTTTGGCTTTGCCATTTACTCTATAGCCTGGTGCCAGGGATTTTGCTGGAGAGAAGTGCAGCTGGCTCAGGGCTGGTGTCCTGGGACAGCTGCAGTGACTCACACTGTTCTCTACCTGCTGCTCCTATTGGCATCTCAGGCAGGAATTTTCTGAAGTCTTCAGCAGCTTGACATTGAATGTTCCAAGTCACCATACACAGTGGGCTTTCACCAAGGGCTTTGTTCAAGGTGAAATTCAGGCAAGGAAATTTGAATCAGGCATGCTTCTTTTTGCATTTTTTTTTTAAAGTTTCTGTTTTGATTTCTTGGACAAAACTTTGTGAAGTATTTTCCACTTGTGTTCTCTCTCCTTTTCCTGCCCTTTCTTCTAAAAGGCGAATGAACAGACATCACCTGCTGTATCCTGAAGTGTCTTGGAAGACAGTAAGTAAGGAGCAGCAAGAAAATCAGAGTTAGAAGTGAGGAATATCCTGACATGTTCATGTTTTAAATACCAGACTGGGATACTCCTTGTCCTTTGCCTGCTAGTGTCACAGGCTGAAGGGGATGCAGGAGGTGTGGCCCTCCTGCAGCAGATGCATGGTGGGCCTTGAACTCCATCAGTATGTGTTTGATTTTGCCTTTTGGTGTGTGTTGAGAGGGGGAAGGCACTTCATGCCTACTGTAGTTACTCAGGAAGCCTCAGAGCTGCAGTGTCTCGGAGCAGCTGGGGTAATGTTTTTTCAGAACACAATTTCCCAGCTCTGCTCCTGGAAAAGCCACATTGAGCCTCACAGTGGAAACTGCATCAGCAGTGTCATCAGTAATGAGCTGCACCTTTTAAGTAACAAGGGCTGAAGCAGCGTGAGTGGGAGTGAGCCAAAGCACGTCTGGAGTGACCTGCTGGGGCTTTCTGGGGGCTGCCACAGGTTGGAGTGGCCACAGGCTGGTCCTGGCCAGGCAGCACCAGCACCTCCATGCAGTGTCCAGCTTCTTTGCTTCAGCATTGATGTGGAAGGGAAGGGATGGGTGTCTCAGCTTCAGGTGGATGTTACAGAGCTTTTAATTCACATTCTTAAATTATGCTGCATTGAAGCTTTACCTGTTTGAGGTGGCAGGTTTGCACTGAAGATTGTTGTCGGGGGTATTATGCAATGGTCTGTTATTTCAATGAAGTATTAAATAAAATTGTTTCCACATCAGGAAATAGGGATATGACCTGCCAGAAAGCCTTAGATAAACCTTCAAATATGCCTGAACTTACTGAGCTTCAAGATACAGTGCAAGGCTGTATCTTTTCTTTTTCCTTCAGACCTTGACTAGATGGGATGGCTGGAGGCAGTGTATCAGCCTCTTAATGCTGTCACCATCATTTAAAAATTGATCAGAGCATGCAGAAGGACCATGCTGGCTGTGGGAGGTGAGTGAGCACAGTCCCTGTGGGCTTTTCTCTGCTTCTGTGAGCAGGAGCCGTGTAAGCACCGTGTGCTCGTGGGTCAGCGCTGCCCCGCGAGCCCAGCCTTGCCCAGTGCTCGAGCTCTGAACCAGCAGGCCCACACGAGGGGATGGCTGTGCACATGGGGAGGGGAAGCTCAGCCATCCCAGGGCTTGGTGGGCCCTGCTGAGGAGGTGTGTGGGATGTGCTGCAGACAGGGATGGCCCCGGTGCCTTGGCAGAGGTGCTGAGCTCTGCTCCCATGGGCACAGCACAGCTGTCACGCCAGAGCTGCAGCAGCTTTGGCAGCTTGCAGTGCACATCTGAGAGGTGTGTGTGTGCTCTGCTGTAAGGTTCAGTACCTGCATGGCTCCCTTGAGTCTTGTGAAAAACACGTTTTATTGTTTTGGTAAAATTTAAAAGGTTTAATAAAAAGACAATAGGAGATACCCATAAAGCAAAGGGTTAAAATGGCTGGCTGCTTGGCAGGCTGCTAAGAGCACACAGGTTGTTTTGGGAATGCTTTCTTAAACACACTTTACAATACATTAACTTGTTACATATTTATAGTCTTTTTTTGCATAGCAAAAAGTTTTTGGGAACTATTTGGTATGGCTACTTTTTGGGTTTGCTTTTTAAGAGCATGTGTGTTTTTTGGCTTGTGGTTTTAATTTTTTTTATTATTATTTTTTAATTTGGGTGGTGGTCCTGGCCTTTTGCAGCTGGTGAGTGTTGATAATAGTTGTGTTAGCTGTAGGGTTTTTATTGCACATTTACAGGTTGTTATTTTAATTAGGCAGGGTAGTCTATTATCTTTAAAAAACTGATGTTTAACTTTTGCTATTAGAAGAAAAGAAAAAACTTATATTTATACAGAAAAGCTATTTTAATATTATACATATAGCATTTATCCCAATAGTTTTGAAAAGCCAACAATATGTCATGCACTTAGAACACTCTGCTCCTTCCCTTGGGATGTTGCTCCAGCGTGTGCAGCCTCCTCAGTGCCCAGTGGCTGCCAGGGCTGTTCAAAGGACTGGGGAGCTCAGCTAAGAGCAGCCTGTGTTTGTAGTGGTGATGATGCTTCAGGATCCTGCTGAGAGCCCTCCTACTCACACCTACACTCTGCTGGAAGGAAGGCATTTACAGACAGGCTTGTCTGCATTGATTGTTTGCCAGCACTGGTGCCCCTGGGGAGACTGAGTTCTCTAGGAGAGGCTTTTTGCCCCATGGTGCCCATCTATGGAGGCAAGCATGGCATGGCTGGGGCACTCTGTCAAGTGAGGTTCACCCCCTGCACAACTGGAAGATTCACACACCCACCAAACACGTTGCACAGCAGCTTGCCCAGGGCCTCCTGCTCCTCAGCTGCTTATCCTGGGAAGGTGTGGTCTCCCAGTCTCTGCTCTTCAGTATGTTGTACAGGAAGCGAAGGAAAAAAAATACTGTGTGAAAAGTAGGAGTAAGAGTAAAGATCTTGCCAGTTACTGCAATATTCTGGAATCTGGATTTTGTCACTTTTTACTGGCTCCTGGTACTGCATGACCATTGTATGCTTCAAGTGAGCCAGGGTGAAAGGCAGTTAAGCTTTTATATGGATCACAGTTCACTTCAGGTGTGCATTTGCTTTTCAAAAATTATTTTTTTCCATGCATGCTCTGAAGCTGCATCCACTGGATCACACCATCCTCCAGGCACCCACCTGCTCCAGCAGGGGCACCTTCCCCAGGGGCTGTGGGTGGATCTCTGCATCCCCCATGGATCCCAGGGGCTGTGGATGGATCTCTGCATCCCCATGGATCCCAGGGGCTGTGGGTGGATCCCCAGGGGCTGTGGGTGGATCTCTGTATCTCCATGGATCCCTAGGGGCTGCAGGGGCACAGCTGCTTCACCATGGTCTCACCACAGCCTGCAGAGCAATCTCAGCTCTGGCCCCTGGAGCACCTCCTGCCCCTCCTTCTGCACTGACCTTGGTGCCATCATGTTGTTTCCCCTCACATGTTCTCACCTCCTTCTCTTTTCCAGCTAGAAGAAAAACTGTATGTCCTTTGTTTTGAATTTCTTCTTAAATCTGTTATCACAGAGGCATTACCAACCTCTCTAATTGGCCCAGTTTTGGCCAGCAGCATCTCCATCTTCAGAGCCATCAGAAATTGGTTCTGCAGGACATGGTGGAAGCTTCCAGCAGCTTCTCACAGAAGGGAGAAGGGGCACTCTGTGGCCCTCCTGCTCCCAAAAACCAGGCCATGTAAAACCAATACAAATGTGCAGATCAGGGATTTTGCACTGTATTGTGAAGAATCTTTTATAATACTTGAGGAAAAAACCACCTTTTTTGAACTATAATCTCATGGATACAATGCACTGCAAGTACAGTTGGTTTTTTAGGGGACAATTAAAGGTCTTTTCCCACCTTTATGATCCTATGATTCTGTGATGCTTGGCCTTTGATGTGATTTGGGGATGAAAGCTTCACAGTGTGAAGAAATTGCCCAAATAATTAAGTTTCTTCTTTCCTATTGAACTGTCAGCCTGGAAATTTTAGGGCTTTGACTGTTCAGAGAATAAAAGCAAGTTCTGCACTGCTGCCTTAATGATCACCTCTCAGTGTGGTGCAGCCATGTGACACTGAACATTCCTCGCTGGCTTGTGGGATGGGCTGAAGCTGAAGTCCAGCCCACAGCAGAGTGTCCCTTCTGGTGATGATTTAATGACACCTGTCCTTGGCAGGTTGGTTTGGGGCTGTGTGTTTGAGTCCCATTGCTTTCCTGCACAATGCTCACCTCATCTCCTTGCTGAGCTGTTGGGAGGTGTTGTATAAAAGCTGGGACAGAAAGGACAGGGAGTTACAAGTCAAGAAAGGAAACACCAGTTCTTCCCAGGGAGTTTGAGTACAAACAGGAATGGGCTTTTATAAATGAAAACTAAATTCAGAAATCACAGTAGCTGTGAAAGTCATATAGGCAAACGATGCAGAGGTGGTTTGCTTTACTGTCTTGGTGTGGTTTTTTGTTTTGTTTTTGGTGTGGGTTTGTTTGTTTGGTTGTTTTAGGTTTTTCTTGTTTTGTTTTTGTTTGCGTGTTTGTTTAAAGCAGTTCACATCAAATCCTCAGCCAGAATCCATAATCTAAATGCTTCTCTCTCTGTTTGTATTTTTAAAATAGTTATAAATAGGCAGATTTGTGTAGCAGCTGTCTTCAGAAGCAGACTGAGATTCACAAAGTCCAGCTTGTTCATAGTCTGAAAAGGAAAAGCTGGTTGGGAAAAACTGGGGAGCCAAGATGTAAAAACCCCCAACAACCCAACCCTGTAAGGGATCATCACAAAGCACATGACACAGCAAACACAGAAGTTCAGAGAGCTTGCAGGTGGTGTGTGAGGGATACTGATGGAGAGGGGAGCCCTTGGAGTAATGTGCAGCTCTGCTGAGGAGAGCTCTAGGCTGGACTCTCACAGTCTGGGCATCCTTCAGGGCTTAGCAAAGACATCAGGGGTGTGAGCCTGGATTGTGGCCTCTGCTCTTGGGCTCTGGCTACTCTGAGGTGAAAATAATGTGGAAAGCTGATGTTTTCATTCTAGGTTTAACTTTCATTATTATTGTTTTATTAACCTGGAGTCTGAACAAGCCATGAGCAGGAAGCTCATGCATTGAAAGCTGTGGACTAAAAATTTGTGTTCAGATCCCTTCACGACAATTACCTTTGTCAGGAACTGCCTGAACACTGTCTTTTTTTTTAAGAACTGCAGGGTATGAAAATATTTTATTGCCTTGAAGCTTTAGTATTTCTGTTTTCTTTAGGAAATGGGGATAATTCCTTTTATCTACTTTTAAAATCAAACTTTTATATGCCTGTGGATAAGGCTATTTCTCTCTGTTAGATAAACACCTCAGCATGACCTGTGATTTTTATTCATCACACTAAATGGAGAATTACAATCACACAGAGGAGATGACCAAGTGCTGTGTGCTGAACCTCAGTGGCTGTGCAAGTACAAGTTTGCATGCTTGAATTGCAGAATTGATGCTTTTTGAAAACTCTTGTGCATTTTAAAAATGCTAGCTAAGAAAGGATGGCCATTTTGTCCCCTTACTAAATGTGGTTCCAGTGTCACAACATTATACTATTTTTTAAGTGCCAGAATTCCCCAAGTCTTGCCTTTTCAGCTTCATTTAGGTTTCTGAGCTGAGACTTACAGCTGCTCTGTGTGCTCAAGTGACTGCTGAGGCATATTTTGTGTGAAAGCATGGAGAAATGGCACATGTAGGAATGGTCTTGCCCCAAACGGTTTTTCTAGAGTATTAGTTTACACTATAATAACCATTTTTAGTGATAACCATTGATTTAGTAAGCCAATAACAAGATTATTTGTCACATGGCACATTTAGTCAGGTTTAAAGTGCAAGTGTATTCTAGATAAATAAAAAATGACAATAAATTAACACAGTGAAAATAACTTTAAAAGTGACCTCCCACGTAGTCACATGGCCAAATATTAGAGGTTGGGAGGGAATTGCTGTAGTTCATTGCTAAGTGGCATAAAATACAGAACAAATGGATGGGAAATGTCATATTAGCATAGTTGTTTTTCAAGTGTTAGTGTTAACAAAGCTCTTTTGACAAAGTCTGTAATACATAATTTTTCTTACAAAAGAAATCAGAGTTGAAACTGCATCTTTAATGGCCAAGGGATTTTGTTAGCATATTAATCTGACTGGTGGGCAGACTTTGTCTCCTTGAGAAGGCCGTCCTGAGATAGCCTTCACCATCTGGGTGGATGCAAGACCAGGGAATGCCTGGCCTTGGCAAAGCTGAAAGAAGTGATTTTCAGATGCTTTTTGTAGAAGGACTTCTTTCATTTGCAGCTGATGCTTAAAGAACCCAACACTTGGTCTCATATGACTGTGAAACTTTTGTCGAAGCTCAAAAGAGACTTGGTAAAGTTACATAAAAAATGCTCGAATGATTCAGCCACCTCTTTGTGAACACTGTCTTTCCATCCCCAAAGAAATCCCATCTCTCTTGTACATCACTCCACCGGGGAACCTTGGCTCTGTATGGCTGGGATATTTTTGTTGTTGTCTCCCTGCAATAAAAGCAGCAATCCTCCTGCTGGCAGAGAGGAAAGGTCAAGGTACTTGTAGGAATTCCCATGAGAATGTATAAAACAGAGCAAACACTCATCTAAGGGCTCTTGGGGAGGGAAGCAAACTTCAAATTCTGAGTCTTGAAGGTTTTACTATTGTAAAGACAGCATGTGAACCTGGTTAAACTCTGCTGGTTGAAACAATGGGGAAAAAAAGCAACCTGTAGGAGACAAGGGGAAAAAAAAGAAAAAAGTCTTGTGGAGGCCTGTTACATGTGAAAGTTTCAAAGGTCAGAAGGAATGTGGCAAATTTTCTTCACTGAATGTGGGCAGTGGTAACTAAAATCAGGAGGATGTTAAGAAGTACAAGGCTGCCTATTGTCAGAGCAGCCTGAGCTGTGTACAAACTGGTTTTCTGGGAAACAGGCTTTAAACTGGGAGTTCTTGAGCTGTGGTTCATAACACACCAGAAAGTAACCCCTGCATTAGGTGTAAAACAACAGAATAGAAACAGTGTGGTATAAAGTGGAATCAAATAAAAGAGAGAGAAGCATTTTAAATGTCAGGCTTACTTGGATGTGGAAATCACTATGGCAGCAGGGTGAGTAGCAGCTGTTTATTGCTTCCCTCAGACCTAGCCCAGGTTTTTCAATTTAGGACTGTTCCAGCTGCCAGCTGAGCCCTCAGTCCAGTAGTAATTCCAATAGTAATTAGACCTAAGCCCTTTGGCTTGGGTCTAAACCCCAGCTGGGGTTACAGGAGTGACGGTGTCCATCCCCACTGCTGTCCTGAGCCTCCACAGGGCTCCTGTGGTGCCTCTCACCAGCAGTGCACGGTGTACTCCAGTCACATTTGTGTGGGAAAGGAGGGACTGGCTTCTGTTCTCCAAAGAGTGTTATAGAACATTACTAAAACACATAGTTTAGAGGAACAAGCAATGATAGGTTAGATTCTATTAATTATTTCCCTTAAGATCCATTCAGGGATGCAACTCCTGCAGTTTCAGTTGGCTTTGTCATGCCTTAGGCAATACCACAAGCATAATGCTCATGTTTATTAATTTGCTTTATAATTAAAGAATGGGAAGAACAAAGTACAAAACCAATCTAGAGTACCTGAGTTGCAATTTTCTTCTGTCCACCAAAATACTTCCCAAAGATTACTTTTTTGAGAGCTGGCTGTGGGAGGCAATCCACTTTGTGGATTGAACTGTTGGAAAGGTGAGGGAGGATCTTGGTAGGATTTGATTCCAAGCTGCACTGCTGCTGTGAATCATGATGACAGTGTGAATAAGGTGACCACAGCCATGAGAAAGTGCCACAGCAGGATGTTGAAGGCAGGGGACGAGATCTGCCAGAGATTTGTAAATCAGCTCACAAAGAGGCAGATGTTGTTCTTAGTTCTGTGAAACAGGTGGATTAAGTTTTGTTCAGTTACTTTAAAGAATCTCTTCAAGGCACAGTCTTGTGGCAGGTGAAATTAATGTGTATGAATGTTCTTTATTAAAAATAAATGCATCTCTTTGTAAATCTATCTTTTGCTTTAGCAAAGCAAAGATGAAGTCCAACCATTCAGACATGTTTGGACACGTATTATCTCCCCTGGGAAGTGCTGTCCCAGTGAATTGGATTAAAAGAGAAGTGCTGTGCTGGGATTTTGGTATTTGTTGTACCATATGGGGCACCTTTACGTGTTCTTTGTCATCTTGGTGTGCACAAGCTTGATTTGAGACATTTGTTGCTTGCTTCATTGAGAAACTGCAGTTACCTTTGTTCCTGGTTTGCTGTTGGAGAGAAATGTCATCTTTAGAGCTGGAGTTAAACACCAGTGTTGGTCACCAATGGCAGCTGGAGGTCAGTCTGTGTGTGAGCAGGTGACACACTGACAGCCCTGGGAGATGCTGCTGAGCAGCTCCATGGCTTAAACAGCCAATCTGAGCAGATAATTCCCAGGATGGGAGATGAGGAACCAGGCAGGAGGCTTGGGGTTCTCCCAGGTGAGCTTGGTAGGGAATTTAGCAATTTATGGAGTTTAAAGTTTTAGCACTTTCAGGTATCTCAGCAAATGAACTGAATGTTCCTGTTGTTCTGATGGGTTTTGTCTGGAGCTTTAATTAATTATGAGGTGAAATTCTGTTTGGACTGGGTCCAGGCATGCTTACTTTTTGTAGAAGTAGTTTGGTTTAAATGTCATTTGAAACTTGCTTGGGGGACCTTGCACTTCATCTGTTTTCTCAGCAATTCTCAGAGAATTAACTGTGCATGGTCACCAGTGTTCCATATTTAAATGTCATAGGATCATGGTATTATATTCCTGAATTTTACTGATATTATGAAGTATCTTGTGATTGTATAAAATTATGTTTGAATGAAAATATATGAAAACCATCAGTTAGACAAATTTCCTACCTATTTAGGGAATTTACAAAGAGTCCATGTATTGCCTTTCCTGGAAATAATATTTTTTTGTTCATAGTGTGTAAAAGCTGCAGAGCATTCATAGGAGGAAATTTTTTCCAATAATCAGTTACTTAAACTGAAAATAGAACCATTTTTTAATGAAGAATAAAGTGAAACACTATGCATTTCCATTTTTCAAATGAAGAATAGATTATAAACCCAGAAATTGTATAGGTGTTTAACTCTTATAGGGAACTGGTACTTAATTATCTTTACAGTCTGGGCCTTAGAAATTATAATTTCTTTACTGCCATAAACAGTTCCCCCTAAACTGTGATTAAGGGCTTAGGGAATGTGTAGTTAACTCATAAAAATATGTACATAAATTCTGCTGATTAATTGGACTGTAAAGCGCATCCTTATTTATTATTACAAATGAAACTCTAATGTAGTTCATGCAAAGTCTTAAATGAGTGCCATTCTTTTTCATTAGGTAACTCTTTAAAATCAATAATGTTTTCTTTAAGGGAAGGCTTTGGCTGTTACTAATTTAAATCTCATTAACTTTTCCCTTTTTTTTTTCCTAAGGTTCAATTGGAGCTCCATTTTTCATTTAGATTTGGAGCCCCAGGCTATATGTAATTCCATTTAAAAACCCAAGGTAGACACGAATAATGTTGGGTTAACAGTTATTCAGAGAACCAAAAATTCAGAATGTTTAGCATGCAGCCTACACTTGTCATTTGGCAGTAAATGGTTTTCCCAGCACAAAGTTTGGAGATAGGTGTTAGAGAAATCCTTTCCTAATTAGAGTTTACAAAAATAGGTTGGAAGTCACTCTTCTTGCACCATATTCTTGTAACCCCAGTCCCCTTTGTCCATGCCTGTGTTTGCATGTCTGTTGGTCTGAAACACTGCTGTCATCCCTCACATCCTTCATGTTAGCCATGCTCTCTGGAGTGCCAAGACTCTTTTAAACACATGCAAATAGAAGCAAAGAAGTGCAGGGTCCGTGATTCCTGCTGAGTGGATTTGTCTTTTCTAACAGAAGCTGTTCAATAGCAATTGGGCTCTTAGTGGTGCTTTTTGTTATCTAAAGTTCGTAGCTCGTTAATGAGGTTGTATTTACATATCTTTCTTATGAAGACACACTAATCAGTCCCAGGGAAGAGGAAAAAAATCCAACTCTCATAATTTTGATGACATACTTAGGAATATTTAGCATTAAACAATAACAAAAAAAATTGTGTTGTAAAGGTTTATGCAGCCCCAGGCAATCTGGACATGGAAAGCTTAGTACAGTTTTTCAAAACAGTGGTTGGCTAGAAGGGTTCTGGCACCATGTTATTCACTGCACATCAAAATTAGCACATTACAAGCAGTGGTTATTTTCAATTATGTAAAAACAGACGAGTCTTTAAAATGGGATTTGTAATGGCTCAGGAGAATTCTTAAAATTGACAATTTGACACAGCATGATTTCAGATTATGTGAAATCTGGCATGAGGATATTTATATTTCTGTTTGCAAAGATTCTGTTCAAAGTCATCATGATGGAAATATTTACAATGAAGACATAATAATGTCTTTAATATGTAAATCATTCTAATTGCGTTTCTTACACTGTCAACCTCCCAGTGAAATATCATTTATTTCACAAGTGACACATGAAAAAATATGATTGCATTTGTGATAGTCTTATTTTTAACAGAAATATGACAGACAGTCTTTATCTTTGAAGAAGTCCTCTTTATCAGCAGTTCCCTTAACACAGTTTGCATGACGCCTGCATCTCTATTTCTGATTCATATGCCTGCTTCTAACAGAGCCTGTCTCTGTTTTATTCTTCTTCCCCACCACAAAGAGGGTTTGCTGTAGGGACGTGCTCCCCAGAGTGTCATCCCCAGCGCTGCAGGATGCAGAGCTTGTGTGGGGTGCACTGATCTCCGTGGGAGCTGGATGCCATCCACACCTCTGAGGCTGGACCTTGTGTCTTGAGAAAACAAGAATGATTTGTTGCCAATAAATTTCTGCTTTAACCTTGATAAGAGCAGATTCAAAGTGCCTTTTTCTTTTTTTTCCTTTTTGTGCCCCAGTAACACGTGTTAGTCTGTCAGACACCTCTCACTTCACTTCCCTCTCTGTACCCAAAATCCCTACCCTGAGGTCACATGCCTCCTGTGTGCTTTTTTCTCCCCAGCTGGGAACAGTCATTTTCCTCTTCCTTCAGATGTAGAGCTGGACAGATGACAGTTCTGTCATCTCAACTCGAGAAAAATCTGTCATTGTGAGCTAAAAAAAATAATGCAGTCAAAACAATAATAAAATTAGGTTGAATTAAGTAGAGCATTTTTAATTGGGAATGCAGCTACTCACAACACTGTGTGTCATAATTAATCTTCCCTCCCATCTCCAGCTTCCCTACTGGGAAACTTCCCCAGTATTTGCTGAATTGTACTTGGGTTTAGCAGGGGCAGTGAGGGAAGGATCAGGGACAGGCAGATGGGAGCCCCAGCCCTGATCAGAGAGACAGGAGCCCTCTGAGAGGAGCAGGGAGAGCCTGCCTGCCCTGAGCAGGGATGGGAGCTCCCCAGGCACTGAAAATCTGCAGCCTCAAATTTACTGAGGCAGCTTCAGCCAGGCTTGGAAATGAGCCCCTCTCTGTGGAGAAGATGGAGGGAAGAAGAAGGGGTCCAGCTTTGCATTTCTGTCCTGTCTTCCCTAATCACTGTGATTTTGTTTCTGTTTAAGAATTGAAGTACTGATTTTCCATGTTTCAAAGCAGGATTTTTAAAGTGGAAAACAGTGGTTTTCTTTGGGGTGATCCTTACAGTGACCACTCCAGGTGTAGTCACCCCCATGACTTTGCCATATTGATAATTTAAAAATCTTAATAAAACCATTGTCTTCAAAGCTGTTGTGGCAATCAGTTCCCAAGGCTGGGACAGGAAATGATGGAATGTGGGTTAGGATGAGAAACTGTGAGTGAGAGAGCAAATGAGCAGCCTCCACATTGCTTACTGAGTATTGGGTAACCAGTGGAGGAACATTAATTAAACGTGTTGCTCCAGTTATGCATTTTTTCTGCTTCATCAGTAGCTCAGGTGAAGGTTTTTACTCGATTTAATAACGATGTGCTGATGGTTTTGGGGGCTGCAGGGCAATGCCACACCTGGAGGATGTATTGACATCCAAAGAAAGTCCTGAGGTGCTGAGAGCTCTCCAGCTCTCCTCCTGTGTTCTCAACTCCCACCTTTGCTCAGCCTCAGCCCTGGAGCTCAAACATCTCCATCTTCCCATCCTTTTTTGAGTGGAACAGGCAGCAGCTGCATGATTTGCACTGAGTTGGGGGCATTGAGAATGACAGGAGGCCCATGAATAAAACACAGACTTGTTTGTTTTGTGCTGCTCTGAGCAAATGATGTATTAGTAATGAAGTATCTGCAGTTTGTTACTTTTGCTGACTAATAAATGAAATCTTATTGCCAGTTTTGTTTCTGGCTGATGAAGTTACAGGGAGAAGGCTGTAAACTGGGCTGCTTTGGGGTCGATCTGCTCATTTAAAGATACAAACTTTGTGTCAGCTTGAAGCAGGGCCAGTGTCTGTGGGATTTCAGTCAGTGTTGCCTCTGCTCTGAATCTCCTGAGTAAAGACTTTGGAAAATGATATGAAATAGGATGAAGTCCTTAGGAATGGGACCATGTGGGGAGCTGCAGTCCTGGTGTTGATAAAATTGCCCCTGTACCCCAATAAGGGATCACCACTGGGGCTGGGACAAGGGGGGAGCAAGGTCTCTGGAACAGGAGCTTGAGAGGAGACTGAGAGGAGTGGTGGTGACCAGTCCTGCTCAGTCACTGCTCACAGCTCATCTGGAAGGGGCTGGGGATTTGGGGAGCTGGCAGGCCATGGGGGGCTCTGATGGCAGTCTCCCCAAGGCTTTTTTTCACAAAAGGAGGTGGATGTCATCAGCATGACCCTTGCTCTCATTGAAGGTGAGGGGCTGCTGTGGATGCAGTGCTGCAGGATGTTGCAATTGGCAGCTTTTAGAAAATGGAAATGTAAATGTAAAACTGTTCCTAAGCAAATGTGCAATGCTGTGTTCCAGAGCACAGCACTGCATTGCCACTTTACCTAGAGAGAGACATCTGCTACATCTGTACCACAGGTAGCTCTTCTAATGGCTCGTTTTTCAATCATCCTTCATTTTTCTTTCTTACATGTAATTGTAATGGCTTGCAATTAGAATAACCCTGTTTGTTTATTTTAAATAGCAACAAGTCTAAAGAGCAATGTTTACTTTCTAAAAATATCTCATTTTGAAAGCATTTCATAATTCATCACTTACAGAAATTTTAATCAAATAACCCACTAACACTTCTATTCAAATCTGTTCTATGAAAGCAAATACTCTTTTGATTTGTGAATCTTCATTTTACTGAAATGGAATCTAATGTGTTCTGCAGACAGGAGAGTTTCCTATTTAAATTTACTGCATATGTGCAGATAATGAATTAAAATGAGAGGAGGAATTACAACCTAGGTTAGAGTATGGGTCTTAACCTTTTCAAACAGAGGTCCTCCTGTCATGCAAGTGGAAATAGTAATTGGCTCACTGCAGCTGAAATTATCTGTGCCAGATAACAGGAAGAATGGCACAGCAATTGTATAATGGCAAATGTGTCTAGATATCTAAAGGTAAATGTGTAGAGTCAAAGCAAATGACCAAAGCTAGTTATTTGTTGCAAGTAAATTAGATGAACTTGACTTGTTCCCTTCTATTCATGTTCATGTCCTGACAAAATTTGGCATTCTCTTTTTTGTTTTTTTGTTTTTTTTTTTTTGACATTGCTATGTGTTCATCCAGTGCTGAACAGATATCCAAGCACCTAAACATTCATTCTACCTAGTGTGTTTGTGATGGGGAACCAGTTTTGTAAAGCATTTGGTAATCTTCTGATGGATTGATTGCATCTTTGTAAGCTAGAAAAGAAGTGATTAATGAGTAGGGCAGTGCAGGTGTACACTCAGGTCTGGATATTTGTGACAAAGGCTCCCTTTATTTGCGTGTGGATTGTGGTGGGGTAGGACAAACTCTAGGGCCAGGTGGGTTGGAAGAGGCCCCTGGAGGTCTGGGGTCTGGCTCTGCTCCAAGGCCCAGGATGCTGGCACAGCTGGCTGTGAGACAGGCAGGAGCGTTGGGCAAGCACCAGTTGTCCATGGTAAATGGGGAATTGGGGTTACCAGAAATGTCCCTGCTGGGGTGTTCAGTCAATGATTGCTCAAACCCTGCACAAACCCCATGGAGATCATCCCCAGGAATAACTCAGTCCTGTTTTCCTCTGGTGGTGGGCTCTTTTGAAAGTCTCCTTGCTCTCTTTTCCTGTCAAGCCCTCTGCCTCCACCACAGGTGAGGTGTGGTAGGAGCTCTTGCAGCAGACCTGTGTCTCTCAAGGATTCTCCTCTGCAGAAAGCAGAAGAAATAAATTTAACCCTATGTATTCAACACAGAGCCCATCTTCCTACCTAATCCAAACTCAAGAGGACTGTGCCCTCAGAGCAGATAATCCAATTCAAACTGTCCATATACTTGAAAAACAGATGCCAGATAAAATAATCATGTGTATGTATGCAAGTTATTCTATCCCACAGGGGCTACCAAGTTAATAGAGGTTCATTCTCTTTAATTTTAAATTCTTATTATTCACAATTCTTTCCTACAACTCCCTTCTGGGAATAACAAGCAGTGGATATAGAGTTTTATAATTGTGTGATTACTTGAGACTGCAACTGCCTGATCTGGGAGCTAGTTTTCATTTACTTTACCTTCAGTAACTTTATTCAAAGAAACTTATAAAGTGACTCATCAATTATTGAGATGAATTCAGCTTTGTTCCCAAAGTTTGCATGGTGCTAAAGACATGAAAACAGAACTATGTGAAATTTTACATGGTTAATGTAGTTGGCTGGAGAATATTAAAACTGTCTTGGAGAGTGTCCTTAAAGACCTCATGTGTAATCAACAGCACTTAAAATATTAAATGCACATACCTTCAGGTGTAAAGTTTGTCTTCAATGTGTTCTCCTTACCCAGAAATGTGTTAGGATAAAACTTTTATTTATAAATGCAAATAAATATTTTCACTCTGTTTTACTTGTTGTTGGTATCAGTTACTGCTCTCCCTTAGATACTGATTCTTCTTTCTATCTTCTTTGTCTGAATATATTTCTGTACACAAAAAGGTATCAGAGATGCTGGGAAATATTCCTTTGAGCTTTTCCATCATTCATTAATTCCCTCAGGAATCCAAAGAGCTAACAAATATGGCAACATCCACTGTGCAACATGATAGAAAAAATTACTTTTTTCCCTCTTTTGAAGCTTGGAAAAGTATTTTTATTTACTAGATTTTGTGGACAATGAAACAAAAACCCATTTTCAGATGGGTTTCAGATCTGGATGAACACTAATTTAGAGCCTTTGAGTTCATACCAGTGTTTGCACTGACTTTTTGGTTGTCTGGGTTGTTCATTTATGAAATTTAAATTTTAGGATTTAAACAGGAATGTTTTGTTATTTGTTCAGTCCGAGAAGCAGATGTAACATCCTGTATCTGATCTGGCCACTTCAATCCAGAGCAACTTACTTTCCTTACTTAAGGTAATGCTCCCAGGCTAGTTTGTGCTAATATAATCATGCCATTTCATGGCTGACTTTGAAGAAATAGGTATTAATTTATAGATCCTCAAAGAAGGAAAGAAGTTTAGTGGTTTGGATACCTTGTTCACTGCAGATCACCTGCTTGGCTTTATTCCTTGGAGCAAAGAGGGAGCTGGGCAGAGGCAGGAGATTTGTCATGACCTTTCCTACAACTCTTCCAGATCTGCTGCCCCATGACAGGAGGGGAACTGGAGGGAAGGGCAGGGGCCAGGCAGTGCTGGGGAGGCTGAGAAGGCAGGAGAGGCTGGGGCTTCACAAAATAGGTGAAAGCACGAAGCCATGGAGCATGATTTCTTTATTGTTCATGTCCTGGCTCTACTGCTGTTGATTTTCAAGGTGACTTTTATGTTGTTTTCTAACATGGTGACATCTGCAGAGAATCAAGGCGTTACACTGAATATTTTAAACCAAACTGCTTTTATAAGTTCCAGTTTCTGTACTGTTTACTTCAACGCAGGCCCTTTAAAAACCTGCCAAATATGGAAGTGATTGGGAGATCAAGGTCACCAAATCCTCATTTTTAGGGTGAATATGCTGCATTTTAAAGAGTTGCTTTAGTGCCCTCCCCCTCTCTTTCCCTGTGCTCAGCAGAGTGATCAGCTGAACGCAGAGAGCACAGCTTTGGAAGGCACTTCAGGTTCCATCTGTCTCTGGGAACATCTGACTTGGAAGAGGTAGCAAAGAATATGATGAGAACAGAGATTTCCTTTCCATCACAGAATGTGCCTCAGACCTCCCTGTCTCCAGCAAAATCTTAACCTGCCAGCTGTGATTTGCTCTTCTCTCCATCAGCAAGCATTCCAGAAAACCCCTGTGATACAGTGCCAGCTGAAAAGCTGGCTCTGACAAGTGCTACAGGATGAAATGCCCCTGTCCAGTCACTTCCACTGATGCTGCAGCAGCATTTTCATTCTTCAAGTGTAATTTCTAAGCCTTGACCTCATTAATATGCCATCGCTGCTGGAAGCTGAGACTTTGTTCAGGGTTTTTTCTCTCCCTAGAGAATTTTGGTGATCTACCAGTATGTTCTTTCTTTTGCATTTTCAATACAAGGCTAAAATGCTCCTGGCTCCATATGTATACGTAATTCAGGGCAGAGCAATCTGTGGTTATTTGAACCTCTGGCAGTATATATTTACAGTGGGTTTGACCTCAAAGGAAGTGATGAGTGTTCAGCTGGAATATTTGACATTTGAATTGGGTTGTTTAGCTGTGGATCATAAGAAAAGCTGGTCAAAAAAAATGAAGGATACACAAGTCTTAAAAACCTTTTAATCTATCCTACAGAAATTTGAAGCTTTGATCAAAATTAGAAAAAAATGTTAGGTAGTGCATAAGGATGTTTAAATGCATTTTTCCTTATTTTTCGCCCAGATTTGGAGAAATGTTTGCTTGTTGCTGAATTTAAGGAAGATTTTTTTTCAGTCATCATTACTTGACTTAGGAATTTTGGAATATTTGCACTTTTATATGTCTTGAAAGTCCCAAACATTTTCACCATTAAGTTTGAATAGTCTAATTCTTGCTGGAAAATATTCAGAAAAAGATCAGAGTAGAGAAACTACAAAGTCTGTGAGTGATCCTATCCTTAGATGTTGTGTTTCTTTAGCAAAAAAAACCCCTTAGTTTATTGCTTAAACAAGGTGTTACTGTCATAGAAAAGAATTAGTAAGAGTTGTGACAGGGTTGCAGGAGAAGCATGGCAAATTTCACCTATCTTGAACAATGATAAACTTTTTTTTCTCAAGATTTATTTTTTTTTAAGTGATCTTATCTCCAACAGATGTATTTTTTGATTTTGTGTACCTCAGGGGGAAACTATTTGATTTTTTTCTAAAATGCACTTTAAAATATGGACACAGAGACAAAACCTAGAGTCTACTTGATTCAGAGAAGGGTAAAATTCACAGAAAAGAGACATAACAGACACTTTACCTGAACTGCCCCCTCCTCCCCTCCTTGCCTGCTCTTGGAATTGCTCCTCTGCTGCTGGACAAGGCCACCCTCCACTCCCTGCTGGATTATTGCCAACATGGGTTTCTCCTTCTCCCCTGTACAGTCAGGTAACTTGCTCTTCATATCAGAGACAACAGCTCAGATTTCCCTCAGTAGAGTGAACTTTTATCAACAGGTATGAGAGCGTTGTTTCATCATCCAGTTTGATCGGTCAGCTAAGATGAGAGATCTCAGCTGACATACAGAGATCTCACCATGCTTTGGAGGTAACATCTGTGATTTTGAACAGTGCACAAAGTGGTCAAGAGAGTGTTATTTGCAATGTGTTCTCTGACCAGCAACTGTGTCTCTGAGCACTGCAGTATTTAAAGAATACTCAGAAGGGTGTGGTGGTTGCTGGCAGTTTTTAGGAGCTCAGGTCCCCAACAGCCCATGGTGTGAGGAGCAGAGACGGGCTCTGGGAGGGGACAGGGGACACACACTGGGCTCTGCTAATGTTCAGGTCTCACATGGCAGGGCCAGGCTGTGATGAGAAGCTGGCTGCAAGCACTGCAGCAGCATTAGCACAGTGCAGCCAAAAATCCAGAGATGTGAAACCAATTACATATGGCGAGGCTGATCCAACTCCTTGACCCTTGAGACAATCATGTCCAGCTAAAGCTGCTAAAGGCTTTGCCATGTGTGCTGGAATGCAGAGCATGTTCCCTTCTCTCCAGATTCAAGTTCTGAAAATACCAAGTTGCCAAAAATTCATAGGCTGTAAGTGATTTCTCCCCTTTAAGACTCTAAAAAATTTGCATCTCTCTTTGGACATTCTTAATGGAGTACATCTATCATTGCTACGTGTCTACAAACCCCAGGCATGATGGATATCAGTTCCTGGACTCTGCTGTTCTACAGCTAGTGTATACATAAAAATATAACTGTTGTATTAGAGGGATGGTGGTTTTATTTCTGACTATGTACCTACTGTCACAAATACTGCCTGCTTTGTGGAGCAATAAATTTAATACATTAGCTAGTGTATTATTTTTTTAATGATTTATTTGTAGATGATTTAAATTTAAAATTAGATTTTCAGGTAACAAGGTAGGCAAACATGTTTAACAATGCCATGATATAAATTGCTGTAGGTGACAGATCCCTATAAAAATTATAACAGGCAGATGCGCAGTGCAAAAAATTATTCTTGTGACAGCAATCAGAAAGACAAATTACTTAGAGACGATGTACATGCTCCTCTATAATTGCTTATAAATTATTATGGTTCATGTTAAAATGCATCTAGACTCCCTAGACAACTAGATTTATTTAAAATAAGAGTGATGGGAAATTGCCAGGAAATGTTGAGGAAGAAGATGCAGTGCATGCTTTGGGTGATTGCTAACATAAAAGTACAGTAAGTTATTGTCACCCAACTCAATCTGTATTTTCCTTAATAGTTCTGTAGCCTTCATTTTCAATTCCTCTCTGCTCAGGTTGCAGTAACCTGGGTATGTAACTGGGATGACCCCTTTGGGCTGCACTGTGCTTCACTGCTGCTGTTTCCCAGCTCATGTGGGACAGAATGAGAAACTTCTGCACCCATGTAGGAGAGAGCACTCCTGGGCACTTTCAATTTCTGTGCAACAGGGTTGAATTTATTCAGCTGGGGTAGAAGTTATGCTAAGGGGATGGGGAAGATTGACAGATAGGTAGGGAAACCACTTTTCCTTAGGAACTTGGGATAAAAATGGGACAGAGTTTTCCATATTCTCTTAGTGTTTCAAATTAAAAAAAAAAAACAACAAAAATCTGTCTTAGAAATGTGTAAAGTACATCCACAATAGACAGGATTTAATTTGAATGAGCTTCCAGTCAGGCACTTACCAGGTGATTATAGGGTAGCAGAGAAATGGTGTATATACATTTATAATATAAGTGCCTTTCTAATGCTATTATTTTTCTCACCAACCTGATTATATTACATATTGAGAACCAGCCCAACAAAAATGACAGCAAACTTTGTTCTGGATAATGGAGTGCTGAACTCCACCTAAGCAGCTCCAGTCATTTGTAATGACAGCTTGGAGAATACTCCAAACGAATCTAACAATGCTCACGCTCCAGTGACTGACAGCACAGCAAGAGGAAAAATTCCAGCTTCCATGTGAGTGCAGGGAGCCTGACCTAGATTTTATCCTCTACAGCTTCAGAAGAGGAAACATTCTTACCTGTGTATTTAACAAGAAAAGAAGAGCAAGGGGAAAAAGTCATCTCCTGTTTGATTAGTCTTTCTTCAATAATTAAGATTTAGTCAAGGCACTCTGTGAGACTTCTCCCCTCTGCAGATGTCATCAACACTATAATGACTGGTTGCTCCTTCCCCTGTGTGCTCTTCCCTCTGTAATTACCCCCTTCTGGCCTGCTGCAGGGAGAGCTGTCACAGGGGAGCTGCTGCCTGCACCTTCCCCCTCCACCCCGCTCCCTGTAGGGGTCAGCCTCCTGTGGGCTGCTCAAACTCTTTCGTTCTGATACTGTTAATAGGGAAAAAAGTCTCTAGTGTAGATTTCCTTTTCTCTCCTTTCTTCCTTGGGATGCAGGTGCTGTGCTGGGCTCAGGGCACCGTGTCTGGTGCCTCCACTGGAGCATGGGCAAGGGCCAACAGAGCCTGGCCCCAGCATTGTCTCGTCCTCTGGGGGCAGCTGGAGAGGGCTTTTAGCCACTCTGGTGACCTGGTTGTAAATTACTGTTCAAATGCCTTTCCTCTATTCCACTGTGCTTCCTATACTTCAGCAGCTCAAGTTCTGAAATTAGAACAGTAGAGGATTACACACATGAAGGAAATTTTCAAATAAAAGTGGAGGATGAGGCAGATTGAATGACACTGAGGGTTGCTTAGTGTTCATTTGAGCTGTGATTTGACAAGTTGTTTGGTGTGGATATGGGAGAAATTTCATTGGAAGCAGGGTACTTTCAGCTTCCAAATTTGGATTTCCATATTGGGTCAGTTCCTAACTGCAGAACTCCTACTAATTGTGACTGTGCTCTGTGAAATAAATGAAAACCTGGCACTGCTGTCCTTGATCCACAAGCTTTCCATGTGTGTCTCATTGTTAGTTATTCTTTGGTGTAGTTTAACATTGTTGAACCAGCACAGGTTTGAAAGTGTTAGATGATGTGACAGGATTCGATTGACACAAGAGTGGCAGAATTAATTAGACTGGCTGAATTAATTAATCAGCTGAATTAGTTTGGATCTAAATTCCAGTTCTGGACACCTGTATTCATTTCAACTTACTGCCCTACTTAGACTTCTGTGACTTTGCTAAATCAGAAGAGAGAGGGTGCCTTTGAGAATACCTATGCATCCTGGAGAACAAGGGATGAGCCATCTGGAGAGCTCACATTGCCTTGCACATCCCTCACTGAGAGAAGGCAGCTGAGAGCTCTGCACTTTAATTGCCCTCTGTTCTTTAATTGTAAATCACACCAGCCTAAAGAGCAGGACTTTAAAAAAGCACAGAGCTTTTCTGAGGAAGCTCTGTGTGGAGTACAATGATACCTGCTCAGTGTAAAAGTCCTGTCACCTATATAAAATAATTCATGATGTCAGAACTAGGCATTTAATGTAAAAGTGGATTGGATGGGGTTGTAGGACTGGGAGAACCAGGCTCTTTCTCCAGCTCTGCTGCACAGCCCATGTCTGTGCACAGGGAGAGGTCAGTGTGATGTTTCCTGGGGTCCCAGCAAGGGCATGTTCAAGTTACAATGTGCAGCTTTGGTCATGGTGAAGGATGTTATAAGCCTGGAGGAGATGCACTAAGAACAAATGCTTCAGTACAGGATTTTCAAATAATGATTATCCAAACTCGTCCTATTGTATGTGGCACTGTTAGAGGAAGGACATGGCAGAGGCAGTGAGAAAAAGGAACATCAGTAAATTCCTGCTGGTCTTTCACTTGATGTCATTAACAGCAGCCGTTAAAAGCAATGAATTTTAATTTAAATCGGTAGGATGTTGTCAGCAAAATGAGAATGAAAATCAAAATTGAAGTTAGCTGGAACAGTGTGTACATAAATTCAGGTGAAGGTTTTGATTTGGGGCTTTTTTGATGAAGAAAGAAGTCAGCTGGCACAAACAGCTGCTGTTTTTGCACCTGCTTGTGGAGTGGGGGACAGGAACAGGAAACATCCTGGGGGTTAAGGTGTCTCCCTTCATCTGAAGGATCTCCCTTCACCTGTCAAAACTGTCATGAGTAATGTTTGGAGTAATGTGCTTCCCTTCCCTGCTGAGTTTATGTTAGTTTTTCTTTTTACAAGTTTGCTTTGCGGCAAGATTTTACATGGAAGTTTATAAACCAGAAAAGTATTAAAGTGGTCAGTGCCAACAGGTTTAACACGTGGTTCATGTGATCACAGCACACTTAAAGCTGAATTACTGTGATGGGAAAACTACAACCTTCTGCTTGTCACAGTTACTTCTGAATGATTAAAGGGAAACCTGAAAACTGGGAAGACATAATTTAAAGGCAATAGTAGTCACTAAAAGTAGGATCATTCCTGATATTCCATGTACAGAAATTTTTGCTAACTGCCTTTGTTTAGGAAGTAGATTAAAAAATCACTTGATGGCAGAATGCAATTGACAATGTGTATGAAATTAAGAGTGTATGAGGATATCCAACACCTACAGTTTGAGAATTGATACTGAAGAGGCTGCTTGAGAGTTACGTGGTTGAATGAGGTGCTGCATTAAGGGTAAAGATGTCCCATTTACTTGTAGCTAAATAGGATCAATAAATTCTAAAACCCACATATTTAATCAAGTCTATCAACCTTAGGTATTGTGTTTGCCTTTTGATGATCTGCCTTTGAAGGCTTTTTCTTTGGTTTTATTCTTGGCTGATTTTCATGCTTATAGTTTTTCTAGCAATGAAAAAGATTGAATTGAAAGGTCTCTGATATGTGATATGGTGATATGTGTCCATGTTCTAGGACTGTATTGTAACTAAGATAATAGCAATGGGAGAAAAATTACAGGGAGAAGTGGTCTTTTATTAAACTGTCTGATGTATGTTAATTTTAAAGTGAAGTATCAAGAAAACTATTTCAAAAGTTTTTGCTGAACAGAACATCAAAAGGTCCTTTTTTATTTGCACGACTCCTGTATTAAGTTGGATTGCACAGGCAACACGTTGTAATTGTATCCTGTTGTGTATAATACAGACCTCTACAGTTTGAGTAGGCTGTAGGGAAAAACCCAGCTAAGTGGAACTGCCTTGAAAAGAAAATTATAAATGTCACATCTATTATTTGGGGATTTTTTTGCATAACATAATTAACAGAGGTGGATAGAAAAGGCTTAAGGGATAAGATTGGCATCAGATGCCAGTGTACATTTTCCTTGTACAAGGAATTGGAGAATTCAAAACTGCTTTACAGAGGCAAGTAGTTCTGGTGCAAAACATTGGTTTATTTAATAAAGAATTAGTGTTTTGGGGATGAAAGTAATGGTATTCTAAAGAAGTGGAATTGAGTAAACTCAGTGTGCTTTATTTATTGCTTGCACATTCACAGTTACTGGTAATTAAAAAAGGTGTATGAAACCCCTTAGTCGCCACTAACTGCTTTATATTTTTCATATTACCCTGTAACAATTCAGCACATGCCAAAAGCCATTTCTTTCAATGTACTGTATTGCATTTCCCAAGCTGCCTTTCACTATATTGAAAAATGCATCTGTGTCTAATATTTCTTTATTATTGTTTTGCTTTCAGTTGATGGTTGCATTGACTGGTCAGTGGATCTCAAGACATACATGGCTTTGGCAGGTGAACCAGTCCGAGTGAAATGTGCCCTTTTCTACAGCTATATCAGAACTAATTATAGCATGGCCCAAAGCACAGGTCTTAGGCTTATGTGGTACAAAAACAAAGGAGATTTAGAAGAACCCATTATATTTTCCGAAGTTAGGATGAGCAAGGATGAAGATTCCATATGGTTTCACTCGGTTGAGCTGCAAGACAGTGGTTTCTACACGTGTGTTCTAAGGTGAGTATTGTGTTAAAGTCTAAATAAGAATGTGGGGATTATTGGTTAATAATGTATGGAGTATTAGATATTGGTTAAAAAAATAATTTTAGCTATTAGACTTGAGGTATCCATCCACTTAATAAATTTTCATTTTTTTATTATTGTAATTATATATGTCACACAATGCTTTGTCTCAAAATTAATTTCCCTAGTAATTATAGTTCTCATCCAGTAGCTATAATTAATGTGCTTTCACTTAATTACTTCTTTTTTTTTAAGTACAACATTTGCAAATTCTCAATTTTCTGTAAACCTTCAGAACCTTATACTTCTTAAATCATGAAGTATTTTGTTTAAGTACTGTTCTGTTTCAAATCATGTGGATTATTAGAGAGTTACAGTTTGAATTATTCTAATAGGATCAGGCCATGGGTAGTTATAGTTCTGTCTGGGTTTGAAGAAATGTTTATTTTAATATACAATTATGATTTATAATATATTTTAGCAGACCTCTCTTGGTAAGGCATCAAAATGCATTTCTCAGAAGTATCTTGGAACTGTTGGATGATCCTTAAATTAAACATGTGCTAGAGCTCGTGATTTCCATAATGTAGATGTTGATGTCATCTCTATGCCTAAAATGAGAAGATAAAAAATAGGAGGACTTTTACAGAATGAATGAATAAATATTCCTTAAATGATTCCATTTTGAATTAGAAGGAGTTTACAGATACTTTGTATGATTTGGTTTTAAACTATTCAGTTTCAGATAATGCTTGCTTTCTTTGTTTGTTGTTCCATACTGAAATTAGACACATTTCATGAATTAAATAACAAGTATTGCAGCAAATAACAGCGCTGTTCAGAGCCCAGAATCTGCTCACTGTCCATCTCTGCTGAGCCTTGCTGGCTCAGCTGCCTCAGAGCAATTTGATCCTGAGGAATGCTACTGAAACAAAGATTGTGCCCTGGATTGTGGTGATTCGTACTGGGCACCAATGTGGGTGCTGGATTGTGTTGCAGCCTTTGGAGTTATTATTTTATCAGCTCCTCTGTCAGAGGTTGGGTGTGATGTGAAGTTCCTGATTTTGAAATGTTACAGGAAGATGGTGATTTATATGTTTCAAGGGAGTCGTGCTTTTTTCATAAGAAGTCATTGTTGTGATAATCAAGTTACTAGTTTAATGATCTGAAACATTTTAATGCAAATCCTTTGTGAAAAATAAAGAATTGATCTTGGATCAAATCCTGGGGCATACTTTTTTCCGGGAAATTTCAAAACTCTGCTCATTTACATGACAAAGTAGTTTTGGTAACAAATGGGCAAGTTCTTGAATAATTCATGGCTTCCTCTCATTTTCAGCTAAAAACTATATGACACGCTTATTGGAAGGCATTACACAGCAACAAGATCCTCCTTGTCAGTTATGCAGTTTCCTTGCTTTGACTAGAACTTTCTTATATAATTACACATATTTTTGCCTTTTTCAGATTTATGTCAGAGTGCAGAATAATATGTGTAGTGGTTACAGATAAAAGACTGTATTTCTTCCTTTGCTGAATTAATTTTTTCTTCCAAAAGCGTGGCGATGTATTCTTGCTATTACTGTTTATGAAACCATAGGAGGCTTAAAATAGCTGAGGATGTAGCAATAGTAATTGATTTTAATTTCATTAAAATTGAGCTAGATGTAATGTTCTGAAATGTGATCACACTTCTGTGGGAGACTATCCACACCATTAACTGTGTAATTTCAGCTTTATTAATCCATTTTTTTTTTGAGAGGGATAAGCAGATGTTTGCGTTTTAGTCATTAACCAGGATCACCTGCTTTGTGAGAGTTAAAGAGGTCACAAATGAGAGCAGTAATTTTAGAATATGATTGTATTTTCTAGAATCAGTAACAATCTCTGTTACAAATGCCATATTTTGTAGACTGAATTAGCAGAGACTGGTAGATAGAACTTGATGCAGTGGAAGTGAAGAGGTGACTGTCTCCATCAGTGTGCAGCACTGGCTTTAGGGTTGCATGCATAGCTGAGTCTTTTGGTTTGGTAGCTGACAGAAAAAAAAATTAGGAGGAAAATGCTTTTGATTTAAGACAAAGTTTTAAATTTTTCTCAACAAAGAATTTTTCATTCAGGTTCTTTTAAAGAAAATCAGAAGCAATTCAATTCTAAATTGATGTCTTTCTAGCCACTCACCAGGGTTTTGTGAAGCCCTGATGCAACTCCCTGTGCTGTCCAAAGCGTGAAATCCCACATTTGCATGTCCCAGTAGTCAGTTCCACCACTTCAAGTCTCTTGCCTTGGAACTGTTCTGTTATTTGTGCTTGTCTTTGCAAAAAGGAGCAAGGGGTGAGACGCTCAGATGTGTTGCTAAGGCCGAGTGGGATGGGGAGTCCTGGTCCCAAAAGTTCATGGGTTGAAAAGGAGGACTCAGTCTTGATCTGGGAAGGCAATAGTGAGAGCTTTAATTTACTCCCCCCCAGTTTGTTACTTTTTTCCCAGTCAACACAAGATGACAGACAAGAAAACTGTATGGGGAATATGTCAACTATACTTTTCACTGAATTTCTTATCTGTTGAAGCGTTTCATCTCAATTCTTAAAAAAAAATAAAGTAAACGTGTTTTTCGAGAAACTGAATTTTTTGGTTTCTCACATGCACTCATAGGATCAAGGCATGACTATCAGTGAAGCAGAGTGAAGGAATTTTTCAGAAGCCACTTGAAAAGGGTGGGTACGAGCAGGTGAAGGATAGGCTGCTATGACAGTGATTTGAAGATGAGTAAAAATTAAATGTGTCAGTGAATTCTTTCTTATAGAGAACTGTCATTTCTGTTTTGTAAAATAACCTGTAATACTGCATAAAATTAAGGAGTATTAGATCAGCCCTTATAAATGAGGTTACTTTTCTGGACTGAAGAGATTTAATGTCATAATTTAAATGTTGCCTCTCCTTTATTAACCAATTAAACATTATTCCACAGACAGGTGTGGGGGTGTGTATATGATAGGAGGAATTTATTGTTGCATTAAAACCATTCTCACAATACATTTTGACATTGAGCTCACACTCAGGAGCAAACTGAAGTGTGACAATTTTTCTCCAGTGTTAAGCATATGAAAAGGTCCTGATTCTGCAAGGACTTTTAAAAAGAATGCAAAGTTGAGCTGTGTTAGCTCAGCCATGTGAATTCCATGGATCTTTGTTCTTGGATGCCTTTTTTGTGTCAAATCAGGCATATTGCTGCTGCACCCAAAAGGGATTCTATGTGATGGATAGCTGTGTATTTCCTTGCAGTTCCCAGGTAAATTCTGTGACATTTGTATCATGACTTTACTGCCCAGTGTGGAAATGCTGTGTTCTGGAGGTCTCCTTCCAGTACATACCTTGGATATGCCATTCATCTTCCAGCACCCAGCAATGCTACTTTCAGATAAAGCTGTTGACATTTCTGTTATGGAAGTTTGATATTCTGGGATTTTAACATCAGCACTCTGGATGGCATCTTCTTCACTGAAGAATTCAGACATGAGCTTCAAAATGAGGAAGCATCAAAACCAAACATGGAAATTACACTCAATCTAAATGCATAGGGTGGCCCTAAAGTTCTGACTATGTAGGACAGTTTTTTGCCAGATCATGATCTGCTTTTCCTCTCTGAACAAATATACATCTGTTTTTCTGTGTTAAAAACCTGTTTTTTAAAGACAGAGTGAGATCATCTTACTTGGTGAAAGAAAAGAAGACGAGCTGGGGAAGAAATCTCAGCAAAATTTACTCCAAATTTGCCCTCATCTCAGGACTGCTCATGGAAACCTTCTTCTAACTAGGCTTAGCTCCAAAACAAACTGTAGTAAGCATTTAAAGAATAAAACATAAGTACATATTTGCTTTTCATTAACTGTTAGTGAAATAAAATAACTTTATTCCCATAACGTGAATCAGGAGGGTTGAAAATCTGGGCTTCAAAAGGGTGGAGGGAATCAGGAGGAGAAAATTTGTGGTCACCAAACTGGCTAATGAAGCTAAGCCTTGATTTTTGTACAGGATGCAAAATAACAAGGAAGTGGGGGCCTTGAATGCCTATGGGGACAAAAGCATGCAGATCTGTAATACCAGCATTTGATGCCAGAGAATTGCTGACAAATCAGGTTAGGAAATCTGTGTATCCTTTTTCCCTTGCTGTATCCCTGTGAGCACAGCTCTTAATGGAGACCAGTGTTGCTATGGACATGCACAGAGGAATCGAGTCTTTGCTGAGCCATTGGTGAGCTATGGAGATACCACTTTCTGAGCAGTAATAAAATAGAGCAATGGTAGATTTTAAACCTTCTGGCTTTTGAATGTCTGTGGAGTGCATGACCAGCAAATCAAAATCAGATTTAGACAGCCTGGAGGTGCTGGCAGTAAAATCTGCGGCACAGCCTGTGTGCTCTCACTTCAAAGGGTGTTAGGCAGGGCTTAGGGGCTTGTAGCAAGTGCCTACCTGGAGTGCAGAATGCACCCATCAGCCCAGGGAAAACTGCACCCCTTCTCTTAGTGCTGAAAGTCTGGCTTCTGAGCAGCATGAAAAAAAGAGGTGTTTTCAGATCCAAACAGAAATATTGGACTAAGTCATAATGTGAAATTAAGTAGGGGTTAGGTCCCTTTCTCTGCAGCCATCTCTTGTAGTTCTTATGATATGTGTTTTAATGCAGTTCTTAATTTTGCTGATGGCAATACAGAATGTTTCAGGTGCTTTGACTTTGCTCAGCATTCAGCTGCCCATGGCAAAGGTGATTTTGTATCTCAAACTCTGTCAGGCAGTGTTGTAATTCCAGTTTAGCCACAGAACACTGTCTTCCATATCTGTTCTGGCAAGTGCCTTTTTTTCCTCACAGAATTACCCTGGAAAGATCTAAAGATGATACTTTCTTGTAGGCTTGTGTCTTTAATTATTGGATATCCAAGAGGAGCACATCTAAGTATCTGATGGATTACATCTATCAGTTATCTCTCAGCCTTGCACACTGGTATGTGATTTTCCTGTACAGTCCCAGGCATGCCTGTAGAAGCAGCAACATCTCACATTTGGAGCAAGTGGCACAGGCTGTTTGTTATTCTGTATGACACTAACATTAAATGCCACACATTAAAAAGGGGTGACATTTCCCACAATAAAATTGACTGATTCTGTATAAACAAATCAGTCTGAGATATAGTATTCAATACTTGAATTCAGTGCTACAGCAGATATATTATAAAGTCAGTATGATTCATGATAAAATAAATTTTTTTGAGGTTTTATCACTGAGTTATAATGTTTTGGCATTATCAAAATGCAGGGGAAAGTGGAATCAGAATGCTTCCACATTTGTATCTAGAATTCTGTGGAGACTGATGGTACTCCTGCAAATCATTTTGATGACATTGTCTTTATTGAGAGAAATCCGTTCTATCAAAGATTTCAAAGATTTCAAAGATATCAAAGATTTGTTTCTCTTCCCTGGTGATATGTATATTTCTGCTCACTCACCCTCCTCCTCTAAAGCTTTAAAAGAGAAATTATTCATCCTCTGTCGCTCTGAAAAACAATGTTTACTGTTGATGAGAAGCTGCAAGAACAGTCAGGGCTTCAAGCAGAAATATCCACGTTGCTTTGTGGTTGGAGGGCATCCAGTGGCTTCCCTGTTGCAGTGGCATGGACAAGAATGAGAACATTGTGTATCCTTCAGTTTTCCTAATAGTGAAGTCCCAGATTTAGACACTTTTAAAATGACTGACCTCACTTTGTAGTCTCTACAGGTTGTCATAACAAAGCTCCCTGTGCTGCAGTGCCTCAGTAATGTTTCAGCTCACTGTCACTGGTTGCTCCTGAAGTGCCTTCCCTAGCGGGCTTCAAACCTTGCCTAGAGCAGAGAAAGGAGGCAGTGGAGGGACTGCTTCCTCATGCATTCAGACTTTGCCTGCAGGAGAGCTGTTGCTGAGATGTTTCAGCCCTCCCCAGCCATCTCCTCTCCAACATGTCAGGGAGCTTTCATTTCCCTTCTGTTCTCCAAATAACAGTGACAATGTGCTCACCCAGGTATCATTCCTGTTGGAATTCCCATGAAGTCAGCTGTAACCACAACATATCAGTAGAAAAGGTTGTCTGTGTCCTGTGAGCAGACAGACAAATGGAAAGGTTTCCTGAGGAAATCCATCATGCCCAAAGTACAAGATGACAGAACCGCAGGGAGTTAAACTGATATTTGGTAAGTGATGCTGGAGGAAAATTTCTTCTTTTCTGGCCACCACTTTAAGGGAAGGCACAGCCAGGAGGACTCAGCTGCAGGACTCAAACAGTTCACATTGCAAGGACATTCACTTCATGATTCTTTCATTCCTTGTGTACCCTGTGAGACAATAACTGGTCCACTGGTTTCCTGCTTAATTGCCCATGTACAAACAGAGCAGGACCTGCCTTTCAACATTGCATCTGCAAAATAGGACTCATGTGCAGAATGAAGGATGTACTCCACAGGTTTTATTCCTCCAGGCAATAAAATCATTGAGGTTTAGCAATGCAGACAAGTCTGATGGGTGTCTTGGATGCAACTTTTGTTTTGTGTGCTAGGTGTCTAATAAAAAATGAAAGCATAGAGGAGTAGAGATGCTAATGCACACGTGTGTGTTTTGGAAGAAATAAAGGAGAGAGGATTGAGTCCTCTCGGAAACAGGGTATTGCAATTGCAAAATTATTGGAAGGGGATTTCCTAATACTGTCCTGGGAGCAATTGTTCCTGTGCCTCAGATTTATGTAGTTGGTAATGGGACTTTTCAGTAAGACAATGTGATTTAACTTTTATATCTAAGTTCTAATAGAAAAGTATTAGGAAATAAATGCAAAAGGGCTTAGTCATTTGCAGTAGCAAACTTTAAAGCAATTTGCTGCCTTGTAATTCTTAAGGACAAGGAGGGAATTTTCCCCTAGAGCAAACTCAGCCAATTACAGGATTTCTTTTGCTGGAATTGGGTGTCTGACGCTGACAGAGACCACCTACTTCATGAATTTAAGTGTGATATGCTGTAATAACTTGGTGTTCTTTTGGCTTCTGCATTTTTTCTGTGTTCTGTGTTGTATTTTCATATATTCAATTCTAACATTTAATGACTAACATCATTGAAAAGTTAAAAAAACCCCCGAAAAACCAGACCCAAGGAACACTGTTGGTCTGTCTGATTAAACGTAAATGTTGGGAGATTTTCTTTGTCTCTGGGTAGCCCCTGTTGAAATGACTGACTGGTGATTTGTTTTTCAGTTGCATCTGTCACAATGCAGGTCATCAGGACCAGTGCATGTGTGTGTGAAGGCACCTAGAAAAGAAATAGCTCCTCCTGACCCTAGCCATGTATGAATCAGCTAGCTGTCACTTCTTTTTCTTAAGACACATTTAAGAAGTGTAATACTAGAGATTGACCACAGCCACATCAAATCATAGCCACAAATTTTGGAATAATGAAAACATTGCTGTTACTGGCTGTATTGCTGCCTGTAGTAGGTACAGCCTGACATTTTTATGTCACATTTCCATCTTAAGATGATGTCCAAATTAAATTTAAACTTGGAGCTAAGCTTTGGTGAGAGAGACCCAACTGTGAGTACCCAACTGAGATGCTCTGCCCAGCTGCCATATCCAAACATCTTTTGTTCTTTGACCCAGGATCGAGAAGGACAAAAATTCTCTAAAGATGGCTAAACTCATAGCGAGGTCTTGCTTTTTAAGTGCCTCTGGTGAGAACTGGATTGTTGACAGGTGACTTGAGGAGACATTCCTGGATATCTATTTTTCAAGCTGTCATTAATGTGAGCCTTTTAAAATTACCTTTCAGTGACTTTGCTCAGAAGTTTTTTCTTTTGAATAGAGAGGGTATAGCCTTTCTTCACTGTAAAACATGGCCCTCTGGGACATCCACTATGTTTTAGTCAAGGTCAAATTGTCTTGTTTCTAGTGACTCTTATGCAGAGATTGGATCTTAGCAGAAAAGAAGCGCATAAAGAACAAAAATTCTCGGTGAGTGTTCCACACAGGTAATTTTTCTGCTTGGAAGGAATGGGGCCTTGAATGGTACCTCTGTCTGGATTCACCACCTCTTCCTCTATTGGAGAAAATAGAGATAAGAGCACTGGATTTGTAACATTGTGCTGGTTTATCAGTTAATTTCTGAGATCATACTTTCCATGATGTTATTTTCTTTTACTAAGGGGATCTTGAAAATGTGTCAGATGCTAAAGGAATGGTAACCTGGAATTAGGATTTCTCTTTTTCAGGCATAGGAGTTGATATCAGAATAACAGTTATAATGGCAACAAAAAAGCAAAATACAGGACAGGAATGTTTGGTACCTACCTTGGTACTAGGTACCACACACAAGCCACAGAATCACTGTGCCTCTTGGCCTTTGGTTCAGGGAGCAACTACTGCACTGTCAGCCTGCTCCTCTTCAGGTGTTGCTTTCTCACTTGACAAATTTATGAGAATTAAAAATCAAAAAAATTCCAAGGGTCTGTGATTTGTAACCTCTTACTCACTTGCACCATGGGTGGGAAATCGATATTTTCCAGACAATGACCCTGAATATGTAGCAGTGAGTGGGAGTAACTGAGAAATAAGTTAACACTTGAGTGAAACCTTGGAAGAGTAATTAATAATCTGTTTGTTTTTAAGATGTTACATTTGTGTGATCTGAAAAAAATGATGATGATAAACAACTCATTTTTCTTTACGCAGATCATCAAACCGTGACCTTAGTAACTATTGTGTGAACTATTGTGTGAAATTTGGACAGGAATAAATTTATTAAACTCTCACGGAGTGAGAGGAAAACAATCAAATGCTCGATTAAGTCTAAGAGCTGATAAAACAGCACATTTATAGAGCAGCCAGTATTGGATCTGGTTGTGCATTAATGCTTCAGATGGACAACGATGGTTGGTGGTGTAGTTAATTACAGCTTGTTGGAAGTTTTCTTTTATTTTCCCTTCTTTCTTTCAGGGAATTTTGTTCCTTTTTTTTGCCTAAGAGGTGATAATGACAGTACTTAAGAGACAAAAGAAGTGGTCAAGGTGGGGGGGAGGTGCTGCTGGTTACTCTCTTACATGGAAGGGTTTCTCTTTGGAAGGGCAGAGATACCATGAGATTTTGGCTGTGTGTTACGGGCTGGGCTCTGCTCCTCTCACTCTCTGTCAGAGGGGAATGATCAAGTGCTGCTACCATGGGGAGCCCAGCCCTGTACTGCTTCTCCTGCTGTGGGTGAGCCTTTGCTCGTGAGAGCAGCCACTGAACTGGGATCTCATTAACACCTGATCACACTGGAAAGGATCCTCACCATCCAGTTGGGTGCCTCGGGAAAATCCAGGACCCCAACACGGTCCCCCTTCCTGTGGGGTGCATCTCCCCAAGGTTTTCTGCCACTGCCTGGGCCTTTTTTGCTACACTTTAACCTCAGCATCCCTGGCCCAGCTATACTACACCTACAGCTACATTTGTGGCGTTTCTGCTAGGGTTTGTTTGTCACTCTGGGGTGTTCCCACCCCAGCTCTGCTCCGAGGTTCCCGCTGCAGCCCATTCCAGGCCCCGGCCCGCCCGCCATTACCGTGAGGGAGCCGCGGCCGAGCTCGCGCCACAGCGCCCCCTGCAGGCGTGGGGAACCATCGGCCCTGCCCGGCCGGGAGCCAGCAGCGCCCCTGCTGGCTGTGCCCGGAACTGCAGCGCAGGGGAAGGGGCCGCAGCCGAGCGAGGCTGTCCCTGGGGCTGTGCTCTGTTCCTCCTGTCCCTGGGGCTGTGCTCTGTTCCTCCTGTCCCTGGGGCTGTGCTCTGCTCCTCCTGTCCCTGGGGCTGTGCTCTGTTCCTCCTGTCCCTGGGGCTGGGCTCTGTTCTTCCTGTCCCTGGGGCTGTGCTCTGTTCCTCCTGTCCCTGGGGCTGGGCTCTGTTCTTCCTGTCCCTGGGGCTGTGCTCTGTTCCTCCTGTCCCTGGGGCTGTGCTCTGTTCCTCCTGTCCCTGGGGCTGTGCTCTGTTCCTCGGGGCTGCTGCTGCTGCTGCTGCCTTGTTCTACACACACATACCAGCAAAGAACTCTTGTTCCTTTCCCGAATCTTTGCCTGAAAGCCCCATACTTTCAAAGTTACAATAATTTGGAGGAGAGGGGGCCACCTTTTCTACTCCAAAGGAGGTTCCTGCCTTCTTTGGCAGACACCTTTCTTTCAAACCCAGACATTGCTGTCGTTGCTCTAACTCAAAATGAGCGAAGATGAATATACAGGTTGATCTATCCAGTCCTGCAGACAGCGAGCCAATAAAAATGTCATTAACACAGCCAAAGTGTTCAGGGACATGGAGAGAGATCTAAGCCTGAGGTGTGCTGTTCCCTAAGCACTGCTTTGATAAATACACTTCTCAGCTTTTGGATCTACCGCTGAAGTCTTAGAATGTAATAAAAAACCCCAGTACAATGAAAAATGAATCTGTAAGGGAAAAAAAACCCTAGTATGAATCCTCTTGTATAAATATGCAATTCAAAATTAGGTGGGGTTTTTCAATCTAGTAGATATAAAATATTCAACCACATTTCTACCTCCTTCCTCTTTATAAGAAAACCAATAAATATGGGTGGCTGGGAGTCATTCTGAGCATATTAGAGGCAAAAATTTTCCACTTGACTCTTTTAACTAACCAACCTCATTTAGCAGAAACACAAATGCAATAAAAAGGGTTTTTTTCCAAAGTAGTGAATATTTACTTTAATTTGAATTCAGCCTGAGGGCTGATTAATTGTCCTGAATCCAAAACAAGATGAAAAACAATTTAGGGACTGACACTTCAATTTCAAATGTCCTTATCCATTTCTTTTTATCCTCCCTTTTTCCCTTTTGTCCTTGCCTCTAAGTCAAGCCAAACACAGTTTTGCTTGCTTTTGTTTTGAGACCTGTTAAATTCCCTTGGTTCTCTCTCTGCTTTTCTATTGGGTTCAAAGCTGGCTTCAGTTTGTGGTTTGGCCAGCTCCAGGTGGCCTGGGGATTACAGATGCCTTGCCACCAGAACAAAGGAAACTGCTTTGTGAATTCTGGCAAAGTTCAGCCCTTCTTCCTTTTTCCAGTCAAGAGAGTAGGCCCAGTGTGTAACTATTCTCTTGAAATAGAGAATTACAGATCTTAGTTTCAATATGAAAATATAAGACAATTTTTTTTCTTTGCGCTGTGGAGTGGTTCTTTATTTTCCTCCCTCTTCTTGTTCCACATATGACCACTACTACTTCTTATAGAACTAGAACCCATTAGAAATCAGTTCCTATGGAAAGTGCATTGTTTGGAAACATTTCAGAAAAGACAAATTATTGGGAGACCTCCTTCCAGACCCATAGGTTTATTTCCTTTACATGTATATGGAAAATGTCGTCTGACAGGTTCATGTGGGTTCCAACATTCTCTACTTAGATACAGATTCTTTCCCGGCCTCACAATACTAAGATCACCACTGGAAGCCCTCAAGCATCTTTCTCATCCACCTGGAAGCTGTTTGCTTTTCATTCCTTTTGGCCACTGTTTCTGAAAGCAAAGCCCAGGTTACCTGTATCTTTGCTTTTGTTATCTGTTCTTGTGTCTGGCTTTCCTCGTTAAAAATGGCCATATAACCTTTCCTGCTGGCCAGAGACTGCTGGGAGCACTGACCTCCCCCACCAAGCTCTATGACCATGTATTGAAAACAAAAGTGAATCCTCTTTTTAATAATTCATAGGCCATCTGTTTATCTTCTGAAAGAAGAAAAGCAAAAATATGGGGTTTGTGCTAGTTTATCTACATACCTCTACCACCACCAACAACAAAAAAAAAACCCCAGGAAAAAGATCCTTGCCATAAACAACTTAATTGCAGCTCATGAAGGAGAGCACTTGTGGACACAGGGGTCCTGAAAACAACTGGGAAGAAAGAACTGGATGAGAGAACTTTTTAGGTGAGCTCCCATCAGTGCCCTGTGTGGCCAGGACTACACTGTTCCCGTCTATTTGGCAGGTGGTAAAATCAAAGTTGTACCAATCCTCTTTGTGATCTCCCTCCTGAGTTCTCCCTCAAACCGTCAACTTTAGAGAGCACCTTTGTGCCTCCAGAACCCACAAGGCAGGGAAGACACCAAGAAAAAATCAGCATGGATGCAGCAGCTGCTCAGAGAACTGAGATGAAATCTCACCCCCAGCCTTGGGGAGCAGCTTGCCCAGCACGGGAAGGAATGGCTCATGACTTTGGCAGACTTCAGCTCCCAGGCTTCTTCAAAACTGAGAAGAACAGCAAGGTTGATCAAACTACTGATTCCTTTTGCACGTGACTTGAAATATCACTGTTTTCCAGAGCTGACTAGATTAAAGGAAGATTCCTGCTTCAGTCACTGACATTCCTGTAGAAATTGCCCTTTTCTGGATTACCAGCAGTAGCAGTAATGTGAATGGCTGGTGAAGAAACATCCATGAAGCTTTCAAGTCTATTGCTTTTGGCTTAGTGAGGGCTTTCTTCATCATGAGCCTGAATAGATTTATTGTCTTGGTCATGGAGTGTGAACAAAAGTGATGGTACTCACCAGGCACTTAGTTTCCTCAATTCTACTCAATTCTAATTGTAACTAATGAAAAGCATACTGCATTTTTAGGTTGTGGTTCCAGGAAGCGTTTTAAATAGAAGTAGCCTCCAGCACTGTTCAAAATGCAATCTAAATAATGCAAGATTGTTAGGAGAAAATACAGCACTATTAAATAACACCAAGTAATGGACAACTATTCAAAGACATTATTTTTTATTAGCCCGGATCATTATTACCGAGCGCATGTGACCTTATTTGCACTCAGTAATAGTTATGTTCATTCAGGAAAGCCAAATAATCATTACTGATTAATTGCTATTGATTATACTGGGTGGTTGTATCCATATTTTATGGATTTTCAGTGCTGTAAAAACTCTCAAATATGTTTTGTTTTCTTCCTACAAGAAGGCTAACCCCTTTCAAAAGCTAATTTAGGAGAAAGTTGACTTATTTTCCTTAAATTATATAATCTCACTCCAAATGATGGATTGTTTTCAGTCCATACAAATTTTTTTTCAGGTAAAATAATATGTTTTGTGCAGTTTGTGAGAATGAGACTTTATTATAGACTCCCAACTGAAGCATATCACGTCAGTGTGAAAGTGAACCTTTTCACTCAGAGGTGAGGGAATGGACAAAATGGACTGATTTTATCACAGAGATGTACAGGTGGCATTTTGAGGAGAAGTGAATAGGAAGGACCAAGTCTGTGGTTTTACTGAATGCATAACACTAATGATGCTGAAAATGGGATATTTCTGAAGATTGCCTCCTGATTTGCCTTGCAAATGGCTCTGTCTGCCAATACCTGCTCATGCCACACCTTTGACAAGAGCCCATTTGCAGTGTTTTTCCAGCACTTGTTTAGGATGAAACTTTGACCTCTGGTGAAGTGTCCCTGTAGACCTTTTTATTTTCTTCTCAACTACAGGCTCACTTGACAGAAGGAAATGTAACAGAAGATTTGTCATGGAACTTGTTGGATTTCTTTTTAATAAAAAACGCTGTCCTGGGTCTAGTTGGTGGGAGTGAGCAGCCAGCATCTTAAGTGTCAGGGTGTGACTGATGGATCACTTTCCACGTGCACAGGCACCCTCTGGTCTTAGCTAAAGCAGTTTGGGCAGAGCTGTGATAGAGGAGGCAGTGGCAAAGCCAAGATAGCTGCCTTCAATGGGAGTAACCACCCAGCATGACTGGCTTGTTCCTGGCTTTCTTGGTAATGGTACAGTCAGTTTAAATGACAGAATGATGCACTCTGTTATAATGTGGCTTTTTCTCCATGTCACAGGGAGAGGAGCAGAACTGGGCTGCAGCTGCCCTGCCCAGAGTGCCAATGCCCCACAGTACACCTGATTTTTGTGACAGGAGTTGCAGCCATGGACAGTCCATGCTGGAGCAGGGGAACACATGAGGAGAAAGAGGTGGTGGGGGAGATGTTATAGACTAACCACAACCCCCAGCCCCACTCCTGTGGGGAGGGAGAGGTAGAAGAAAAAGAGGATGTGAATGGAATGTGTTTTAACTTCTTTATCTTTCTCACCATCAAGCCTATTATAATTTGCAGTTAGTTAAAATATTTCTTTTCCATGTGAAGTCTGTTTTGCCTGTGACAGTAACGGGTGAGTGGTCTCCCTGTCTTTTTCTTGACCCACTAGCCTTTTCATTTTATTTTCTCCTCCCCATCCCATTGAGGGCAGTGAAGGGTGCAGCTGGTGGGAGGTTGATGGCTGGTCCAGGCTGATCCACCACAGTATCATGTGCTGTAGGATTTTGTACAGGGGTTCCTTCTCAGGGAGAAATCTTTCCTGTCTGATGTCCTTTAACATCCAGCACATAACCCTTTTTCCCAAACATATAGCACTGCACGCTGGAGTGAAATCTCCCGAAGGTGGGAGAGAACAAGGGTGAGGATAAGTGTGGGGGGATACAGAGGAAATGGGACAGTGTATCCTGACCAACATTTGAGGTGCCAACAGGTTCCTGTGTTCACAGACTTGCAAGCTCAAAAGAGCTGCTGTGCTGGGTTGGATCACTTGTCAACAATATTTCTTCAAGGTTCTGCATAGTCTTCACAGTCAGACAGAAGTGAGCCTTTATGTTTCCTAGTAATTCCTCTGTGCTGGAAATGCACAGCATGGCTGTCACTATTTGAATGTGTCACTCAAGTGTTTGTGAAAACGAGAGCTTAACAAACAATCTTATTGTGCCAAAACAAACGTGGTGAAAAGAAGGCAGGATAAATAAAACCATCTTTCTATCCCTGCAGAAACTCAACATATTGCATGAAGGTGTCCATGTCCTTGACGGTAGCTGAGAATGAATCTGGACTTTGCTACAACAGCAAAATCAGATATCTGGAAAAATCAGAAGTCACTAAGAGGAAGACAATATCCTGTCCTGATATTGAGGATTACAAAACAGCTGGTCAAGAGCCAGATGTGGTGTGGTACAAGGTAATTATCACTGTCTTATTGCTGTTATGCTGAAACTGTTCAAAACTTTCAGTCTGAGGCTTAGAGTTGACTTTCTTCGAGGCATAAGTGGTTTGTGACTGGTCTGGAGAGTGTTCTCCAAGTGTGACAGTTTTGCAGGTAAAACTACCCAGCACAGTCATTGTCCAACAGAAATCAATATCAATGAGGATGTTCTGTGAATAGCTCACAGGACTTCTCTATCAGCATTCCCAAACCACAGTGCCTCTGTACCAGTTTGTGCCTGGCTGTGGTGTCTCCCTGCATAATACTGGGGTAGAAACCAAGGGAGGCACCTGCAATGGAGCCAAAGGTGTATCAGCAGTGCCAACTTCAGTTGTGCTGCCCAGTTATTTTTTATGGAGTCCACTGGGTAATTTCACCAAAGTTGTAAATTTTTTGCCAAAGTCTCCTGGAGTCTGCACAGAAGTCTGCTGAGGTTCGTTGAGTAACTGTCGTGAAGTCAGTTAATTTTAACTGAGGTCAGTGAGCTACTTTTACTACTGCCAGGTAACTCATCTGCCTGCACTTCCTCCAAGGCCTGTCAAGTGTCATGCACCACTTTGTTCAGCAGATGTATTGGTGATGCGTTTCTGTAGATCCCTAAGAAAGCAGGAGAATGAGTGAAATATGGGTTGGCTGGCAAACATCAGGTAATGAGATCACAGCATAGTCTAGCAAATTTTGCCTGTTGTCTGGACTTGGGACAAAATTTGATGTTTGAAAAGCCCTCAGGTATTAGTTGAGGGCTAATACCCTAAACTGCAAGAAACAGTAGAGAAGAATAAAGAGCTGAGAGTCAGAAGGAATCAGAAATTGTTGGGCAAGAGGAACAGTTCAGTGGGGTCAGTGGAAAATAGAGCTTGGATTGTACGTGTTTAGGATAAGCTTGGTTCAGGTCATAAAGACAGAAACATATAAACTACAGTAAATTCACGAATACAAGCCGCACTGACTATAAGCCGCATCTCTGGGTGTTGGCAAATATTTCGGTTTTTGTCCATAGATAAGCCGCACACGAATATAAGCCGCTTTGTCGTTCGCAGCGAGGACCCGCGTGCAATTAGTAACAGAACCGCGGGAGGGCGGGGTTTACTGGCTGAGCTAAGGCTGTGCAGGCTCGGCCCGCTAGGGGCCGCTGACGGGGCCAGGTGGCCCAGCCCGGTGCTGCCGCTCGGGGCCGGCCGCCGCTGCCACTGGGCTCGGTCACCCCGGGTCGGCGCTGCCCCGCGGTGGCAGGCAGGGACGGAGCTTCCCCTGCTCCTACGGCAGCGGCGGTGGGCGGGGACGGAGCTTTCCCGCGCCCGTGGCGCCGGCGGCGGGCAGGGACGGAGTTTCCCCGCTCCTGCCGCGGCGGCGGCGGGCGGGGACAAAGCACCCCGTCGGCTCCCTGAGCCGCGGCAATGGCTGCGCGCGCTTCCCCCCCCCTCCCCGGGCCGCAGCAATGGCGGCGCGGGCTTCCCCCACCCTCCCCGGGCCGCGGTAGGGGCGGCGCCGGGCCCCCCCCGTCTCTCCCCTGGGCTGTGGCAGAGGAGGAAAGAGAGCTCTCCCGCCTCTCTCCCCACCCCCCCGTGCTGCCTACAGGGAGCCAGGCTCCACCCGCGGTGCAACAAAGTAGCGATTTGTAACAATCGCAAAATGCCGACTTTGCAGCTGCTCGGCTCAGCACTCTGGCAGGCACTTCTGAGGTTGTATTAGCCGCTCCTGATTATTAGCCGCATTTCCGGTTTAGGAGCAAAATCTTAATCAAATTGGTGCGGCTTGTATTCGTGAAATTACTGTAGTTAAAACCTAAATTTGGAGTGCTTGATTTGCCAACCTTAATAGCATTCTTTAAAGACAGTTATTTTGTATGACATAAGTAATATGGGCAGACTAGCAGATTTTTTTCCTCCTTAGCAGGTTGCAGCTGAAAAGAGCAATTATAAAATTCATCATTTATTTGTTTTTTTACAAAAATCTCACTTGATATATCTTATAGTAACAAAATGTGTGCCATAACCCACTGTTAGTGTGAACAAAGTTTTTCTTTCAGCAATTGATGCTCTTTCTCTCAGCATATGGGTTGATATCTTCAGTACTGTTCATATGTCAAATATATTTAGTTAATCATAGAATATCTTGGGCTCACAAGGATATTGATTCCAGTTTCTGGCTCTGCACATGAAGTCTGAAATCTCAGAGCAAAGAGGATACTGAAGAGAAGTTGCTTCTTGCCCTCTCTACCTTGGTATCACTGAACACCAGATCACTGAAGATCTCACTTTTTTGCAAAAGCACACTGAAAAATAGTCTGGCAGAAATTATCTTCAGCTGTCATGGGGCAGAAATGAGTCTATAGAAGATGCATGTGCAGCCCCACACCAGCAATGCTTTGTACTGACCAAAGGAGTGGAAGGGTCTGTTCCATATTCCCACCCCTATTGTCTGGGTGTCACACACATGTTGTGTGACAGCAGCTGGAGTGACAGCTGACAAATCATCACTGAACACAATTTATGTCATTGGATGATAACAGTGAGGCAATGGAAGTGGACAACCTTTAGTCTGGCTTGATAGTGAAAAGAGACAGAAGTGAGATTAACTACTACATACACCTTCTTATCCATAATTAACAATAATGAGTTATCAGTTTGGCTCTTAGAGAAACATCTTTGCTACCTGGACCTGAGTCAGGAAGCTCAGCAGTGTGCAATTACAATATTAATGCTGCACAGAAGGTGTGTATGTCAGGTTATGCCTTGAAACAAATTTCTATACAGAGTTTTGGATTATTCTAGAGAAGTCCAATTTCTAGGAAATATATAATTATATGGATTTCAAAATAATTTGGTGAATACTGGGGTAACCCCTACAAACTGCAGTCGGGGACTCATGAGCATGCTGTGGGAGACAATGTGAGTAAGAAAAAGCAGGTCCGTTCTCCTGAAGAATAGTGTGAAGTGTTATCCTGCCTTAGGATCTGACCCTCACTTTCCAAAGAAGGCATCCATTCTGGTCATAGCACAGTAGATCCTCAAGTTTTTCCCCCCTACCTTGGATTTTAAGCTTGATGTGTACATAAAGGCACCTTCTTGAGTAAATCTGCTCCAGAGGCACTCGTGGGAGCCAGGGGGGAGGAGGGGATTTATTCCTTTCCATTATGCTGGAATATTTAGAGATTTTCACCCAGGCAGGGAGTATAAGTTGTTCAAAATAGAACACTAGATAGATAAATAAATATGAGGAAGTTCTTGAGATTACCTTCTTTAACTCTTCTGATGAAAAGAGAAATCCTTGTGTTCATGAGAACCTGCCAGTTCACTGGTAGTCAGGGAGTTTGGAGTTGTGACCTATAAAATACCATCAGACAGAACAGTGATGATGCCAGCCCACCATGTGCAGAACCTACTCTGCCTTCCAAAAGCCTTCTTTGTGTTGAGGGATTAATGAATCTGAGCTAGTAATTGCATCAATTTACTGGGAGTTAACTGTAATTTAAACATGTTCTTAATTATGCCTGAATAGAATTCCACATGCACACTCAGTATGTAATATAACATTTGCTGTGAGGATTTGTTTTAACAGTAGTATGAACTTCACTTTTGGCTAGAATTACACTGCATTAAATATTTATTCTTAAAGATTTCCCCAATTAATGCCATTGATATATGCTCAGCTCAGCTATGCCTGTTAGAACTGTTTTGACAAGACATATGGGATTTTTTTTTGAAGTAAATGTGTATGTCAAGGCATGATTGAATGAATGGGATTTAAGAGAGCAGTTTCATGAAAAATCAGCTGGCAGAAGGAAAAGGTATATTACATCTTGAGTGTGGAGTCTTAATCCATTTTCATCATGTCTTTTCTACTACTGGGTTGAAAGGAGGGCTAAGAGAACAATCAAAATGTCAGATGAAGGACAGGTATTTGTTATCTACCTAGAAAAACAGACTTTTGAGGTACTGCCACTTAGATTTCAAGGAAAAGGAAAAAAAGGATAATAGTGCATTCCTTAATTACTGGGGGAAAAAAAAAAAACAACCCAAGAACATTTCAGATGTCTAAGGAAAGTAAATAGCCTGGAAAAATAAACCTGCAGATTCTTCTAGCAGGTAAGCATATTGCAGAAGCAGGAAGAAGCAATTAATTGATTAAAGCCTTTAGGAAGAATTTAGAACACCTCCCAGTCCCTGAAGGAGGCTTGGAAGATGATTGGAGAGGGATTTTTCACAAGGGCATGTAGTGAAAGGATGGGTGGGAATGGCCTTGGGCTGAAGGAGGGTAGATTTAGATTAGATACTGAATTTTTTCTTATGAGGATGGTGAGGCACTGGCACAGGTTGCCCAGAGAAGCTGTGGGCTCCCCATCCCTGGAAGGGTTCAACACCAAGTTGGATGGGGCTTGAAGCAACTTGGTTTACTGGAAGCTGTCCCTGCCCATGCAGGGGAGTTGGAATGAGATGATCTGTAAGGTCCCTTCCAACCCAAACTATTCTGTGATTCCATTAAATGAGTCAAACAATTGAGCATTTACCCTTTTAGGGAAATTAGCAGACCTCTGACAGTAAAATCTAGGTATTTTTCACAATATTAAGACTAGTAAGAATTTTGTTTCTCAGCCATTTTCCAGCTTCTCCCCTTTATTGCTTTTAGTTTTGTGTTTTGTATACATGAACAAGCCTTTTCAACATACTTTTTTAAAGCCTGCAGAGTCAGCAGAATAAAAAATAATTTGCTGAAATTTGGGAAAGAAAGCCTTATAAATAATCTTTAATAGGAAGTATTTCAAGAAGATACAAAAAGAAATAATTAGAAAATTAGTGGTACAATTCCACCAGAACAATTCCTCTATGTAAAATCACATTAGCACAAACATTGTTTTTGCTAAATCGTTAATCCTCATAGTAGTAAAGGTGTCATCCTCCTTAATGCAAACTTGTATATAAAAATATAAAGCATATAGAAATGTATCTTCCATCTCTTTGTTCCCATACTTTAAAAAATGAAGTAGAGACTATAAAACTGGTAACACAGGTTATTTCAGTGCTGCACGAATGGGTGCATATCTGAAATATGCTTACTTTGTGTGTTCTGGGAATTGTATTCCTTCTAAATTAGGATTGAATAGAACTGAATCGTATTCTTTGCCCAGTGTTCAGATTTAGTAACTCCGAGTAGATGGCTGATGTACCTTTCAATAGAACTAAAATATTGAGCTCAAATCAGAAAGGATTTAATGGCATTTCCTGGCTCAGATTTCTGTCCTCAGTGAGTCCCAGCACAGTAGATGGGGTCTGGATTCTGGTCATTCTCTATCACTAGTGTGAGCTAAAGTTCACTTGCAAGACAAGATGTTGCTTCTCTTATAGCTGTACTTTGGAAACAGAGAGAGAATCTGATCACATTAGAACTGAATCTGGCCTCCAAGGGACAGGGAGAATTCTTCAGTGCTCCCTTTTCAAGTACAAGGCCAGAAACTCTCAGTCCTGTCTTTTGTTTCTCTATTGTTGTTCTTTAATTTAGAATCTGACATGGATTCAGAATGCTTATGGAGTCCATGAAAAATTTATGCTTGTGTCATGCTGATCTCTTACTGTGGTACAATATATTTGCATGTTGACGTATTTTCTTGTTTGGTTGTTTTCTTAAGAGAAAGCTTTGTTCTATTTTGTTTTCTGTGTTTCTGACACTGCTGTGGCAGATGAGCAGAAAATGGGGCACAGGTGTGGGCATGTCACCAGTCTCTGAAGTTGCTGAGCCTGATGTAAGTGATGTGAGACAGCAGCAGTCTGAGAGCTTATTCCAAGCTGCCACCCTGAGAGAGGGAGTAGAGGGGCACTGAAGGTACTCAGACCCTGTGCTGCTTTCTGTTTCCTGGGTACAGGATTAGCCAGAGCCTCTGGAACTGCTGGCACTGCTGAGTGCTTTAGAGAACTGGAAAAATATGATTTTTTTTGCAGTCAGAACAGGCTTGATGTTAAAGGTATTTAGAGACAATAAATACATATCTCAGGGTGCCATTTTCAAGAGCTGATGATTAGATCTGACCCATGCTTTTAGTTCAGAGCATTCCAAGAACAATTCAATCATGAGTTCATGTGGAAAGTGACTGATCTGCCTGCAAGGATCCAGTGTATTAGGAAAGGGAGAGCTCTTCCTGTACTATATCACACCCTATCCAGAAGGACTCAAATACTGTTCCAGTGGGACCACAGTTTGTAGCAATGAGCCTAAATCTGCCAAACAGCAGCTAAGGACCGTGTGGGTGAGGTCTGTGAGAGCTGCAGGGTGTCACTGCCGTGTCCTGCAGCACAGGGTGCATCTCAGGGTGATGTTGAAAATTCCTGGTGGTGGGAAAGGGCTGAATCAAAGCTCATCAGGTGCTGGAGAAGCAGTGATGAAAAACAAGGCTGTGAGGAAACCAGCCTTCTGAATTTTCTCAAAAAACTGCTCTTCTTCCTGTTTTCTTCTTTTGGTAAATGGTTCTGGCCTGGGACTATGCAAAGTTTGCCTTCAGACTCACTCTTAAGAGATGTTACCTTTACTCCCTTCAAATAGAGATGTATTTTATGGTCCATCCTAAAGGAGAGGTCTTGGCAGTTGTTAGGAAGAAAAAAAAGATACTTAACCATTGCTTGAGGGCACCATGTATTAAACACAGCCTGTGTGATACAGTAGGAATAACTGAACCTTAAAAACATTTCTGTTTAATTTCAGTCTTCAAATTAATTCCAGTTTCAGATCTCTCTGCTTTCTGAAATTATATTTTAATTTTAATTGCAAAATATACCTAGGTGGTTTTTTCCTTATGTATAATACCGAAAATCTGGTCAGGCTACACTGTCTTATTTTGTACAAGCCAGGTAATTTTGGCACTGGGTTTTTTCCTACAGGAATGTCAGCCGAAAATGTGGAGAAGTGTTGTAATTCAGAAGGGAAATACTCTTTTAATTCAAGAGGTCCAGGAAGAAGATGGAGGAAATTATACCTGTGAACTAAAGTTTGAAGGCAAGCTTATACGAAGGACGGTTGAATTTAAGGTTACTGGTAAGAATCTTTTTTCTATGCCAATAGGAAAAAAAATAAAGCTTTGAAATAATAAGGAAAAAATGGTATTAACATGTCAGTGAAACCTGTCAGTGAATCTGTTTGATAGAAGTAAGTCCAAAGCAAATCCCAGTAGCTGAGCAGTCCCAGACTCAGGGAAGGTTATATCAAGATCTAAAATTCTACAGAAGAGTACTTCTACCTTTTGCTCTTTACAAAACCTGGAAATGCTCTATATTTTTAAGCTTTCATTTAATTTGTGGTGATCAGCTTTCCTAGTCTAGGGATTGTCTTTAGTGAAGAGCATGGCACAACCTATTCCAAGAATGAAGTTACCAATATTGGACTGTCAGAACAAAGTAACCTGCTTGTAAGGAGGTCATACACTCTGAGGTTCTGACTCCGTGCAGTATTTACCAGACAGTATTTTTCTGTCTATTTTTGCCAGGTACCAAAAATGAACAGTTAAAAAAAGTATTGTCTACCAATATATTCCTGCTCCCTTTTCATCTCACTGTACAGTATGGCATCTGTAATTATCATTTTGCCTTCTGTGTCTGTGGAACTTTGTAAGTACCTGAAAACAGTTGAGGTTTTCTTCAGCCCTTCACACAAAACCTTGTAAACAACTGGTTAGATATTTTCCCATATGCTGATAAAAACAGGGCCCTACTCAAAGCAGTGACTGGTAGAATTCATCTTTCTTAAATCAAACTGAATTATTCCATATGATGTTTCTAATATGTTCTTGAAAAAGTCTTCCCTTTATTTGGAGTGGAATCTGTTTTGTTATTCTTATCATTATTCCTCATTTTCAGTGAGTTTTTCCCTCTGTGCCCTATGTCACATGACCCTTTATTGTCCATTTTTGACCATGGACAGAACTCCAAAGTATTGATTTGACCTACCTGACTCTAGAGCTGGGATCTGAATGGAGGTATATTGAATGAAGACACAATACCTTTTTGTGGAGAGTTGCTACCCTAAGTAGCCTGCTGGTTTTCAACCAGAATGTGAACTAAGTTTGACAGAGTAAAAATGAGATGCATTTAACTCAATTTTTCATGATGGATACTCTGTGCTCTCCCTCTCATCATGACCTTGCTAGAAGTCATGTGTTCTCTTTGTTATTAAAACACTGTGGTGTCTTTATACTCCACAATTTAAGGAATTTGTCCTAAACTAAATACAGTATTTATTACAGTTATTTCTCTTATTAAAAAGTTTATTATTTAAAATGTAAATATGAAATATAAGTGTTATCCTTTTTGAAAGATGCTTAAGAAGCAGACTTTTTCCCTTTTAATTTGGTGCGAACTCGTGTTGCATTAAATTTTGTTTAGTTTATAAAAGCACATATGTTTGTTAACACCTTTTCCAGATGAAAATGTTTGGGAGACATATCTGATATTATGTGTTTGCTAGTTGGATGTCTCTAGATATCTGAAAGAGGCTAGTAAGTTTATGTAAAAGAAAACCTGAAAAGGTGGATAACTACAATGTACTAGAACTAAACTATAAATGTAATAGAACCATGTCAGCGTATTATTTCACAGCTTGGTTGAGTAAGTTTGTTTCTCCTATTTTGGTTCAGTTTGTGAATTTCACATGTGTGCAGGTTTAGATCTTTGAGAGGGAAAGGTAAAAGAAAACTTTTTGGATTGCTTGTGTTGTGTGGGGCTTGTGTCCAAGCCAGGTGGGGAGGTGCTGAGGTCAGATCACAGGCTGGCAGCAGGTACATGACGTCCTCAGGGACTTGGTTGAATAAATGTTGTGGCCCTTCATGGACTCACCCCAGTATGTCCAGATCTTTCTTGTAATGGAATTGGTGTTGCACTGGGCCCCATTTTTCATGAAAATGAGTTCTCATCAAAATACTGTACCAGAAGAAGCTAGAGGGAAAACCAGAGCTCTGACTTCAGAACCTGGTGGTCTTTAAAATCACTGTTAGCAAATACTGCTGAAGGCTGGGATAGAATTGTCTCTGCTAGACTGCAACACAGATGTGGAGAAAAGGATCTTGCCTGCTGCTTTCTTGTGAAGGAGCTTTGTAATGCTGTTTCTATTATTGGTATTTATTACCATGCCTGAACTGACATTTATTGACAAGTGTCTGAGTTCCTCTAACATACAGATTTTGAACAGAAATACTCTGTTGGACACTACTAGCAGCCATGGCAGCCTGAAATTTTTATTGAAGAGTTATTCTGAAAGTGAAATGGGTAACTCCATGTCTCCCTTGAGAGGAGAGATGCATTGCCATGGAGAGAGAGGAAGCTGGCTTAGATTCCCTGTCCATGTCTTTTAGGCATTTGCTAAAGTACACAGTACAAAGTACACCAGTTAGGTGGATGAAATTATTTATCTCTTGATTGTAAGACAAGGATCTTTTCTTCTTTGAAGTCACATCAAATATGGTACATGAGGTTTTTAGTCCTTTGTGAAGATTCTGGTAGTTATGTAAGTAGCAATATGAAATATTTGCTATTCATAGCTAAATGCAGAATGGGCATCTCAACAGTAAAACTTGAAACCAGAACAAATGCAATGCTGTCATAACAGAAGTTACATCAAAAGCTTTAGGAAAATTTCAAGGTGCAGGAGCCAGATGCAGCATTTTAACTTGCTGTTGGTGAAACTAATCAGAATAGTTAATGAGTTCCCAGACAAATGCAAGAGTTTTGCTGAAGATGTGATCCCTCAAGCCAGCCTGATCAAAGTTAGCAGCAGACAAGAGAGCAGTTGTGGGCCTGTTTGGTATTTTTATCAGTGTTGCCTAGGAATTTATTTCAAGTAGAGGCTTTCAAAGGGGGACACAACCCTGCTCTCATTATTTAGTTATCCAGCAAAGTCCAGTGATGTCATTAGGGCTATTAGAAGGTGCTGACTTAACTTCCTGTGCCAAAGTGTCAGCACAGTTGTCTTAGTGACTGTTCCTGTGGCAGGGAGCTGCAAGGATAGCATGTGCTTTCCTTGGATCCTGTCTGGCCTTCTGGCCTTTGCAGACCCAAATGGAAGATGTCTGTGGGCCAGTTAGAGGTAGGAGGGGAGTTCCTTCCTCCCTTTCTTCTGTGACTAGGTCATGATATGAGCAACTGTGAGATAATGTGTAAGCAAGAAATCTCAGGAGTCTTAGCTGGAAACTGAAAGCTATCAGGGTGTGATGCCTGGCCAGGGGAAGACAGACAGAGGGACCTGAGTGGTGTTGGTAGGTGAGCAGAGCAGAAAGCAAACAGGCCAGATGGCATTTGCAGGAAGGGGCAGCTGGACACAGGGCTGGCAGTGTCATCGAGTGCCTGCACTGGGTGATGAACAGCTCAGAGTGCTTCAGTTGATAAAAGGCTTCAGATAAAAGCTCTTCAGGGTTTTAAGGGAAAGGCTTGCAGCCTAGAATATATTTGAAAAAATATTTTGACATGAAGTATTTATAGGGACAAAATCCTGAGCTTCAATACAGCACTAATGAGCAGTGCCTAAATCTTGGTGTTTGGGTGCATTTAACAATAATAGATTGTCAACAAACCAGCTTTTTCATCACCAGTTCTTCATGGATTTGTTATACCATGCAGACAGATGTGAAACGAGTCTTGTCAGCCTTTTTTGCTGAAGAAACATGACAACAGTGTTATCTCTTAGCAAATAGCACATAACCCTTCAGTCAATGTAAAAAAAATATATTGACACTATTCCACTTTGCTTTTTGGTAGCTTTGGTGTGACAAAAAAAGTGAGATTAGAAACTGTGATCTAGGATTCTAAAGCATAAAAAACTCATTTTTTAATTAGATACTACATTAGAGTGCACCCATTTAGAAAAAAGCTGAATGCACTGATATAAAGTTACAGATAATCTACATTATTAGAATTTATTAAAATTGCAGTTACAGTTATTCAGGAATATCAGCAATCAGAAGCATGTTAATGAGTGCCAGTGTTATACTATTCAGATTAAAAGAAAAAAACCCCAAACATAGAAAGTAATGTTGGCTTTGAAAGGCAATTTATGCATCTTCCTGTTTTCCCCAGCCATACCAACAAGTTTGCTCCATCTTTATGCACAGCAGTGTTTCAATAGCTTTGAGAGTGAAAGGGTGCCATTGTGAAAAAACACCTGCTGTGTTTACTGCTCCTTCAGCACACTTTGTGCTTGGAACACTGTGCTCTGTAAGGGCACAGGCTGAGAAGAAGATGCAAGGAGACATATCTTGGATGTTTGGGAAAGGAGGATGCCTCTGAGAAGGGAGCAAGACCTGCTCTCATGGCGTGGCCCAGGTGCCCTGGCAGATGAGGCTGTTTTGGAGGATGCATTTCTTCAGGGACAGCTGTGCCAATGGGAGAGGTTGCCTTGTTCTTTCTGCTGCCTGTGGAAAGAGGTGATTTGTGAGCTTGTACTGGTGAATTATTTTCCAGTATGACAGCAGAAGGTGTCCATCTGACCAACTTCATAAACTGCAGGAGCTCTGTCCTCCAAGTTTCCTTCATCTCTACTCTGGCATATTCTTCACAGGCTGCTAAAATGCCTGGCTGTTCCTAAAAGTCATTTATGCAGCAATATTTGTTTTGACCATCGTAAATGACAAATTATTCCACATGGCTACTTGGGTTGAATGATTCTGCCCAAATTCACTCTTTGATCATAGTTTTTCAATTAAATTCTTTCAAGTCTCATTACATCTCTCACTTTTCAAATTATACCTGCTGCTGTTGCTAGATTTTGTTTGTGGGTTTGGGACTCCTTTATTAGCAAAAGTAGTTGATGGTGATTTGCTATTGTTAAACCAAGGGGGTGAATTGGATTTATAAGGGAAAACAATTAATTGGACTTTCCAGCAGCTCTAGTGCCATACAAAGAGAAGCTACCACAGGAGAAGGGGGATGTGAGCTAAAAGTATGTCCAACATTTGGCAGTGGTTTCTTTTCTGCCCATTTTTAATCCTCTGTGAACTGGATATGCTGCTTTACATTATTAGAAGTCGAGGCTAGTGACACATTGGCAGCATGTACTGGGTGCTGATCAGAATCAAATTTATACCTGCAGTAATCCCAAGTGCACTCTAGGCCTTATCAGTTTATGGTGGATAAAGTATTGTCACCAAAGTCATACAAATGATGTGTTGACTGACAACATTTTTGGCTGCTGACAGTTTCCAGAACCACAGCACAAACTATTAAGATAAATTAGAAGCATATTTAAACTGAGCTGAAACATGGAAGCCCTTCCAAGTTCTCTGGAATTGAGACTGTTATAAGGGATTTACTTTTATGGTGTCAAATATTAGTTGGTGCTTGCTTAAAAATCTGAAAACGTGTAATTGTGGTTCTCTCCCAAAGGCATTGTATTTTGGCATAAACAGTTTAGTAATCTGCAATGAATTTATGAAATGGTTCAGTGCTGCTTAAGTAGTTATTTATCCAACAATCCAGTTTAGCTTTGAAAGGTCACTGAGCTCTGAATATGATTTGTAGATGTAAATAAAAGCAGGGCCAGCACAAGACTGAGGTTAAAAAAGCAGGTGGCTGAGGAGCAGAAGCTGAACTGAGCATCCCCAGCAGTTTTGTGCTGTGCCAGGTGCTGTGCTTGGGACATGCCTGAGCTCTGCTGTGCAGGGGTTCCTCAGTCAGCTGTGGAGGAGCTTCTCCAGCATAGCCAGTTAACATGTCTGTGTGCTTTTGGTACCCAGACTAGCTCTGACATCTCTGCCTGGCATTGCACTCTGCAGAGAAAGCAGAGCCTCTGGATCCTGGAGGCTGGACATGCTCTCACTCTCCCATTGTTGCTTTATTTTCTGAGCTCCAGAGCCTTTTCTTTGAAGATGGGATGAAATAACTATTATTAGCACCATTTTATTATCAAATAAAGGAGTAACATCAATTAGAGAGCTGTGTGAAAATAACAATAATTTCCATGTAATTATAACATCAAAGGTCATATTGAAACATTTTGTATTTCTGATTTTGTTATGTCAAATTACTTCTTTGTTGTTTGACTTGTGGCTGTACTATTTTTAATAACAAATTACATTACGTTACATAGATTACATAGCTACTAATGTATATTAGTGAAGTTCTTCAGCATTTCTGGGCTGAGGTGTTTTGAATGTTTCTATTATTTTTTTTTAATTGATGTTTTGCAGGAAATTTCTTGTGAAATACAAAAATTTTCCCCAAATGCAAGTTCTCAAGATCTCACCTAATCCCTGGGATCTGGGAGTTGCTTGAATTGCAGTGGTGTTTTATTGTTGATTTTGGCCAGCAGCTCTGATGAGAGCTGTTAGCTCCCCTCTCCCTTATTTGTTTGCATTTTCAAGCATGGGTCAGAGAGTCTGTTGTCTCAAATAAAGCAGAAAACATTTCAAGGAAAGCCTAAAGCAGCCTGTGAATTTTCCTGCTGAAGCAGCCTGAAAAGCACTCCAAGGTACAACACGGTGACGTGCGATGGTGCTGCCTGGTCTGCCCTGCAGGGTTTGCTCCTCCTCACTTCTTGCATGGCCAGTGCTGGAGGGTATGGGAAGTGTTTGCTGCACTTGGAGCTGTCTCCCTCTTCCTGGAAGCAGATGCTCCTTCTTGAGAGCTCTATTTGTTTAGCTCTACATCTCCAAAAGAAGAATTTCCCCTGTTTAGTGTTCACCAGAATTCTAAAGTGGTATTGAAGCTGTCAGCAGCTGCAGGACCCAGGGACATGCTTTTTATTCTTCCCCTCCTCTCCTGGCTTGGCAGGTTTAGCCTTTCTGTGCCTGCTGTGGACAACATTCAGCTCACTCCCAGTGCTTGGCAGTGCCCTCCACTTCTGACATATGGCCTGGGATGTCTGTCCCCTCTTGTAACCCATGCCAGTGTTCCAACCAGAGCTCCCTTTTGGCAGGAAATGTGCTGTTTCCAGCTGTAGGCTCAACTCCTGCTCCCCTGTAACTTCATGGGGAGCTGCTGGAGTACAGGCAGGGAACACTGGAATATTGGCACTTTCTACTTTAGAACTCATTTCTGTTCTTAACAAGTGATTTTATCTGTAGGTTACTTTGTAATACAGACAGCAAATCCCTGCGCAGAAAGCTCCCGGAGCAAGGGGGAGATGGAAGTTTGCACCCCATTTCCTTGGCTGATGGGAGATTGGATCTCCTTGGCCTGGGAGAATGCAGGGAGAAGGGGGCTCACACTGTGGCTCTCCTGGCACTTGCCATGGTGGCTTTAGTTGTCACTGCCCAAACAGTGTCACAAAGATGCAATGATTAACTAACCAGGTGTGCTGAGCTCAATATAAAGTGTGCATTTTCAGATTTTCCTCAAATGTAACATAAGCACTGAGGGGCCATAAAAAGTGGTAAGATTTCCTGTTTCTTTTTTGGTTCATGGTGTTAGTACATTCATTGACTAATGGTCTGCATTTATAGTGGTAGATGCAGCAAGGCCTTCTTTCCTCCTGGAAAACACCCTTTAACTTTTTTCATAATAGAACTTTTACCAATATTTGAATCCAAAAGAGAATAAATGAAAAGAATCTGGGAAGATATTTAAAAAGCAAAAGGCAAAGAGAAAAGCAGCTTGCTTGTGACTGCAGTTCTAACAACTGTGAAAATTAGATATTTGTTAATTTGGAAATGAAATCTTAAAGTGAACAAGTTAAATCTGCAGAAGTTTTTTACTTCTGGGAGGAATACTGCAGATGGTTTGGGAACAGAAAATCCTTCCTGTTCACTTCTAATATTGACATGTTAAAATAAATAACATATTCATCATATCTCAAGTGACATTTACTTGCTCATATAAATTACATATTTCCTTAGCAAGACTTCATCTCCCTCTTTGCAATATCTTGACAGTCAGGGAATCACTTTTTCATTAAATGCAAGGGACAGCAAAAAGCCTACCCAAATTAAGTTTTTACTGAGAGTCCCAAGCTTTCAAAGATTTGTGGTAGGAGGTACTGTTCTTAGCATTTCCTCTGCTGCACTTTGTTATAAATGATGCATTGCATCTTCTAGTATTTTTATTTTCTAAAGGAAACCTTCCTTCTTCTGTGAGAGAAAGCAAGGCAGAAATGGGTTAAGTGCTGACAAATACAGTACTTAAAGACCAGGAAATGAATTTCACAGCTGGGTTCTCAAACCATTGCCAAAATAACTATCTATTTAAAGCTACGTATAGGAAGTGTCAACAATTAGAGTTTTCTTTTGACGTGTTTTATGTGATTTGTATTAATTTCTACCAAGGTCTTTGTTTTGTAAATATTAACTTTCTGTAATATAGTAAAGTATTTATCTTAAAACTTTAATTCTGATTTATTACATGTCTGGCATCCTGTTAACTCCTGTAGACAGCTAAGCATTTTTCTGTGGTCAAAGCAGACTTAATTGCCACTGATTTCTCTAGTGAATTAAGTTTTTCTGTCTACCTCAGGCAAAGCCCAGTATGATCCAGCAAGAGAAATGTGCCCATTTGCTTTTGACTCCATTCGGAAAATGGAGCAATTTCCCTGCCTTTTTTAGAGCACTTCTTGTTCAGCCATGCAAAAACCCTGCTATAAATCTGCAGCAACTTCTGTATCTACAAGGAGTCAACAGCAAAATTCAGTCCAGAGTGTGGTACCAGTACAATGAGGGTACCCATTCACTGGAAGAAGTGCCAGTCCTGTTCCATCTTTTAATATCTCTTTTTCACCTGACACCCAGCAAGGTCCTGATAAATTGGACCAACTCTTCTGCTTTCAGGAGCACCTCATCAGAGTCTGTAAGCTGAGGATCTGAGCAGTGTCTGAGGAGTGCATGTGCCCATTTGTGGTTGCTGTGCGAACTGTGTCACTGTTGAAGTGATAACAAAATATATCCACAAGGATAAAAGCTCCTTTGTTTGCTGATCCATACTGATGACTTTTCCATTCACCAGAGTGACCTGTTAATACAGGGCTCATGAAAAATAGTTTGGAAGGTAAACATTACCTCCATATCTCCTGGAGAAACTGCAAGTTCTAAGGGCAGTGAGAAATGTAGCAATATGCTGCAGTCTATGAATTATATATAATGTCAGTACTCTTGGCGCTTTACTTACAGCTCCACAGCCCTGCCTTCCTGGCTCATGAACATGCAAAGTAATTAGAATGGCAAATAGCATTAGTTTTTATTGACCTATGTTGCCCCCTAGTTCTCTGTCATGTTCTTGAACATCATGGTTTTTTCCTTCCAGCTTAAATCAGCATTTTGCAGTTTGTGGCATTGATTATTTGGTATTGTCTAATTTATTGATGTGGCCAGCCAAGGCTTCCACACATGTTATGGGCTGCTCATTTCTCCAATGATCTGTCTTTGTGCACAGCTACTGTAGCTCACTGAATCACTGACTATATGCTGTAAATGTCAGATATGAGCTCCCACTTTAAAAACTGCTGTTCATTCTGTGAGCTGCTGAGCCACATTCTCTAAGTGCATTGTGCTTTCTGTAGTGGAGGTGTCTTGGTATAAATGATAGGATTGTTAGAGTTTTGCCCTCAACAGCGAGGTAAAGCACACACACTTAAAGAAACTTGAATGTTTTCATTTTCTGTATTAGAGGAGGCTTCCTTCCTCATGAAAGTGTAGGCTGGATGCTCTCTCTTCTTTATTAATAATAGATAGGCAGATAGATGCACAGACATGAAATAACACTGCCCCTGAAACCATTTTGCTAATGGTAAAATAGATACACATGAGTGAGCAGATTGCCTTGTCCACTGAAAATGCAGCTTTCCCTCCCAGAGAAACTGCAAATCTTGCCTAATGTTTTGTCTCATAAGAAAAGCTTGAGAAGAGGAAGCAATGAGTGTCTTGTTCCTTTGAAATGACTGGAGAAATTTTAATAGGCGAATAGTGCTGCTTTAACTCGAGCTGGAGATCAGGATTATATTTTCACAGCACAATGTTGATGCCTTTCAAAACTGGTTTGTGCTGCCTGGCACTTGTAGCTGTGTATCTGAGATGAAAAGTTCTGCTGTGGAAGGAATAGTGCTCACTACTGAATTGTCAGCACTATTTCTTGCTGCAGTGACGTGATTCTCAAAGGTGCCTTATTCAAGTGCTGGTTTGGCCTGACCTGTTTAGCTTATGAGATCTGACAGTAGTAGTATTGCTTCAGGCTCTGATGTTGCTCTTATGAAGTTCACCAGAAGACTGGAGCTAATAACTTACTGATGTTTGCTCTGTGCATTGCAATTTTTAAGTTGAAAGGACATGCAAAAATATGCTGTGTGTGTTAAGTAGCTTGTTTGTCTTTGACATCATGGAGCAGCATGGAAAATATGTTCTTCATTTTCATCAGCACCAACCAAGCTAGTTTTTGTCTTCGATAGCATTGATTGACCTTTTGTAAGCAAGAGAAAAATAAGCATTCAACTGGATCTGTATTTAGGTGTTTATTACTCCAGTGTGTTTCAAAGGGCTAGGTAGCTACTCTGTTACATTAGACATGTACTGACTTATTTACTGTGTGTGTTGAGTGGTTTTTGCAATGCAAGCATGTTTCAGTAAATAAAATCAATTTGCAGCCAATGGGAATGCAACAGTAAGTGATTTAACTTTTCATCTTTTTTTGGCTTAAAATGAAAAGCTCTCCAAGGTATTTTTTATGACAAGCCCTGTGGGCTGAAGTACTCTGAGAAAGTGCAGGAAGTATAAAGTGCAGAACTGCAGACCAAAATGATTTAACAGTAAAATTAATAAACAATATAGTAATAAATTTCTAAGGCAGCTTTGGGTTCTTATCCTCTGTTTTTTTCTGGCACAGCTCAGCAACGGACCTGAAGGCCTGTTGCTCCTCAGAAAGGGCAGTGTGGTCTGTGTGGTCTCTGATTTTATTTTGTCTTGGCTGGTGCTGGTTCTCCTGTGTGGGTACCTGTCTGCCAGGAATTGGTCTGAGATAATTTCATAATCGATTGAGATGATAAAAGGGCTTTGGTTATATTGAAGGAAGCTAGAGCCAAGCACCAGATGGCTTTTTATCTTTATACACTGCATATTGCATTAGCAATCCAGTTGTGAAGAGCTGAGCTGCCCATCCTGGCCAGGAGTGGTTATAGTTTCTGGCAGGGAAGGAACCAATTTGCCATAAGCTGTGTATGCCCTCATAGCTTCTCTGGAATACACTACCATGTGGCTTTTTCTTCCTTAATGTGAGAGGAGATGCACCTGGAAGAAGATCCTGCCAGGGCTGTGCCAGCTCTGTAACCTCTAGGTGGCCATAGCAACTGTATTTAGTCAAATGTTTTTGAGGAGAGTATTATCTAAGTATTGGTACACATGACTGTGCAGTAAAGCAATCTGGTTTAGAGATGCCATTTGTACTTTCTTGGGTTGCAGAAATAGAGGCAACTTAATTTGTAAATGAAATAAGAGGGGTGTGCAGAGGATCCTTCAGCATGGTGTGGATGCCAGTTTGAGAGGGGCAGACCTCAGAAACAGAGAGAAGGATTGATGGGGTGAGAAGGATTAGATGGGGAGAGAGGAAGACCTTTGTAACTTGGTTTTCAGACATAAAAGTCTGTCTGAAACTGGTGGCAAACCTAAACAAAGTATCAGGCTGATGAAGAAATGTGATTTTTCAGAAAAAGATATGAGTTTTGTCAGAGAGGAATGTTAGCATTTACCCCCTTAAGAATTTTTTTTTCCTTCATAGTAAGAATTCCATTCTGGGAAAAACTGCAGCTTTTCTGTGTTGCTCTCCAGAGGGAGAGAATTCACTGCTTTTCTAGCTAAAAGACTTTTTCTATCATTTGACAAAGAAGCTGCCCTAAAGCTTTGGGCAGTGCAGCACTCAGAGGAAATACTGTGATCACAGACTACTCTGGGAAGAGAAGATGGTGACGAGGTCAGTCTGGAAATGTGGAGTCCTCAGGGGTTGGAATTGTGGTTCCTACACCTCCTAGCAGTGACAAAGCCTGTTAAGTTCTCACCTTTAACAGGTTTCATACATCTCACACAAAGAAATGTTTCATTGTTTACTCATGTACTGAAGTTAATTCACTTGGGACTGTTTGTCTTAAACAAACTTATCCATGAGAAATTTCTCTTCCATGTTAGTGGCTTCCTATACAGGATTGTTCAAGTCCTGTAGATCATGGCCATGTGACAGAAGCAGTATGCTAAAGCATGGAAATACTTCCAACAATTCCCTCAAGGGAAATTATCAATGCCTTCATTTCAGAAAAACAGAGTCATGGAAACCAAGCACACCTGTAATGCACATGTTGAATCATTCTATTTGTGGGGAAAATGCCTCAAAAGTTATTTTTAATGTCTGCTTTTTCTCCACCTTCCAAAAATGAATAATTCTGTTCCCCACTATCCACTGTTCTGGCATTGCATTGAGAATTGTGCATTGCATAAGCAAATACTGAGGTTTATTTCAGCTGGAGCTCATGATGTGGGGGAGAGGTTAATGGGACACATCATACTCTGAAGATAAGGAGTGTGAATTATATATATTAGTTTAATGTAGAAGATATGGACTGGAAAGAAAGTTGGTTCCTTTCCATTAAGTTGTGGGAGGGTCAGAGAAACAGCTTTGAGCACCTCCAAAGCCTCTGGCTATCTGCCACCACATCTATATTCCCTGTCAGCCCAGACCTCATTTTAATATTTAAAATGGTACTTGCTTTCTTTTTCTAGCCCTCAAAAGGGCTTTAATTCTTTCCCTCGTTCTGTCAGTGCTCAAGCTGCTACAGCTGTTGCTGTCACATTTAATAAGGACTTTGCAGAGTTTAAATATTGTGTTGTGTTTGCTTCAGTGCAAGAGGAGGGCTTTGTTGTTAAGTTCAGGTGCTTCTCACTGACACAGCTGCTGACATGGGGTGTCAACTGAAGGTGACAGGAACATCTCACTTGCCCTGGTACTCATGAGAAGCTCCCTGTGGTGCCTGACACCACAAAGCTGCCATGGATGGAGGGGCTGCAGACAGACCCCATCCAGCCTGGAGCCCTTCTGATTTTTCCCAGGACTGTGGTATTTGAAAACGTATGTCTTTCAAATAAGAACATAAAAGTGACCACACTGCAGTTCCTGACCTGTAGCTGCACCATTTCACTGACTTTGTGGTTGCATATTTCTCATTTGAAAATCACCAGTGGTCCTGTGGTCCTTTTTAGGCAGTAAACAGGTAACATTCCCTTGCTCAGTTGTAGACAAGGTAGGAAACAAGGCAGCAATGTGGACAGGAGCTTGACATTTTGAAATGTCAAAAGGAGGAGGAAGTGAGACTAAAACTTGATGTCCTCATGCCTACAGAAATTTAGCTGCTTATTGAAATATTCTTCCAGCCTTGAGCTTTGTATGTGTCAATCCAGTTGAATATAATTGGGGCTGTTTACTGTGACAGACAGTCAAAATTCAAGAATAAATTGGAAGTAAGCACTCAGCCCCCAGTCTGCAGTGTCCCTGTGTATATCTCTCCCTATTCTCTTTCCCCCCCAAATCCTCCATCTCTCTGCACAACCAGGCTAGATATTTACATTCATTCTCAATGTTAAACTATATTAAAAAAGCACATTTCCTTCCTGAAGCTATTCATCTTCTCTCTGGACCTTTGATGACATCCTCTTCCTTTGATTCTCATGTTTTCAGTGTGACAGAGAGTGATTTTATTTTTTTCCCCATAACACTACAAAAAAAACCAACCTCTCTTGTTAGTATTTCTTTTGAAGTATCCAAGGTGAAAAGAGCTGAACTGTGGGATAGAAAAGTATTGCTAAAACATGACATTTAAAAAAATTGATAATAAAGTCTAGGTTAAAAAGGAAGTGACTGTGCAATGCCTATATTTTCATCTAAACATTTCAGGTTGTTCTTTTGTTTAAATTTTCTGGGTGATGAAGGAAAATAGATAAGTGCTCATTTTGGTAAAAATACTACATTTCAAGAATATTATCAGTTATATTTGGATACCTCATGGCATGTTTCTGTCCATTAAATAGGATTGATTTTGGTTTAGTGTGCTTTTACTGCTCTGATTCTGCCTTAATTCACAGACATTTGCATTTCTCTGCTTTCCCTGTTGGTGACATGCTTGGTGAGTAACAGCTTGCTGGGTTCACATTATGAAAATAAGAATAGGAAATGAAACTGCAGATCCTTATCTTCAAGTAAAGACGCCTAAATTAGAGGAAATCTTTCTGTTGTCCTTGTGTTTACTAAGTGTAAGGGTGTAGTCAAATCCCAGAGGCTGACATGAGAAACAGCTGCAAGTGTGGAAAGTGGCAGTTTAAATTCCCAAATCCATGACATACCATGCCTGTTAACCCAGAAAAAAGTGACGTTAAACCCAGAGATTTTTCCCATCTTTGAGGTTCTCTGTCCTAATGCCTGCTTGAATGTCTGGCTGAGAATTTAGAACCAGGCTGTGCTGTATCATCATGGAGAAAGAAAAAGAGAACCTCAAGAATGGGTGCAATCTGTGACCCAGCACCAAAAATCCAAATCAGTCTAAATCAGTCCAAAGACCTGGTAGAGATATGGAAGGAGGCAGCAAAAACAGGTGCCTAAAAGAATCCAGAGCCTCAACCAGCTCAGATCAGCAGTAGAAATTCAGGAGACAGTGCTGTTTTGAACTGGCCTTTATGTTGAATTCTCAGTTGGTTATTATGGTGGTGGGTTAAAAAAGTTGCTCCTGTTGATTTAGATTCACTTGTCATGTGTCATGTGTGCCAAGAACCTTGCCACCGGAGAGGGCATTGCAAGATAACACAAGTAACAGCAAGAGCAGTTCTTCTCCTCTCATCTGAAGCTCTGGTGTGCCAATAAATATTTAAAATCATTATTTAAAGGGTTTATCATAAACCCTTTTATAGCAGAAGCAATGTTGAGGCATTAAATGCTCTTTTCCTTTTAGCAAGGATGGGGGGAGATGGAGTCACTGGAGAGCAAGTGGCTGCAATTTCGTGTGTGAAGCTCATTTGTCAATGTAACAAATGTGGTGCTGCAGTGATGGGGTTGTTGTCCTGGGTGCTGTACATCACTCCTGGAGGCGAGATGCACATGTAATATAAAGCAGTGGAGGAATGGAGCTCTGTTCCATCTCTGTCAGAGCGTGTGATGACTGTCCCAAGGGACAGGATAGATGCCACCACACTCTCGTGGTGCTGTGTCCTTGCAGCACAGTCTGCTGGGCTGGCTGGCACAGCTCCCCTGTCCCAGCAGCCTTGGTTTTGAGTTTCTGATCTTCAAAAGAGAAAAAGAGCATCTAAACAGATCTTTTCCTTGCAACAAAAATGGCAACAGCAAAATCAACTCTGGTCTCTGTTCACGCCTGGGAAATTTCAGCCTGAAAGGGAGAGATTTGTAAGTCACTCACTTGTCATGAAAGGGGCAATGAATAGCATATGTGTAAGTACAGCTGTAACTATTGTAACAAGGGCTAACGTCTGCCAAAAAGACCTCAAAGTGACAAAACATAACGTGAGAAGTGTAGGTGATAGGGAAGTAACCGGGTGAGGAAATAGTGCAGGGCTTACAAGAAATTCGTTGCAGCATGGAACTGAAACGAGAGTATTTGCCAGCGTCCTGAGTGAAGGGGATTGTGCTCCAGACAGTCAGCATCAGGAGGAAAATCCAGGATGCAAAAGCAAATGCATGAATCTGGTTTCATCTGGGGCAGTCCCTTTGACCTGTAACAGGTGGATGGAAGTGCCACTCCTGACTGGAGGGGCAAACATCTGAAATGCACAGTGTGGCTTCTGTCGGTGTCAGTCAGAGGAACCTGCGTCACCCTCAGAGGGTTTCCAGCAGAGCGCAGGTGAGTGTTGGCTCTGTGGCAGGCACAGGTGCCAGGGCTGGAGAAGAGCTGTTCAAACTCTGCTCAAACTCTTTAGCATAGGCTAAAGACTAAGTAAAGTAAGAGTTGAGGTGAGCTGGCAAGAAAAACCTTCCATTTTCATGGAAGAGAGTGGATTTTTGGTGTGTGTTAAATTCCCTTTGCCAGGGAGAGTAAGCTTTTCAAGCCATTCTTTGTCCCCAGCTAAAGAGAAACATATGCAGTTCCAGCTGTGGAAATTATCATGCAGTAAACAAGTCTCAAATGACTTTGCTACTTCATTTTGTAGTTATAATTTTGGAAGGATATCACAGCAAAGGCCTTCATCCAGGGCTAAATTCAAATCAAGTTCTAAGTTTTGAAATTGAAGTCTGTTGTGAAATCCCCAACCATTTAAAAATAAATGCCCCTGGAGAATTTAGCAGAAAAATAAAAAATGAAAATTTTATGTTAAGCAGTTTGTTCAAAAGATAACAAAGAGTAGAGATGAAACAGTTGTTTCTTAACTACAAAACATTCTATTCACTTAGGTTTTGGATTATCTTCTCTGCAGAAAGAT